>NW_017728906.1:189105478-189161423 GCF_001723895.1 Crocodylus porosus
CCTGCCAAGGCAGGGGGTCGGACTAGATGATCTACCTAGGTCCCTTCCGACTCTAGCTACTATGAAACTACTATGAAACTATGAAACTATGAAACTTGCAGGGGGTAGCCTCTACTGAGTGCATAAAGTCTGCCATGCTTCAAAATGACAGGTGCAGGGGTTTCTGGGAAACTGCACCTCAAAGTCCTGAAAGTCAAACTCATGTCATGTGTGTGTTATGCCACAGTGGGGTGAAAACTGCTAGGGCCTGCTGTGCCCATGAAGCCTTCCAACTGTCAAGAAGAAAGGTACAGGGGGATTCTGGGATCTGGGGCCCTGCACTTCTGGCTGCAGGCAGGCAAAACTCGTGACATGGATGCTTGTGGGACTGTGTTTGATTTCAGGTGCTCCCTTTCTGGCGCTGGGGCGTCTGCACAACATGGCAGTGTGCCCCCATGAGGTCTCCTCCTCCCCTATAGCCTCAGGCCAGTCCACCACTGTAAACGACAGCAGGTCAAACTAACTTAGTTGGCTCAACACACACACTCCCACAAGCACCCATGTCATGAGCTTTGCCTTCCTGCAGCCAAAGGTGCAGGGCCCCAGAACCCAGACTCCCCCTGCACCTATCTCCTTGACAGCTGTCAGGCCTTGTGGCCACAGCAGAGGCTACCCTCCGTACCTTAACACACACACAGTGTCACCTATGTTACGAGTTTTGCTTGTCAGCAGTTTGAGGTGCAGTTTCCCAGAATCCCCTGCATCTATCTCCTTGCAACTGGGCAGGCTTTGTGGCCTCAGCAAGAGCAACCATCCCAGGTTTCATCCCACTGTGGCTTAACATACACACAACATGAGTTTTGCTTTCAGGACTTTGAGGTACAGTTCCCCAGAAACCCCTGCACCTATCACCTTGAAACTTGGCAGGCATCATGCTCTCAGCAGAGGCTACTGTCTCTGCATGTATCATTTGAATCAGCCAAAAAACAGCAAAGTTATAGATATTTCATTGATTCCCCATTATACTGTATGGCCGAATCTCCAAATCACCGAATCTTTTCCGAATCAATTCGGAAGCTCCTAATCAATTCAGAAAGCCTAAAGCTTCTAAAGCAATTCAGTTCAGATTCATAGATTCAGCCTCTGAACCATCTGAATCATTTCTGACTCTGAATCCTGATCTGAAGCTTTGCACAGCCCTAGTACCTAGGAGGTGGCTGAGACAATCTCAGACCACTTAAGTATTTTCTCTAAAAATTCATGGAGAAAGGGTAAGTTTCCAGAAAACCGGAAAAGAGAAAACATATTGCCTATCCTCAAAAAGGGAAAAGGGCAGGAACAACAGAATCATGAATTTGTCAGTGGCATTTCAATTCCCAGAAATATACTGCAAGAAATAATGAAAAAATCTATTTATAAGCAGGTAGAAGATAACAGATTGTTAAGTAATAGCCAACATGGATTTATCAAGAATAAATCTTTTCAAAGCAAGCTTCTTTCTTTGACAGAAAAACAAACCTTATAATACAAGGAAAGGAGTAGATGAGGTATACCTGGACTTTAGTAAAGTTCTGCATCTATGTTAATTCATAGATTCATAGATTGTGAGGCTAGAAGGAACCTCAGAAGATCATCAAGTCCTACCCCATCTACACCAAGCAGGAAAGACAACTGCAGTCAGGAGACTGTCCAGTCTTCTGTTGAAGATTTCCAGGGTAGGTGATTATACCACCCCTGGAGGGACCTTATTCCAGAGTCTGGACAACCTAACTGTGAAGAGGTTTTTCAAATGTTGAGCCTGAAATGGTCTTCTAGGACTTTGTGACCATTACTCCTGCTTTTTCCCAAGAGTGCCCTGGTTAACAGTTGTTCACTGAGCCCTTGATGTATGCCCCTGATGTAGCAGTAAGATGCTACCAAGTCCCCTCTCAGCCTCCTCTTTTTCAGGCTAAAGAGTCCCAGGTCCCTCAGCTTCTCCTCGTATGGCTTGCCTTGCAAGTCTGAGCATATGCCTGGCCCTTTTCTGGATTCTCTCAAGCTTTACCACGTCCTTGTTCAAGTGTGGTGTCCAGAATTGGACACCAATGCCAAGTACAGTGGAAGGATCACGTCCTTGGTTTTGCTGGAGATGCATCGATTGATGCATGCCAGAATATTACCCTGTTGGCTACTGCATCACACTGCCACCTTATGTTTATACCGTGGTCTATTATTACCCCCAGGTCCTTTTCATTTATAGTGCTGGTCATATTGGCATTGCCAAGCTTCTGGTGTGTAGGGAATTGTTCATCCCCATGTGGAGCACTTTACATTTCTTGGAGTTGCACTTCATCTGGTTTCGATCTGCCCAACTTCCCAGTCTGTCTAGGTCCACCTGTATCTGCAGCCTATCTTCAAATGTGACCATGCTTACCCATAACTTGGTGTTGTCTGCAAACTTGGCCAGTGAGCTCTTCACCCCCACATCCAAATCACTGATGAAAATGTTGAATAGCACTGGACCAAGCACTGACCCTTGAGGGACACCACTGACCACTTTTTGCGAAGACAATACTGATACATTCATTAGGACTCTCTGGGTCCTACCCCACAGCCAGGTTCATACCTACCTATCTGTCTCACAGTTTAGCCCACAGTCCTCCAGTTTTGTTTCAACAACATTGTGGGATACCAAGTCAAAAGCTTTTTGGAAGTCAAGGTATACAATGTCAACCTCCACTCTTATTCAGGTGGCGAGTTACCTGATGATAAAAGGAGATGAGATTGGTAAGACATGACCTACTCACAGTGAAGCCATGCTAGCTGTCATTCAGAATCCTACTTTGTGCAAGCTTATCACACATATACTCTTTAATGAATTTTTCCAGGATTTTCCCTAGGATCAAAGTTAAACTAATTAGCTTATAGTTACCTGTTCCTCCCTCCTCCCCTTTTTGAAGTTGGGTACAACATTGGCTCTCTTCCAGTACTCAGAGACCTCTCCAGAGCACCATGAAGTTTGAAAGAGTTTCACCAGGGGTTCCACAATGACTTTGGCCAGCTCCTTCAGCATTCTTGGATGAAGATTATCTGGTCCTGCTGACTTATATATGTCTATTTTTTTTTTAATTCATCACACACCAGTTCTACAGCAATAGTAGGAAGGTGGTCATTCTTACACATCTCATTCTGTGTCCTATTTGGCATGATTATCCCCTTGGCCTGGTGAAAGACCGGAGCAATGTAGTCATTCAGGAGTTCAGTTTTCTCCTGAGTGCTGATAACCAGCTGTCCTGAGTTGTTGAGCAGTGTCCCCACACTTCCACTTGTTTTCCTCCTGCTCCCTACATACCTAAAGAAGGACTTCTTGTTGTGCTTGATTCCCATTGCTAATTTTAGTTCAGTCATCACCTTAGTCTTTCTAAACTGTTCCCAGCAAGTGTGGGCCATTGTTGTATAGTCCTCCTTTGGGGTATGTCCCAAGCTTCCATTGTCTGTATACCTCTTTCTTTTTTCTCAAGAGGACCATGATTTCTCTGTTTAGCCAAGAGGGCTTCTCAGCATTTTGCTACCTTTCCTCCATGTGGGAATGGGCTTCCTTTGTACTTTGAGGATTGTGTGCTTAAGAAGCAGCCACTCTTCATGTACTCCTTTCACCTTTGGTCCCAGGTCATGCAGTACTTTCTCTACTAGTGAACTGAGCTTGTTGAAATTTGCATTTTTGAAGTCCAAAACTTTAATCCTGCTATTTAATTTGTCTGTTTTGTGATGGACAGTGAACATGATGGTTTCATGGTATCTTCATTATACCAAATTGAGTGAGGCACTTTAGAGGGCAAGACTGCAGTTCAAAACATTCTTGAACCTTTACAGGTTGGAGAAGTGATTTAAGTTACTAGAAGGCAATTCATCAAGGATAAGAGCAAAATATTACACTTAAGTAGAAATGATGAACTATATAAATACAGAATGGAGAATGACTGCTTAGGCAGAGGTCTTGATTAGAGTTTTGGGGTCACAACTGAATACAAGGCAATGTGTCATGTTATTATGGAAACAGCAGGGCAGGGCCAGAGGCAGACCCACATCAGACTCCTGCTCTCCAGTCCACTTGCCCTCTGCAACTATTTTTCCCTCCTCCCCTGCCCACTTTACCCCACTTACTGTCAGGTGCAGTTTGGTGCTGGCTCAGTCTAGATCCCCTCCTGAGCATGGAGTGCAGGGAAACTCTATCCCCCACCTGTATAACCAGCAGCACCAGAATTGTTGCACAGCCTGGAAAGGGTTCTGTTTCCATGTGCTGTGCTCCTTGACCAAGGAGGGAATGTGTCCTGAGCAGCATCTGGCAGGAAGGAGGGAGGTAGAAGAGGTTAAAACTATTGGGAGTGGGGGAGAGGGGCAGAGAGTGAGAGGGCTTTGGAGTGGAGGGGTACAGGTGGCAGGGGGTCAGGAAGGCTGCAGAGGGACAAAATATAGGAGTGCAGAAGGCAAGGCCCCCCCTTCTGGCCACGTGACCCCTCCACAGCCATTGGTTTCCCTGCTGTAATAGTGCAGGGGATAAATTTAAGTCAACCCTCTCATAATTAGATTTTATATCTGGAAAATTATAACAAATTTATAGTTTTTCTATATATAATATCTAATTACTGGGTGGGAGGGTCATCTTAGATTTGAATAAATATGGTATGCACAATTTTCTGGAGTTAATTCAAACTTGATTTTATTATAAACTTGAATTACAATAGTTCTTGGAAGCCTTGCATGAGATCAGGCCTCTCTCATGCTAGGCCTAATTTTTTGGCCTAATGTTTATAGACATCTAGCGTTATGCAGGCAGTACTGTAAGTACAGTAGGGCAACTGGGACAGCATGCACAGGCTCTGAGTTGTGGGGGAAGGGAGTGCAAAAAAAATAACAGCTGTTGACCGAGGAACTGTGTCATAGCTCTGTATTCAAAGTGTGCACAAGCTATCTTCCAGTGGACTACATCATTTGTCCTTGCATTTCCTCTTTTGACTTTTACTGAATTGTTTTTGTCATTATATTATGAAACCACATCAATGTCTGATGCTGTGACATCTGCATATAGCATCACTACTAGAACTAGTCAAATTCCTGCAAAATTGTTTTATGTATTCATCCCCTTGTTGTTTCAACTGGGACTGTTGTGAATAATTGTTTTTCATGGTCTTAACAAGGGGAAAAAAAGGTTTCATGTTATTCTGAAACCGATGGTTTTTTCATCTTTTCCATGAATCAGTTTGAAACAAATATTGTAGGTGACTTGATATTAAACGTTACATTTTTTTCTCTATTTTAAAAACATCAAGGGGCTAGAATTAAAATGGGGTTCAGTGGATTGCAGTGGTGGTATTTGATCCTAGCAATCCAATAAGAGGTGTGAAATCTAGTCTCAAATTTTATCTTTTGGATTTTATATAGGAATTTGAATAGAAGTCTCCTACTTCCTGGAAGAGCAACTTTAAGCTCCAAGCTGCAGGAAATTCTGGGTTTGGGCCTTTTTCATTCTCTCCTGTTGATGTTGTTCCATTTTATACACAAAGTTGGAAGTATATAAAATTGGAGACAGATGCTCCCTCCAAAAATAGGTGCCCTAGCTACTACAACATTTTATTAATTGGATCTTCCCAATTTAAAAAAAAGCTTGGATTATTGTTTATGAACAAACAAGTAGATTAATAGAAACCAACTCACAGGGCACATCTACATATGCACATTTACTATGCAGTAACCTAAGTTACTGCACAGTAACCAAAAATTATTGCACAGGGCAGGCACGCATCTACATGTACATGTGCATATTGCTCAGTAACTATGGTGACTTACACTGAGTTAGTCATAAATTTGATATCTGCATTATACAAGTATCAAATTTACACCCAGTTAGTTACTGCTCAGTAATGTGCATGTAGATGCCTTACTGTGCAGTAACAGTATGTGTGTGTACTAACTTCAGTTCCAAGTCAGACCACAAACAGTGTTAATGCACTTTAACACATGCACGGGTAGAAGCCGGCCTATTTCCACTTACTTTGCAATAAATTTAATGCAACATAAATGCATGTGTAGACACAGCCACAGAGAACTACATATGATGGATACTAATTCTAGTAATTTATTAAGCAGTACTGGATGTATCCATACATGTTATTAATGCAGGAGTGCATCTACAACTACACCTTCCCCAGAAGCACATCTATACATGCACCCTATTGGGAGCAAATCTAATCCCAATGGAAGCAGTTCAGTACAGGACTGCTCCTGCCCTCCTCTGCCCTGCAGCAGCTAGGAGGAGCTCCAGGCTCCCATGGAGTGCTAGCTTTGGGAGGTGGCAGCGAGCACTGGGGCCAGACCTGCTGTACATGGCACCAGGAGAGCTCTGCTGGCTGCAGCAGCAATTGTCTCATGGCCACATGAACATGATCAGGAGTCCTGAGGTACATAGGGCTGGGAGACAGCTGGCACTGGAGCTGGCATAGCTGTCCTAGCCACATGCACATGGGGACAGACAGCTTCTGCTTCCCCACTCAGCCGGACTCACTGGCAGCTGTCCCACTCATGGCAGCTCCCCCAGGAGCAGAAATCCAACCAGCCCTCTGCTGCACAGGGAATTCCTGCCTGGCAGGGGGCTTGCTGGCTGCTGTTCCATGAGTGGGACAGCTGCCAGCAAGACCCCAGCTGATTAGAGAAGCAGAGAGCTCCCTAGTCCCAGTGCTGCTTGACTCCAAGCTCCGGTGGGAAGCCAGGAGCTGTGGAGCATCGGGACAGGGGGCAGTGGGGGGTAGAGAATGACCCCATCCTGGTGACCCCCTCCCATCATGGGGGCAACTAGAAGCTGCCCAGGACTGGAGACCAAGAACTTCCCATTCCCCTGTGGCTCCCTTCTGGTCTGGCTGACCAGCACCTACGTGAGCACTACTGTGCAGTTAATCTAGTACCTGTATTTACAGGTACTAGCTAACTGTACAGTAGGCTAATTTACTGTGCAGTAAATGCCACACACATGTAAACAGTTCTGCTTAACTGCACAGTAGATTAGTCTACTGAGCAGTAAACTGGCTCATGTAGACCTGCCTATAAAGTCCTCAGATACATGTGATACAATGGGCCAGAATTTAAATGGAACTGAATAGGGCTGATTATCATCTTTCCTATTTTATGAGCGTGGGGAAAATCTGGTCATTGAAGTGTGCAAGCATTTAACCTGAAAGTCACAGTGGAAACTCACTTGTTCTGTTGAGTGGCCTTAAAGCAGAAGGGAAAAGGAAGTAAATCAAACAACTGCGTGAGATTACAGTAATATCCATTTAAAACAACTTACATTTAAAAACTAATAAAGCAAAACTGTTGAAATAATCCATATGACTTAATTATCACAATGTATACTGGAGGTTTCAGGCATTTACAAAATCAATAAAAGCAATTTAAATATGTAGGATAGCAGACTTGTATACAATAAGCCAGAGGTTTACAGAAGTGTGGTCACTTGTGAAGTGAAGCCACAGCTTATTTTATTGCGAATTGATTCAGCTGAAATAACCAAGGCAACATATTTATGCAGCTGCTGAAATGACAATGAATAAAAATCAGTCCCTGCATTTTTTTCCTCTTGATTTTCCAATTCCCATCATGGCTGATATTATGGGGAGGGTTTTTCAAAAACCGGAAAGCTTGACCTTAGCAGATTTTACTATCAACTTTAGTAAGAGCCAGATTTAAGTTATAAAATGCATTTGAAAATCCATCTCTTTATTATTATTATTATTTAGGAGAGATGGAGGGGTAATCCATTGATTTAGTATGCTTAGGTGCTTTTGAAAAGATTTAGGCTCCTCTTCAATAGAAACGTTTTGTCAGTATAGCAAGCAAAATATGCAAAACTGGATCTACACTAGGGCTTATACAGGCAGATAAAAGATACACCCTTAAATAAAACTAACTTTATAAAAAGTTCTAATGAGACCTGCCCTCAGGAGCACAAATTCCCTTGAAAGTCTGTGAGAGAACTATGCTCCTTAAGTCTCTTAGGTTCTGTAGATTTACTTATTTTAAGCTTATTGCTACTTTGTACAGTTATGCTATCACTATCCTATTGCCAAAATCCTCCCTGCGCCAGAAAGTCAAAATGCCTTTATTTTATAATATAAGTAGTAGCTAAGCCAATTAGTGGGGCATGTTCTTAGTTTCTAATTCATGAAAGCATTCCTATTTTGCAAGACCCTAACTACCTGCTTAAAGGTAAGTATGAGTATACGCACTTTGCTGAACAGGGATCGATTGAAACCTATATGCTTCCTCGCATATCTGGATTTAGAGTCAAATTTAAGCTGTTTTGAGATCTGGCCTAATGTATCTTGACTCTAATATTGACTCTGATGAGCCTTAGAGATGTATACATATCTCAGAGGTAAGCAATTTGCCTGGCAGCAAGTGCATGCCGGTTCAGAACTCTGCATGGCGATTAACCTTAAAAGCTAGCTGACTTGTCTACTGACCAACAGACATATCCTGTATTACAAAAACTTATCTATACAGGCTATATGGAATACTCCATTCAGCAAGTGCCAGTAAAGGCACAATTGGATCTAATGTGTGATCCACACAATTACGCCTCCTGCCATGCCACATATGCATGGTAGGAGGCATGACTGTGGGATTGCCTATTAGATCAGATTGTACCTTATTGCAAGTTTAGGGTGAGCTTGATCCTAGGCCCCCTGCATCAAAAAGGAACAGGCTTCTATGGCTGGAAGCCCCCTTTGCTAAGGACGGCTTGCAGCTATGGGGGCCATGTGCAGCCAAGACTGAGAGTCCCATGTATGATAAGGCTCTCAGTTCTGACTGCACCACAGGGTGCACGACTCTTGGTCAACACAGTGCTGCACTGTCAGGTGTGGGACTCTTTTATTCCTGGCTGCACATGTGAACTCAGGAGTTTCATGCATGTCTGAGCCTTAGGGATCATAGCTGCCATGATCCCTCAGGCCCAGAGATTTCATACTGGGCATCGTGCACCCCTCCAGCTGGGAGCCCTGTCAGCTGATGGGGCTCCCAACCACAGGGAAGAACCTGCTAGATGTGCAAATCAAAGCTTGATAGCAACCAGCTATAGCATGAGCTGGTTTAATTTTATAGCTGGTTGAAGCTTCTTATAGTATGGTTGCTCAATTAGCCAGTTACCATATTTACTTGACTACAAGGCAACTCTGAATGTAAGACAACCCCCCAATAATTAGAATCTACACAAAGAAAAATTATAAATGTATTATATAATTTTCCATGTACAGAATCTAAGTATTGGATAATCATCTTCAGTTTGTTCTGACCCTCTTCCCCCTCCCTGTTTTGCAGATGGTGGAGAGGAAGGGCGATAAGGAGGGTAGAAATGGAGCAGAAGGTGGGGGACAGACAGTGGAGAAGGCAGTAGGTGGGGCATGTGGTAGGGCAGGAGAGGGGTAGTAATGGGGCAGATAGTGGGGGTCAGGCAGTAGGGGGCAGACGGTGAGAAAGACGGGCAGCTTGTCCCCTTGCTGCCTATTCTCCCCCACATACTCCCCATTGTGTCCCCTCTGCAGCCTCAGGCTGCCTCAATTCCCTCTTCCCCTGTTCCCCCCTCCTCCCCTCACCATACCACTTCTGCTACCTGCAGCCTCAGGTCCCCACCTTCCTTCTTCCTATCTTCACTCCTGCCCCTGTGAAGTCTATCCTCTTACCTTTGCTCCGCGCCGACAAGCTATTTCCCTGCTGCAGCCCAGGGCATGGAGTATAGCTCCAGCCTGGCCCCATAGCAGCAGTGCAGAGCTCACACTGCTGCATCTCATTGTAATTTGTAGCTGACTCACAGTAGCCCAACCATAAACCACGGAAGTGAATGAGAGTCTTCTAATTGATTTCAATAGGAACAAGGGTAGTCTCCCAGTGAGAATCTGACATGCTTTACTACAATAAAATGGAGGCTTACAAACATGGATATTTATAAAGAGGTGCCATATAAATGAATATTTAGAACAATTGCCGTGACACTTAAGAGAAAAGAATCTTGAAAACATATCAACATATTTGATCCATGTAATTTAATCCTTTAGGTGGAAACCTTTTAAATATGCATATATATTGCAGGGGGAAAAAAACCCTAGTTACTCATTAATTCATATGTCATAATAGATCATGGTTGGCTTAGGTCTTCAAAGACCTGTGATGCAGCCAGGAAAGTCGGTCTGTAGATTTGTTATTATAGAATTCCAGATTAAAACAGATCGTGTTGCACCATGTGTTACATTCAGCTGTGGTATGTTAACAAGGTAATGCTACCTACCAATATGCTACATGAAATATCACTGTAACGTATCAGATCATAAAATGCATACATTAGGACATGAACTGAAGGAAGTTGCAGAGGCAGAGGAAGTTCAGCCCCCATGGAAGAGGTGGGAGGTGGAGAGAAATATGCTGACCAATGGAGAGCAGTGAGGGGTAGCGGGAGGACACAGAGAAGAGTCTAATATTCCCAGCGCTCCTCACTCCAGCCGCAGTTTCTCCGCTGTGGATGATGTTGCAGCAGAATGAACTTGGGCTGCAGCCTCTGGGGGACAGGCAGTGGTGTAGGCTCTACAGTGGCCACTTCAGGTGCCCCATTCACTCGCTCCATCCCTCCCCACAAGTGCAGGACTGTGCTTCCCATGGCAAAGCCTCCTGGGCTGCCCGTGCTGTAGTAGAGACTTCTGGGGGGAGGAAGTCATAGTGGCATCCCCTCTAAGTCAGCATCTGAGGCTGGTGTCCTGCTCACCCCACTCTAGTCACTCTACTGGACAATTGTAGTCATTCTGATTCTAGCTTTGCCCCACTGTTTTAAAAAATGTGTATCAGTTTGTCTCTGCTGCTTTGTATAATTTAATCTTGTAATGCATTTTGGGATAGCACTTGTATTAAAGATGCTATACAGAATCAGGTTGTGCTGTGTTGTTGCACTATAAAATAACCATTTACCTAAGCTGTCATAAATGCCATACCAAAATATCATTACTCTGTCCTTAAAACATTAATTCTCCTTTGTATTTAATTCCTTTTTCTACCAGTTTTATCCAGAAAATAAAACTGCAGCAAAATATTTCTAAGGAGTAGGACATAGATTTAATGATAGACTTCATATGTATTTATTAATCTTACTGGTAACCATAACAACAATTCTGAAATCCTAGAGCCCAATTCAGATCTCTCAAGGATTTTCCACGGATTAGAATTGATTGCAGTAGAGCCACTCTTGATTTATGCCAGTGTGAGGTACAAATAAGGCTCTAATTCTTTTCAGTAGATTTCTTGTAAGAAAAAGCAGCTTTGTTAGGGGACTCATGTTTTTAATTTGATATGTATGCAGATTCCATCACCTTTCTATTACATTTTTAACAATATGTGCTGTACAGTATGTGGTTTTCAGTTTGTGCACTGGTGTCTGACATTTTTGAATTTCACTCCCAAGTCTGACTTCTCATTTACATATGAACAATCAAGCTGGCAGTGTCAAGAGGCCATAAAGTTAATGCACATTCCACTAAATGAGAATTTGAACATTGTACACTTTATTACAATAAAATGGAGAGTCATGCATATGGATGCTCAGATCCACCTGACAAAAAAGCCCAGGAAAGAGCAAATGATCATGATTGTATGGACATCTGAATGATTACACTTGGTCCTGAGATAAAAGGGACAAATCTTGGGACAAATGCAATGTTTATAGCCTCAATAAATTAACTTACAAAGTCTCCCTCCCAAATGGGAAGACTTGGATTTGGATGGCTAGAAAACGGTATTTAGAGGTTTGCTATTCGGAATGTGCTTATAAGTAAAGTAGTTTTGCATTAGAATAATGGTCCAGGGCAACAGCATGGGTTAGATGATTTCTATAAAGCCTGTAGGTAACAGAGTTTCTTCAAGGCCCAGTGTGTCTGACAGGCAAGCAGCGAGCAGATACGCGGGCTGGGAATTGATGCCGTAAGATAATAATATAAGCCATAAGATAATGGTGGCACCAGGTCACAGTTCCCAGCTGCAGAGCCCTTGGGATTTCCAGTTTTGAGGAACAGATCAAATTAGGAGAAGACTGGGAAAGCCCAAATTAGGATGTGTGCAAGAGATGGGTTTGTGAAACAAAGGATTATTCTGGCAGAACAGAATGCGGACAGTATGATGACCACCGAGAGATCAATCAATGACAGCCAGAAATGAAGTCATCAGAGAGAAAAAAATACAAAAGAAGGGATTTCAGAGCAGCAAAGCACCCCATGAGGGGAACCCAAGCCTACCATGGACAGTGGCACGCCACCAGCCCATCTCACTTTACTCACTGGGGTGGTGGATCTCGGCCTCCGACCTCCAAGCTGCTGACATCTGACATTCAAAAGAACCTTAGAGTGAAGCTCATGTACTGGCCAGATGTACTTTCCCTCTGATGATACCTCTAGGACTGGTAGATATAGAATTGTTTGCATTGTTTTTATCTGATATCACTGTGTATCAGTAAAATTTGCCTATTATCGAATGGAAGGATTTTGGTCAGTCTGAGGGTTTGGGAACAAGGTACCTGGGTCATAAATCCAGTGCCAACAGATTCCTCTGTGTCTTCTGACAAAAAAGGGTGTGAAAGAAAGTTACAAGGACTGGGAAAGAAGCTACAGAATCCAGTTTTGAAGTTCATATATCCTAATGCCTTCTAAAAAGGACTGCAGGAGTCTCTAACCAGTGTTCAAGACTGTTGCTACATTCATCAGCCTGTGTCTTGGTCTAACTTGGAATGTATTCCTTCTATGCACAGTAACCTGTTGAAATTTGGTAGACCACACTGATAATTCAGCTGAAAACACTTTTAAGTCCAATAAAAAACCAAACAGCAATTATATGAATTATTTCAAGCATGCACAACTAATACTAAGCAATAGTATTCTCCATAGTATTGCAACCCAGATGAAATGCACTAACTATAAGCATTGATTAGATACAGTCAACCCAGGGAGTTGCAGTTTCATGCTGGGGATGCCCCAGTGCAGATCACTGGCACAAGCAGAGTCCTTCTTCCTGAATCTCTTTTATCCTGCTAGATTTCTGGACCTTTAATTATACTACTTCGTTATTCTTGTTTAGTTTCTTAAGTTTTGGAGGTGCTTGAGAACTCATAATAGGTTCATAAATATATTAGAATTTTAATCATTTTCTTTTCCTCTCTCTGCTTGCTCCATTACTTTTCAGAAGTTTTAACCTTTGCTTTTATCTAACAATGTGACACTTTCCATTGCAGTCATAAACCCGATTAAATTTCCTTAATAGGCTAGAAAGTACAAACATACACTTTTAATACAGTTCAAATGATCTTTTTCTTGATATTAAGTCCTATATAACCCCATTGTACTTCAAACCACATTTCTTGTGCTTTATGTGGCTGACTTAATATTTTATTCAGATGAAAATTTAATAGAATATATGAGCTGGTTTCTCCTATACATAAGTTAGCATGACTTGTTGGGGGAAGAATCTACATGGTACTGTCAAAGGGAAATCATGCCTCACCAACCTACTAGAGTTCTTTGAGAGTGTCGATAAACAGGTGATCCAGTTCATGTAGTATATCTGGACTTCTGAAAAACTTTTGACAAGGTCCCCTCTTAGAGGCTCTTTATAAATTTATGTAGTCATGGGATGTATGTTAGCGCTACAGTAGCTTTTACCACACCGGAAAGAGATCTCGGAATCATTGTGGACATTTGCTAAAAACACCAGCTCAATGCTCTGCAAACAAAATAATAGAAATTATTCAGAAAGGAATTGTAAACAACCTGGAAAGTATCATTATTCCCCTTTATAAACCCATGGTGTGTCCATACCTTCAAAGCCATGCCCAGTGTTGGTCCCCACACCTTAAAAATAATATAGAAAAACTAGAAAATGTAGAGAGAAGGTCAACAAGGATGATTAGTAATATGGAGTAGCTTATATATGAGGCAAGACTAATGAGGATAGACCTGTTTAGAAAAGAGAGACTTGATGGGGGACATAATAAGGGTTTACAAAATACAAAATGATGAAGAGAAATTAAATAAGGATTTATTACTTACTATCTGTCATGATACAATTCCTACAGCATAGGATCCAAAATGAAACTAGTAGATAGTGGGTGCATCTACACATTCATTACTGCTCCGTAGGTACTGTGCTTTAAGTTTAGTGCTTGGTTAACAATACCCAGTAACTCACCTACTTCACAGTATCCCCGTGTAGACATGCCTAGTAAGTTCAAAACTAATAGAGGAAGTTCTTTTCCACACCATGTGTAATAAAAGTGTGGAACTCATTGTCACAAGAAGTTGTGGAAACTGACAGTTTATCCAGATGCAAAAAGGGGTTGAGCAAATTATTAGATGAAAAGGGCATCATTAGCTATTGAGCGTGGGAGCTAAGTGTATAGCCTCTGTAACAGAACTTCTTAGACCTTAAAATACTGAGGCTGCAAATGGGAGAGAAACAGTGGAAAAACCCTGGTCGTACCCTGTTCACTCTCTCTTTCAGCATCTACTCTGCCACTGTGGACAAGTTGTGCCTATGGTCTGACGTAGTAAATAACAGTTCTTATGTTTTTATGCTAAACTGTACACGAAACTCTGCCATGTAAGTGAAAATCTCTGTTTGGATGTAAAAATACTGGTACTGGTCACTGTCATAGCATAATAGAAAATTAGGCTTGAAAGGGACCTCAGAAGGTCATCTAGTCCAACCCCCTGACCAAAGCAGGACCACTCCCCAACTAAATCATCCAAGGCTCTGTCCAGCCGGGTCTTACAAACCTCCAAGGATGGAGATTCCACCACTTCGCTGGGTAACCTGTTCCAGTGCTTTACTGTGCTCCTAGTGAAAGAGTTTTTTCCCTAATATCTAACTGAAACTTCCCTTACTCCAATTTGAGACCCTTGCTTCCTTGTTCTGTCATCTGCCACCACTGAGAACAGTCCAGCTTCATCCTCTTTGGAACCGCCCTTCAGGTAGTTGAAGGCTGCTCTAAAATCCCCACCCAGTCTTCTCTTCTCCAGATTAAATAAATCCAGTTCCCTCAGCCTCTCCTCAGAAGTCCTCTAACCATTTTTGTTGCTCTCTGCTGGACTCTCCAATTTGTCCACAAGCTTTCTGTAGCGGGAGGACCAAAACTGAACAAAGTACTAGAGGTGTGGCCTCACCAGTACCGACTCACATCCCTCAATCTGCTGGCAGCACTCCTGCTAATGCTGTTGGTATGCTGTTAGCCTTCTTGGCGACAAGGGCACATGGTTGGCTCATATTCAACCTATTGTCCTCTCTAACTCCCAGGTTACTTTCTACAGAGTTGCTGCATACCCAGTCAGTCCCCAGTCTGTTCTGGTTCATGGGATTTTTCCATCCTAAGTGCAGGACTATGCATGTGTCCTTATTGAACCTCATGAGATTTCTTTTGGTCCAGTCCTCCAATCTGTTTAGCTCTCTCTGAATCCTAGCCCTACCCTCCATACTTCTTAGCTTTCTTACAAGAATGCTGTGAGAAACTGTATCAAAAGCCTTATTAAAGTCAAGCTACACCACTTCCACTGCTCTTCCCACACACATAGAGCCAGTCATCTCATCATAGAGGCAATCAGGTTGGCCAGGCATGACATGGCCTTGGTGAATCCATGCTGACCATTCTTAATCACCTTCTCCTCCAAGTACTTAGAAATGGATTCCTCGAGGACCTGCTTCATGACTTTTTCCAGGGACTGAGGTGAAGCTGACTGGTCTGTAGCTCCCTGGATACTCTTCTTTCCCTTTCTTTAAGATGGGCAATATATCTGCCCTTTTCCAATTGGCTGGGACCTCTCCTGATCCTGGGTTTTCAAAGATAATGGCTGATGGATGACCCTGCAATCACTTTGGACAACTCCATTAGCCCCCCCAGCTACATCACATCTGGCCCCATGGACTTGTACACATTTTTCCCATTTTTCTTAATAGTCCTTAACCTGTTCTTTCACCACTGCTGGATGCTCACCTTCTCCCCAAGGTGTACTGCCAGGTACAGTAGTCTGGGAGCTGACCTTGACTGTGAAGATTGAGGTAAAAAAGGCATTGAGTATTTCAGCCTTTTCCTCATCATCTGTCACCGGGTTGCCTCCCTCATTCAGTAAGGTACCCACCCTTTTCCTCCTCTTCCTCTTGTTACTGACATACTTGTAGAAACCCTTCTTATTACCCTTCCTATCCCCTGCTAGCTGCGACTCCAATTATGGTTTGGCCTTCCTGATTTCATCCCTAGTCATCTGTCCACTTTTCAACTTGTAAGATTCCTTTTTGTATTTAAACTTGTTAAAGAGTTCCCCACTAAGCCAAGCTGGTCTTCTGCAGTACTTGCTAGTCTTCCTGCATATTGAGATGGTTTGTTCCTGCACTCTCAGTAAGGTTTCTTTAAACTACAGCCAGCTCTCCCAGACTCCTTTTCCCCTTAGACTGGCCTCTTAGGGGATCCAACAGTTCCCTGAGTGAGGCAAAGTCTGTTTTTTCTGAAGGCCAAGGTCCTTACTCTGCTACCCTCCTTCCTTCATTTCTACAGGATCCTAAACTCAATCATCTCATGGTTACTGCTACCCAGGGTGACATCCATTTCTATATTCCCTACTTATTCTTCCCTGTTTGTGAGCTGCAGATCAGAATACCACAGCCCCTAGTTGGTCTGTCCAACCCTTGCACCAGGAAATTGTGCCCAACACAGTCTAAGAATTTTTTGGGTTGCCTGGGGACTGCTGTATTGCCCTCCCAACAGATGTTAGGGTGATTGAAGTTCCCCATGAGAACAAGGGCCTGTGATCTGGAATCTTTTTCTAGGTGCTCAGAGAAAGCCTAATCTACCACACGGTTTTGGCCTGGTGGTCTATAGCAGACACCCACCATGGCATCACCCTTGTTCCTCTTCCCTCTGACTCTAACTCTGTCTCACATTTCATAGTGTAGCTCTGAGCAATACATACAGCTCTTTTACATAAAGAGCAACTCCTCCTCCTCTTCTCCCCTGCCTGTCCTTCCTGAACAGTTTATATCCATCTATAACAATGTGCCAGTCATGGGAGCTCCCACCAAGTCTCTGTTGTTCCAATCACATCATATTCCACGTCTATGTGAGGACTTCCAGTTCTTTCTAATTGTTTCCCAGGCTCTGTACATTCATAAGACCCCTGAGGTAACTAGCCATTTGCTGTACTTTCTCAGAAAGAATGGTATGGCCTCCCTTGTTGCCCCCTCCTATTTGTGCTTCCTCCAAGTCACCCACTTCCCCACTTAATTCAGGGCTTCATCATTCCATGACTGTGAGAACTTACAATTCTTCCTGTCAGAGAACTGAAGTAGATGAACCTTGTTTTTGAACAATAATAGTAATTATTGTGTTCTTATGATAAAAAAATTGACATAATTGTATAGCTGTGGACATGAACGGGTCTTTGGTTTCCTCAACTTTGACAATCAAATATGGTTTGGGGGGGAGGTCATTCTTTAATTTTGATCTAAATCAATAGATGTTTTCCTTGTGCTGGAATTAAAAATAGTTATATATTTTAAAATTCTGCTCCTTAAAAATGAAGACCTTTCAATCCTTCTGTCAAGAAAATAAGGAAAATAAATAACTTCAGTTAGATAAAATATGTGTCTGCAGAAAATGCCAACTCTCTATGTTTTCACATTACTTCATTCTCTTAAGAAGCGAGAATGTTCTTGTTTAAACTTGCTGTGAGTCCTGAAGATTTGTGGCTTGCTGCGGCAGAGCATCCTTATTCCTTCTCCACATTTCCTTATATATTATAGATTAGTTCTGTCATTTTGGTAAGTTTTTTATAATACATAGTTTTCAGGAAGAAGATGGTTTTGCATGCTAAATTCTGAATGATGTAACACTGAATTTGCAGGGTCTATCACATTTCTTTTCTTTTTTGCATGTGCATTGATGTTTTCTTGGATCATCAAGATCCTTCTTATCACCAACTGGAGCAGTCCCTTGGCTTAACAAATTCATGATTCAAGATCATTCATATTTGTAGCTTGTGATTAACTAAGTTTGAAATTAAATTAAAGAAAAAATGAAGCTTTTCAAAGATGTTTGGAAAGCAGAGGAGATCCAAAGCAGCATAACCTGAAGGGTGACTGTACTAGGGCTTACACGAGTGATGGTGGCTAGCTAGTGAGCATGTTTCCTAGTACCTGGAGCTGCTTTTGATAATCAAGAAAATGTAAATGGGGAAAAAGAGTTGTCTGGTGACCAGAGCATAGGATCAGAGCATGAAGTTGATAATTCTGGCCCTACTGAAGTCAGTAGCAAAATTCCTATCAAGTTCAGTAGAGCCACAGTTTCAATGGATGAACTTAGACTAAGTATGCATTATTATTCTCATTGTTCAGATTGAGCTAGGAAGCTTAAAATAATTTAACAAGTTCTATACACCATTAAAACCCAGGCAATCACCAGGCCATTATGAGAATTAATTAGTGAATATTTGTAAAGTGTTATGTAGGTGATAAGCATTATAAATATAGAAATTACTGTTCACCTCCCTCAGAGAAGGCCATCACCACAAAAACTCTGGCACATTAACAGTTTTGTAGTGCCTTTCTATGTGCCACGTTGCACACAGAGGATTTATGTCCCACAGCTGATCGAGTCACAAACTGGTAAGCATACTCCCTGGACTCATCATTCTGCACATATAACATTGTGCACTACTTCTTTTGTGCACTATGCAATAAAGTACAGAGATTTTCAATTACAAAGAGCATTCTTTCATGGTTAAATTAACATTCTCTCTTATACAAGTGCATGATAAGTGGCTACCACTTTTCTTTCCTATACAGATAACACAAGAAGTCTGTATTCTTATTGATCAACAGATAGTTTAAATGCAGCCTCTGAAGGAATAGGTGAATACCATTTTTTTCTAACATTTATCATTTTCTGGTTTTTTTTTATTTTCCTAAATTCTTTCTTATTATCTATTTAAAGACATGCTCTAATGATAAAATATTATGTGAACTGTGTGCAAATCATTGAGTGGGATCTTGAAAGCTTTGTGTCCTGAGGATTTCAGCCATGTCAAAGTTTTGGTGTGAAGCTTGGGAACATTGATTCTTGCATTGCCCAGCTCTTTATTATGCATCCTTAATATTGCACTCATAGACTTCATGATACTTAGGATATCTAGTTTACACATAAATTAAATCAGTGTTTTAATATAAATACAGAAATTACATAGACAGGGTTATGCAGTATAAATTTAACAGTACTATACAATATAAATCTTGTATGAGTATGTGTATATATTTTTATATGTAACTGTTATACAAACATGTATTCCACAAATAAAAATGTGAGTAAAATATACAAATACTTCTAATACATTTTCCTATATTCTTTTTTTTAAGTATTCAGCCAGTTCTAAGACTACCTCAGGTACCTGTGGTCTGTACATGAATTTATCATGTATATTCCTATTTCTTACCCACAAAAAGGCGATGTTTGGATAGCTAATGGAAAACAATTCAGTGCATGTCTGCTCTAGTAAAACATCAGTCCAAGTGAAATTCAATTAGATGTAAGCTATTTTTTCCCTGATAGACATGATGCAATGAAACATCCTATCAGTCAAGCACATGTAAAGTTAATCAGCAGTAGAAAAATAGCTCTGGCTTATATTTATGGTCATGGTGTTATAGAACAAATTATGGACCACCCTTGGGAAATGGCTCCCACAGTGCTATCTTTGACCAATTTCAAATCTGGGTAGGTAGAACTCAGAAACATGGAGCTTTTTGACATTGTTACAGGGCAACAGATTTTCATTGCCTAGAGCTTGATATTGTATATCACTCCTACTAGGCCATGGCTGATGTATGGTTACTAGGTACATAGCAAATATGCATTATATGCAGTTCTCAGTAAATTAAATACAATTAAAACATCCTGAAGAATTAAAATAAATGTTTTTTTTTAAATGGGAGAAATACATATTTGATTGATACACCTTTTTGTTAAACCATTGCTTTTTATTGTTTTTCTTTGCTGTTGTTTTTATTGCACCTCTCTGGTCATCCAGAGGAATGGACTGTGGGACTGGAATTTTAAAGCAGTCTTTCTTTGTTAAAAATATTGCAGTCTGAAGATTTGCACATGAATCATCAGTTTCAGAGAAAAAAAATCTTCATTTTTATTATTAAAAGGGTTATTCTTATTGTTGTACAGCTGTTATAATCAAGTTTTTTCATCTCTTTGACTCAAAGTGAATAACAATGTGAAACTACACTATGATCTGTGATCACTATACTCTAATGCCCTTGACCAAACATTGTTATTGATCTAATCAATGACGCTGAAGGGGACAAGCTATAGCTGAATACATTTTAATTACTATTGTGTTCTGTAACAGGGTGGCCTCCTCATCAGGTCTCTGCTGGCCACCCTGCTCCTGGGGTAACGGCCCACTTTGCTTGTCTGCCATGCCTTGATGGAAAAATATGAGAGTTGTTACTAAGGCAGGAGGGCTACCCATTACTAGCCCTGCTGACAAGGGTTTAATACCCGGTTTGACCTTCCCTCTACAGGTCCCATGCCTTGCAGATGTTACTCTGGTGTTACTTTTCCGGCCAATGGCCAGAGCAAACTGGGCACACAGTTGTACCTCTTCTGTACAGCCCTGGGGGGCCACTCACATACCACCCCTCTCTCACCGTGGTCCCATTTACTCCACTGGCTCTCAACCAGCCTCTTTCATACTGCCCTCTCTCAGGGCCACACTCATCCTGCCTGGCTTCACTGGGCTTCAGGCTTATCTCTTCTTGCCTCGGTACAGTTTATTGGGTACCTCCCACTACCCTCACCTGAGCATTGACTGAGCAATTCTACAACTACAGGCCTGTTTCACTCCTGGTCACTTACCGGATCACTATGCCTCCTCTGGGGCTCCTCACTCTCCCACACTCACGGGGCCACTGTTTGTTGCCCCTTTCTCAGGGTCTCACTACTCATAGTCCCTCTCTCTCAGGGTCTCGCTTGTGCCCCCAGGCTTAGCCCTACCAACTGGGCACAGCCCCAGGTCCCTCCTCTGGCATGAGCTCTGCCTCAGGGCTCTTTAATGACCCTGGGCTCCCCCTGCTAATTAAAACACCACCAGGGATATGGGGTGGGTGTTATAAGGTGCCTCAACCTGCCTTTCACTGGGGAGATAACTGGCCTTGCATCTCCTGGGGGCTCCCACACCACCAAGAGCCTCATCAGACCACCCTTCCATGGCAGACTGCAGTTTTACATCTTACCCAGGGCAAGGGGTCACCTCAACCCCATAGCCTCTGCCCTTACCTACTGACTCTGGCTGGAGTAGCTTCTCAGCCTGATGCTGCCTCCTTCCTCCTGCAGCAAACTGCAGCCCAGTTTATATCCCTAGGTCCAAAATAACTGCCCTCATCAAGCCACATGTTCCCTGTATAAATTTAGGTTCTTTATAACCTCAGATATTATGGTAATGCTGTTTCTGTATCATCATCTTTTGTTAGGGTTATAAACTGAATTGAGAGCAGGCTCTTAGAAAGCTGTCTAGACCAAGATGGATTTTTTTCCCCAATCATTGTTCCATGGTCTCTTATTTTTGTTCAAACAAGTTTGTTGGTTGTATGCCAATTGTTTGTTTGCCATTCACAGCTGAGTGATTTGGAAATGGATGGAGTGTGGTACATAGCCTAAATGCCATTGATGTTTTACAATGTAATGCTCAGCTACACTTCACCTTTATTACAGAAGAATAGCCCACAAAGTCCACATCCAGTAACCTGGAGTAACTTGCCATGAGCCAGAGGGTGTCTGGCACAGATGTTCCCAGTGGACAAGTAGCAGTGACATATGGTGTCCCAGTGCTAGTCGTTTCCAGGGAAATCAACATCCATGCTTGTGTAGACATAGCCAAAAAGTCAAAAGGTACCAACTTCCATTTTATCCTGAACAGCTAGATAAAATAGATTACAAATGCAGGCAGTTACAAACCTGTTTGCTTTTATGCAAATTAGATGTTGCTATCAGCTTCTGACTTTTATTTGCTATCACAACCCCTTGTCAGCTGGACAGTGATTGGACATTTCAGAAGTAAATAGAATCAGTGATCCTATATGCAAGCTAATTGTGCAGACATTCCTACTAAATATCATCTGGGAGGAAGCATTGCATGTTGCATTGCTGAAAATTATGCTCAACTTTCCTTTCCACTAAAACTCATTTCTATTGCTGGAAAGGAAGTTGTGCATATGTGTTGTAATATGAATGAAAGGAAGATTAAAACTGGAATTACAGTCTAAGAAAAGCCTGCTGGTGAGCCATCTCTCCCTTTTTATTCCACATGCAGCCAAGAGTTAACAGGAGCTTGCCAAAAGAGATGCACACATAATTTATCCACATACTTCCACCCAGGGAAGGGAGAAAATATCAGATCTTTGGCATAAAAGAACAAGGACTTGTTAATATTTTTAGAGCTTTTAAACAGCAGGAAAAAAGAAATGGTATCATAGAGAGACTAAATGGAAGATAAAGACAGCTAATAACTCAACAAACTTCCACTCTACTTGGTGTGGGGGGCACTTGTCTCGTCTCCTATTGATCAGTTAATTGGCATGGAAAGGACTAGATGGGGGTAGAATGTCAATTCTATCATTATTATGTGGGTTAAAAACAGATTTCTGAATAGAAAGAAAGGCTTGGTTGTATCATTATGAATACATTCATTAACCTTAATAATACTAGAAAAAGATTTGAGGTGGGAGGGAAACTGGACAAAGGACAATCAATTCAACTGCCCATTGAAAAACATTTTTCAGTTTCTAAAATAAAATGCAATGAGAGTGTTTAAAAGAATGTATGTCTGGTTTTGTGTTATAATTATATACCTTATTTAGTAGCACAGTATGCACAGCATTTTCCCCCAAATTAGCCTTCTCTGTATGCTACTTCTATTTGGGCAACACCAGGGGTCTGTCAACTGACTCCATGGCTTCTTATTATCTACTTGATTCCTGTTAATTTGTTTTTCACTCGGCAGGTGTTAACAACCTTCTCTACTTTTTAATGGTCTTGATGTTCAAATAATCAAGCTATCCCTTCTTCGACAATGTGTTTTCTCTTAGATATTCCTGGTCTCTCCCATTTCTCTTCTCTTATTTCACAGCAGATTGTTTTTGGCTTCTTATTTTTCAAAACCCTAGATTTGCCTATGGAACCCAGTCTTCAGGAGCTGTTTCAGTTTCAGCTTTCTGTTAAGCCAAAAGCTGAGAATTTGTCTGTGAAAGGGTTTAAAACATAGCTGTTGCCTGACCTGGAAAGGGAGGGTGAGTGAACTGGAGATTAAGGTCTGTTCCTGCTGGATGTGGCCATAACTGGAAACATTTTTTTTTCTTTATTATGCTTTAATTATGCTTTCCCAAAAACAAGGTTCATCTTTTCCATCTCCCTTCCTTTATCTCCTTGGAGAATTAGTGACTCAAAAAGTATGGTAATATATTTAATTTGTATTATGCAGTGATTTTAAAGTTGCTAGGCTGCTTTCTCTAATTTATACTGGTTGCTTTTTGCCATTTAGGCTACAAGTACTGGCTATGTTCTGTCCCCAGGTGTCCAATAAATAATTCCCCCTAGGTCTCAGAGTTTCATAGGTCAGTAAACTCTTGCCTTTGTGAAACTAGTGAGATGGTTCTTGCATCACCATCCTGTGCCTCTGATCCAGAAAATGAGAGAGGATAAAGGAGCAGAGATGAGGTTTAGGACACTAGAGAACAGGGATTAAGAACAGAGATTAGGTTTAGGGCACCAAAACTCCTCTGAGCTCTATCAGCCTCCATTTGTTGTCATAGGGGTCTTCAGACTATGCCTAAAGGATCTGGGAAAGATGACTACGATCAATCAAAAGTATGTGAATACCCACACTTACAATTCAAAAGGTAAAGTGTGTTAGGCATCTAAAACATCACGTGCCAAATTTTTGCCAGATTTATTCTTCTTATTATGATGATTTATGTGTAAGTGCCATAAACGTGCAGGTCTTTGTACTAACGTTAGTAGAGCATTGCTGTATAGTGGTTTTGTACTGTGTTCTAGTGAAAGTAAAGTAGACAAACCTTTCCACCGGTAGAGAAATTCCTCCATTCCATTTGATTCTGAGAGAGACTGAAGTTGAGCTGTCCCTCATTCTGGCACATCCTCTGAAAACCCAAATCTATGACAATGTATATATAAAAATAAACAATGATATCATCCTGGGAATATTATAGACCAAAATCAGTTTTAATACATATCATCCTGAGACTAGAATGTGATATTTGCAGCTTGAATGTTGCATCTTTCCAGATGTGTCTGCCATGGCCATTTCCAGACATGATGGGGTGTGTGCTTGCAGCGGCACAAATTTCTGCTGATTTCACCTGTGCACGTGCACTTTGTTGCAGGACAAACCGTCCTGCTTTGGGCAAACTGCCCTTGCTGAGCTCCTCCTGGCTCCTGGCATGGTGGAGCAGCAGGGGCACAAATGGAGCAGTCGGAAGCCAAAGCATCTTGCTAGAAGACCAACCCTCCGCTTGTTCCAGCACATGCTATCTTCACATGCTCTGCACTGCTTTTTTTCCTGACATGTTTTTGTTAACATGAAATCCTGATAGCAAATTTTGCTCCCACACTGCAAATTTGCAGGGCAGGGCACATTTTAACATTCCACATGTGTGGTTCGTGGTACCACAAACTACACATGCCTCACATCTGGACACAGCCTGTATCTACAAATAATTTATCCATCCACATTCACAAGCAATTTCATCCATCCCTTAAAGATATAAAAAATGCTGAACCCATAAAATACTGGAAATACGAAGTGAATTTACAATCTTATGCTTAGCTATTATTAAATAATTTTAGAAAATAAATGCCCTCATTCTTAAACGCTGATCACCATTCTCATATTTTATTTTACAGACCCTCCCCTGCAACAATTACCTATAATCCTGTTTCAATCCTCTTTTTTAAGTCCTGCCTTAAGTAAAAATTGGCATGATATTAACATTTTTTTTAGGATGCTCTTTTGTCTTAGAGTAACAGGAAAAATTATAGACTGATAAAATATTTGCTGATACAGTTGCTTCCGCCTGTAAGCTAAAGTGTAGGCAATGCTTTAATTTGATGTATATAACTCACAGAAGATCTGAATTAAACTTCCTGAATGAAACTTTTCATTTTTTATGGAAATTTTTGTCAGAATTGTGATGTTCACTAAGAAAAAAAATGTATGGGAAAGAAAATCCCGCTGACATTTTTCTGGACATTTTGTTAATTGTTTTTCTATCAACTCTGTGGATGTTCAAAGCCACAGGGCTGGTGAAAAACTTAAGTAGACTAGAACTGATAAGGACTTTGTATCAGGTGATTGGGTGTGTCTCTGCCATCCCACTTTTTTTTTTCCAATTTTGATTTTTTTAGAAGCTAAGTACGTATCTAGTTCACAACCACATTAATGATCACATTAAATTTGGTCCAAATTGTCCCTGGCTGGGAATTTCTCTTCTCTTCAGCATGCTAACACATCCTATTTTAATGGTGAGCAATCTCCTTTTAGTGTCAACAGATGCCAAGGCAGCCTGCATCACCCTACTGCAGCCTATATGGATCAGAGCAGTGCAGAGATGCACGTGCACAGTTTGTAATACTGATTCCTTGGATTAAGGGAAGAAGAACACAGTACATAAAATAGAAATTGCTGAATACTTCTAATACAAACAGTGCTAGTATTTCAACAAATTTTCCTCTCCATCCTTCTGGTGTGAGTGTGTATCTATTTTCAAGGAAGCATTTCCCTTGTTCCCTTGTTCTTTTGAATGGTGCAAGCAGCAGAATCTTCACAGACTATTTTCTGTTTTATTTCCCTCCACAGTGATGGCTGGGCAGACAGGTACGATGTGACAGACGGATACCAGCGTGAAGCTGTTGGTGGAATAACAATCAAGCTTCAGTCTCCTGATGTGAAATGGTTTGATGATTATTACCTGCAGCTTCGGCCAGAAACCAATCACCGAAACCCATGGTTTCAGGAATTCTGGCAGCACAGGTTCCAGTGTCAACTGGAGGGGTCTCCTCAACAGAACTATAAATACAACAAGACTTGCACCGGTAAGCGGTTTTACTATTATTATTTAGCGTTAGTATTATTTTATCTAAAATCAATGTCTGATTTAATTAATTACTGTCATGCTGAAGCAGCAAGGCCTGGAGAAACGGATTGTGGGACCCGAATTGGAAGGACTGGAGATCTATCCCTTCTCTGGCCTGGAGATGAATTCAAATTCAGGTGCTAGAGTGTTGGTGTAGGGCTTCACAACTCATGTTCAATACCTTCTTCTACTTTTGACATGGGAAAGTCACTTAGAGGAAGATTTTCAGTGCGACTACTGAGGTCAAATTTTAAAAGTGGCATAGGGTCAGAATTTTAATAGGATTTTCAAAGATGCCTCCAACACTGAAGTCCCAAGCATTTTTGAATATCTCAAGCAATAAGAATTAACTATGTTAGTTGGAAGTTAAGAAGATAGGGTAGATTTGCACCTGACCAACTAAATTATGTATAGCACAAGCTTTTCTGAGCTGGAACTCACCTTATCAGATGTGATGAAATGACATACATGGACCAGTGTGTAAAATGGAGATGGTGATTTGAATACAAAGTTAGAAAGGGAGGGAGAGAGAGGGGAGAATGGAGGATGGCAGTGCTGGGAGAAGCAAACAAGCAAGTAATAAGTAATTCTCATGAAATGACTGAACCTTTAATTACTTGAACCCTTACAAAAATGGTCTCCTATGCTTCAGTTCTTCATTTGCAAAACAGGGGTACTAGTATTGTCTACCTCAGAAGGGTAATGTCAGAACAACTCCATCTAAGATTGTAAGGAGTTCATATTATGGTAATAAGGAACTATATAAGTAACTTAGATAAACTTTCTTTTTCTGTTTTGCGGTAATTGCTTCACTAGAATCGGTTAAAAGGGTTTCGTCTAAACAGTTTTCCATTAGACATTTCATTTCAATTTATTTATTTTCACACAATACTTTATGTAGATTTGGGCAGAGAGGAGGGGGGTTGGAGGGAGCAGATTTGTAATGTTGTTAGATCTTGCTCCCAAATAGTTCTTTTTGAGAACAACACTGAAATGTTTCAAGGATAATTTTTGTTTCAGAATGTATTCCTGTTAGGCACCTTTTAATTGTATTTTTACTTTCATGAGATTAGTTATAAATGTCAGTAATGTCAATAATTATAAAAATGATTACTATACCATATTTACTTGAATCTAAGATGACCCTAAATATAAGTTGATTCCCCAATACTTAGATTCTATATATGCAAAATTTATAAATTTGTTCTAATTTTCCTGTTAAAGAATCTAATTACTGAAGGCTTGCCTTTAATTTGTCCCTCTTCCACTGCTACAGTAGGGGGAAAAATTGCGGCGGGGAGGGCAGGTAGCCTCTATGTCCTCTGGCCTCTCCCCAACTTCTTTCTGCCCCAGCCCCTTCCCTCCCCCCTACAATCAGACATTGCTCTGCCTGAGCCTAGGGAAGTTTGAGGTAGCTCAAAAAACAATGACCTTAAAATAAACATCTTTGTTTTGCATATAGGAAAATTACTATGGATACCTATAGACTTAGTTTATTCAGAATTGATGCGTTTCACTTTCTTGGGAAGCTGCTGTAAGTTTTAGCACAGGTACTCCATAAACAACTTTTAAGCAGCACTTTTGTACTTACTTTATATATCATACAAACTGTGTGTAATATTAGTCCAAAGCCAAAAGATTTATGATTTATCATATAGTTCATCGGGCTGGGCCCCAGCAGTCCACAGTATTTCAAGCCCTGGTGACCCCACAGTTCACTACTGCTCAGTGTGTGTGTGTGTACTCCTGATATCCCCCCTCTGCAAAGAATCCATGTGCTAGTTATCTCCCCATTCATGACTGGAATCATAGAATTAGGGTTGAAAGGGACATCAGAAGGTCATCTAGTTCAAACCCATGCTCAAAGCAGGATCATCACCAACTGGAACTAGGTATTCTTGTCCTAAGTCCTGGGATGCTCCAACAGTTTATATGCAGATGAAATCCAGAGCTACCTAGTTCAACTCCACCTCATGGAGGGTGAGGTCACCCTAATAATATGCAACAGGCTGAAAGAGTGTGTGACAGAGGGATTATGGGTGAACTGTTTGGGGCCCCATTTCATGATGTTCTCTAGGCACTGGAGTCTAGTGAAGAAACAGGGATAATTGAAAATAGGCAGGGACAGTGCCAACCTCTTCCCAATGTGGGTGCTAAGGTAGGCTAGACAGAAAATTGGGAGGGCTACGCTATACATCTTCTGGCCAAACTTATATTTTTTTAACAATACTCACTTAAACAGGTGTTTTATCTATATTATCTGCAAAAGGTGAATAAAAATATGTACTGTACGCAAACAGATTGGTCCAGGCTGAGCTGGGAGCACCATGCCTCTACAGGCTGCAGGTGGGAACAGAGCGGGCTCAGATGCACAGGATGGGTGGCAGTGGCCGGGGGTGGGAGCCAGAGCACTTAGGCAGGAGAGGCACTGGGAGGGGTGGCTACAAAGGGGCTATGGCAAATTTTGGGGTGACTATAGCTACCCAAAACCTCCCTAGCACTGTTCCTGGAAATGGGAAAGAAAAACACAGTTCATCTGTGGGACTGAAAAGGAAATTGAAATGTATGCAGTGTAGTGGCTCACCATGACTTGAAAAAAATCACCATCCATACTGAGGGGAACTGTGTGTAATGAGAGTTACCATATATGTTATTCAGACAGGCTGAATTAACCTATCCTTGTGGTAGTATCCTATCAGAGGCATAGCTTCTTGGCCACTCCTTGGCTAAGATTAATTGTAGTGGCTGGGTAGAGGCCCAGTTTTACTGCCTTGATCAATACCAGGACCAACAAGGGGATAATGACAGAGTGCTGGGATGGAGGAATCCAGAATAGCATCAGCAGTGGTTTTAGAGTGGCAGTTAAGGAAGGAGAAATGGTGTAAGAGATGTGAAGTGAATCAGAGAGTGGAAATAGAGATCAAGAGTCTGATGGAGGATGGATAAAGGTAGGGAACAGGGGACAAAAGAAGACAGGAAAGAAATGTTTGGTGGAATTGGAGGCTTTACTGAAGGAAGTAATGAGGGAAGAGTCCAGTCAGCAGGAGGAACAGGAGAAAAAGAGGGCAGGTGGTCAGGAGAGATAAATAAAGAAGGAAACAGTGTTTGAATAGAAGAAGAAAACTATTGGGAGGAATAAACCAGACCCACAAAGAGAAAGGACATGGGAAGAAGCAAGAGACGGAATGGAAGGTAATTTATGCCTGAGAATAAGAGCAATGAATAAATATGAATTTATAGAGAAAATATTGTTTGACCTATTAGATGTTAAAGTGGAACATTTGAATAGTTTTGTCACCTTTCCTGACTAGAAGTCTTGGGAATTTTTCTGATGGAGAAGGTTATGGAAGGCATGTAGTAATAGGTGAGAAAGAAGAACTTAAAGAGATAAAATCTATTGCAGGAGAAAAGACGAGAGAAAGGGCAACAATTATTCAAATGTACATAAATATAATGGAGATGGGGAGATAAAAAAATGGTTGGAGAATTATGTAGAAAAAGTGATGTATGTTGAGAAGATATATGATAAATATAGCATATGGACAGGACCATGGAGAGCTCAAGTAGTAATGAGGATGGAATAGAGGAGTTCCAGCAGGATAATGCACTTAACATCAGTAATCCAAGTAGGACCACACTGGGGGTTTACAATTTATTTCAGACAGCCTGAACTCTTTGGCAAGTGTGGGCAGGAAGGCCCTCTGGCCACAGCTGGTATACAGTATGCTACAGACGTGAAGAGAAAGGGCACATAGTGGCAGAATGATAAGAAGTACTAAAGTGTCATATTTTGTGGGTAGAGAGACACTTAAAGTGGCAATGTCCCTGGTCCTTCTCTAATAAAGCTAGAGGATCTGGTGCCTGATGTCTGCCTTCTCTTCCCCTTCACCTTCCTCCTCTTGCTCCCAGCAGACATCCTGCAAACTGCCTGCCCTGTTTGCTGCCCCTGTTTTCTGTCATATTCAGCGTTGGCTGCATTTAATAAATTTAATAGTTGGTTTCCATTACTGAGCACATGGTGGTTTTGGCAGCAGTTTCATGATAGACAATGTATTTAATGAGGTTTCCTTGTATACAAATATAAAACAAGGGGCTTTTTACCACCGTGCTGATTGGAGGGAAAATTCCATATTGTATTGAGCAAATATGGTGAATATAAATAATGTCATATAAGCAGCAGTAGCATGTCAAGTCATGACAAAACAGCATGTGAAATAGCTTACTATTTTATTTTAAAAATCATTAAGAACCTACTACTGATTAAAATATCCTATTTTCTTTTTCTGTTGATGTGTTTGCCATTTGCATTCTAATGAAACAGTCTGACCCTTGCAAGAAGACGGAATGTAAAAAGATGGCTACCATTTGTCTAGGACTTGAGGGGCTGTTTCCTTTTTTTCACCTTTTCTTTTATCCTTTGTCCTACTTTTTATTTTTTAAACTATTTCATCCAGCTTGGCAATGTTAGAAAGTTCTGAAAGGAAAGCCTGCGGGTCAGGCCACTCTCCTAGGAGATGGGAGTGTGAATCCAGTCAGGCTGAGGAAGGTCTACAGCCTAGGTCATGTACTTCCTGGATGAGGGCTTTAACCACCAGGTTATGAAAGGTGAGCAGTTCTCTTCCAGGTGTGTATCTGAATACAGGGCACTTACAAAGTATAGGTCATTTGTCACATGACCTGCCTCTCGAAAGTTCTCTACAGCCATGACCTAACAGAAGTGCAGAGCATTTTTAAAGTGCCTGATCATGTGACAAAGTAACCCTCATTACATGGCACTCCAAAGTGGAACACCTTCATTAACTTCTGTCTGATTCGGACCGGGCTGATGCATCCCAGCCCCACCCCTGGTGCTGGCTGCATAGCCGGAGTGGGGGAAGAGAGGGGATGTAACTCTGTGCTGGGGTTTGCCCAGCCTGTACTGGAGGGGAGTGGGTGGCTTGAAGCCCCCTCGAGGTAGGTAAGAAGAATCCAGCGAAGCATCTAACATGGAAATGTGATAATATAGCAAGTAAAGAAAACATGTGAAAAGTATCCACAAATGAAAATAGGGCTTTTCCCTCTGATGTCTATCAACTTCTAATAGGTCTCTATCACTTCGCATATATTTTGGTTCTTGCTGAGGTGAAAATATTAACATCTGGACCATTTTTCTTTCACAGATTTTAGTATGCAAGTTTTATCCAAGTAGGTGCCACTGTTGTTGCTAAGTATATTGTTTTTCTGCCCAGCTGGAGCACTACAAGAAATGGGAAGTTTGCAGATTTATCTGACTTGTGTTTCAAGTGGTCTCAGTTCCATGTTGCAGAAGGGCTGAAGTAAACTATCCTACTAAGCCAAGCATCCAAGCAAAGGCTTTAAAATACAGGAGAGCTATAATGACCCTAAAACACTAGGGATTTCACAAGAAATAGATTTTGCTTCCCCTTTGCACCAGTAAGATACTTTTTATTAATTACGGCCTGGATTCCACAAGGTATTTAAATGTATATAAGTTTAAGCAGGTGAACAATACCATAGACATCAATAAAACTCTAAGACCATCATCAGATCACAAACAATCCTAATTCCATTACATTACATAGATTTCAGCTCTGCAGCCTAAGTCACAACAGTTGAAAGTTCATGCATGCATATTTCACACAATCTTCAAATGTATAAACAGTTGTTATAAAAAAAGATGCTGATATCCACAGCCCTTCATGTTTCCCAGTGTCATAAATGATAGAAAAAGAAGTAATCAGTTTCATTTGAGAAAGGATAATTTAAGTTAGATATTAGGAAAAGCATTAAAATAGTACAGGCACAGAAAAGCCAAATGCAAAAATATCTACACTTTTTTACTAAAACTCATCCACTTGGAATTACATATACTTCTTATAAGGTCAAGAGGACTCCTAGGTTGTTGGAGTTCAGAATCTAATCAGAAATTTTGTCAAAAGTAAGCTCCTGAGAAATGGCTTTTGGATAGGATGTTGGAATAAAATAAGAATACAATTTCATTCCATTCCAGCACTGCAAGCATTGGTGGGCTAAAAAACAAACTCCTAAATCCATAAATGGTTTTGTCTAGCTGTATCACAGCTAATATGAACAAAATCTCTGTGTAACCCATTTGCTTAACCTGGACCTCTATAATTAACCTAATTTGAGGGACATCCCTCATTGTACCTGCATTACACAACAAATATGGCAAGTTCTAACTTCTATAATTTCCATCAGAAATAAAGAAAAGCCATAATACGGAGATTATTAGAAGTTCATTTACATTTTGCCTAAGAATGACAAACATTTTAAATTATCCTACTGGCATAATTATTTGTTTCTAGTGTGGTGAATTACTTCCCATACTTGGGCCTTATCAGGTTGAGTGGCATAGTCAAGACCTAGATTTTAGTGAAAACAATCCCAAACCCAAAGTTCAGATCTGCATCTAGACCTCAAAATCAATGGTGTGGATGCAGTTCAGCTCTTGGAGTTTTTAATTTAGCCAACTGTAGCCAGGCCAGCAAGAGTTCAGATCTAAGTCTGAACTTTTTCAAAGTCAGTATTTTATTATTTCAAGGCAGACACATCTCCAGTTTTTAGTGTCATTCAGAAAAAAAAGAAAGTAGCCTGGCACTGAGGAGAGCTCTATGCGATACTATATACTAGGCCTGTACAAAGTGGCTAGTATTTGCTTCAGATTCAGACGATTCGAGGGTCAGTAATTCGATTCAGTGATTATCCAGGAGCACATCTACAAGGGGCCAGCAGGGGAAATTATGCTTAGGGGCAACCAACTTCAGTTAATTAGGGGCAGGTCCTGTCAGACCAACCTGGTGGCCTTCTACAACCAGGTCATGAAATCCTTGGACACAGGTGTCGTGGTAGAAGTAGTGTTTCTGGACTTTAGGAAGGCCTTCGACACTGTCTCTCACCCCATTTTCATTAAAAAATTAGGTGACTGTGGTGTTGATGCCTACACTGTCAGATGGGTTGCTAATTGACTGGAGGGCCACACTCAGAGAGTTTCATAGTTTCTAGGGTCAGAAGGGACCTGAGTGGTTGTGGATGGGTCATTTGACCTAGAAGGACGTGGGCAGTGGGGTTCCCCAGGGTTCAGTCCTCAGGCCCGCACTGTTCAACATCTTTATCAGTGACTTGGACAAAGGGGTTAAAAGCACCTTGTTCAATTTCACAGATGACACTAAGATATGGGGAGAAGTGGGCATGCTGGAGGAGAGGGACAGGCTGCAACTAGATCTGGACAGGTTACAAAGGTAGGCAGATGAGAACAGGAAAGGTTTTAATACTGACAAGTGCAAGGTATTGCACCTGGGGAGCAAGAATCAGCAGCATATGTACAAGTTGGGGAACTCACTTCTCATCAGTGCAGAGGCAGAAAAGGATCTTGGAGTCATCACTGACTCCAAGATGAACATGGGCCAGCAGTGTGGGGAGGCAGACAGGAAGGCCAACTGTACCTTGTCATGCATCCACAGATGCATCTTGAGCAGGTCCAAGGAGGTGATCCTCCCCCTCTATGCGGCGCTGGTCAGGCCGCAGCTGGAGTACTGTGTCCAGTTCTGGGCGCCGCACTTCAAGAGGGATGTGGACAGCATGGAGAGGGTCCAGAGGAGGCCACTCACATGATCAGGGGGCAGCAGGGCAGGCCCTACGAGACGAGGCTATGGGACCTAAACCTGTTCAGCCTCTACAAGGTAAGTCTGAGAGGGGATCTGGTGGCCATCTATTAGGAGTTAACATAAATTATAAGTGCATAAGGAGATGGATATTTACCTAAATTATTTGCAGCCTGATTTTCACTTTATCATTCTCAACCTCATTTTCACCCAGCAAAATGAGGGTGTTTTTTTTCATTTACTTTAATTAGATTTCAGGCATTTAGATGCCTAAAAATGTAGATAGGCTACAACTTTTCAAAAGAATCTTCAGTCTAAGTGCAGACTTTCAAAATACCCACGGCAGAATCAATCTAGTGTACAGTGTATCTCTAAATGGCGTAGATTGGGTCCGGAGTGAACAAAACTCATATTCACCCTTTGGTGGGAGAGGGCATGCAGAAGCCTGCACTGGCTGGGCCAGAAAGCAATGGAAGTTTCCGCATACCTGAGATTCTCAAGAGCAGCTGAGTACAGCCGAATGGCTGTGCCATCCCTGACTGGCTGTCAGGCAGTGCCTCTCCTCTCTGCCCAGTCATCTATCAGGCAGCAGTCAGCTGGAGGCAGCCAACAGAGGGAGGTGTACTTGCTCCTGTTTGGGGCAGCATGGGGTCCCTAGGCTTTGTTCAGGGTGACGGGCATCGAGGTTCACCCCAGGCATGCCAGGGACAAAGAGGGAACAGGGCTTGTGAACTGCTGTAGGGGAAGAAGTGCCAGTGGTATATGCAGTGGTATCTTCATTCCTAGTCTGGGTCAGAAGGGCACAGAGTATCCCTCCCCTGTCCTGTTTCCATCTCAGCCCCAGGACTGTGCACTGGAGCAGCTCTGGGAAGGGCTCACAGGATTTCTGTCTGAGCCCTGAGACCATGCAGCTGCAGGGCTGTGGTCCCTGGGGCAGGGACAGCCATGCCCTTGTAGCTGTACAGCAAGCAGCTTCAGCCCCAAACTTGGTGGCAGTTCTCGAGGCAGAGAGAGGGGCACAAGCTCACAACCCCCCCCCCCCGAGCCACTCCAACACATGGTCTAGCATGTCCCTCCCCATCCTAGTTCAGTCTGAGCCCTCGGATCATGTGCTGGAGTGGTTGTGGAAAGGGCTTGTAGGATTTCCCCTCTGGAGCAAGTGCCAAGTTTGGAGCAGAAGCTGCCTACCATGTAGCTGCAAGGACATGACTGCCCCCCACCTAAGGGACTGAAGCCCTGTAGCTGGGGAAGAAGTGCCTTCATCCCTGAACTCGGTGCTGGCGCTGGCTCTGGGGTGTCGGTGGACAGCAACCTACCTTGATTCATGAGTGGACCTGTTACTGGTATTCACGTCACTGGTCTAACCTAAATCAAGGAAGCCTGAATCTACACTGATCCACTATTTTTATCTATCTTAGACCAGAATCCACCATTATTAAGTAGTCTGTGCACCCCAAACTTCTATTCTGTTACAGGTATAAATTAGTTTCTGACCAGAAAACCAGAAAAAACTGTAATGTTTGTGCCTCGCCTAAGTGCCTAACTCCTTGACTTCATTGGAATATAGCCCCTGTCCAGTTACATCCTACCTAGGTCTTTAGTTGTCTAATATGACCCCCAGATCCTTATTAGCACTAACACTGTGATAATAGTTATATTGACTAGAAAACCGCTGCAGTCCTGATGCCAGGAATAGCAGATTGAAAATTGGAGCTAATCTGAAATAAATCTTCAACGTTATGGTTTTCTGTTGAAACAGACAATTGTGCTGAAAATTGAATTAATCATCATCCCAGTGATTAAATGCAGATTTTGGTAGAAAAATGTAAAATAAGTTGTTTTTTAAATGCTTTGTTTCAGCATTATAATTTTAATTTTCTTTCAACTTTTTGTTAAGTTATAATGGTTTGATGTCAAAAAGTTCTTTTGTTTTCAGGTTTCCACATTGCACTTCTTCAGAGACTTGAATTTTAGTTCTGTTTGTTCAGAAAGGAATCTAAATCAAAGTCTTGGAATTGTTTGAGAGACAAATTTTGTTTTTGGACCACTCTACTAAAATCACAGAGTCTTTAAGAAAAAAACCGGACTAAAAAAATTAAATGAATGATTTTATTTGATTTGTATGATTTGTTTTCAGTCAGAACAGCCTCCCTTGCTTTTAGAAGTGACTAATAATTGCATGCTATCCTGCCCCTGGCCTTTAGTAATAGCAGCTCTAATGAACAAATTTTGAAAAGACTCCACAAAAATGCTGATATAATTTCTGTATCTTGAACCATTAGGAGCTAATTAGTCTTGAGCTATGAACCCACTATTTCATTCTAAAACGGTTCAAATTTACATCCTTCTTCTTACCCCAGGGTTATATTGCTACAAACGTAATCCTAGCAGAGTTATATCTTGCTAAAACTGAGATGACCACTCTGATTAGTTCATCTATGTCTTACATCCTAGAACTAGAGGTGCTCTGCTAATGTGGGTGCTATCCTTCATGTAATTTCAGCTTTAATTTTTCTCAATTAACAATTACTTAAAACAAACTACATGTGATGTATTGGTGAGCCCTGTGGTGACACCTATATATAAAAATAAAATGGTCGCTGATTTGTGAATTATTATTGGGGAACTGGAAATTAATAGGAAGCAAGACCTCTGAATTCCATTTTCATTCCCTTTCCAGGTGCATTGTATGACCCTGAGCTAGTTACGTGAGCACTTTTCCCCTGAATATCTTCATTTGTTATAACAGGCACCTCACAAAGAGATTTGGGGCAGGGGTTTTCCAAGCAGCCCATGGAAGAAAGATGCTTAAATTCCTTTGAATTTCAATAGTATCTGGATGCCTAAATCTCTTTGATCACTTTGCAAATAAGCTCAGATGAGATTTATTTAGCTCCTGTTTTTCCAGACCCCTGCATGCAATATTCTACTGAAGTGTGAGGTATGTTATTGTTACCTGGTTCTTTCAATGCAACTTGCTTGCACTTACCTTAAATTATGGAACGAGATATGGAAGAGGTCTCACAAAACTGAGTGGTTCTCTTAAAACTTTTAAACAAAAGTATTTCCTAACAGAACTGAGGATTTAGAAAAAGAAATGAAGTTTTAGAGTTTGCAATAATTTAATTTAAAAAAAAAACAAACTGAAATGAGAAATGCAAATTGTTTAGTTTCAAGTCCTCAGTTTTATTTTCTTTAGATTCAAATGGTTTGTTTGTCAATTTTTTTCTCCTTTTTTATTCCCAGCTTTGCCTTTTTTGCAGCTGAATTTAATAGGAAATAAATTGTTTAAGGTTCAAAAGGCTCTTATTACTTGCTTCATTTCCTCTTGCTGTTCATTTTTAACATTTACAGAACTTTGGAGAAAGTAGAAAATAAAAAAAAGAAAATTGAACTTTGCCATTTTAAATTCTCCAAAGTCAAAGGAGTTCTGAAAAGTTAAAGAATGGCGAAAAGGAAAACAAGTAAGTAGATAAATAAGTATTATCCATTCTATTGATCTTTGTAGCAAAAAGTGAGGAAAACATGAAATTAAATGTGGAAAAAAAAAGATTTTTGATATGTTTTTCACAAAAAATATAAATAAAAAACAAAACCTGTTTCTCTTCAAACCCTGAAAATTGGAAACAACTTTGACATTTCAGCATTATTCATGAAATATATTTTTCATCTCTTCACCAGTTCTTTTCTTGAGTGGGGCAGGGACTCAAGTAGTTTCAAGGTACAGGAAAATAATGACAATAATGACAATAGCAACCCCAACCTGCATGGTGCCCACTGTGCAGCAGGGCTGCTCCATGCCTGGAGCAACCCAGTGAATGCTGCTTCCTCTTACCAGTGCTTTTACTGAACACTTTCCAAAAGTCCCACATCACTCCCTTATCTCTCCCCACAAGATGGAGCTACAGCCAAGCACAGGGCTCCCACTTGAAGGGGCAATATACTACACCCTTCAATTGTTTCACGTAACACAGAGGGAAAGTATTTTGTGTGTGAGAGAAATCTCATCATATATGAGAGAATGATAAACGTTTAGCAACTCATTTATGTACCACTGGGACCACTAATGAGCTTAAGTGCTTCCTTGGATCAGGGCCCAAAAGCTGCACTAATTGTTTTCAGATAGATTCATGAAATGAAGTATTAACAATTGCAATTATTTCCATTGTTAAAGAGCATGGGTTTTTTTTTGCCTCCACTGCTTGTTTATGTTTCAGAGAAATAATTACAGATAAAAGCAAATTTGGGCATGTGGTTAGAGACCTAGCATGGACCTGAAGGTTTACAGTTAAATGGTGTAAAGAGGTACAAAAGGGATGATAGAAAAATGAAAGAACAATGTGGGTATTAAAGAGGCCTTACTTACAATGGCAGTAGGAACTGTTTGATGCAATACATCAGTTTGCTAAGAGAGAACTTTGTGATGGGTTCCTAAAGAGCCTGATGTACATGTGCTGTTTTCTTGTTTATATGAATTTATTGGTATGAATTTGCAAATGAAAATAATGACAATAGCAACCCCAACCTGCATAGTGCCCACTGTGCAGCAGGGCTGCTCCGTGCCTGGGACATGATGCATGGGATGGCTTCCATAGCGTGATGGAAAAATTGAAACTGTTTAGTCCTCCTTGACTGGGTTATAGGGCAAATAGAGGTCCCTATAACCTCTATTTGGGGTTATTCCAGGCTTTGTTTTTTTTGCAGCTGAATTTAATAGGAAATAAATTGTTTAAGGTTCGAAAGGCTCTTATTACTTACTTCATTTCCTCTCGCTGTTACTTTTTAACATTTATAGAACTTTGGAGAAAGTAGAAAATAAAAAAAAGAAAATTGAACTTTGCCATTTTAAATTCTCCAAAGTCAAAGGAGTTCTGAAAAGTTAAAGAATGGCGAAAAGGAAAACAAGTAAGTAGATAAATAAATATTATCCATTCAAATAGAGGTCTCTCTCAAGCCACCCTGTTGAATAAATTCTGCTTGGGAAAAATATGTTAATAGGAAAAGGGACTAGGATCTGTCTCCCAAGTGGATATATGAAGGGAGCAACACCAAGATCTCTTTCTCCTCCTTGGTGGTTTTGTGAATAGTGCCTCAATCGCGTCAATCTAATCCTTGAAATTAAGCATGTTGCTTTAAAAGTGTCCAAACTGTAATGTTTCTGAGATTTCTTCTTCTTCTCTCTCTCTTTTTTCTTAACTTGGCTGGAACTATTCACTAAAGACATGAATCATTTTTGTGTCTACCAAAACTTCATTCACTAAAAATAATTTCCCTATCCCTAGCCATGGAGGGGTGGACAAGGCTCTACAGGCATGCCGAATCACACTAAGCATCAAGCAGAGGGATACCAAATGTGTCATTCCACCTTGACATTACCTTCACAGTGGTGCTTGTCCTTGCTGGTCTCCAAAACTTGGAAAGCAAACATAGATTATCCCCAGTATTTTATTCCATCATTATTGTTCTTTGTGCTTGTTTGATTCATTGTTTTCAAACAATTGTCAACCAGTTGTTCACTCCATGAGTGAGGTATGGGAGATTCCCCAAACTGGAGCTCACTGAGAGCACTAGAGAATTCAGCAGCAATGCACATTAGTTTCCTCCTGTGTAAATTCTTGTCCTGTTGTATGTGCAAGGTGCAGGACCTCTCTAGATGTTCAGGTAAAGGCTAATAGGATCTGATGAATGATCCATTCAGTTGCATTTCCTGCTATGCCACATGGGTATAGCAGGAGGCGTGATTATAGATTCCAGCATCAGATCTTATCATGCCTTATTGCCAGTGCAGGGGGGATCTGGCAATAATCCCCATCCCAGGCTTGCAGCCATGGCAGTGCTCCCCAGTTGCTAGGGTGGGAAGTCCCACACCTAATGGGTCTCTCAGCCTTGGCAGCACTCCACTTGACCATTTACTTAAGTATAAGTATACATTGAAGTTCCATTAAATAACACTTAAGCACATATTAAAGTTAGTTGTGTGCCTAAGTGCTACCTTAAATGAAAACTGGTATCAGCATGTTTGAAGTGTTTTCCAGAATCAGGGCCTAAGGGCCCCAACTCAACAAAATAGTTAAGCAAAGGCACAATTTTTACTGAGGTTACTGTGAGTAATCCTGTGCTTTAAGTATATGCTTAATGACCTGGCTGAAGCAGAGCTCAAATGACTTTAAAAGTTACAGGATAGCTAGTTTTTAAGGGTTGCCATTTTCTAGAAATGTATCGCAATATTTTTAAAAATGTGTTTCCTTTGCTTCATTTTAAAGATTTTTCTATTGAACTACAGAGCCATGATGCACTACAACCCGGCAGATTGATTCCATGAGCCAAATCATGGCAGGCTGAGCCAATCGCATCAAGGGGAAATGTTTTCCTCGGCAATAGAGAGTATATTAAAATTGTCAGAACAGCTAATTCCCTTAGATTTCCTTTGACAATTGCTGTGGCTTCTATGAAGCATAGATCAACCTCATTACAAACAGGTGAACTGAGTGAAATCAGCTGTTTAAACTATGTATGGGTAATAATTCTGTAAAACAGCAACACAAAGCCCAGTGGAGAGACCTTCCATAACTGAGAATTAAGTTATTAATTTTTCAAGCAATTGTATGCAATAAAGCAGTTGGATTATCACTTCATAACAAATATTGTTGCCGGTGCAAATCTGATTCATCCTCATGGCCACTATAATTAACTGCACAGTTTGTGAGCCATTAATTTTGAAGATGAATAATTAGTTAAAGTTGTGTATATTGTAATGTAATATGCTTGTTCAATTTTCTACTTAATTTCAATTAATATGGATTTTACACATGCTCTATCTTTGCAGTTATTATGCATATTACTTTTAATTAGGAAACAAAAACAATTCCTTAGCAGAATAAAACAAATAAGCATCATGCTTCAGTGCTACAAAGTTCACAGTCACGGGTATGGAGAGCCCGGATTTCAGTAATGCTGAGCTCTCACCGCTCCTGACATTTATGGGAACTGCAGGAGCTTGGCAACTCTGAAAATCAGGATTAAATGAAATGAAACTTTCTTCTGGGTCTTCTCATTCACATTTTGGTCAGCCCAGAATGATTTACAGAGGTAACACTTCTTCCCAGATAAATTTACGCAACCATGCTACATTTTGTATGTGATTAAATTGTAACGCGTCATCCAGCCCAAGTCAAGGGCAGCACATAGACATGTGGTGCCAACCACAGGACTGCAATCAAATTGTGACTTTGAGGCCATAAACAGATGTTGTGTTTGTCCCAAAAGACAGACTTCTGTCTCAGGTATGCCTGCACAGTTATTACAGTTCATTTCAGGAACAAGCCAGTCAGGCTGTGTGCTCTCATTGGCCACCTACTAGTGAAGAATAATGCAGCTTGGAAGGGCAATACATGTACACTATACTGCTCTATTTTCATCTGGGTCAGACCCTGGAACAATCAGTCCTGGGTCAAATGAAACATCTATTCATACCAAGTCACAGTCACAGTCAGGGCCTTGCTTCCTTCAAAGAGGAAAATTTTACTTATTTTTTCAGTGAACCTCCTTTCTAATGATGTCATCCAGGTCTGCTTCACGTGTGAACCCAACATATGCCCACTCCACATCCACCTGTTATTTCCTCACTGCTTCTATGTTTTATGTAGGCCACACCGAGCATGTCTACACATGCTGTTAGCACAGAGCAATAAAATCCAGCACATATCACACTGGAATTTATTGCTCCCAGGTACACCATTTGAATGTGTGCTCAGGACCACAGCACACTGAGCCAGGTTGGAGCAGCCCTGGCTGGCATGATGTCTTGGGGGTTGGTCCACCAGCCTCGGGACTGCTCTGACCTGGCTCAACATGCTGTGGAGGGGCTGGCTGAGGCACAACAGTGCTTCAGTGCAGGTCTAGCTGGCAGGCAGCCCCCTCGCTGAAGCACCCTCATGCCCCAGCCAGCCCTGACAGCATCTACACATACATATTCTGTGGCGTAAAGAACTCCACTGCAAGATAATACTTGTATTTACAAGTACTATCTTGTGGAAGAATTAATTAGTATACTCCATCCTAATAGCACTGCATGTGTAGGTGGTGACATTTTGCTGCAGAGCTAATTAGGCAACTCCACAGTAAGTGTCTCACGTGGATGCACCCACTGTGGCTTAAGAGAGTTCCCATTGTTCCTCTCTGTGGTTGCTCTCGAACTCTTGGCTTCTAAGTAAAACACAATAGTGATTGTTTGAAAATACATTATACAATACGGCATTTATTTTCCTTCAAGAATGCTCTCCTCATAATTGTTCCACTTACATATCAACTGAGCTTAGATGCTTTCTGCTCCCTGCCTCTTCCTCAGTGCTAAAGATAAGATGGGTGCAAAATAGCTTCCAGCTTTCTTAATGAGGTATGATGCAGAATAGTATCCAATTTACTCTTCTTTACCTGAACAGGCACTGTTGAAAGGGGAATGACGTGTTGCTCATAAGTAAACCCTGCAGGATACTAATGAAAGAATTGTACTGTGCCTTTTACAACAGTTTAAATCAAAAGTATAAATCCAAATGCAGTGTTTAAAAAGCCAAACAAAGTGAAGTTAAAAAGCTCATAGAGTAGTCAATGGGCCAGATATGATGGATATTTATATGGAATCTATTATCATAATATCCCAGCACTTCATAATCATTTTAACATATTTATCCTCACTGTATTATTATCTCACATTTTTTAGATGGAACACTGAGACCCAGACACTATAAGCACAAAACAAGGCAAGAAACTTCTGTTGGAGCACAGAACTGAACTGTGTTTACCAAGTCTAGATCTCCCCCTGTCTGCTGCAGGGGGCGGTGCCGGGGCAGTACACGGCAGGAGTAGATTGCTGCCATGAGCAGGAAATGTGTTCCCAAGACCCTGCATGTGTAGATGCCTGCCTGGGTCACTTTACTCTAAAATAATTTACTTTAGAATAAACTGATTCCACCTTATTTGCATGTGTAGATGCACCCAGTGAAAATGTGACTTAATATGAAAAAGGTAGCAGAGGGAGATTTTGTCAGTGTTGAGGGTGTCTAGTGTCTAATCAAGGATGCCTTTGTTTCATATGTCTTGCAATATTGTCACTGGGTTACTAGAACTAAGATAAGCCAAAATATTGTATCCTTAGGGCAAAAAAAATGGAAAAAAATTAAGATGCTGATATTCAGAAGAGCTGTTTTTCAGATAGCATAAAAATGCTAAGTAACAACAAAGCAGAAAAAGTAATGGGACACAATAAGGGACTGTAAGATCTTGGAAAACTTATGAATGGATACAGAAGGGTTATTCATGCTATCTACCTGTATATATATACTAGATGTGAAGACCAGTGTTACTGAAAAGGATATGCAAGAGGTAATTTAGAGGCAATAAAGAGAGACGTGAAAAATGAAACAGGAGACACGAAGGAGAATTAGTAAAATAAGGCATGTAAGTGACTGGAAAACTATAAAGCAATGATGGCAAATGAAGGTTTAAGTTTTTTTCTACCACATTAAAATCAAGATGTAAATAAAGTACAGGGATAGAAGTGTGGATTGGATCCTGCCTCTGACATAAGATAGCACCAGGTGCTTCAAAAAAAAGTGCAACATTTGAAAAAATGCAAAATTTGAGATAACCTGCTCCTCAGTGTGGCTCTCCTCATAGTCTGTGGACTTAGACACTCTCTTTAGTCCTGAAACCTGAGGATTTTCCCTCTTTCTGAAACATTTAAGCATTAATGGTCATGTCTACACAAGAAGTTTACTGTGGAGCCAACTAATTAGCTCCACAGAAAAATGTCACCATCCACACGTGCAACACTATTAGGCTTGAGTAAACTAATTTACTCCACCTCAGGATAGTACTTATATGTTGTGGCTAGCTTACAACTGCCACGTTGCCAATGGCATGCCTTGCCTGTTTTAATTGGCTGCACTGGAGTCTCCTTGCCTGCCATGACTTGTTGTTGCATGAGGTTTTACCTGCAGGTGTTGTACAGTAGTCTCCCTTGGACCCTGGGCTACTCTGCTAGTGCTTCTTCTGTGGGGTTCCACATCCCCTACACCTCCCTTTCCACTCGAGTGGTAAGGATCAGCCTTGGTGGTGTCTTGGTGTGATGAGGCTACTGTTTGCTCCCGGGTTGATGCTTAGTCTTGAGACTACTTGCAGGAGAAAGGCTGTGGTTTTGTTAATTAACAAAATAGTAAATGAATACTTAAAAAAAAATGGTTTGAATAGTATACCTGGGGTTTCTGGAGACAGGGTTTGTTCAGTTCCCACGTGGTCCCATGTTGAGGATGCCCTCGGGCTGAGCCTGTGCCTTGGGCCAGCTACTGCCTGGCCACATACCATAGTGTCATTCAGATCATTTCTTCATGGTTATATGACACTCATGGTTAGGATACCTCCCCGCTGGGTGTCTCTGGGTCCGTGGCTGTCTAGGTGAGGGAAAAGGGATCACCAGGTGCCTGAATGGGATTCATAGATTCATAGATCCATAGAAGTAGGGTCGGAAGAGACCTTGTAGATCATCAAGTCTAACACCCTGCCCTGGACAAGAGAGAAAACTGGGCCCAAAAGACCCCTGCCAGGTAGACGTCAAGCTTCCTCTTAAAGACCCCCAGGGTAGGAGCCATCACCACTTCCCTTGGGAGTTGGTTCCAGATCCTTGCTGCCCTGACAGTGAAGTAGTGCCTTCAGATGTCTAGTCTAAACCTACTCTCTAACAACTTATGGCTGTTATTCCTTGTTACCCCAGGGGGGCACTAAGGGGAACAAGGTCTCTCCCAAACCCCGTTGGTGTCCCCTAGTAAGTTTATAGATGGCAACCAGGTCCCCCCTCAGCCTTCTCTTGCAAAGGCTGAACAGGTTCAGGTCCCATAGCCTCTCCTCGTAGGCCCTGCCCTGCTGTACCCAGATCATGTGGGTGGCCCTCCTCTGGACCCTCTCAATGCTGTCCACATCCGTCCTGAAGTGCAGCGCTCATAACTGAACACAGTACTCCAGCTACAGCCTGACCAGTGTCACATAGAGGAGGAGGATCACCTCCTTGGACCTGCTTGTGATGAATCTGTGGATGCAGGACAAGGTACTGTTAGCCCTACTGACCATGACCTCGCATTGTTGGCCCATGTTCATCGTGGAGTCAATAATGACTCCAAGATCTCTTTCCGCCACCATGGTCTCAAGAAGGGAGTTTCCCAGCTTATAAGTGTGCTGCTGGTTCTTCTGCTTGGACCCTTCAGCCAATTTGCAATTCATCTGACTGTGTAGGCATCAATGCCACAGTCACCTAGTTTTTTAATAAGAATAGGGTGGAAGACGGTGTCAAAGGCCTTGCTGAAGTCCATAAAGACTACATCCACCACGACACCTGCATCCAATGCTTTTGTGACCTGATCGTAGAAGGTAATCAGATTGGTCTGACAGGACCTGCCCCCAATGAAAACGTGCTGGTTGCCCTTGAGCATCATCCCTGCTGCTGGCCCATCACAGATGTGCTCCTTGATAATCTTCTTAAACAGCTTCCCCAGGACTGAAGTAAGACTAATGGGTCTATAGTTGCCTGGGTCCTCCCTCTTCCCTTTTTTAAAGATGGGGACCACCTTGGCCCTCTTCCAGTCATCTGGCACCTGACCAGAGCACCACACGTGCTTGGAAAGCCATGCCAGGGGCCCTGCAATAACCCCTTCCAATTCCTTCAACACCCTGAGGTGGAGAGCATCTGGACCTGCTTATTTGAACATGTCCAGCCCCTCCAAAAGCTCTCTAACCCAGTCGTCCCTGACCATAGGCCTGGCAGCATTTCTCCCAACTCCATCTGGAATCTTGGTTGGGGAATCCCAGTCCCCGCACAAGAAAATGGAGGTGAAGAATTTGTTAAAGAGGCCTGCTTTCTCCTCTGGTGCAACCATCAGATTGCCAAACATATTCTTCAGAGACCCCACATTACCCAGTGCTTTCTTCATTCTCCCTATATATTTAAAAAAGGACTTTTTATTATCTTTGATCCTTGACACTAGCCCTAGCTCTGTATCTGGCTTAGCTTGCCGCATATATACAAGTACTTGTGGTGGAGTAAAGGACTATGCTACAAAGCACATGTAGACACTGACATGGCTGGCTGGGGCACAAGGGTGCTTCAGTGTGGAGGCTGCCTGCCTACTGGCTTCGCATTGGAGTACCTTCATTCCCTAGCCAGCCCCTCTGCTGTACACTGATCCAGTGTGGAGCAGCTCCAGGATTGTAGGCTGACCACCCAACAGGGTACCCAGCCAGCCGGAGCTGCTCTGATGTGACTCAATGTGCTGTGGTCCCGGGCACACATGCACATGTGGCGTCTGGGAGAAATAAACTCCAGTGCAATGTGTGTCAGAATTTACTGCTTCACCATAATAGCATGTGTAGATGCACCTAGTGATGCAAAGCTAGACACTTGTGTTAGTTCTTAATGCCTTTTTGAAAAGAAAGAGTGAAAGTAAATTTTTCTCTCTCCCCTTCCTCCATTATTTATGGGCTTTTTCTGTTTAAAAAATTCTAGTCCTACAAACCCTTAAGCAGATGTGTGATTTAGTCTATAAGTGAGTCCCACTCAGTATGGACAAATATATTCAGGTTTGACATTTATCACGTTCATATGCAATTTGTTCTCCCGCTTAGATTAGGGCTTTAGTATGTTAACTGTTTACAGCAAGGCTCATCTATGTCCAGCACCTAAACTTAATTGTGCTTCTAGAAACTACTGTAATAACAAAAAAACCCAAACTTATTTGGGATTGTGCCAGAAGAGTGGGTGTATGATAAACATGAAAGAATCTGCAACTGGAAGAAAATGATCCAGGGTTATTGAACAGGAGCCTTCCAGGAGGTGCAACATTAGTTTCCTTTTGGCTGCACTTTAACACATAACCCTTCCAGTCCTCCTAAACCATATCTGGCTTATTGCTTTCATTACTTTCAGTTCCAAAGGAAGCTGCATAATGTATCAATAAGACGTTATCCCATATATTTAAATGCCTTGTTTAAAAGGGAAAGTATTGGGTGAGTTTATTAAACAGATTCCAACTCTTTCAGATTTTTGGATATTGGAGTTTTTCATGAGACAATGTTTGGGTTTGATAGCCCCTCCTGAAATTTAGTCCTTGCATATTGATTAGTTTTGAGCACTTGAGCACACAATACTTGAATAATAAGTCTCCCTTCCCTCTGGTCTCCATTTTCAGTTTTTTTGTTTGCTTGTTTGTTTTTTCCCCATAAGCATATATTAGTTGTGGTTGTAAGGCTGCATATACAATCCCTGAAGACAATAGCAAAGCTTCCACTTTAATCTTGCAGGGTCTGAGCCAAGGTTGAGCAGGATCTTTGTAAAATTGAAGTTTTTCTCTAGTTGAACTTTATGAAATAATAGCTTGCCTCTTGTTTGAGGGGGGAATGATGATTTAACTTGAAAACCAGCCCTTAAAGTATGGAACTCTACATTTCCAAACATCATCTTCTATTTTTTATATTGTTGTTGTTCATGCCATCCGTTCCCCCCTGCCCCAGTTAAAGGGGCAACTGTGGCCATGTGTAGGCAAAATGAGGGGCGTGTGTGCACAACACTTTAAAGCGAGCTAAATACTTTTGCACCACTTTAATTGTATCAGTATTTGCACACCTTGGTGGAGTATTGCGCATTAATTCCAACTGCTGTAGGAAATTTGATGGCATAATGCACCTTAAATGACTTGGGGCACAGCAAACTAAAACTCCTTCCTCCAAGTTCCAAACAGATTGTATTAGCAATGTCCACTTCCTACACTCATGTTCTCTCTGTGTTGGCTCCAGAGAGAAGTACCTCTACTTCAGCTTCATACCACAAGACCTACAGATGAGGTTCTATAGGCTCCTAAGGTAGCTTTAGGATTCCTTTGTGTCAATGGCAAAAAGGACAACCTAGGCTATTGCTTACATACAATTTTAGAATTCTATTGAGTGTAAGACCTCAAGACCCTGTTATAGCATCTAGTTTGGCATCCTATATATTATGGTCATTACATGTCATCCAGATGCCTTATGTTATGACTAATAACTTTAGTTAGACTAAAGTCCTCATGAAACTAAATTCCCTATCACAGGCAGTGGGTAGAAGAGTCCAAGGTATTGCTAATGCCCACATTCCCTTTATTAACAGTGTTCCCTGCACCTATTTTTGGCTAGGAAATTCTGTAAATATGATTTGCCGTCATTGACAAGATTATCAGTGTTCTTTAAGCTACTACTTTCAAATTCCTTTCATCCTTCTAATTTCCATAACCAAGGATAAGAAGATTCAGTTTTGAGTCACTTATTGAACCTCTACTGAAAGATTCAGAGTATTCAGTCCACTCACTGGTTTTAACAGGAATTGTGGAGGCATCATTAATAATTTGTAAATTCCACTCGAAAATTAGCAGCTGGGGAAGGGCCGTGAGGCAAGGGAGCTCCTTTCCACTGTGCCCCTCACCTCCAGCTCCAGCCAAGCAAACCTGAGCCTTCAGCTGCCTGAGCTGCCTGCTGGTCTCTCCCCACTTCACCTCCCCTCCCTCCCCCACTGACAGCCCTCCAGGTGCTGGGGCATCATCACCAGTGTGAACATCAGCCCAGCCCTGCAAAGACACTAAAAAGTAATCCTCAAGGGAACACAAGTTCTCTAAGGCACTTTGTTCTATAGCTAATAGCTGATTTGATGAGGGTTAATTTTTTGTGCACAATTTTTTGTCTGACTGGCCATTTTAAAAGCACTCTGCACCCATGCACATGTGTTATATCACACCTGTAGAGTATTTTCAGGGGCCCAGTTGCAAAAAAAAAATTGACTTGTGTAAGCAACCATAATGTACTATTATTAGTGCATTAAGATTTGTTTTTAGCATGTATGTATAGTGATATTATTCCACGGTAGTGCCATAAAGTAGGAAATAAACAAAATAGTATACAGGGTCCTTTCTACACAAATACCCCAAATACTATATAAATGCCTTTTTGACTCAGGCAAGGGCAAAAGGTAAAAACAGATGCCAGCTTAATCTGGGGCTCACTGTCTTGAGCTTTGACACATACGAAAACAGCTGGAGAAGAGTCATTGACACACAGAGCTTAGATGGAAATTAAGTCAAAGTAGCTGCTATTGTCCCAGGGCAAAGTGTTAATTTGTATACCTCCCAGTCACTTAACATGGGATGTAGAGTTTGGCCAACTGTAGGATGTCAGGTTAAAAAGCTTTGTCCCAGGAGAAATCCAACCTATGCTTTTAGCCTAAGAGATCAGTCAACTGTCTTTTGAGATTGGGGGAACCATCTCCTCCACTAAACTGCTCAAAGGCTTGAAAGTATTGTTTCAGAAAACTACAGGGAAAAGAGAAATAACTAAAAATAAGGAGGCCTAGAGAACAGGAACACAAACAGGATAATAAGAAGTTTGACAGAAGATGTATGTTTCCATTCCTTTTATTTTATGCTGGATGTCCTTATAGAATCATTACTATTTGCTGTTTAATATTAAGAGGTATTTTGTTAATGTTAGCAATGGATACATGGCCAAAATGTTTACAGAATTCATCATGTTCTTCTCTTTGCTAATACCTAATCATTGTGCTATTTCCTAACAGGTGAGATGACTCTTAAAACGCAACACGTTCAGGATTCTAAAATGGGATTTGTAATCAATGCAATATATTCCATGGCCTATGGTCTCCACAACATGCAGACATCATTATGTCCAGGCTATGTGGGCCTCTGTGATGCTATGAAGCCAATAGATGGTCAAAAACTTCTAGACTCTCTCATGAAGACTAATTTCACCGGAGTTTCTGGGGACATGATCTTGTTTGATGAAAATGGAGACTCACCAGGAAGGTACTGTTAATAACTCCTCGTTGTTTACTGAATGGGTCCCTGTCTTGTTCCCTAAATTTGTTCCAACTTAACCAAGGCAGACACCTCCTTCTAAATGCTCCTATAAAGCATTTTGTTACTATTGTGATGAGAGTCCCATAGATAAAGGAAGAAATTATCTCTCTCCTGCACTTAGGTTACAAAACTGGTTTTCTACTGGTGTCTGCTCAAAGGAACATACTAGTAATTCTGCTTAGTGGAAGGGACACTTCAAAAATTGTTTCATTCCTGTTCAGAATAGAAATGTAAAATTTTGAATTCTCCAGAAAAGGAGGTAAACCCAAGTTCAAAGGCAGTCTGCTTTGAATCAGACCCAGGAATCCCTGTAGTCTGCAACATCAAGGCAGTCACCATGGTCCTCTTCTTAATGCTGGGAGGAAACCAGGTAGTTTTATGATGAAAACCTACCATATTTTATGGTGTCTAGGATGACACATTGTATAAGTCGACTCCATGTTCCTGTAAAAAAAATTAAGATTTTTGTATGTCCTTTGTACATGTTGACCCCACCTTGGTGTGCAAGGCACTGGAAGCCTGGGTGGGCTTGTGGGAGAGGCAGCATGCAGTCAGGCTCCCGGGAACTTGGATCGGGGCCCTGAGAGCTTGGGCAGCACACAGCCCACTGGCAGTCTGCCTGGCTGGCCCTGGGGGGCACTGACACCACAGAGGGAAGGATCAGAGCCCCACAGCTCAGGGAATGCCTGGCCCAGCAGAAGCTCACTCCCAGCTGTGGGGCAAGTGGTGAGGCCCGGCCAAAAGCAGGATCAGGCCCTTCACCACGTCTGCATTTGGCAGGTGCCTGCAACCAGCAGGACACCTGGCACCACCCAGGAAGCCTCCCACCTGCTCAGCAACCTGCACTGCCCCTGTGGCAACCCATCCCCTTTCTGTTCAGCACCAGGCATCCTGCTAGCTGCAGGCACCTACTAATGACAGAACCAACAAGGAGCCTGATCCTGCTTTTGACAGAGCCTCCCTGCCTGACCTATGGCTGGGGGATGAGCTGCTGCTGGGCTGGGCAGCCCCTGAGCTGCTGGGGGGCCCGGTTCTTCCCTCTGCAGTAGCAGGACCCCCTGGGGCTGGCCAGGCAGGCTGCCAGTAGCCCAAGCTCCCAGGGAGCTCCCAGGGGTCCAGGAAGCACCACTCACAGGGGACAGTGTATAAGTCAAGGTTGAATTTTAAGAGGCAAAAACTGGACTTCAGAAATCAAGTTATATACTGTGAAGTATGGTACTTGCAGGATTCCCTCAAAGCATCATCAAAATTGATGCATCTTTGTGAAACATTTTAGATTTTGACAAACTGGAAGATTTGGTGAAAAGAATGTTTGGGATTTTTGTGACTAAAAAGGACTTAGTCCAGATTCACACTGAGGTATGTATATTGGGTTGTATTGGTACATGGATTTAGAAAACCACATGCCTTTTCATAGTTATATTCTTGCCTCTGTACGTCGTAAGAAACAGATGCCCTGTGGAAATGACAATGCTTTTCACATTGGGTGTCTATACACATGCTCCAGGGTGGAGGGTGAGGGTGGTTTAATTAGAGTGGCTTTCAGATGGTTGTGACCACAGTGTCACATGTATTCAGTGTCCGGTGCTTCAAAATGATGGTGGGGGCACTTTAATTAAAGTTCATTCGATGACCTTCAGTTAAAGAACCTCCTTCACCATTCTGAAATGCAGGGACACTGAATACATGTGACATGGAGGCTGCTGAAGCATGCTAACTAGCATGCTCCAGCAAACATGCAGTAGACTTGATTAATTGAGTCTGCTCCAAAGTGTGCTAATTAGCACACATAAGAGAAGAGTTCCACCATGTGTATAGGTTCCCATAATTAAAGAAACCATTGTGACCCACAAGTTGCAATCTACATAGTTGCAAATATAGCTTTCATTTTCACAAACTTTGAGTTTTACCTAATTCCTGTAAAAGACGTATGCTATTTTAATTTAATATAAAGCATGAAATTTTCTGATATTTTTTAAAAGAAAAAGGGTCAAGGAATTGAAACTCATGGGGAATAGTTTGACAGGCAACAATAGGATATGGTGTCCTGAACAAAATTCTCACTTAGCATAGCAAGGCATCCAGATTGACTGAGTACCTAGCTTAGTGAGGCACTGTGGCTTTCAGGAAGCACTCTCTCCCTGCCTGCTGTATATAATAGAATTTGCAGTGCACAAACTAATGGATCACATGCAGAAAAAGGTCTCAAATTATGGTTTCTTAAAACATATGGACTAAAATTGTCTAATCTTTCTGCTTCCATGAAGAATGGAGTTCACTTGCTCAAAATATTAAGGTTGGACAATTATTTCTTTCCAAAGATGAAGAACATTTGTCAGCAACATCTACCTTTATTTTGCAGCTTCCAGTTTGTCTTGTTGAAGAACTGTTTCCTAGTGTCTAGCTTCAGCAGAAATGTGACTGTTGTTTGCAATAATAGGAGAAAGGTGCAAGGTTACATTGTAAAAACTCATCCTTTCCTCTTTTTTTTCAAAAAGCTGCATCCCTAGCATGTAATGATTGTGTCATTGTAGAAGCTGAATGCATTGTTTCTGGTAACCACTTCTTTCACATGGAACATGCAGTAGTTGGCTGCTATATTCTGTCACTTTTACCTTTTCACTAGTATATGTAGTCCTAAGAAAGAAGACAGCTCTCTCTTTCTAAGATGCTTTCAATTTTTAAGGTAATTGGCATTACAAGGGCCTATCTCAAAATAGTGTCCTATTTTGTGTTGTGTTGTGGGCATGCTAAAAAGCAACCCTTAATACAGCTTTCACTTGTGAAATAGAGGTGCAGACAGAAGTGCAGCTCTCAGCTGCAATTCAGAACAATTTCTACAAAGCGCACTAAAAATTAACCCTCAAGGGAACACAAGTTCCCTAAGGCACTCTGTTCTATAGCACCTTCAGTTAATGGCTGATTTGATGAGGGTTAATTTTTTGTGTTTTCAGCCATTTTAAAAGCACTCTGCAACCATGCACATGTATTATGTCACAGCTGTAAAGTACTTTCACGGGTCCAAACAAGCAAAAAAAATGTAACTTGTGTAAGCACCCATGATGTACTATTACTAGTGCATTAAGATTTCTTTTTAGCATGTAAGTATAGTGATATTATAAGTGTTTAAGTGTATAAAGTGATATTATAAAGTGTTTAAGTGGATACATTTCTAAATCTGTTCTACTTCAGAACAACCAATCTTTCTTAGTTAGTTGGCTAATGAGACTTAAATCTTCATGGCTGATCTAAATTTGCGTTGTTGCTATGTTCCAGTCACATGACAGATAAATAACAATAATCTTCTCTGCCCCAGGGAACTCACAATACTAAATAACAAAAGCTACCTGCTGAGCACTCTTCCCCAGTCCAGCAAAGTCCTTCAGCATGCATTTAATTTTGAGCACATAGATAGCGTTTTGGAAGACTTGCACATATTTATCTAGTATGGAATAGAAGGACTTGGAGAAAGTAAATTGATATGGAAGGACTTATCACTCATTCACAGAAGGAAAGCCATCCGAGAGTTATGAAAACTCTGAAGAAGGAATTAAAAAGCCAGTTAAAGAATGTGTTGATGTTCAAGGTAGAACCCAGCTACAATCACAGTGACCAGTAGTGCCAGGCCTTGTGTTCTGCAACTGGTTGTGCAAAAAGTGCTTTGGACTGTAAACTGAGCAATAGTGGAAACCTATCATGCCATCTGGTCTCTGAAGCAACTAACAGTCTCCAGGTAGTTTCAGGGGAGCAGTAGCTACTGACCACCTAAAACAACAAAGGACCAATTAAGACTAGGTGTTATTAGTCCACTAGTTCTATTCTCACAGTAGGACTTTTGGGAAATAAAAAATGTAGGGGGCTGTTGATAAGTATCATTTTTCAGACGTTCCCTTCTGTTCATTTTAATGCAATGCCTTTATAGTTGTTTTGTTTTTTGGTAATGATTTACAGGTTACCTGTCCTTGGTGCCAGAATTATGTTGAATGTTGGCACTACAGTTTGTTCCTTTCCCACACATCTCTGAACTCTCAATCCTTGCAAAGCAGCATTATAAGAAGCATCACCATAATCTAAGAAGGCTAGCTATGGGTCCCACTGGTACTTTTATGACAAAGGTCTTCTACTGCTAGTCATCCTGGACCCATCTCTGTTGCCCTCAGACAGCAATTTGAGAGGAAAATTTAACTGGGATGAATAGGGTTGTGGAGTAGATTTGATTAGCTGCATTAATATGCACATCAATCTTTGAAGAGCCTCATTGTTTTGAAGTCTTTCCAGTTCTGTGGTTGCCTCTACCTTTCTGGTTGAACTCTTTCCTAAAATTAATTCAGATCCAGAAACTGCCTCCACTTTCTCTACCTCTTTCTACTCATGCATCTTATATGAAACAGGAAGATTGAGAGCCTAGTCATAATCTCATCAGGCCCAAGTGTATGCCCTAACCATCAGTTTGAAACTATTCCACTTGTCTTCCAACCACCATCACAGACTGTTAGCCTGTTGGTTAGGGTGCTCTCCTGCGAGGTGAAAAATGGGATGCATCTCCTTTCAGGAAAGAAGTCTGGGCGGTGAATCCTGAGTACAGAGAGGCATCTCCTTTCAGCCTTCCGTAAGCTGCAGAGAGGTGTGAGGTTTTTGCTGCTTTTCTCAGTATTTCACTGCTGAGAGTCAGTATCGTTCACCTTGCCCACACAATCACAGCACCACACAATTGCAGCTGCTATGCTTCTGGTTCAGGAGGTAGGCCACAAAGAGCAGAATAGCATGTTTGAAGGTATTGCTGGCACAGTAAGCATGCAGTGTACACATACCTGATAGAAAACAGAATAGATGGAGACCGGAAATATTTTTTTATTCTTTCATTGTGTTATTTATTTTGGCATTTTAAGTTGATTGAGTTAACTTGAAATGTTTAGTGATTTTAGCCCCCACACATCTGTATCTTCCCTTTTTGTTTCAAAAGGTATGAGATCATGAATTTTAAGAAGATGGGGAAAGATTACTTTGACTATATCAATGTTGGAAGCTGGGACAATGGGGAACTGAAAATGGATGATGACGAAATATGGTCTGAGAAAAACATTATCATCAGATCGGTCTGCAGTGAACCATGTGAAAAAGGCCAGATAAAGGTAAAGTATTCTGTATTTGATTGTGTATAATTTGTATAGCCTTGAAATGTTGCCCAGAAGGTTAACATCAAAATGTAAGTTATATTTCTGAAGTCCTTTGGCACCTAAACCCCTCCCTACAGAGTTATATATGTGCTTATTACCTTTATTGTAATGATCACATTACTTTTTATTGCCTTCCACTACTGCCAGTATCCCTCTGCTGACTCCTTTTGTTCAATTTAGGTTGTAAAATCTCTGGGACACAGTGAGTGCATCTACATGAGGGGCTAACAGTGCAGTAGCCTAATAATACTGTGCAGTAGCACATCACAGCACAAACGGTGCCAATATACTACTGTGCAGTAGTATTAGGCTACTGTGCAATAGCGTCACGAAAAAGTTCTTCACCAGTGCTACTGAACTCTGGTCACTGCTCATTTATTTAGTACTGAATTATACAAGTATTAAACAAAATGCACAGTAACCACTGCACGTTAATGAACATGTAGACATACCCAGTCTGTCTCTCTAGAATAGTGCTTTTTAACCTGTGGTTCGTGGACTCCTGGAGTCTGCATGCTATGTCTAAGGGGTCCACAAAAGATGACTATGTTCAATTAAAAATATGTGAATACCCATACTTACGATTAAAAGTGGTCCTCAACTCTATTTGAAATTTTTTAGGGATATACAAATGAAAAAAGACTAAAAACCACTGCTCTGGAAAAAGGAAAGGTTTATACAGCACCTAGAACAAGGGGGTCCTAATCCCTGATTGTAATAAGCTAAAATGCAGATTTAGGAGCCCAAATACAGGCACCCCAGCCTAACTTTTTAAGAGCCCGTAGTTTCTGGTTTGGATGTTACAGTTGTTCAATTCTTACCATGCTCCTTAATAATCATATTTTGCTTTGCTTTGAGAACATTTCACCATCCAGCGCAAGGCAGCAAAGGCATGCAGTAAGGCAGCAGCCCTAGATTTTAGGAGGGCAAACTTCAACGAGCTAAGGAGGATAGTTGGAGAAGCGCTGAGGTCCCG
>NW_017728906.1:189162115-189168880 GCF_001723895.1 Crocodylus porosus
TTCATCAGTTGCAGGTCCTGTCAGACCAACCTGGTGGCAGGGAGTCAGACTAGATGATCTGCTCAGGTCCCTTCCGACCCTAGAAACTATGAAACTATGAAACATCCCCTTCCTTTTTCCATTAGCAGCCTGCAGTTTACAAACTGTTATAATCTGTGAGTTAGGAGACTGAGACTCAGTGTGAATGAAAAGATTCAGCCATGAATTCTGACATGTCCTCATGAACAGCATAGGGGTTTAGACATGACTCTGCTCACAGCTGAAGTGATAAGCATCAGGAGTTAATCAGGATGTACTCACTGTAGTCCAAAGAGATAACAGCAGCATGTGATCTGAATCAGGCCTGTAGTGTGCAGGGATAAGCATTTATGTTGATTAAGCTTAATGATCTGATTTCAGAATAAGTAACACACATAGTGAAAGTATCCTGTTACTAGAGTGGAACCCAGGCCACAGATTTTGAGTCTGAATTGTGCCCAATTTTCAGGAGCATTTGGATTAAGGGACGCTGTTTTGTATGGATTAAGGGACATTACAAAGTTTTTTTCCAGCTCTGCTCTTGCCCTAGTTCAGAAGCATATGAATAAAGCGAAATGTAGGGCAGAACCTTTTAGTGATCTTCCCTCTTTTGTTCTGTATTTGACTGTAAATCCCACATGTTCTTGCACAGGCAGTAGCTCCTGCATGAAGATGGGACAGAGATCGTAGTTCCAATGAAGTTTTGTCACTGAATTCAATTAAACCAGGATGTCACCCAAGACATGCTGTACACATGTGCTTTACTGGGGAGTTGACTATTTAACTCCTCAGTAAAGCATCACCATATACACATGTGCTGGTGTTAGAGCAAAGTAAATTAATTAAGTCTGCTGTAAGATAGTATGGTGGGGACAATACTTAACGCCAGGGACAGTTACTTAACTCTGCTGAAATGCATGTGTAGATGGTGACAGAGACTGACTGGGGCATGAGGGTGCTAAAGTACAGGGATTAGCTGCAACCTAGCCCTGCACTGTAGCACCCTAAGCCCCAGCCAGCCCCTCCACCACCCAGAGCCCGGGGCTGACTCCCCTAATCCCCTGTCAGCCCAGGGCTCCTCCCCCCCAGCTCAAAGTGCTGCAGTCCTGGGCATACGTGTAGACACTGCACCATGAAGCAACTAACACTGGTGCAAACTGCACTAGAGTTTATCACATCATCTAAATAGTACATGTAGATGCACCCAGGGAAGCTGACAGCTCACATGGTATCAGTGTCCCATTTTTCAGCATATTTCAACATTTCCCTTGCTGAAGGGCCTCACACAAATCAAATGTAGCCTTATTCTGTATGCCTGAATTATTCTGGAGGCAAAAAGCTATTAAACAGAAGCTTGAAGAATCACAAGAGCAATGAGGAGAGTGGACAAAGGTCATAAAAACTGCCGGTGAAAATGAGGGTGTATTTCAGTTAAGTGGGGCTGGATCATTTGGGTGGTTTCCCGGGCAAACCACTGCAGCTAACAACTGTTGGGTGTTAAAGAAAAAGGGAAAGAACAGAGCGGCAGCTGAATGGAGTGCTGCATAAACACAGCTGGTCCTGGGACCTCCAGAAGTCGTCCTGGCTGGGGCCGGATTGAAACACGGTCAAGGAAGCAGTTTTCTTTCAGTTTCATCCAAATTAAAACTTTTTGTTGAAACACAGCTGTTTGGGCGATTTTTTTTTTTTAATGTCCAAATGTTTTGACCTTGATGTTTTCACAAAAAGTTAATTAGGCAAAAACATTGGCATCTCTATCTTATGGTCTCATTTTGTTTAATTTTTTTTATATAACGTACATTGTGATATTTCTGCATTGCAACGTTTCAGAATATCTATTCCATAAAAAAGTCGTAATTTCAGCTTTGTATTTCAACTCCAAATGAAACCACATTTAAAAATCTCGGATATACCCATGTCATAGATATGCCATTTCCACTCACAAACCTCACAACCAAAGAAAAATATCTGTGAATTCGCCTATATATTTGATTCTTCAGGTGACTTTTTTTTTTTCCTTCAAGAACCTAATGGAAAAAAATGTCTATCTTTGGAAACCTGAACAAATCTACTAAAGATTTATTTTCCAGATTTCTTCACTGCAGCATCATACAACAGCAGTATAATACGCTTGCCGATTATGTTCCTTTGCATTTTATTAAAATTCCAATCCATGACATTTGACTATGAAAAAAAAATTCTAAATTCATCCCAGAAAACCTATACAATCAGCCTACTTTCCCTGCTATAATTGGTAGTGTTTGTTTTTAGAAGGATTTTAAATGTAATAAGCAGAGACTGAGAATACTTTACTTCAGAAAGGAAAAGGCCTTCTCATCACCCTTGGCATGGAACACGGATGTGTTCAGTGCCCAAGATAGATCCGGATTTTGAAAAGTTCATACCTGCTTATCAGGCTGCAGAAGTATGTAGCGTGGTGAAGCAGTAGTTCTGAAAACCAGTCCTGATGTTGCAGTGGAAACACTTTCTCACTGTTAAATGTTAATTAAAATGTATCTGATCTGAATAATTTTGGAAGAGGCATCAAATTTGATGTTCATAAACTGTAGTTTGTCTCAAACTACTGAATACTGTACTACCGTGGCCCAGTGTATCAAATCTTTAGGGAAGCAAAGCTGCGTCCTCATTTTTCCCTATCAGATATGGACCAGAGCTGGATGAATGATCTGTCATGAATAATATCATCCCCCTTCTGCTTGAAAATTATTGAAGAGATTTTGATCTTTAGACATTTGTTTGTAAGCTAAGCCATTTATCTTAACGTACATCAGCCTACGAGTTGGCTGCAAAGTATCCTGAATGCTCATTTCTCTGAATGTCTCCTAGTCACGGTGCAAGTATTTGTTGCTACTGTTGTTATTTAGATTTATATCCCACTCTATCCCCAAAGGCTCAGAGCAGCTAATCATAACAGACAGACAACCCCAAGACCAGAAACAACAACAACCTCCCCCCAGTTGACACCTTGAAATTTTAAGATTTCACTCCCACCCCACTTCCACTTCCCTGCCTATTACCTAGACAGCAAATCCTCACAGTCTATTATTGATCACCCAAGTCAAAACAGAAGACTTTACAATGGCAAGATTAAAAGGGATTCCCTCAGAAAAAGCAAGTCCATCTCTAGTAGAAACAGTGAGTAAAAGGTGTTGAGAGCGAGAACTCAGTTAAACTAATTATGCAAGTGCTCTCTTTGATTGGTGGGGGCCTGTGCTAATGCTAACTATTAGCCTGCAGCCCCACTCCAGGGAGCGGAATATTAATTAGCTACCACCGAGACAAGCCACAGACTCTCATTCACCATTCAACAGCTGGACTATATTAAACAAACTCAGAGAAGATACAAAGCAAAAGGTAAGTATGAAGAGTGATTAATACGATTCTGTGCAACGGCAGTGACAGGACACAAGTTGCGAAAGAAACAGATTAGTGAGCAAAGAGGAGCTTTGATCTCTGTTGTGTGACACTATTGCCAGTTGTCACAGACACAAACTCGATTACTATTACTCTGAGCTCAGACTCCTTCTGGGTTCACCAACGAGATTTCCCAAACTGCACTCCCACCAGGACTTTCCTTGGCCTTGAGGCTCCATCCTCAAGTTAGGGAGAGGTGATACTTGACCATTAATGTGCTCCAAGGCCGTGTGTCAGTTTGTCAGCATGGCTCCCAGGGAACTGGTCACCATACCCCAAATTGGCAAGATTTTCCCATCAGAACTGGGAGGCTGCCTGTGCAGCCCCCTATGTCTAAAGTAGGTCAACAGACCTATAAAGTTCAGAAGTCCACTATATACAAAAAAGGACACTGCAGCTAGGGCTCACAAAGAGGATTTTCAATATCAGAGGAAACTTTGGCAGCATTAAGGAAAGTTATTTTGTTTTTAAACCTTCACGTAACTGAACTGTTAACTATTTGTCTCAGGTGATCCGTAAAGGAGAAGTCAGTTGCTGTTGGACTTGTACCCCTTGTAAAGAGAATGAGTATGTCTCTGACGAATACACCTGCAAAGCATGCCAACTAGGCTCCTGGCCCAACGATGAACTCACAGGTGAGTGAGTTATGTTAATATATTAAATGCAGTTACAAGATGCATCTATATGTGTACTTTACTGCAGAGTTGACTAATTAGCTCCACGGTAGGGTGTCTTCATCTATATGTGTGCCCATATTAGGGTGCAGTAAATGAATTAACTCTGCTGTAGGATAGCACTGTCCTTCAGTGGCATCTTTTGGTGTGCTGAAATGTACATATAGACAGTGACCAGAGCTGGCTGGGGCACAAGGGTGCTGCCTGTAGCACCCTTGTGCCGCAGCCAGCCCCTCCACAGCAAGTTGAGTCAGGGTGGAGCAGCCCTAGGCTGGCAGGCTGACACCCCGGACATCCTGGGGCTACTTCAGCCCGGTACTGTGTGCTACTGTCCAGGGTGTATGTGTAAATGCTGCACCTGGGAGAAATAAACTCTCAAGGGAAATACGCAACATATGACTTGGAAAATATGCTATACAAAACTAAATACTAGCACTTTTTGGATTAGGTTTGGGTCCAAATTTGAACCAAGGCTGCCATTTGTGTCATGATTCAATCTGGTTTCTAAAGGCCTGGCATAGACTAGAGGAAGACTTTTCTCTCAAGCCACTGAATCTAGAAAGCAGCCTGGCTCTGGGTTTAGATCTAACTTTGATTTCAAACTAGGCAGATTCAAATTTAGGCCTTCCCAAAGTAGGCAGGAGTTGAGTCATTAGAAAACAACTTTAATGGGGTTATATCATAGGTGATTTGTTTTTCTCCAAAACAGGTGCAAATTAATTGAAACAGCAGCATTTTCTATCTGAATTCTAGCCAGGTGTGGAGATTGCTCTTGCCAAAAGGAGGAATGATCCAAAGAAAGTTAAGCCCCAGATAGTCTGTGCTAAAGCACAGGGACCATGCTCTCCTTGCCCTGGAACACATGCCTGAGGTTCCATGCAGGGCAGTATCAATTCAGCAGATTTTTAAGTCTTCAGTGTATGGCCACACTGTTTATATTCACAGTTTCTTTCCCAGCTACCAAACAGTAATAGCATTATTTAAATGCTTGACTTTAACAAGGTGTTTCCTTGACTTTAGCAAGGCTTTGGATATGGTCTCCCACAGCATTCTTGCAAGCAAGCTGAGGAGGTATGGGTTGGATGAATGGACTGTAAAGTGGGTAGAAAGCCGGCTGTATTGTCAGGCTCAGTGGATCAATGTCTAGTTGACAGGTGGTATCAAAAGAAGTGCCCCTGGGGTTGGTCCTGAGCCCAGTTTTGTCCAATATCTTCATTAATGATCTGGAAGACAAGATGGATTGTACCACAGATGACACCAAGCTGGGGGGTGTAGTAGATACACTGGAGGGTAGGGCTAGGATTCAGAGTGACCTAGACAAATCGGAGGATTGAGCCAAAAGAAATCTCATGAGGTTCAACAAGGGCAAGTTCAAAGTCCTGCACTTAAGGTGGAAGAATCCCATGGGCTGCTACAGCCTGGGGACTAACTGGTTTAGAATCAGCTTTGCAGGGGATTATGGTGGTCAATAAGCTGGATATAAATCAACAGTGTGCCCTTGTTTTCAGGAAGGCCAATGGCATACTGGGCTGCATTGGTAGGATTGTTGCCAGCAGATTGAAGGAACTAATTATTTTCTTCTATTCTGCACTGTTGAGGCCATATCTGGACTATTATGTCCAGTTTTGGGACCCTACTATAGAAAGAATGTGGACAATGAAAATGGTGAGGGGGCTGGGGCATGTGACTTATGAAGAGAGGCTGAGGGACCTGTGCTTATTTAATCTGCAGAAGACAGGATGGGGAATTTGATAGCAGCCTTTAACTACTTGAAGTGTGGTCCCAAAGAGGATGGAGCTGGGCTGTTCTCAGTTGTGACAGGTGACAGAAGAAGGAGCAATGATCTCAAATTGCAGCAAGGGAGGTTTAGGTTGGATATTTGGAAAAATGTTCCCACTAGGAGGGTGGGGAAGCATGGGAACAAGTTACCTAGAGAGGCAGAAGAATCTCCAACCTGGGGGGTTTTAAGGTCTGGTGTGACAAAACTCTGGCTGGAATTATCTAGTTGGGGCTGCTGCTGGTTTGAGCAGGGGGTTGGACTAGATGATCTCCCAAAGTCCCTTCCAACCCTAATTTTCTATGTTTCTATACATATTTGTAGTACAGTAATGCCTAAAAATACTAACCAGGGATCAAGGACTCGTGTTAAGCCTTATACAAACAAATAGGAAAAAAGTAGTTCCTACCCCAATGAACTTACAGTTTTGGTCCATGACAAAATATAACAGGAGGGTGAATCAAATCAATGAGGTATGGAAGAAAGAGGAAAAGGTAATGATATTGCATGCCTGTGTTTTTCTATATGCAGAAAAGCCAGGCAGAATTTGGTTTTTAGCGTGCAGCGATATACAGATAATGCTAGACTAAATATTTCTCTTGCTGTTTAGGACAGCTGGATGGTTTTAATACATTCATGACCAAAGTATCTTGTTATATTATACACAGATTATAAAGCAATATTCATCTATAGAAAGAGTTGGGAAATTTTTTTACATGTTTTTTTTTTCTGTTGGAAAATATTGGAACCCCAAACTCGTTACAAGAATGTATCGGTTTTGAGTAAATTTTGAGTAGGGAAAGATTCTCAGAAAGGAGGACTAGTGGGGAGAGCCTTGTTGCCTCTCTCCTAGTTTGCACA
>NW_017728906.1:189169865-189183449 GCF_001723895.1 Crocodylus porosus
GCAGCCAATCTCACTCACCAAAAAGCAGTCGTGCTGCTTCCAGAAGTCCCACGGCCACTTCTGGAAGTGGTGTGGCTGCTTTTGCTGGCGGCCCTGCTCTCCAGCCGGAGCTCAAAGGGGGTCACTGGCACATCTGCCTGCCGTCTGCCCATTGCCTAAAAAGGGAGCACAGCCAGACAGGGGGTGCACCAGTGCTCTCGGGGGGTGCATGTGCATCCCTGTGCACTCCCTGCGCATCACCACTGCTTTTCCTGTTGCTGAAACTGGTAAGTGTGCATCCAAAACCAACCACAGATTTCTGTGACAGCATTCTGAATGGCATCTACCCCTTGTTCTTTAGTTTGGTATTGAAAAAGAGCTCTTAAAAATGCTTTTCTAACATAGCTAAAGGGTGCATTGAGCTGTAATGTTTTATGATCATATTTATGACCAAATTTTACAGCTAGTAAAGAATATGCCTTTCCGTCTGGCCTTGTTTTTACATAAGCTTTAGTAATAAATATGAATAAAAAAGAGAGAGAGAGAGAGATGAATTTTGTATTCTGGCACAAAAACTTCCCTTCAGTGCTGCAAAACATATACTAGTCTCCTTCAAATGCCCTTATGTTTGATATTGCAGCAATCTATGCCTCTGCTGCTAGAAAAAAAAGGCATGTCTCTGGTAGTGACTGCTCCACAAAGCGACACACATAAAAAGCTGATTGGAATAAGTCTTTCTTATGCTATCTCCATCAGATAAAAGTCTTGATTCTCTGCCTCCCTGTAAATACACCAACTCCACCCCTGAAAGGGTTTGATTTTAGGCCTTTAGCAAATTGTGTTGCCCGAGATTTGAATTCTGTGGCTAATTCAAAAAAATATTACTCCATCTTTCCTCTACTCAGTGACCAGCATTAGTTTTGTGCTGAAGACTTGATTAAATTAAAAGGGGGTGGATAGTGGCTGTTGACTGAAGTTTAAACTAAAATTTAGATTAAAGTTGATTAAAAACGGTTGCTGCTTGCCTGGATTTGAGATATTTTGGAACAATTTGAGACTTGTCTGACCCCCATTCTGCTCATCCATGTGGGTACCAGTGATGCTGCCAGGGGTGACCCTGAGTAGATCACAAGGGACTACAGGGCTCTGGGTGAAGGAGATAGGGGAACAGATGATGTCCTCCTTGATTCTTCCAGTCAAGGGGAAGGGCCTGGGTAGGAGCAAATGCATCCTGCAGATCAACTCATGGCTGCACATGTCGCCAACAGTGATTCCACTTAGTTTCAGAGTTTCATAGTTGGTAGGGTCGGAAGGGAACTAAGCAGATCATCAAGTCCGAGCCCCTGCCATGGGCAGGAAAGGATGCTGGGGTCAAATGACTCCAGCTAGGTGGCTGTCTAGTCTCCTTTTAAAGACCCCCAGGGTAAGTGTGAGCACCACTTCCCCTGGAAGTTGGTTCCAGCTCCTAGCCACCCTGACAGTGATGTAGCGTCTCCTGATATCTAGCCTGAATCTACTCTCAGTCAACTTATGGCTGTTGTTCCTTGTTAACCCTGGTAGTGCTCAGGGGAACAGGGACTCTCCCATTGCCTGCTGGTCCCCCTTGGCAAGTTTATAGGTCACCACCAGATCCCCTCTCAGTCTGCTTTTGTGGAGGCTGAACAGGTTCAGGTCCCGTAGCCTCTCCTTGTAGGGCCTGCTTTGCTGCCCCCGATCATGTGAGTGGCCTCCTCTGGATCCTCTCGACGCTGTCCACATCCCTCCTGAAGAGCGGCGCCCAGAACTGGACACAGTACTCCAGCTGCGGCCTGACCAATGTCACATAGAGGGGGAGGATCACCTCCTTGAATCTGCTCGTGATTCATCTATAGATTCATGACAAGGTGCGGTTAGCCTTCGCGACAGCCTCCCCACATTGGCAGCCCATGTTCATCTTGGAATAAGTAATGACTCCAAGATCCTTTTCTGCCTCTGTGCTGACAAGAAGGGAGTTCTCCAGCCTGTAGGTCTGCTGCTTGTTTTGCTCCCTAGGTGCAACACCTTGCACTTATACATATTGAAACCTATCCTACTGTCATCCGCCCACCTCTGTAACCTGTCCAGATCTAGTTGTAGGCTGTCTCTCTCTTATAGCATGCCCACTTCTCCCCACATCTTAGTGTCATCTTCAGACTTGAACAAGGTGCTTTTCACCCCCTTGTCCAAATCACCAATGAAGATATTGGACAGTGCAGGCCCTAGGACCGAGCCCTGGGGGACCCCACTGCCCACATCCCTCCATGTCGAAAATGACCCGTCCACCACCACTCTCTGGGTGCAACCCTCCAGCCAATTTGTGACCAATCTGACTCTGTAGGCATCGACACCACGGTCACCTAATTTTTTAATGAGAATGGGGTAAGAGACAGTGTCAAAGGCCTTCCTAAAGTCCAGAAAGACTATGTCCACTGTGACACCTGCATCCAAGGCTTTTGTGACCTGGTCATAGAAGGCCACCAGGTTGGTCTGACAGGATCTGTCTCTAATGAACCCATGTTGATTGCCCCTAAACATAATCTCCCCTGCTGGCCCCTTGCAGATATGCTCCTGGATAATTTTCTCAAAGAGCTTCCTCAGGACCGAGGTAAGACTAATGGGCCTATAGTTTCCTGGGTCCTCTTTCCTCCCTTTTTTGAATGTTGGGACCACATTGGTCCTTTTCCAGTTATCAGGCACCTCACCAGAGCACCACTATTGCTCATAAAGCCATGCCAGGGGTCCTGCAATGACCTCTACCAATTCCCTAAGCACTCTGGGGTGGGGAGCACTCCTCAATCAGGACCTGCTGATTTGAACATGTCTAGTCCCTCCAGAAGTTCCCTGACTAGGTCCTTACTAACCCTGGGCCTGGCTGCGCCTCCCCTGGGATCCGAGATCCCAGTGTGGTGGATGTCCCTGTCCCTGCTCAGAAAAATGGAAGCAAAGAATCTGTTAAAGAGATTAGCTTTGTCATCTGGTGCTACCACAAGATTACAAAACATGATCTGGAGAGGCCCCACATTACTTGGTGCCTTCTTTTTACCCCCTAGGTATTTAAAAAAGGACTTCTTGTTATCTTTGATCCGGGTTGCTAGTGCCAGTTCCATCTCTGCCTTAGCCCTCCTAACAGCCCCCCTGCAATCTCGAGCCAAGGAGATATAAATCTCCTTGGTGATGGCCCCTCCCTTCCATTGGGTATATGCCTCCTTTTTGGCTTTGAGACATTCGTGGATGCTTTTGAGCACTCTTGCCCCCTTTGATCTGCATGAGAATTGTTACCCTTTGACTATGGGATGTTGTTCCAAGAAAAAGGATTGCTAAAAAGAGATGGAATCCACCTGATGAAGAGGGGGAAGAGCATATGCAGGAAGGCTTTAAAATATGTTTGCTTTAAAATAAAATAGGGCTTTAAAATAGGTTAGGGGCTGGAGACCAAAGCCCTAAAGTAAGTGGAGAAAGCACTAAAAGAGGGGGAAACAGGGGAGGCATTCTCATTGCCCTGATTTTTCAGGAAGAATTGACTAGTTACCTCAGGTGTCTATACACGAACACACAGAGCTTGGGAAACAAGCAGGAAAAATTGGAAGTCCTTGGACAGTCATGGAGCTATGGTGTGATTGAAATAAAGGACTTGGTGGGAGCTCACAGGACTGGAGCATTATCACGGATGGGTACAAAGTGTTCAGGATGATTAGGCAGGGGAGAAAAGGAGGAGTTGCACTTTCTGTAAAAGAGCTGTATGATTGCTCAGAGCTCTGATATGAAGTTTGAAATGGGCCTGTTGAAAGTCTCTGGGTTAAGGTTAGAGGGGAGAGCAGCAAGGGTGATGTTGTGGTGGGGGATCTGCTATAGGCCACCAGACCAGGAGATGGAGGTAGATGAGACTTTTTCAGATAACTAGTGGAAGTTCCCAGATCACAGGCCCTGGTTCTCATGGGGAACTTCCATCACCCTAACATTGTAGGAGGGCAATACAGCAGTGCCCAGGCAATCTAGGAAGGTTTTGGAGAGTACTAGAGACAACTTCCGGGTGCAAGTATTAGAGAGATGAACTAGGGGAGGTGCTGTTCATAACCTGCTGCTCACAAAGAGGGTGAGGGATGTAAAAGTGGATGGCAACTTGGGCAGCAGTAATCACAATATAATTGAGTTCAGGATCCTGACAAAAGGAAGAAAAGAGAAGAGCAGAGTAAAGGACCCTGGACTTCAGAAAAGCAGACTCTGACTCACTCAGGTAACTGAGGGGCAGGATCCCTTGGGATCCCAGTGCAAGGAGAAAAGGAGTATAGGAGAGCTAGTTGTATGTTAAAGAAAGCTTACTGAGGGCTCTGGAAAAATGATGTGCAGGAAGACCCTGATGAGCAGAAAGACTCGCAAAAATGGCAGGCAATCAGCTAGGCTTAGCAAAGAACTCTCCAATGAGCTTAAACACAAAAAGGAAGCTTACAAGAAGTGGAAACCTGAACAGATGACTAGGGAGGAGTATAAGAATATTGCTTGGGCATGCAGGGATGAAATCAGGAAGGCCAAATTGCAACTGGAGTTGCAGCTAGCAAGGGATATGAAAGTTAACAAGAAGGGTTTCTACACGTATGTTAGCAATAAAAGGAAGGTCAGGGAAAGCTTGGGTCCCTTACTGAAAGGGGGAGGCAACCTAGTGCCTGACGAGGAGGAAAAGACTGAAGTGCTCAATGCCTATTCCACCTCAGGCTTCATGGGCAAGGTCAGGTCCCAGACTACTGCATCAGGCAGCACAGTTTGGGGAGGAAGTGAGCAGCCCTTAGTGGAGAAAGAAGAAATTAGGGACTCTTTAGAAAAGCTGGATGTGTACAAGTCCTTGGGGCCAGATGTAATGCATCCGAGGGGGTTGGCTGATATGATGGCAGAACCACTGTTCTTTAACTTTCAAAACTCATGGCGACTGGGGGAGGTCCCAGAAAATTGGAAACGAACAAATATAGTGCTCATTTAAAAAAAACAAAACAAAACAAAAAACAGGAGGATCTAAGGGACTACAGACCAGCCAGTCCCTGGAAGAAACATCATGCAGGTCCCCAAGAAATCCACTTCTAAGCACTTGGAGAAGAAGACAGTGATCAGGAACAGTCACCATGGATCCAGCAGGGGCAAGTCATGCCTGACCAACCTGATTGCCTTCTATGATGACATGACTGGCTCTGTGGATGAGGGGAAAGCACTGGATGTGATATACCTTGACTTTAGCTATTGATACCATCTCCCACAGCATTCTTGCAAGCAAGCTAAGGAAGTATGAGTTGGATGAATGGGTTGTAAGGTGGATAGAAAGCTAGCTGGATTTTTGGGCTAAATAGGTAGTGATCAATGGCTTGAGGTCTAGTTGGCAACCAGCATCAAGCGGAGTGCCCCAGGTCCTGGGGCCAATTTTGTTCAGTATCTTCATTAACTATCTAGAAGATGGGATGCAGTGCACCCTCAGCGAGTATGCAGATGACACCAAGCTGTGGAGAAGGGTAAATATCCTGGAGGGTAGGGCTAGGATTCAGAGTGACTGAAACAAATTGGAGGACTGAGCCAAAAGAAACTTCATAAGCTTCAAGAAGGACAAGTGCAAAGTCCTATACTTAAGACCATATGCACTACTACAGCCTGGGGACTGACTGGATAAGCAGTGGTTCTGCAGAAAAGGACTTGAGAGTTACAGTGGACAGTAAGCTGGATATGAGTCAAAAGCATGCCCTCGTTGCCAAGAAGGCATTAATAGGAGCATCGACAGCAGGTTGAGGGAAGTAATTACTCCCCTCTATTCTGCACTGATGAGGCCATATCTGGAGTACTGTGTCCAGTTTTGGGCCTCCCACTATAGAAAGAATGTGGATGAGTTGGAGAAAGTCCACTGGAAGGCAATGAAAATGGTTAGGGGACTCGGGGACATGACTTATGACAAGAGGATGATGGAACTGGGCTTATTTTGTCTGCCACAGAGAAGATTGAGGGGAGATTCGGTAGCAGGCTTCAACTACCTGCAGGGGGGTCCCAAAGAGGATGGAGCTGGACTGTTCTCAGTGGTGGCAGATGACAGAACAAGGACAATGGTCTCAAGTAGCAGCAAGGGAAGTTTAGGTTGGGTGTTAGGAAAAACTTTCTCACTGGGAGGGTGAAGCACTGAAACAGTTACCTAGAGAGGTGGTGGAGCTCCATCCTTTGAGATTTTTAAGGCCTGGCTTGACGATGCCCTGGCTGGAATGATCTAGTTGGAGATGGTCCTGCAGGTGGGTTGGACTAGATGACATCCTGGGGTCCCTTCCAAACTTAATTTTCTATGATAAATCAGTTCCCAGAAAACAGCCCTCACCCTATTGATAAGTTAAATATAGAGTCTCAGAAGGCAGTGATATGCAACTGGAAATTCCCTCACAACAGTTCATTCTCAGCTGACTGCACATACAGCAGCCAATTCCACATGCATGGTGCCTCAGGCTACCAGGGTTAATGCCCACCAGTTTCTAGCAGTGGCAAGCAGGGTAGTGAGGTGAGTAGTGTCCTATCTCACCATCTTTGGCTCCCCAGTCTGAATGGCCAAATAGTCACTTAGTGCTGGATCAGAGGAAGGCATCTTTCAGTAGAGTCTAAACCAAGACTCGGATTCATGCCTCTAGAGAGATCCCTCAGTTGCTCTGTCATTAGAGCACAGCATGTCTACTCCCCCTCTAGAAAGGATCTATTTATTCCATTCACTTTTTCCCTCTCTGTCACTCCTAAACCCACTTCTTCCTCCTGCCTGTACTTCTCAGCTTAGTGGCCCCTTCCTCCACAATACCTAGTCTTCATGCCTCCTCTGTAGGGCAGCTACAGATCACAAACTGGTGGGGGTGCCAGTTTTTGTGCCAGAAGGTGGGTTTTTCCATGAAAACAGTAGTAAAAAACAATTTTCTTTGAAGTTTCTGTCTGTGCGATATATATATAAAATACATATATAGGTGAGTCTAGGATTGATTTGTATATTGAATTGGAGAATGAGTCTGCATTGGTTCCTGAGAGTGTCAGGTGCCCTCTGATTCCTGGAGCGCTCTCCTTAGCTGCTGTATAGAGCTGGAAAAGCAAGTTTCTTTGGCTGGTGTATAGTGAAACCAGGCTTCATTACTAGCAGTCTAAACGTCAGGAAAGGTCTTGGCATGAAGAAACTGGCAAAAAAAAGAGAAATATGGAAGGAGTAGGGGATCAGGCAGGGACTCTCATTTTATATTAGCAGCTTTGCCCCACTTTCTCTCCTCCATAAGATACTGGAGGGCATTGAGGCTATTTTGTGAGGTATCTCCTATACTCACCTAGAAGCACTCACCTGGAAACTTGTTAAGAGAACATCAGAGGGTATCTCTAATAATCAGACACTTGTACATTGACTCAGTTTATATCTCTTAAACTACAAGAGCCCCAAATCACTAATGACTTCTGGAAAATGTAGACTTAAAAACTACTAAAACTCTATCCCACATCTCTACAGGAGAGCCACAGCATGATACTCTTCAAACCTGTAGTGGGGCATCTTAATAAAATATTACATGAAAGTTAACTTTGAGTAAGCAGTGTGGTGCTCTCCGTCCCCTTTTAATACGTAGATCAGAAAGAGATGAAATAATCTATTATGGCCTTTGAGCTTGGACTACTGGGACTTTAAACTCATGGCTTTATAACCAGACACCTCAATCAATGATCTCCCCTCCAAGAGCATTGCATGACATTAAATCTACAATGCATGGACATACCCTAAACATTTCTAGACACTAAAAGAGGATTCTCTCAACAGGTCTGGAGCAAATGAGAGTGAAGTGGACTGGAGCATGTCCAGGGATTTCAATGAGCTTTGGTTCAGAATATCCATTTGGTCCCACAGGTGACCTAATGCTTTAAAGGCCTGTGCCTCCAAAAGTAAGAGTAGGCTGGGGAGAAGAGGACCGTATAAGTGTTGTGTGAAATGGCCACGCTTTGTCAGTGTGCTGTGGGAATATCTTAATTTCAGTTATCACTTTGTTTGTTTCTATTTCTTTAATGAAATTTATTCTATTTTGTGCCTTGTGACATTATGTGGCAGTGAGAGAAAGAAAGGTTTGGCTACAGCTATATCAGCAGGGCAGAATCAGTAAGTAGAAGCTATTAATTTCAATGATTCTGGGATAGTGTTCAGGCTGCATTAGTATTTTTTTCCATTCCAATGTGTTCTTAATGTGCAGGGTATTTGAGTTTCTTAACTGGATTCAGATAAAATAGTAGAAAAAATATTTTTTCTCTCCTGAGAAGTTTTCTTCTTTATATACATCAGTGACTAAATATCAGAACTAAAGTTTTTTATTTTAGTTACAATTTTTTTTTATTTGACAAGGCAAAATAAAGCAGGGCATTATAACTAAGTCTCTGCCTTATGATCAAATCATGGTGTATCCAGAGTACAGGTAATAGCCATGTTCTGTGTTCCTGCACATACATGATAGGTGTTTAAAGAGATAACTTTCTAACCCTGAAGGGGTAGAGACTGGCAGTGTTTGGCATTCCCCAGAGACATTTAGCATTTGGAGCAACACTGAAGGCAAGGGGTGGCAGAGCTGGGTAAAGAGGAACTCTGGATTATCCCTGAATACACGGCTTGACTTGAAAGTAGACTATGTCTGGTAAAAAAGATGAATGCCATCCACATGAAAAATCAAACAAATAAATTACATAACAATAAGCATTTATGTACACCTTTTATAGAAGGGCTTTGATGGCTTGATTATGAATGCTATACAAAGCAGTCTGTTATAAAGAGCCCAGACTCACTGCTAGCCATAAGTAAGGAACAAAATTTAACCCTTCCCTTATGCTGAATATAGTTGTATACTCAGTAAAGCACTCACTCTGTCTCTCTCTCTCTCTCTCATTGTGAAAATTAGCAGAAAGGGGGAAGGCCCCAAGTGGCAGTCATCTATCAGTCTTAGCTTTTGGCATGATTTGCTATGACAGCTTGTGAAAAGCACTGAGCAGGGTTGAGTTTCACTGGCAAGTCTCCAGAGCTCTCTTGGGATGCTTTGAAATGGTGATCCTCTGCAAGGAGCTGACTGCCCCTTAACTCCTCTGGAAGTAATTGGAGGCTGACGGGCTGAACATCTTGTAAGGTCAGATCATGGGTGCCTGAGCAATAAAAGCTGCTAAAATGACATGCGTACACACACACGAACACAAGAATTTTTAATCGGAAGCAATCAGTTACCAGCAAAATGCTTCTGATGTCATACCTCATCATAAAACCCCTAAAGCCAATCTTGATGATGGTGCATGAGACAGAAGTGCTGGCTTATGTTGCATGGTGGCTGCGACACTGCAAAAACATTAAAATCTTCTTGTGACATTAATTTTAGTACTTATAATTGAGACATACAAGGATACAAGGAAGAATACATTGTTTTTATAATCATAATTTTTATGACTAGAACCTCATGTCAATGCAGATACTATATTATTTTCATCATAACTTACTGGGTTTTTTGCTTTATTAAGCATATGTCATCATTTGAATAAATTACCTTATTTCCAGGATATTGGGGAATAAGAGTTGAGGTGGTGGCTTTGTTGGCTGGGTTTATTGCCTCTGGAAAGTGTGATTTCTCTCTAGTTACTGGTTGGTGGGGATGCTGCGTTTTAGGACTTTCATTGCGTTTTAGGACTTTCGTTTGAGGACTTCTCACTAGGTCAAGATATAACTTTAGTATTACCCTAAATTTGACATCTATCCATGCATACAAATTTAAAATAATAGGGAAGTAGGACCTCCAGAGGTCATCTAGTCCAACCCCCTGCCTGAGGCAAGATAATCCCTATCCAAACCATCCTATACAAATCCATAATCTAATCTCAGTAAAACTAATATAAAGCCTGACACAACACAAGACATAACACCCCTGCCACGGGTATATTAAGGGGACCATGGCAGTACTTCTGTCAAAGGTTGTTAATACATGCTCAAGAGGTTCCAGCTAGAGGGCCACGACCCCTGCTATAGAGGAATGCAAAAACTCCCACAGTCCACACCAATCTGACCATGGGGTAAAATTGCTTCCTGATCCCAAATATGGCAATGACCGAAGCGGGGGCGGGGGGAGATGGGGGGGTGTAACTCTGTAGCCAGGAACTCCTCCAACTTTAAGTCTGAGCAGAAATGTGGGAGCGCCCCAGTCAAAATTCCCAGCCCTGGCTGTAGCCAACATCCAAAATGTCTGAGAAAGGCTTAAAAAAAGAAAAGGTATCATTTTGGAACCTAGTTTTTTGTATGTCTAAAAAAAGAAACAAACCTATATAGTAGAACGGGGGACAGGATTCCTTCCTGGCCCCATGCAGCAACCCGCAATGCTCAGAAGCATAGGAATACCCAAAGTAGAAACAGAGGCAAAACTATGACTATATCATCCCCAATCAGTGGCTCTCCAGCCTCTTCTTGTACACCTCCAGTGATGGGAAGTCCACAGCTTTATTAAGCAATCTATTCTACTGCCTCACTCTTTTAACAGTGAAGAAGTTTTTCCTGATATCTCATCTAAACCTACTTTGCTGCAACTTCAAGCCATTGGTCTGACTCTGATCTATCTGATTCTCTGCAATAAGAGAGAAAAGGTTTTCTCCCTTTTCTTTATGGCACCCCTTCAAGTATGCCTAGCTCCATCAGCCTCTCCTTGTATGAGGTTTTTTCCCAAGCCTTTTATCATTTTTGTCAGCCAACTCTGGACTCTTTCCAACTTTTCCCTGTCCTTTTTTAAATGTGTGGCATAAAACTGCATACAATACTCTAAATGAGGCCTAAACAGGGCTGACTAGAGAAGCACTATCATCTCCTGTGTCTTGTACCTAGTGCTTCTATTGATGAATCCCAAAACCACATTTGCCTTTTGTGCAGCTGCATTACCCTGCAGACTCATATTGAGTCTGTGATCTACCAAGACTCCCAGATACTTTTCCATAGTGCTGCCATCCAGCCAGCTATCACCCATTTTGTATCTGTAGCTGAAGCTAAAGCCAACTGTTCAGTGAGAGGGCTGAAATTCAGGAGTCTGGCATTCAGTTTCACGATGCAGCAGGTATGTGGTAGGTTGAGTTACCAGAACTCACCAATTGTTAATCTATTCATTTAGTCAAATATAGCATTCTAAATATATTTTTCCCCAACATGGTTTCTCTCACTGGAGACAAGTTAGTGGAGTAACTCCAACCTACATTAATGCAGGCTGCCTGTTGCAGCGAAGATGAGCTCCTTCAAGTAGTTCAAGTAGTTTTGCATGTAGTAAGGAGAAGTTGTACTGAAACCATTGGCCTGGGAGGAAGAAGTTCTGGCTCTCATCCCTAGTTTTGCATTGTAGTCCTAGGCAAGTCCCTCCTGTTTGACCCAGAAGTTATTCAAGTCAGTGGGGACCTCTACAGATGAGGTTTACTGCAGAGTTGACTAATTAGCTGTGCAGTAAAGCACCACTGTTTACATGTGCACCGCCATTAGACCAGGGTAAACTAATTAACTCTGCTATAGGATAGTACCGCCTGACACAAGTATTACTGGCAGAGTTATTTACTTTCCTGCGATGCGTGTGTAGATGCTGACCGGAGCTGCCTGGGGAATGAGGGTACTACAGTACAGAGCTACTCCTGCACTGTAGCACCCAAACCAGCCCCTCCACAGCACACTGAGCTGGGGCGAAGCAACTCTGGGCCGACAGGTTGACCTGCCCTCACCAACTCCCCTGCCACCTAGGGCTGTGCTGCCCCAGCTTGATATGCTACAGTCCTGGGTGCATGTGTAAGCGCTGTACCTGGGAACAATAAACTCTGGCATGAACCAGAGTTTATTCAGGCATACTAACTGTACATGTAGATGCACCGAGTGACAACTCTTCCAGTGGCTTTGGCAGCCTTGGTTCAGACTCTGCCATCTGTGAATTATAGTTGGCAGCACTCCTTTCTTCCTATCTTAAAGACTCCTGTGCAACTGGATGGTTGGGCAAGTTCAGACATAATGATGTGAAGTCAATGCTTTTAAGATAAAGCCTTTGTGTGGGGACTCCCGTTTAGCAGTAAAATAGCCTTAGATCACTTTGGTTGCAAACAAGCATTAACAAGACCAGATTTAGATGTAAGCAGCTTACTTTAAGCCATCTTTAGTAGTAGTCTTTTAGTAGTTGTCTAACTTGGGTGGGGTTGCTGGTGGGTCAAGGAGGCTGGGGGGGGCACTATGGGCACTATGTCTATACTTAGACACCTATATTTCTAGCCTCATGAATACTTATGCAGTTGTATGCCAACTTTTATTGCTTCCATTCTAAAAGAATGGCCAGTCTTGGGTCAGAGTACTCTTAAGAGAAACAGGAATACCCTCACATTTGCTCTAAACTGCATTGGCTGTGAAAAGCTCTTCCATCAGTCAGAGTTTGCCCCAATACACCCTACAAGCCAGGAGATAGAGCTCCTGGCTCTCTCCCATGTAAAGTTTCTCTTTCTAACTGGTCAAGACTTTACAGTTGTTTTGCAGTACTAGAGAATGCAAGTAAGCAAGAAGCTAAGCTACAGTCTGGTCCAAACAACAGGTGTACATGAAGTCTGGGGAACTAGAATTGAGCTCTTTTCTGCGTTAGACTCTTTTTAATATCGATGTTAGCTTAAACTTGGCCAACACATCTAAAAAAAAATTCACAATATCTTTTCCTTCCCTTCTATACAATGCAATTCTCTCTTGAAAAGCGCCATTCTCAGGAACTATTACCTGCACATGTGCCTGTATGTTAACTCATTGATCATGATTTCATAAAAATATTCAGTCTTTAAACCTTAATAAAGGGATAAATTATTGCATCTAGTTTAAAACCCTCCTAATAATATATAGCCACTGAAGAAGAAAAATATGGCCCACATTTTCATTTATTAAGGGAATTCAAAAAAGAGTAATAAACCCTGAAAAGCGTGAAATAGGCTGGAACAGATGATGAATGCATCACTCTGAGTCACCTCTGTTGCAAAGTTAGGATCCATCCAGTCAATCTTTCCTTTGTTATGCTTTACAGAAAGTCCTGTTGCAAACTAGTGACCTCTTTCTAATGTTTTCAGCTTCTAAAATCTATAGTAGCATTATAAGCAAGTAGGAAATTATTCATAAAAAACATCTATTAGGTGGTCCTATGCTAAACTTGAGGATGGACAGACAGTTCATCATGTCATAAAATGCTTTGGGGAATGGTTGAACATATGTATGTATATGTACATTAGGCCTGTCCGAAGTAGCTGATATTTGCTTTGAATGCGGATTCGTCCGATTCGAGGGACAGTGATTCAATTTGGTGATTCGAATCACTGTCCCGATTCAATTCAGCTGAATCTGATTCAGAGATTCAGCTGCTGCCGAAACTCTGAATCAGCCAGGCCAGGCCCATCCTGCACCCCTCTCCTAGCCCAGCAATGGCTGCCCCAGCTCCCGGCACTTGTTAAAGAAAAAGCCCCAGCTCAGTGGATGCTGCCAGGCAGGGGGTGTTCCCCACTGCAACCCACTGCCCCACCCTGAATGGGGGACTCTGCATGAGTGCAGCCAAATCTCTGAATCAGATT
>NW_017728906.1:189183549-189239006 GCF_001723895.1 Crocodylus porosus
TGGCCCTTTAAGGAAAAAAGAAAACAAAAAAACCCTGGACTCACCGCTCCTGCTGGTGGGGAGAGATCCCCACTGCCCCCCACTGCCCTATACCATATGGGAGACCCTTCCACAGTCCCTCGAAGCCCTAAGGCCACTGCAGGAGCGATGAGTCCCAGGGCTTTTCTTGGCTTTTTATTTTTTTAAAGGGGCCCAAGCTGGCCCAGGCAGCATGGCTCAGTGGGAGGCAGTGGGGATCATCCGCTGCCTGGCATCACCCCACCAGGGCTTTTTTTTAAAGTACCGAGCTGGGGCAGGTGGGGACAGCCATAGGGAGGGGGGGCTGGGGGAGCAGAGGAGATCAGGAGGCTGGCAGGGGTCCCCCATGGCCCCCTCCCCCCCAGTACTTACCAGCTCGGAGTCAGCTGCAGCTCCCTGCTGCAGCCACCGACTGCCCGAATCCTGAAAGCTCTCCGAATCTTTTCTGAAGATTCAGAGAGCTTTGAATCAATTCAAACCTTTTAAATGGTCTCCTGATTTGATTTGGATTTGGGGATTCAGTCACCAAACTGGGCCGAATCTCCTCCAAATCATATCAGCACCCCAACCTTTGCACAGCCTTAATGTACATACCTGGGGTATCCTAAAGCATAAATATGATTACTTCTGTCTTCAACAGAGGTTTTGACAACATGACATGTCTGTAAGCTTTTCTCACAGTTGAAATCATTGTATAGCCATGCAGAAGATTAAAAGGAGTAAGATCTGTAGTGCTGCAGAATCAGTAGTCTAAATAATGTCATTTGTATTTTTCACAATGTGTGGTTGTTCTCAGTGAACTTGAGTAGTAGGAACATCAGAACTATGCTCCTTACAGACTAGGAGGCATATTCTTATTAAAACAACTAGAAGTCATGAAGATGGCTTCTATTACTGCTAATGAGAGTGATTCATACACTATGAAATGGCAATAACTTTCTTATTGCAATAAAAAATAAAGGAAGCTAAAATATGAATAGCAGATTAGTCTGCACTTAGTTACTAAGCACCATCATATTTTGTTATGCCAAAACAGCTGCCCGCTGTCTTGTTAGCTGTACTAATGTCAAAGATTAGATGATCTAAACCTTGTGATATTTCAGGGAGGATACACTGTCTGATACCTTTGCCATGTTCCCTCTTGATTTTACTGACATATTATGGGTAATTATATATTTTATGATACCTTTTTGTGTATAGGTGCAGGATATATAAACAATGGAAGTAGAGAGGAATGAGGTCTCATATTAAATGCTTTACATCTTATCTTTTTAAGGAATTTCACCTTTAAGAATATAGGTGATATTGGCAAGAAGCAGCTTGGAGGGTGGGGGGTGGCAATTAATATCCACAGAAAATAATGGAAAAGGATAAAAAAAGGTATTTTTTTGAGTGGTAGAGGACAGGCCTGGGAAATATGAACATCTGAATTATAGTCCAGGGCATGGGGAAAACAAAACACAAAAAAGGGGGTGTGGGTAGAAAAAGGACTTCATTGTGATCCAGCTAAATCAAGTTTATTATGATCTCTCCTTTCCAACAGTAAGTGAAGATAAACTGCAGTACAATTTCTCCCTGTTTCATTCAGGGGTAAATTACTATCGTTTAGTTTCACTACCTGCAGATTAAAAGCAGAGAGATGTAACAGTTACAGAATCAGCTGACGTGCTCTCCTACTAGTATAAGAGGAGTTGTACATCTTATACTGGAGCAGTTGCACATCTTCCTCTGCAGTTAGACTGCTGCATTTACTACCAATAAAGAAGTTGATGAAGTCCATATTTTTGTAGATTTGGTAGTTATTTCAGGTGTCTTGATTTTTGCATGTCCAACATCCTGCGTCATGTTTCTGCCATGAGCAGGAGAGTGGCCTAGATGACTTTGTGAGATTCCTTCCAACCCTATTCTATGAACATGAGATGCCTTTAACCTGATTTTCAGCAGTGCAGAGCATCAGATTCAATTGCTGAAGATATGAATAGCGAGCTCTCTGCATAGCTGACTATTGGATGATTATGAATGTCTCAGACCAAACAGATATTGTCCATTAAACCTGGTCGAGCTAGGGAAGCTAGATTTCATTGAGTCAAATCTGATGCTTCTTTACAACTAGCCCAATGAAATAGAACAAAACAATGGAAATATTTTTTTCTGTAATATAAAATACATATTTAAAACATATACTTGTCAAGGGATTGTTTTGTAATTTCAAACACGATGGTGTTATTAAATTTGTTGTAAAGCATTCAACAGATTGAAGCCCAATGAGGAGATGATATATGCAAAATATATCTAAAATGCACTCTAACTTCATTCAGGTGGATGATAATTAGAGCTTTGAAATATGGACTAGCTTTGCAAGACTGAGAAAAGTCAGAGATTTAAAAAACATGTTGTCTCTTTGACTTGGGGTCACATATCCATATCAGTCCTTCCAGTAGGTCCTTTCAATAGGACCATTTGGAGTAGCAGTCATACCTGTTTCTTCTCTTTCTCTTCTTAAGCTATATCTGGATTAAAAATTTAACACGTAGAAGGCAGGATAGATACATGCGTTTTAGGGCCCTGACTATTGAGGCATGCATTACTCTTAAGGCACGACTAACCAGTTAATTGCATCTTAAATGGTTACCAGCCACATGTTAATGTGATTAATGACATGATAAAACAAGGAATTATCCTGGAAGTTATTACACAAAATATGCGTAATAACTTTGTGCCTGATTTGTACCATGCCATTAACAGAATGCATCGCCAAGTTTATGCTTTATTACAGGTTTAAATCAGTTTCTGATCACTTAAACTGGTTTATGTGTAATGTCTATCCCTAGCCATGATGCACCCTCATGGCTGGGATGCCAGATCAGCTGACAGATCTCCCAGCAATAGGAGCACATGGTGTGCCTCTGCAGCTGGGAGTCCCAACAGCTAATAGGGGCTGCCGGAGGCAGGAGCTTGCTTCTTACCAGTGCAGGGAGAGCCCAATATCCTGATCGTGCACTAACAACATGACATGATGGGATCTGATGTCTGATCTCACAATCACACCTCCTGCCACTGGATCCTGCACTTTGACCCCTGCAGGACCTTACACCACCTCTGCTGGACCCTGCACTACCCCCATCCCCACCTCCACTGGACCTTGTGCTACTGCTAGCAGTCCTCATACCCAAGGTTGTATCCAGCCTGCAAGGAGCCCCATGCTCCATATCCAGTCTGGGGCCCCAAGTGAGTCTGATACCTCTGATTTAGAAGAACCTCAGAGTTGGCCAGATTTATGGCTTATATATATATGCTGACATATCTTCATTGATTCATTTGGTATGAAGACCATTACATGTATGTACTGGTCCCAAAGGGACCCCAAAAACAATTACTTTAACTAGCACAAGTAGTGCAGACAAAACTGTAACAAAGTATTTCTCTACCTCAGTTTCCTCCTCACCCTTAAGCATTCTCTAGGCTTAGATGAACATCCCCTCAGTCCATCATGCAGCCCCTCTGACCTTACATAGGCAGATTATTTCTGTTTTGTGCTCCCAACATGGAAAGAGAAATTCCTTGTCTATTTCCAGAAACAGAAGTAATGTTATTCTTTGTAAAATGTAACATAACAAGCAGAACAGAAGTTCTGAACTATGGCGGACAATAAAGCAACTCTCTTTGTAATTTGACTGTGCAACTTGCTCATAAATTATTATAATTGAACATTTAAAAAATGAAATGCATAATAAGACTGTAGGTGAGATTTGCACAAGCTGAGTAGTCAGGTTACTTAAGCTAATACTGTGTGATTTCAAAAATCCTAGCCTACATGGCTATTTGGAGTAGCCATTTTTTGCAGACATCATTTGAGTTCAGATCAGATTATCTGTGTTAACTAAAGTATCACTGAAAAATGTCCTCTGTGCCACTGTATGGTATCCTCTTAGCATTGCTCCAGTGTACTACACAGGTCTTCAAGAATGCCCAGAAAGAGAAAATAAGGTAAAAATAGAAAAGAAATTTTAACTTTACAAGTCAAATGACTTCACTCAGTATATTACATTTGCTAAATTTTCTCTCTAAACAGGTTGTATCCTCATCCCAGTCCAGTATCTCAGATGGGGTGATCCTGAACCAATTGCAGCAGTTGTTTTTGCCTGTCTGGGTCTGCTGGCCACGCTGTTTGTTACAGCTATATTCATCATGTACCGTGATACACCAGTGGTCAAGTCATCCAGCCGAGAACTCTGCTACATTATTCTAGCTGGCATATGCCTGGGTTACTTGTGCACCTTCTGTCTCATTGCAAAGCCTCAGCAGATTTATTGTTACCTTCAAAGGATTGGCATTGGTCTTTCCCCGGCTATGAGTTATTCTGCCCTAGTGACTAAAACCAATCGCATTGCACGAATCCTGGCTGGCAGCAAGAAGAAAATCTGTACTAAGAAACCTAGGTTCATGAGTGCCTGTGCCCAGCTGGTGATTGCATTTATCTTAATTTGTATACAGTTAGGCATAATTGTTGCCCTTTTCATAATGGAACCTCCAGATATAATGCACGATTACCCAAGCATCCGAGAGGTTTATTTGATTTGTAACACCACCAACCTAGGTGTTGTAACTCCTCTTGGATACAATGGATTGTTAATTTTAAGTTGCACCTTTTATGCATTTAAGACAAGAAATGTTCCAGCTAATTTCAATGAAGCAAAATATATTGCCTTTACAATGTATACCACCTGCATCATTTGGCTGGCTTTTGTACCAATATATTTTGGGAGCAACTACAAGATAATCACCATGTGTTTCTCAGTCAGCTTGAGCGCCACCGTGGCCTTGGGCTGCATGTTTGTGCCCAAGGTGTACATCATCCTTGCTAAGCCTGAAAGAAACGTGCGCAGCGCATTCACCACATCCACCGTGGTTCGCATGCACGTTGGTGATGGAAAGTCATCTTCTGCTGCAAGCCGCTCCAGTAGCCTGGTGAACCTGTGGAAAAGAAGGGGATCATCTGGTGAAACGCTTAGGTAAAGTTTGCTAATATATGAATATTTGGAGCAATTACATACTTCTGAGCATGAAATGGAAAGGACAGTCAAAGCCAGTTTAATTTACCTCACCTCTGTACTGGGATGTTTTTCCCTTATGAGTAAATCGGTGCTCCCACAGTTGCAACAATTTTAGGTGAGGTCCTATTCAGCCAAAAGACGGCCTGTGTGTGAAGAATATTTAAAGCAATGAGCATCACTGTGTAATTAGTAGGCTTGAAACACTAGCTGTGACAGTTGCATATATGGCATATATGGCATAGGGAGGGGAACGATCTTTAAAATCCAAGAAATATAAATAATTGTCTTTTTCTGAACATGCACTTTTGAAATCTCTTTCTCTTTTGTGGATTTCATAGCCACTGGCACTGCATTTATATCTAGTCACAGCAGTATGACAATAGACCCCTACTAAAACTATAATCGAGGTGAAGCAGTCCATACAAATTGTGTCATTAGTGAAAACTTTCAAGCCTCCAAGAGTTTATTTCATGCGACTCTGCTATTATAACTGTTCTCTTCCATTCCCTTCTTTCTCTTTTTCTTATTCACCCTTCCTGCCTTTACGCTTTACCCTTGTCTCTCTTCTCTTCTTTCTCTGATACCTTTTTTCCATCTTCCTGATTCTATATCAATTCCTACTGTCAATAGAGTCCACTCTTGCTCCCATCTGTCCTTCTACCATTGACCAGATACTGTTCTCAATGCAATGTTTACAAGTAATGGTCATCCAGAAAATGAGTCACAATGTGCATGGCCAGGGTAGAAGAATACAAGTACCAGAAGCAGGAAGAGACCTTAACGAGAAGAATATGGCCCAGCCTTGGAAACAGCATATGAAAGGTTATAGCCAGACTGAAGGCTTACTTAGTTATTTTGACTCCACCTAATTGAAAAGGGATTGATTTCAGATGGCTAAATACTCTTATATGAGTATAAGAGTATATTACACAAAGTTGTAGGGGGAAAAAACATTCTTTGGTTGCATATGCATCACATTGAAACTAGTGAGGACTACATTTAATGCCACACTGAAATAATTTCATGTATTTTAGGACTGATAAACAGATGCTTTCAGATACATCTCCATTAGCTTCTTGATGTAGAGATAACACTTATGGTCATGGGGTGTTGGGCGGGAGGATGTTTTTTGTTTTTTGCTTATGCCTGATGCAAGGGAGTATAGGCTTTGCCAAAGGAATCCATGCTTTTGTCACCTCGGTTACTGCAGTATACTCTGTGGGAAGTTATCCCTTAAGATCACTCCAAATGTTTACTCGTGAAGGGGTATTTTTCACAGGGAATGTGTTAAGCAAGTACTCTTCAACCAGTGCTGGATTCCAGTTCATTTCTGGTGCCATTAGAGATGTTGATTTTAAGCTGTGAAACTTGAATATGCTCAGTGACAGTTGCCTCAAGTACCATCTCTTTCATCATCATTGGTTGAGATCATTGGAGATGCCTGGGCTAGAAGCCCCTAAATTCATTCATGAAGTGGCTGGGGCTGGATGTTCTTCACATAAGATTCTGCTCTGTGAAATATTCTTTCCGTTTTGGATAACTAAAGTCCAAAACGATTTAGCTTCATGTCACGCTGCAAGGTGTTTGTGCTCTCCCATCTATTTCTTGGCAGGAGAGAGTGAAAGGTGGGTAGTTTGGTAGAAGATCTTGTCTTTGGATGGATTCAGGTGGCAGAGTGGCCTGTGAAAGCTAAGTTTAGTTTAGATAGTGATCTTATATTATTATCATAATTATAACAGTACATCAATAATATCTTATTTTTATTAATTTGTTTATTGACTTTCTAGTACAATGTTGGCCACGTGTTTGGCTCTGGACCCAAAGTGCAATATATATATGAGCCTGAACGAAGAAGAGTTAGTATATTTCCATATCTGATTTGGCCTATATCACAGAAAGCTTATATATTGTAGAGAAGAAATAAACAGCAGGTTCATTTAATTAAATTCCAAGAGAAAATATGTCCTTTATCTCTGATGCATTTGTTTACATTTGTGAGCAATGCACGTAGATGTTTAGAAAGATCATGGCTCAGTTCAACTTCACAGGCTATGATACTGCCATTGCACAGAGCTTCATCCTTGAAAGTTTTCAAGAGCAGATTAGACAGACACTTGGCTGGAATAATTTAGTCAGAAATGATCTTGTCATGAGCAGGAAGGCGGACTAGATGGCCGTGTAAGGAAAACCCTATGTTCCTATGATCCTATCGCTAAATATATTGGGTGTCAGCTAACCTAAACTAGAATAGTTCCAACAAATTATATCCCACTAGAGATGTATTGATTCCATCAGATTTGACCCAGTAATTCCAAGAATCAATCCATCAGCCCTAGACATTTTATTCTTTTTTTGTTTTGTTTCATGAAATATTGTAATATTAAATTTATGGGTGAAATGGAGGAATTTATGCCACTCATGAGCTCAAATAAGTCTGAAGTCATCTCTGAATGAAAACAGAAAACTGTTGTCAACCTTATTTTTTCCCACTGTGCTGCACAAGTAAGTGGACTCATGACCATTTTATGACTCATAACTTGACTATTATATTGGGTTCAAAGATTTGTAATATTAAACCATGAATACAGTAACATGCTTCAGAGAATAAATAGCAACTGTGTTCAATGGCTTTTCTGGATAGCCATTCAAATTAACAATGAAGTATAGTCAAAATCCAAGAAAATATGCACCAGAACTACAGGATGCATTTAAATAGCACAGAGGGATTGTAATTTAAAAGGGAGTGACTCATTGTTGAATTTTCAAAGAAACATGCTATTTAAGTCACCAGTGCATGGAGGGGCCCCTATCATTAACATTTTGCTTCTTGACACTAATTTATACCACCATGTGGTGTTGCATCAAATCATTGTCAAACAGATAATGCAAAGGCTCCAGCCAGAGCTTTCAAATCAGGTGGGAAATGACAGATTACAAGATTGCTTTTGCCTAAATAAAGCACTGCATCTGGTAGAGTCCCCATGACTTTCTGCATGGGGTGCTGTTCAATTCAAAAACTTGGGAACACCATGGCTATGTGCTGGAATGAACCTTCAGATGCTGAAATATGTAGAGGATGCTGCTTACCAAAACAGCTCCTGCTCATTGAACTGAAATCCATGAATTGAACATGGACTATTCTGATACTTTAGCAGGTGCCAATAGATGCGCCTGCATCCACTCATACACCCCCTCAGAAAAGATCATGTCTTGTCTAAATGCACATTATTGGAAGCAAATTCACAAAGCATAGTATTAAACTATACAGTCAGACCTAAAGCCACACAACTTAACCTAGGTATCTGCTGCATTTAATCTTATTTTCTACTCTAGAGTGTTCTATATCTGAGGTCTCTAGGTGCCAAAAGATGGGTAAAATTGATGAGAAAAAGAATTAATGTCATGCCTTCACTTCTCTAGCTCCTGTAATTTCCAAAGCAGCACTACAAATTTCTCACCTATCCAGATCTGAACAGAAAGATGCATGCTACAGTCAGAAAAGGGTTCAGATTGATTCCTTCTTCTCATATGTAGAAATCCACAGCAGATCCCTTCTGCATTAAAATGTAATGACTAAGTGTGATGGTAATATATATATTACTGACTTCATTAGCACATTGCAAGTCCATTATAGAGTATTTCATAAATGATTAAGTCTAAACTGCAGCTGTCAAAGTAAATTAATTAAGTGCATTTCTGTGATTTATTATCCTGGCCTTTTATTATGTTTGTCCACTACTTGAGAATAGGCAAAGTTATTTTTCTCTCTGTGTTTCCAATAATTGCTTTGAATTAGTGAAATTCTGCAGCAGCAGATGAATAGCAAAGTACTCTGAGAATGCTATTAATGAATGTGATTGATTGTTATTTGTAAATCACTTTGGAGATTTAAAGTGTTGCCACTGGAGCCATTTAAATGCTGCCTTTGTTGCAGTAGTGACAATAAAGCCACTGCATTGCAACGGAAACATTGGTAGAGAAAGATGTGTGAGACTGGCCCAGTGAGGAAGGCTCTGGCCTGGAAGGGAGGGACTCTTGACCTCAGCTCCCAATGCTTTTGCTACATTTTGATTTGGCTAAGGTACAAAACGAGCATCGAAAACACAGGCCAGACTCCCTCAGTCCTGGACTAGTGCTCTTCTCACTGTACCACATTGTCATACTCCCACTCGCATGTTCGCACTCTGGCATCATAACTCGTTCCACCTTGAGTGCTCATTGGACCAGATTAAGTCAGAAAGGTGGAGTGTGCTCTTGTCCCTATGTAACCCATGGCCTGGTGGTTAGGGCATGGACAGTGACCTCAGATCCCTGTAGCCTGCAAAGGGCCCAGCACCTTGATCTCACTCTCTAAGCAAGTGCCTTAACCACTAGGATAAAGACGGGTAGGATAATCATCAGCAAGTCACTAGTTACAGGGTTTTTTGGCAGTGAGAGTTTGATACTTATGTAGAATTTAGACATTTCCCAGGTAGATAAGGATCTCAAGAGAGTTTAAGTGAAAATAGATGTTTTTGTGGAGCATCAAACAAAGAGTCCAGACAGATGTGTAAGGGAACTGTATTGCCTCTGAGAGGTGGATGAGAGTTTGGCTCTATGTCTTCATTTGTGCAACATGTAAGCACTTCCTTGAATGCATATTAAGGCTGAAGAGAGAAATATGTGCTTTTTCCTCAAGAAATGCTTAGAAATGTTTTTGCAGAATGTTTTTGATTCCCAATGTTTTAGGTAAGTCATTCTACAATTTGTCAAATAGCTGTACTCCAATTTTGACTGATGTTTTAGCCCATTCGCAGAACTAGGAGGTGGTAAGTTCTGTTATGATGAGATCCATTATGCAGATGGACATGTTGCCACTTGCAGCTTTGAGTCACCACTTATATTAATTGTACACATCCAAAGAGTTGTGTTGTGTGATTATTTGGAAATGGAACATGTTTAAAAGGTGTTTTTATGTGTTAAGCGCACATTCCAAAATGCTGGAAAGAACTACTGTTGTCACTGTATATTCAAAATAGGGCATCCTAAATTTAGAAAATACATTGTAATACATTTTTAAAAATACTCCAGGGTGGCACTCTAAGCCCAGCTACTGTGGCTAATTAAAACTTAATAATTAGTTTTAGAAAAACTTCCTATGAACTTAGCATGTTCTGACATTCAGAAAGATGCCACCTGATTTATGATACTCACAGATGATGTGGTTGCTTGCAGAAAGCAGCGAACAGGTCAGAAGTGATTTGGACAGATGTAGTCACGGCTTGGAAAGGCACCACCTATGCAGTGGCAGGAGAAAAAAAGAGGATATTGTGCAATGATTCAATAGTCAAGCAATAGTGAGAAGAACATACCTTTGGTATTGGACAATCAGCACATGCCATCTGTGCATTAAGTTTAAGCATTTGGGATCCATTGTGCAAAAAATGGAGCAAAAAATGAGGAAGGCAGAAGCAGGAACAGAATAAATAAGACAGGAATGAAAACAGAAGAAATGAATGGAGTTGTGATAGGAAAATGCCCATTTTTTTCTCAAGGATTGCCTTGGATCTTGGGTAATGAAAAACCAATATTTGTATATGATGAGGGTCATGGAGATGAAGATGATGAAATGGATTTGTAGAATCAGCAAGATCACATATGATACAAAGGGTACGGCAACAGGCAAAGGTGACATCAGTAGAGGAAAAGCTGAATGAGGACAGACAGGAATTAAAAAATGCCTGAAGAATATGCTACTATGACACTTCAGAGAAAACTATAACCTCTTTGACTAAATAGATTATACTTGTTAATGGCTTATGTCCCACCCAGATAATTTTGAACTATTTTTAAACTGATACTCTGCAAAAATTTAGATCTGGAGGCTTTTTGAATGATTTGACTCATTCATTTTTACATCGATAATTTATTCTGGGTGTCTTTCTGGAAAAGTTTGATGTTATGATTAATTAAACATCACAAATTATGAAATAAGTGAGGAATCTTTTGTGAACTTCAGTGAAAGGTATTGCATTTGAAAGATTTTGATGAATTTGCTGCTAAAACACTCTATCTACATAATGAACTGATATTCAAGAATGCCTTAATTACAATACATTTTAATTTGTGTGCAGAGCTAGTTTTTCTTTCTCAGTTTAAATATAATTAAGACATTGATTAATGTATATAAATAATTTGGCTTTATAAACTGAACACTGGGTTTCAACTTTAAAGTCTGGAATTATTTATATTACTAAGACAGTATCCCTATAATTGTGAGTTGAGTATCATAGCTGAGATCTGCAAATCAAATCAGCTTGCCAATTATTTCTTGCCTATTCTGACAGTATGACACAATGCCAATAAAAGCCAGACTACCCATTCTAGCATTAAAATTTTTTTTAAAGGAAATAAAAAGGTATATGAGCAGTATGAGCTTTATTATCACCACCACCACCATCATTTTTTTAACTAACTATTTCCTGTCCGTGTAGTGTCAGTGCCCTTATTCTCCTATTTTAGCTGTGGAAAGCTAAAGGGTGTTTTAACATTTTGGGCATTATGCCTGGTCATTTGCATAAGGGTTGTTTTTTACATTTTTAAGAACAGGTCAGATAAACACTTGTTTAGGATAGTTTAGACGGGCCTTGAGCAAGGGGTTGGACTAAATGACTTTCTGAGATCCCTCCCAGCCATAGTTTACTATGATTCTTTGATTCAGCTATGCCTGAAACAGTGTTTTTTCTCTCTCCCTAATTTTCCTTCATCGTTGTAATCTCCCAAATTCTACCAAGGCATAAATAATACAACATGGACCAAACACGATGACACTTGCACGTGGATCCTGGCAGTGGATGAAGATAAGAGCATACCTGAATTTCTCCTAGCTATTTTAACCCACTCTCTGGTTATGCTATTAAAATGCCTATCTGTGAAAACCAATACATACACTGATAGAGCTGTTTTGTTCTTGCTTCAGCTTTAACTTTGGGCATTGACAGCATGTTTCAGTATTACCCAGTAATCTGATTCATGAGTTATGTTGCCATCTACAAACAAATTTGCCAGGGTAATAAGAAAGCTTTGTGGCATTTTTGCCTTTTTTGAAAAATTACTGCAATCCTATTTTTCCATAATGCAAACTGTGAAGTGAAGGAAGAGCCTGGAATGGCTAAAAATCCAGTAAACAAGGATCCGTTTCATAATAAAGATTGTAAATATTTAAAAGATAGAAATGCATGTGCACTTCATACAGAAGCACAGGATAATGTTAGCAGCAGCATAGCTTGGAGAAAATTGGCCTCTTTTTTGATAACTAATTTCCTTAGTGCTTATCAGCCCTTTTAGTGATTTTTCGATCTGTAAAATATTTTTGAAGAGGAAACAACAAAACTTAGGGGGCTTGAATATTGCCATCTTATTTTCAGGTGTAGCTCAAAGCCAAGGTAACAAATTGCACTATATACTAGTGTATTCACTTATTTCATAAGCACTGGTTATTTTCTATTATTTATGATAATGCTTCATGCTGTTTTAGCAAATGGCCTGTAGGACGATTAGTACAAGTAATGAAATCAGTAAGGAGACTTCACTACTTCATCTGCAGACAATGTTGGGTCAATGAGTGAATTAGAGTATACAGAGCAACAAAATTTTGCTATACTAGAATGGGTAGCTTTTCTTAAGATCTGTATTTTCAATGGTATCTCTGTCAGAAGACAGTAAATGGGAGCACTGATAATTCTACATTGTCAGTCTATTCTTTCCCCTATTAAGTACAACCCCTGGAGCATTTGTACATCACTACATAAAAAAATGTCATCTTAACTCACCAGTTGCAATTGCATACGATTGCCCAAGTATAATATGCTATAAAAAAGATTATGTTGCACTTGAAAAAAATTAAATTGCAAGCTTAGCTTTAAAGCAATTCCCTTCACTGAAATTGTGTCATTAACTCAACCTGTTTATAGGCTGAAGGACAAAAATGAAAGTATTGCTTTCAATGATATATCACTCTTTTATTATTTTTTTTTTTGCTATTGTAAAAAGTAACTATATAATGCAAGGGAATGAGACCCTTTTAAATTATTCATTGTATATGGAGACACATTATCAGTGTACATAAATTCTTGCAGCATTGATTTTCAAGGAAAACTGTGCTTGTAGCTCAGTGTAGCTGACCAAATGAATAAACTAAACCTTCTCCATAGCTGTGCCTTTCCCCAGATGCAACTTTCCACACACAATATTTGTTTCTGTCATCTAATCTAAAGGTCACTGCGTACCTTGTCACTGTTAAATGTAGGATCTTCATTGTTTCTTAATGTCAAGGTCAGATAATATTGCAGGTAAAAAAGTAGCTGTGTAAGATTTGCTACTGTTAAAATTTATCACAGCCTGGGGAAGCAGATGCATTGTTGTTTTTTTCCTTTTTATCCTCAAGCTTCTGTATAAATTCCAAGCATAAAGAGATTAGAAAGACCCATTAAAAATGATTTGGGAATAAGAGTTACAGCATTTCATCAATGCCTAATTAGAGTATTTAAATCCATGGATTATTCACATTGTATCCCAATTTGGCTTTTATACATATGACACTAGGGCTAGGTACAGACGTTCAGAAAGTCCAAGGTAGAATCAGTCTAAGGTACATGGTTTGCTGTAAGCAGTGTAGTTCAGATCATTAGTGAACAGAACATGCATTCACCCCTTGGCAGGGGAGCAACTCTTAGACCAGGTTCCACCATTTTTAAACTAGTCCATCAGTGCATCTATATGTTACCATGCAGTGATACTGTTATGGCGCTGTGCTTTAGTATTTCCTTTTGGATGTACTAAAGCACTGCACAGCAAGAGGTGGTATGGCACTACATCACCGTAGCAGCACTATACAGAGGGAGTGCACGGCTATGGCGACATAGCTGCCAATCAAATGTAGACCCACATGACCGCTATGTCACCGTAGTACACCATACAGCAATGTAGCGCATCGCTGTGTCACTGTATGGCAGTGTGTAGATGCGTCCTATGAGTGCCAAACTTCTGTTATGGGAATAGACCAGTTTTATGTGCTGATTTCCTGTTCTTTTACAGGTATAGACTGGTTTTCAATAACTTACGCCAGTAAAAGTGTAATGTCTATATCTGGCCTTAGAGTACATGGATTGTCCACACAGAGATTGATGAGAAATATTACATTCACTCAGGAACAAGGTAACCAGTAACTGTAGTGTTACTATTGCAGGGTGACTTAAGCATACACTTAAGTGTTCTGCTGAATCAGGATCTGAAGGAGTTGAGCACCTTTTTCTACCTGCATTAGCTGTGATTTTAAAGGACACATTTGGGCTTGTTTTCTACACTTACGGGCACTGTGAAAGCCATAGCTTGCATGGGCAAATGATGGCCACCAACCTTAGTTTCCTTCCAAACTCCTGCAGAATCAACTCTGTAGAGTCTACGCAACAGGAATCCAAGAATATTTTCACAAAACATGAACAATTGGCCAGGTAATGATAAACATACCCAACACAGCCGCAAGCCCTACATATAAGTCAAAACCCAGAAGGAACTGTCCTTTGAACGTAAATTTCTCCAAACAGATCAAAATCAAAATGCAACTGATAGAAATTAAACTGAGAGTTGCTTCATTCTCCTTTTTCCTGCCCACCTTATCTCCCACGCCCTACCACCTGTCTGTCCCTAATTCTTCAAGATGAGTACATGTTAGAATGTATCTGGATTAAACTGTGCTGTTGCCAGTCAGGTAACACTGGGGATTTATACATGTGCTCCAGGAGTGTGTGTGGGGCAGGGGGGAGGGGGCTTTAGTTAGAGTAGCTCTGAAAAAAGTGCCGGGAACGTCTTGTGTATCATGTACCAAATGGCAATGGGGCACTGTAACTAAAGCTTGTTGAATGACCTTTATTTAAAGCACCCCACAACCGTTTTTCAGCATGGGGCCACTGATACACGAGACAATGGAGTCTGCTGAAGCATGGTAGCTACCAAACTCCAGCAGACTTGATTAATCAAGCCTGCTCATGGATAGGCACCCACTATTGTGAATGATTATCTAGGTACTCCACAGAAATTTGCTGCAGCACACCAACTGTTGTGACTTACCAGAATCAGGAATGGAGCCTGTAAAAGATACCTAAAATATTCATAACAGAATTTCATGCTACATTACAGCATCTTTTGTTTCAACCTAACCTGAATTAATATGTAAAAAAAAAATCAAATATAGACTCATCAACGTTTTCAAACTTCAATTCTAGGAAAGGTCAGAGCAGGGGCATTTGGTGAAAAGGATGTATTTTAACCGGTTTGCATAGTCCTACAAAGAATGGGCCTGGGGATGCATCCACTGAGAGACATAGAAGCCTTCCTGTTCCATGAGGCAGCTAAATCCAAGCTTTAAATCTTCATGAGACATAACCCCAAAACTAAGTTTCTACCTTAAAGTGATACATTTGTGTCCACATTTGTTCTGTTGATCAAACTCTCAGGGGATTAATTTGGCCAAAGAGTGATTAAGATGCCCTCTCTCTCTCTCTCTCACCTTGTGGTGAGAGTGCTGACTTGGATGCCAAAGAAATACAATGACAGTGAATACAGTGACAATGAATTCAAAGTATTTTGTACAGAGTAGAATGGGTTTCCTAAGGGATGTTGAGAGTCCTACCTAAGACTTCGCTGGAGTTTAGTGAGAGGTGGGAGGTGCAGATAACAAATTTAAAATTCCTGCTCCAAATCAGGCAAAGGAGGAAGGGTTTGAATCTAGGTCTTCCTTGTCAAAGGTAAGTGCTCCAAGTATACAGCCGTTGATTATGAAGTGACAGCATTTCCTACTCATTTTTCTGGGAGAAATGGTTAATGTGTCCTCAGTGTGGATATAGCCTTAACTCTAGGGCTAGATCTAGCCCCGTATCATCTTTTCTCTTTATTGCTGTAGTTGAAATGTCATGTTTTCCATCCCTTTGGGTTACATTACTTCTGCCTTGAGCTGGAAAACCCCAATGATCAGAGATGCTGTCTTTTCTCCGTGATTAAATGGGGCCTTTCATGCTGTTGACATTCAATAAATAATAACAAAATTCCTGTAAAGCAGTGGAGGATCTATTTGAAATAGATATTTACATCAATTTTCCAACACTCACAATAGATTATCCTTGTTTTGTGGTGCAAAAACAATGGGATAAATCCCACAGGCCCTCCCATAGTCCTTAAGCAAAGATGTTCAAAGAGTGAGGATAAGGACTTGGGGGCATGAAAACACCTTCATATGAGGAAAAATGAAGACTGCTCTCTTTAGCGAGGCAACGGCTAAGAGAGGAATAATGAATGTATGTAAAATAATGAATATTACAGGGAAAATCTTCTTCTTCATAATACAAAAGCCAAAAGGCATTCCTTGAAATGTAGAGGTAGCAGATTTCATCTGATGAATGAAAACACCTTTTTTACATGGTGCAGAATTCACCTCCAGAAGCCACTTCTACCAGAAATCAATGAGATCAAGAACTTAAAAGTATCCACAAATAGATTAAACATTGATGTAAATTAAAACAGCTGAAGTTGTTTTTCTTATAAACACACACACACACACACACACACATACACATATATACACATATTTATATATGTACATGTCAATATGCATATATATGTGCATAATGCTCTATTGATTATTATTTCTATTAAAATGCAAGTAATCGTATAATTAATCTGTAGGGATACATTGTAATTATACACACAAACACATAGATGGAAGGCGAGAGAGAGAATTTACATATAGACATTTCTGGAAGAGAGGGCACAAACATTCACACTTCAGGGCATACACCAATTTCTAATTCTTGGAGGTTAGGAGTACATTTTCCCATGAAGCAGATTGTCTCAAAGCTGCTGACCCTAAAGTTTTTTGCACCTTCCTCTAAAGCAGCATTTTGTCAATGACAAAACTAGATGACCATCAGTCTGATCCAGGATGGCAGTTCCAAAATTTCGCTTTGTTTCCCATTGGCTGGATGATTGTTACTCTTCCATAAGAAATGTGTTTTAAGATGGGATTGTAAGTTAAGGTCTGGTAGTTTCTTAAAACTTGACATCCAAATTAGTGTTTTCTAGCTAATACCATTATAAAATACCATATAAGCATGTCAGGTGCTCAAGCTGTAGTGTCAGATTTTCTTTCAGTTTGCAAATGAATTCTTTTCTCTGTGCTGCTCTATTGATGGCCCATACAATGCGGAGATCACTGCTGAATACACTGCACTGATGTCAAGGAAGATTCTGCAAATCGACCAATGCATATTACTGTATTCAGTGCACTCATTCCTCTGAATGTTATTCATCCTGTGCAAACAAATAGCAAAGGGCCCACCTAACGTAGAATTTCTCTGGTATATAGCCCTGATGCTGACCCTCCACATATGGGCAATTTTTTCCCCTCTGCCTTTTTCTGCTGGCTAAGTGGGCTTGGTGTGCAGTCACATCTGATGACTTCCTATAGGTAAAGTGCTTGTATAAAAAGGGGGAAAAATCCTTTAAAAAAAATGCTGAAGTGAACATGGCTTCTGTCTCTTCTGTATGATGATCTAAAGTGCAAAATCATTTTTAATTACAATTTGTTAATTCTTTGGCAAGTGACTTTTTCCAGTTTTAATATTTCAAAAAACCTTTTTGCGCTTAACAATCAAGAAGGAAACAAAACCCTTTTCACATTTTCAAAGTGAAGATAATTGGGAGCAAAGTCATGCCTCACCTCCCCGCCCATCCCTGAGCATAGAAAACCCTGTGTTTCATAGATTGTGGTTTGTTCCTCTGAGTAGAGTATGCAGGCTCCCAAGGCAGAGTCACATACTTTATGTGTTCTTTGGTGGCTTTCTCCATTGTAACATGAAGAGCATTTGAGGGGATTGGTTACAGGAAGGTGTGTAGTTTCATAACTTCATGGATACATATGAAAAATTAAGTCTGTTAAAACAACCAGAAACTCTATTTCAGGTCTTTCAATCACATGAAGTCTCCTTTCAACGGTGTCTTTTGTTCTCAAGTGGAGCATAAGCACTGAGAAATCTCCAGCAATCCTTCTGAAGTCCATTATCTTGGCCATGACATCATTTATTTTGGGACCTGAGAAACAGGAAATTGTCTTGTTTTCTTTATCTGGGCCACAAGTGTTCTGGCCTAGACTGGTTTCTAATCGAGTTGCTGGTTTGTTTCCAATCGAGTCAGCAATCGAGATTATGTATGTTTTCTCTTCCTTTGTTGGCTACTTCTCTATGTTCAGCTCATATACAATAGCTGGGACCCCAACCCTAGTGGGTTACTCTTGATCTTTTCCTCTTTTGGTCTTGTTGGGAGTAAAATCCCCTTTTTAAATGCTAAAATTTAATTTGGCTGTGTATCTTTACCACTTCTGTTACTCCCTTTCTTCTTTTACATCACATTCCTCCTTCTCTTGTTATTTTCTCTCTCTCCTATAAAATCCCTGCACTTTCTCCCTTTTTTCCTTCTCATCTTTCTTTCTTTTTTTTTTTTTTTTGGTCGCTCAGCCAAGTGTACCCGTGTAATGCAGTTTGACATCTTTTATATTTTTCAGTGTTTCCAACTGCACTTCAGGCCCCTTCATTTTCTCCTCCACTCTAGGAATCTACTTGCACTTAAGAAGTATGTATTCTGCATGGGCTTTATTCATAATCAGGAGCACTGCACATGCACCACAATAGATTGCCTTGGCATCACTGGTAGCCACTCTTTCCAGCAGCTATTGCTTCTTCCTTATAGATTCCTCACTCGTTAGGCCCTTTAGATGAGAAGGGATTTTGCTACACTGAGCACATTTCACTTCACAATTCACTGCTAAGCTAATTTCTTAGCTGTTCTGTGTTCATGAGTTCTTACCTCTGCTACTGACTATGCCACAATTTGCCTACCCACTGCCTGTAACAGCTGCACTCAAGGTACACCCTTCTTTTCCCCTATCTATACTCAGTCAGTTGCTTCAGATGTATCTCTTGCTAGCTGGCTCAGATTAATAAACTAGTGAAAAATTAGCAATTTAGTTGTTCTATCCTGTTACCTAAGATACGTATGACTGAAGATGGTGGAGAGCCAAGATCCGCAACAATGACCCCATTTTGACAGGACAAGCGAGGGAAGAAGAAGATCCTGATAACTGGCATGAAAACAAACAAAGTTTTCTTCTAAGACTTTTACTAAATACCAATGACACAGACCATTGAGCTGTGAATGGAATATCACAAGTAATCATTTAAAAGGAAGGGGCCTAGTTTTTAATACAGGCATCTTGTCTGAACGCCCCATTCAGGTATTTAAATGGGTATTTGAATTATGAAACTAGGATGGGATTCATTACTGTGCAGAGAGCTAAAAAAGACTTATGCAACACTTAAGCCTCCTTTTAACATGGGTACAAAGGCTTAATTGTTGAACAAGTCTGTAATTGGGCTTGGGTACAAGGATGAATGAAACCCTGGAATACCAAATGATTCAACCCACTGTGGCGCACACATGTTCTGTAAAAGTTTCTGTTAGTCAATTTGGCTGGAAATGGATTCAAACAGTAGTCCTGGTTAGTTAAAGCAAGTGCTAGAAAGGTGAAGAATGTATTGGGTTAGAAGGAGATGATGAGCAAGGACTGGGAGTTTGGCAATCAATTTTCAGTTTTGTGTCCCTGGATCTCCCCTCCTATACAAATCCCATACAGTAACTGTGCATCCTGCTTACTTTGGCACAGGTCTGGCATCTTTATCTGGCTTCTCCAGTACTCTCAAGGCAGCTTGGTGCTTTGTCCACTGCTGTAATTAGCCACATTCTTGTGCATGGCCCTCTGCACAGCAGCTGTAGCATGGGGTGACAGCTGAGCACACAATCACTTCTTTCTGTTTGCTCCTGTTGTTGTCATGATTTATTAGGTACAAAGGCAGGAGACTGGCCCAGCACAAGTCGGAAATAGAGTGTTTCACCCCAAAAGGGAGTATGGGCAATGGTGGGAGAGCTACAATGAGCAGGTAAGCAAACAGTGAGTGGCCTTGGGACAGTGTAATATGTCTGTGAACAAGAGGAGCAGCCCTGGGACAATTCCAGCCCAGATCCTCAATCTGTAGTGATTGTGCATCCCATACAGTGTGTCCGACAAAAGACAAAGCTTGGCCCACACTGATTTCTGTGTTCTGTTTGATTTGCAAAAATACACCGTGTCCATTTAAGTGATTGGAACCACTTGTCATTTGTGATGTTGTCATAATACAGGGCGGCTCTTGGGAAAAGAACCAGGATACCTGCCCAATGGAGGGTTGCAGTCTGATGCCATAATGTTCTTATCTAGCTATCAAGTGATCAAAAACTGAATTCTGTCAAAATGCAGGTCATATTTTATGTTATGGGTTACATTAATAAATAGCTTATCAAAGGTTAATAAATACAGCCAGTCTAAAAACTGCGATAGAGCTAGTTTGTCAGAAAATGCCATTTTATTCAAATCAAAATGTTTGGTAGGCACATGTTGATCTGGAAGAAAAAGTTTCAAAATGATTCAAAATAGGAAGTTCATTTTGATTTTTCTCCATTTTATTTCTTTTCAATTTTCCGGTTTCTTTTGTTCCATATTTTTTTATTTGATGTCTTTTGGACTTCTTTATTTTGTTTCATTTCTGATATCTATTCAATTTTACTTTCTCAATATTATTGAAATAAATGTTTTCCAATAGTCATTTTGACGTTGAATGGAAGTTTTCAGGCGACTTTTATTGCATGAAATGTTCTGAGGGCTCAACTTTTTTTCTCCTCACAATTTGTGATAAAACATTTTAAAATGTTAGAATTTCCCACAGGCTAGAAATTTTGTTTTCTGGATAACATCATCAATATGTAATTAACGTCATAAATGAGTTGCACAATAGTTGCATATGTCATGAATAGCTGTAAGCACATTATAGATGGTATTACAGACAATTACAAACTGCAGTAATACAAAAATATCGACTATTGCTATCTATAGCAAATTGATTGAACTTTTATTAAAATATATGTTTATTAAGTCTTTCATAAATTATTTATAAATGTAACCTGAATACAGCATGTCACCCAAATGTGCCTTTGGCTTTACTGAGTTATATACCACAGGTGCATTCTTCCATTGCATAAGGGTGCTCAAGGAAACGGGTACACAGCATTATGTTCCCTTTGTGCTTAACACCACTTGTTCAGGCGCATAAGGCTTGTGATTATAGCTCTGCACAATACTTGCTCAGGGATACTTGCTGCTTAAATAATGTCAGTACCAGTCATTCACATGTTTCTGTTCAAAATGTCTCAATGCCTGTAGTTTGTTTGTCAGCCTGTTTGTGTTCTGCGGGCTGTTTTTTGTCCTTGTCTTTTTTTTTTTTAACTTGCATTGCCTTGTTAGATTTTTTTTCCTTAAAAGCTGTACAGTCACTGAATAAGTGAGAATTGAAAAGGAAACAAGTACATGGAAATGTTAGACAATTGCATTTATTTTTTTTCATCTCTCACTCTTTTGTTTCCCTTTTGCTGAATCGTTTTTTTTCCCAACATACAGTTTAAAAGCCTTTTCTTATATTTTATATCTTCACAGTGAAGAATCTGTTCGCATTCCAGAGTGTAATCGATCTGAGTCAAGTAGAGATGGGAAAGAGATTCCTGGTAAAGATGATGCCCTAATAGTCAAAAAGACTGGAAACTTTATCAATGTAATAGTCCCACAGAAAGACTGTCAGCTTCAAGACCTGCTCAAACAGTTAAGAATATCTGTTGTTTAACAGATAGTGGAAGTGCATTTCATGGCTGTGTTTTGTTGTCTCCAGCCTTACTATCCCAAATAATGGTTCTATTAGATCTTACACTCTAAGTAGAGTTGGGACTGAACTGGATGGGAGACCTCCAAAAATATAGGTGCTTCATAAATAATGTATGTGGCATTCTTCCTTCTCAGTTGGTGCGTCTACATGGGATGCCTGAATGCACAGTAGAATGTTCTACTGTGCGTTAGTGCATCACAGCAAAAACTGTGCTAATGTGCAGAAGAATTATTCTACTGTGCATTAAGCATGACAAAAAAAACCCCCTTCACCTTTGCTACTGTGCATTAGTACAGCTACTACGGCTTTATCTAGTACCTCATATTAGACAAACAATGCACAATAGCAAATGCACATTAATGAACATGTAGCTGCACTCAGTGGGCATGTCTACACATGCATTTACTCCAGCCTAGATTTACTGTGCAGTAAACTACCACTCTCTACAAGGCATGCATTAATGTGCATTAGCGTAATTTAATGCATATTACGGGCACGCATCTACATGTGTGCACCCTTACGGCACATTAAAAATGATTAAATTAGGCTAATCATATGCAGGCATCAAATTTAGATGTGATTAGTTAAAGCACATTAATGCATGTGTTGACACGACGTAGCACTAACTTTAGTGTGAGGTCTGCCCAGACCCTAGGGACACATTGCAGGGCTGCAGGAACTTGGCACTAACTTTAGTGCCAAGTCCGTGCATGTGTAGACACCTGCCAAAAATCACTTAATGAACATTAAATTTAGTTGTGCCTAAATACATGTGTAGACATGTCCAGTAAGTATTAAACCAGAGTTGAGGGAACTGAGATGGTTAAATCCTGAAGGAGCAAACAGAAGCAAGACCTTGATCGTTTGTGGATATTTAAAAGAACCCATTATTTTGTTTAACTACAGTAAGGGTTCTGAAGATCTCACCAAATCCTTCATATATCTAATGGGCTTAAAAAATATCCCACATAGTTTGTTGGGCAGTGCTAGACCTTTCATACTTTAAAGTTGCTTGTGGAATTTTGCTAACATGTTCCCACACAGATGTGAGTCCACTTCAGTGGACTCATGCCTATCCCTGTATAAGCATCCTGCAAATAGTGTTTCCTTCTTCGAGATGGTTAGTATTACTATACTAACAGTTAGTATTTTATGGCTGTATTACTGTTTGCAAGTTATTCTATTTTTAAGGGGAATTATTCTGTTCTAAGTCATATGCAAGTCTCTTTCACCTCCAGCATATAAAATCAATTATGGGATGAAATGTTTTATGAGGCTATCAAAACAAAGGAGTTTGTGTAGGATTGTTATGATTTAGAATTTAAATTACTGGCTTAATTAAATGCAACAAATAAGAAACTGTTTAATAATTCACCTCTTCCCCCACTGAGGATATGAATCCTGTGCGTGTAACTCTCTGCAGTGATATGACATTTAAGTCACATACACCTTCAGGTAGCCCCATTCTATGTGTTTTGCATGAACTGGAAATAATCAGAAGAATTCAAACAATGTTGAGAGAACAAAAACAGAACCCAGGAGAACTTTCCTTTTTATTCTAACTGTAAACTTTCTAATTGTGAGAATGGCGTGAAGGCTATAATATAAAATCCATTGAAATCACTGAGGATACTGCCACTAATATCAATGGGGCGGGTGAGTGGTTCCAATCCCTGTCAAGAAGTGTTAATAACTTCTAAATGACAGACCGAATTGACGGCTGAGTAGGTGTTGGTTGTATCCATGTAGATCTAAGGCCATAGGCAGACAAGGTTCTTTGGCTAAATGTGATATCTGTTATTAAACCAACTAAATAATCAGGGGAAAATTTTTTGCAAGTTTTAAGGTGTAAACACCCTTTTTCAGGCAGAGGGAGAGTCTACAGTTGTATTGTACTCTCCTGGATGGGATAGGCTTCTCCCATCCAGAAGAGCCCAATACAACTGTAGACTCTCCCTCTGCATGAAGAAGGGTGTTTGTACTAGAAACCTTGCAAAGAACAATTTTTCCAAATATTTTGTTGGTCTAATAAAAGATACCACATTTACCAAAATAAACTTGCTGGCTCACTAGGTGGCACTCTCCTCTCTGGTCCCATCTGGATTTGGTGTGCTAGCTAGGTGGTGAGAAGCATTGTGCTGCTGGGAGCGTCACCTTTCTGATCAGAAGTAAAATCAGATCCTGATCAAATATATTAATTAATAATTTCAATGTAGTCTTTCTTTGTAAAGAAAGAAAAAAATGCTAACTATAGGGTCCTGACCAGTTTCCAGTGTAGGTAATTATCTGAGGCTTACTAGAAATGCTCCTGAAATATCACTTAGAAACCCTATACAGTACTTCCCTTCTTCCCTCAACAGATATATACTGCTAATACAGCTGCTGTGATCTGGTGCCTTGACGGCTGCACTAAAAGGTCATTGCAGTGGTTTCTTTCTGTAACTCCTACATCTGATTGCAGTTTGCTTTTGGTTCTTTTAAATGAAAGCCATTCTCTAAATGCCAGTTGAGATTTTCAAAGTAGTAGAAGCACTTGGCTGCCCAGTTCCCATAACAAGAAGTCAAGTGTTTCTTTGGAAGCTGTAAAAAAAAAGTCACTCTGAGTTGTGGGGGGGGGGGGGCGCTCTAGCTGTGCCCAGAAGATAGGAAGCAGCAGCTCACCAGCCCAAAACAGAAAAGGAGACAAAGTACGGTGAAGAATAATGTAAATAGAACAACTCTTTCTGCTATTCTTTACCTCTGTCACGACAGGAGGTCTGCAGTCAAAATGTAATGATCATACAGCTCCCTATGAAACTCAGGATAAGATAAAACATGTGTTTTGCCTTCTTAATTCCATTTTATTTCCAGTTTACTATGGAACGAATCTCTGTGAACTTAAGAGAAGATTAAGCTATATGCCTTGATGCATGTCCCTAGTGATCTACTTGTTCACAGCAGAATTATCATGTCACTGGGGGAAATAATTACATAGTTATTTAATTGTTTTCTTATGCTCTTCTTTAAATAAAGCCAATCATTAAAATCCTAAGCAGCATCTACCTCCGTAGTTGTTCCCATTGCTCTCTCATTGGTAGTTTAGAGACAGCTCAGGTGTCAATTGATATGAGTCAAGGGATCTCACCCAACTGCATCCACCCAGGAGCTGTCTTTGCTGATGATATGGGCAGATAGCTCAAGTGCCCCATTAAGACCTCTTAATCCTCCAACACCTTTTGCTCTCCCTCCTTCTGCAAATCCAGCTGCAGGAGGAGACTACTAGCTTCCTTTCCCCTCAACTTCTGGTACAGGTGCATTCTTCCCCCTCAGCTTCTGAACATTAAAATGGCTCAGTACATGAAAATCAGGGAGAAAAAGAGCAGGAACCATGAGATGAAGATGATCCACTGCAAAAATAAGGAGGACAAATGGTTCTATTCTCCACTTTGGGAGAGGACTGCAGAGAAGGGGGATCAGAAATGCTCCTCCTTTATTTGTGCCTCATGTGTTGGACCTCTCCAAAGGTTCTTTGAAAGTGATTGTGAAGCAAATAACCAAGTGCCAGTCCTACTCTTGTGGGAACAGTGCTTAAAGACATATTAGAGAAGCACTGAAAGGGCTTACTGGCTTACTCCCTATTGCACACATATGTGTTTCTTCCTTCAGGAGAGATCCTAATCCTAAAAAAGATACCATAATCTTAAAAACAGGGGGTATAAGGCATTCTGATTCTGTTAAGCAAGATTCCAGTAAGTGGCAGATATGACCAAATTTAGCTAAATCCAGTTTATTTGTTTATATCATTTTTGATAGAGTGGCCCCATATAAACTGACTCCCAAATAACTACATCAGTATTACTTCATTTCTGTGTTATTTCCATGCTAGATTGTACTATACAGGAGGCCTGACTTAAGCCAACCTCTTGTTTTTGATCCATATAAATCCATATAAATAACATGGCTGAAATTAGTAAAATAATTTTGGATTTACAGCAGTGCAGCTGTAAACAGGCTGGCCCTTATAAGCTATAAAGATGCATTATGCTCATTTTATTCTGGTTTCAGGACAGTTCAAAAGTATACTATCTGTTCTTGCTATCTCATAAAACATGACATCCCATACTTGTTATTTATATATGGTAGTCACAACATTTTAATAAGAAAATAAGTGATTTGTTTTCAACTTGCATACACTGATAGTTAATTAACTACTGACAGTAACAGAGAAAAATATACTTCTACAGGAAGAACTTCTCACCAGAGCTAGTTTTTATCAGCTCCTGGCAAACCAGAGGGATGACGGTCTTGCTCTAAAATTAATACAGAGTTTCCAGTTTGTGACTTTCAGAACACTTTTCCTCTTCCTCATTTCTCCTCTATTTTTAAAAGAGCTGCACAAGATGGAAGTGTTGCCATTCTGACTCTGCTGCTGATTTTTTAATGGCAATTAACTAAGGAAACCCAATTGGCAGAACTGTGCACATTCTTGTAAATGTGAGGAAACACAGCTCTAAGCAATGCAGAATGTCTGTAACATCAACAGAAACAAAGGGCAAATTCATAGTTTTGACACGGTAAAGAAGAACATCTATAGGAGAAACATTATCTTCTATGTCTGTGGATGCAATACAGTGAATATTTTTAAAAAATATTCTGAATACAAAACAGTGCTATTAAGAAAGAGACAAAAATATACATGAATCCAATACAAATTAACAAGGGAGAGAAGGAGGAACCTGGCTAAATCATTATACTATGAGGATGTGTGGACAGTTACAGAGGGAAGAGCTGAATGGTAGTTGTCTTCAACAGCTCTCCCATTTTAAATGTATATTTCTTAAACATATTAGATCATGGAACCTAAACTGGTTAAGAAAAACCAAATAAATATGCATACCTATGGTACAGAAACAGGAAGAATTATTAGGTCCCTAGTAGATGTTACACTTAAGATATGATTAATCATGTCTTAAGTAGTAACCTGGCCACACAGTCATTCAACTGATGACTAGATAGCACAGGGAATAAGCCATAAAGTTATTATACCAAAAGTATGCAATAACTTTGTGGCTGGTTCCCATCCCACCTTACATTGAACATGTGGCCAGCACCAGAGTCCCAAAGGGCTCCAGTTCATTCCTGAGACTGGGACCACCCTTTAGCCTAGGGCTCCATGTGCTCCCATGCCTAGAAGCTGTGATCAGCTGAACAGCACTTCTAGCCATGGAAGCACCACTTGGCAGTACACAGGGAGCCTGGGACCAAGTTACTAGGCTTCCCCTTCACCGGCAATATGGCACAATTGGGATCTGATCCCTGATCCCACACTCATGTCTCCTGATCATGCATGTATGACACAGCAGGAGGTGCGATTGTTGGGGTAATGGATCAGATCCCATCTCATCTTTAATTGAATGTCTGTCAGTGACCTTAGTGTAGTGATTATAGGTTCAATAAACACTCGTATACATGAATGAGAAGAAATAATCAACAAGCTAACTGTTGAGCAGTAGGCAATCCTATGCAAAACTCTGTCTCTAACTAACTACTCCCAACTTCCTCAGTCACGAAATACAATCACTAAATACCTCTCTTTAACGAGAAATACAGTCCCTTGTTGAGCTGTAAATAATAGCGGTCGTTTGATGTCATTCCTAGGTGTAACCAGGTCTCCATTCAGTTCACGGTATCAAAAACAGAAGTTTAACAAAGCAGGGCAGTATTTAAATATATGATCTGGCCTCAGCAACATTTTTGGCATTCCTTTGGGAAAGTAAGGGAGTAAATTTTTGGTTCTCATGAGAGCAACTGACAGCAAGCAAAATTTCTTTGTAAAAAAAAAAAGCCCCTGAACTAGATGACCCTCGGGGTCCCTCCTGATCCTTTCACTGACAAAAAGGTTCCAATCACTCAAAGGGACATGGCATAGTTTGGCACAATAAATGTGAAAATGTAAGCGTTTGTGATATTCCGTTAGCAGACATCGTGGTCTATGTCTCTGTTGTTTATCTGATTTCGATATGAAGTGTGCGCATTGTAGCGTTATGTAGTTAGATTGGACACATAGTGATATGTATGTGCAGCAGGACATTAAGAAGTGATACTTGAAACAATCCTGCCCCACCACTCCTAATCACAATAAGCATCGCCCAGCCCTATTAAAATACAAAAAGCAAATTGCTCTGTGTACAAAGAGCTTATAGACATTAGTTCTTCTTAGTACATTATTAATTTTGTGTTAGATGATAGAATTGTAAATAGGAGCAACCGGATATACCAGGGAGGCTAGAGTCCTGAAATTACTTGTCTAATTACTGCTGAATATAGCACTGGCATTTTAATATCTAAAAGGTCTTTTGTGGAGGGAATGGCGTGGAATAGATCACAATGAAATTGGTAGATGTTAAATTCAGATTATTTTACAAGGGGCTTGGGATAAATGGGGACCAAACCAGTCAGGTCTTTCTCAGATAATTGTAGTAAGTAGCCAGTGGCCTCCTCTTCAGCTATAATTATGGCCAGCTTATAACCTTACCTGTGAGTCAGAGGCAGCACATGGCTGCATTGTTGGGGGTCAGCCCAGAGGGAGCATGGGACTCCCACTTGCTCCACTGAAGAAATAGTATGCTGCTGCCTTTTATCAGGTGCTGTCCTCCACACTACACACTGGCTCACGCTGGCTCTTCACCCCTAAAGTCTTTGGCTAGAAGGCAAGGCTCTGCCAGTTTCCTTGCCATCTTCCTCCTGACTTTCCCAGAGACATGCAGGGGCCTCAGAGGCTCTGCTTTCCACCTGTGCATGATGCAGGAGAAAAATGTAGAAACCTCAAAGCCCTTAACTCCCCCCCTCGGGTCCCTTCACTGCCATGTACTGATTTAGCCCACACAAAACAGATTGGTTCAGGTAGCACATTTAAAGAGGCAGAGCACATCAGAGCAACAAAACTATGGAGAGTCCGAATGATCAGAGTTAAGGATTAGGTCAGTGATTCTCAACCAGGGTGCCACGGTACCTCGGGGTGCCACCAAATCCTTTGAAGGGTGCTGTGAGGCGTGAGGAGATAAGCAGTGACTTGGGCTGTTCCTGGCCTGGCCACACTTGCACCCTCACTGGCCAGCCCTGCTATACAGAGGTAAGCAGTGTAATATATAAATTAGTTTTTAAAATAGGGGGCCACTGAATTCACAGAAGTTATGGAGGGGACCTCGAGTTCAAAATGGTAGAGAACCATCTGTTTGCTTTTTGTCCCCCTCTCCCCAGACAGCAAAGGGCAGGAAATCATCCTTCAGGCAAGCACAACTCTTCTCAGGCTCCTGCTCACAATGGCAGGGGCTATCTTAGAGTTTAGTTAGTTTGCTTCCAAAAAGCCAGTGGTTTAGGTAGTGTCCATCTCCTAAAATCTATCGTGCTCCTGTTTATAAGGAACATTGTCATGGCATGTGATCCATTGTATTTCCCTGGAAGGTGACCATAGGCATTCACAAGTGAAGGTTTTTAGGTCCCTGGAAGACACAGTGAAGGCTCTTTCAACCAAATGCAAAACTATGTGCAGTTGCTTTAGTATGATTATATTTTATGAACTGTTACATAGCATACTATAAATTAGGCAGTAGTCACTTTGGGCTTAAAGAAAGCATGTCTAAACTTGTCCGTGCACTGCCAGGATCTCAATCTGCTTGCGTTTCCACAAAAAAATGTAAACTGTTGCAACCGTCTTGGAAATCCCAATAAATGGCTTTAAAGTCTCGTCATTTCATACACAAGTTATGCCTGTATGTCACTATGTATGTGAAGACTTACGTTCTTACTGTTGCTGTCCTTTTGGGGTCAATGTCTATTTTCATGAAGAATTTTTTTCTACTGCTAATGGTCTTTCTTAATCCTGAGAGCCACAGGTGAATGTGGAGAGTTGTCTGAGTCTTGTATATACACAAACAAAAATCCAGTTGACTTGAAAGGAGAGGAAGAGATGAAAGGAGCAATGTCATGCTATGCATTTGAGATATCTGCAATCAGCTCACTGATGAGGGGTCCTTTCCACAGACAGTAAGGGGAGATGGATCAACAATGTGCTGGGAGGGGACCCTGTAAGGAACCTGTTTTTGGATGGAAGAGAAGGACTGAAACTCAAACAGCCATTGGGACTGGACATTTCTAGAACAATGGAGTTGGTGCCTCTGTTCCTCTGAGCTGACCTGTAATTAAACATCCTGGGTGCATTAACTGAGTGGCAAATCTTATCTAAGGCTGAAAATGAAAATGAGCCACTAACCTCAGGTTCCTGGAAGTGTCACCAGTTTTAAGTTTCCTGCTGCATTTGGGAAGAGCAGAGAAATACTGAGCTGAGGTACAACAAGCAGAATTGTTCCAAGTAGTCTACAAAGCAAGTTTCAGAACCAGGCTGGCATCTCCTCGTTTCTCCTGTTCTTTCATGATATGTATAAGTCACTCAATCCCTTTTTATTTTCAGCCTCTGGTTAGGCAAACTAGATAGCTAATACCCTTCATTTTTAATGACAGGTCAGCAGCTTCTCCAACAAACTCAAATTTCATGTGGGCAAGCTAGGTTTTAGTTGTCCCAGGATACCCGGCAGCAGTTTAATTTAATCCAGTCTAGGACTGCCTGAAATTAGGATACCGGAGAGTCACTCTGTGTTCCAGATATGAACAAGGGATTGAGGAACCTGTCTGCTATGGGAGGCCAAGTCACTGGGCTGTTACAAACATTGCAAGATGAGCATTGTTTTATTAGGTTGCCGCAAGTGTTGCTTCTGCTTAATCAGGCCATGCATTAATCCATGTTCTTTTTGATCATATATAGATCAAAATAGATATCTACAGATATCTATAGATATCTATATACACGCACACACACATCCACACACACACACACACACACACACACTCTTTTACCATCAACTTTACAGGGCTCATGATATGTGTGTACTGGAACACAGGCCGCCCACATCAATTATTTAGTAAGACAGAGAATGTGAGCCTCCATGACTGTAAGTACTGCCTCAATGCAAGGCATAATCTGATCTCATTTGCCTTCACAGCTCTAATGGAAAATCAGTCTCGTGGGCCCAGAACGAGAAGAGCAGTAGAGGAGCACACCTTTGGCAAAGGCTATCAATCCACATCAACAAAAAGGAGAATCCCAACCAAACTGCAGTGATCAAGCCCTTTTCGAAAAGCACAGATAGTAGCCGACATAGCAGCAGCACCACTATTCCTGAGACCAGTGCCAAAATGCTGTATGATGTCTCAGAAGCAGAGGAGCATTACCCAGCTCAGTACCGGCCACAAACCCCCTCACCTATCAGTACAGTAAGCCACAGAACTGCCTCCGTTAGCCGAACAGATGACGATGCCCCTACTTTCCAGACGGAGAATGCCCAGAGAAGCAGCTCCTCTCAAGGTTCCCTGATGGAGCAGATCAGCAGCGTGGTCACACGCTTCACAGCTAACATCAGCGAGTTAAACTCTATGATGCTTTCCACCACCACACCAGGGGCCATGGTGGCCACTCCTCTCTGTTCTTCATACCTGATTCCAAGGGAAATCCAGCTTCCTACCACAATGACCACGTTTGCAGAGATCCAACCACTCCCTGCCATTGAAGTCAATGGTGCATCCCAGTCAGCTAGGAAACCTTCAAATGGCAGCATCAAGGAAGGTACTTCAGAGGCCCCACCGCCGGCAAAGCAAGATCTTGAGGAGTTGGTAGCTTTAACTCCTCCCTCCCCTTTTAGAGACTCCATTGATTCAGGGAGCGCATCTCCCAGCTCCCCGGTGTCTGAATCAGCTCTCTGTATCCCTTCCTCCCCGAAGTATGACACCCTTATCATCAGAGATTACACTCAAAGTTCTTCTTCGCTGTGAATGTAGTTCAAGACAACCCTGGATCTCAACAGCTATGAGCAGATGGAAAGGGGACATCCAAGCCTTCAAGATCTCCCGTGCTTACACAGGTACAATGACAGGCGTTGGGTCATCTTGTGAAGAACAGAGTAGGAGAAACAGAATCATTTGAAATGGAAACATCAGACGTATGATTTTAGAGACAAAAATGTATTTGTGGCAGATATTCGTGGCCTTAAAAAACATGGGCTTTTAAGAAACACTGCATCTATTTTTGAGGGCTTAAAAGGAGTCTGTTAAATCAGTTACATACCAAGTGCTTTGCTTTAGTATAACAACGAACCATGTGTAAAATATATGAAAAAGGTAGATTGTAAGCAACTGTACCATGTTTTGTTTGTTTACTCTGATTCCATATCCAGAAGTGAACCTTGATCTTTTATCAAGAACAGAAGACCAAACATTGAATGTACATTTTCTAACAGACTCAAAATCTGGGACCAAAATGCCAGGCTTTCTTTTCTTTTTCTATGAAGATCTCAAGAGGCAGTAATGTATGTTCTGTAACTACCAAACTTTTTGCTGAAGCATATTGTGTACCTGATACACTACGCGTGGATAATAATAAGCAGAGGCTTTGCAGCGAGTGACTGCAATACGGAGGGCTTAACAAGCGACTTCTCAAGATTACAAATTTGTTTATGTGAAATTCTCTACTCTAAGTATCAAAAATTCAGTTTCTTAACATTGGATTCACCTTCACAGCAACAAAACCTGAGGAAGATTTCCTGACTATTTCACCATGTTGCCAACTAATAATGAAGTAGCAAAAAAAATATTTTCTGGAGTACTGTTTTGTAATTCCCTTATCAGGGCAAGTTGTTGAGGTGAATACTCTCTTTCTAGCAGCATTACAGAGCTATAGCATAACTGCGTTCCCTTATGACATTCACACATTTTTATGGGCATTCATACAGTAACATTGCCAGTTAAAATATTTATTGGGCTCCCATGATCTTTGCTTGTAAGGAACAGGTAAACACTCTAAGGTTTTCCTTTGCTTCTTTAAAAAACAGAACATTAAGAAAGGGGTCTGGATTATGATGAGTGATTCCTGTTTCTGGAAGGGAGTGTCATGATCATAATTCATTTACAGAACAAAACCAAACCTATCTGGAAGTCTGCTTAGAGGTGGTTTAGCTAATCTTTAACAAGCAATGATTTTAACTTTATTTAGCTGCCAACGGAGTGCAGCTATGAACTGTGACAAGAGAAGACTTTCAAAGCAATACACAGTAAACGTGAACACAAAGGAGACGTAATGAGATACAACCAACAGATCTTTCTTTGTTTCTTAGCAGCTCCTAGAAGAAGCAAGAGAATAATTGATTTTTCCCTCCTATATTAAAGTAGTACACTTTAGTGCACTTCATGCTGCCATGGCACTTTTTAATACATGCAGGGAAGGAATTTAAAGTTTGAACAGAAGTAAAAGAATTTTGATAGGTATAGATATATAAGCTATGTGATTCAATCCCTAAATACGCACTGTATTTACTCCCCCCATTCATGATTCATATCCTCAGGTGCCAAACTTTTACATTTATTTATTTTTTAAATAAGGATACTATGAAGAGGTGTATGATTTACTGCAATTCAGTTTAGTTGATACAGCCTTATGTGGAAGATAGCCTTAAGGACGGGAGCCTTTGAAATAAGGCAGGTGCATATTAATTTTTTGTAACCCCTGAACCTTATTCTTGTCCAGCTCTATAAATATTTTGCTATCAAAATTGACAATTGTTTCCATTTCCAGTGAAAGGCATAACAAATATGGGATTGAAAAAAGAAGCATTTTTTTTTCCATTTCAGCAAGAACATTTTTATTGTTTTGAAGCTAGCTCATAATTTTATATTGTGCATCCCAATTTTTTATTCAATTACATTTTAAACAAAATCTCTTTTATTCAAAAATTATAAGGCTAATTAAATACCACCTTTCAAGGGAGGTGGTGCTGTCCCCTACCTTGGGAGTCTTCAAGAGGAGGCTAGACATGCACGTGGCTGGGGTCGTCTGAGCCCAGTGCTTTTTCCTGCCCAGGGCAGGGGGTCGGACTTGATGACCTACTCACGTCCCTTCCTACCCTAACGTCTATGGATCTATGAATCTGAGTACCACTTTAAAATAAGTGGGGCATTCTGTGTAAGCCACAGTTGTGCAATAGTAACTCCATCTTTAGTTAACTATTTGTGTCCTTATGAGATGCGCAATCTAGGAAAAGGGCATTTCAATTCAGGAACACAATATAAATGTTCTCATTATGGAGCGTAGACCAGAATGAATCTATGGGAAATGTTGCTCGTGGAATATTTACAAAGTACTATATATGTTTTCTTTTACAGAAAACTGCTTTGATTTATGGACAGATCAAGTGAGTGGTTTGCCTGCATTTCTAGAATATTGTCTCCTTTTCAGATAGTCCCATATTTCAAAGGGCTGATCAGTTACACGAACAGATCTCCCCTGCCCCTGACTCTCCCTAAACATTTAGGCCTCATTTATGTAGGCCTTTCTTCTGTTGGCAGCACTTATACCAGTATCCCTACTGAAACCTCTGGGATTAATTTCACAAGGAATTGCCCACAGCATACAACTGGGCCCTTATAATATATTGTTAATTCATCTTCTTTAAGAACTTAGGAGCATGAAGGGAAGGCTATCAAACCATACTTCAGCATACATAGTACATCATCTGCCCTGCATCTCCCAAATCATAATTTAGAAAGCTACTTCAATCTGATTGGCCACAGCTTCCATTCAGAGTTTATTTGTTAATTTTTTATCTCGCCAAGAAACGATTTATCCCTCATTTTAATGCTAGTTAGATACCATCTTTTGATTGAGTAGGTTCTTTTTGAAACACTAACCATATATTAAATGCCCTTTTGTTTTTTCTCACTAAGGTCAGATTCTGCATCTCTTGTACATCCATCAGCAACAGTGAAAGTTGTGAGTGCACAAGGATTGACCCTGTTGAAACTGTACTTCTCTCTTTAGATAAGCAGTTATTGCTGGTCAATCTGCAATGAAAAACAGCTTATTATTAACACTAGGCATAGAATGACTGAACATATTTCAGAAAGGCAAGCTGGTCTGTATGGGTATTCCCTTGCAAACTTCATTTGAATATTACAGGAACAAAGGGAAGTTGTTGAGGATTGAAATAGGAGCAAAAGAGAGGTTTGAAGCACTGGAAGAGTGCCTGCTGGGCCTGTAGGAACCTAAGCAAGAGCCAAAAGGAGTTGGTAGGGGAGAAGGGAAAGAAAATGGAGGTTACAATTATCATTTATATCTACTTCCACACGTATGTATCAGGACATCTGAAGGATCCCCAAAATCACTTGCATGATTTATTCTTTGGCCCAGCCCTTGAAGAGTAGAGATGTGACCCATCTCTGGAAGCTGTGCTAATGAAATAAAGTGGTCAGCTCTGGCAATCTAGTTGCATCATATGCAGAAAAAGCTATAAATAGAAACATCTGCACAGGAAAATCAGCTCTGAAGAATACATGATTTTGGAGATGTGTCCCTTTTACTTCTATCTAAATACTTAGTGGCTGGCTTCCTATGGGTAGCACAGACCAGAGGCCCTGGTCTGTGAAGCATTTGTTTATGCCCCATGGAGACTTGTTTGATCTCATGGTGCTGAGTTCTACTCCTGATTTCCAATCTGAATTAAAAGACAGCTTCATTTCTTTTCTTGCTTGGGCGTATATGCATGTCTCAATCAGAAAGGGGAGAGAACGTTATCTATAGAGAGCATGAACACACGGACAGGTGATCTGTGAACTAATATCTGGATTCCATTGCAGTTCACTCCATAAAAATATTTGGGAAACTTTAGCTGTGAGAGGAGAAAAAAAGACAACTGAGACAGAGAACGTAAGTGTGAATGCTTATTCCTGGGAGAAGTGGAGTTGAATCTTTGTGTTCATACTGCATACCAATCCCAGACTCTACCTTAGACAGAAAGACAGAGAGAGAAAAAGAGAGAGCTTATCGCAAATGCTAGTTTCAAAGAGAAGGCTCATTGCTGGGCTTGTGTCGTGTCAGGTAGTGCGCCAACATCCTTATCTCACAAGAAGTCAGTGTTGGGGCCAGATTCAATAAAGGAACACAGGCAGAATGTAGGTGCTTTTATCCAGAATCACAATTCTGAACACCGTTCACCCTCACTGGCCACCAAACCTTGGAAAGCCCATAACCTCTGTCTCCTGCTTGACTTAGATATTCTCAAGGGATCTGGAATGGTGTCTCTGGACATGTCCAGAAATGCTCCAGTCATAATAGGGAAGAATAGCTCAGTATCTAACTTATCAAGATCCAGAACAAAGCATTCCTGCCCTTAAGTAGCTGAAGAAGATCTCAGAACGTGCCCAACACACACTGACAGGATCTGGGTACCCATGAAAGTAGTGACTTACTTCCTTTTAAGATAGTGGTGCTGAGTCTAGTGTTGCCATTATATAATGATGTAGTGGATGGGGCATTTATCTAGGAAAGGAAATATGTGGGATCAACTCGGTTCCCTCCTCTCCCAGAGAGGATGGAAACTCATATGGTATACAATCATGCCTTACCTACTAGGCAATCTGCTATTCTGGTTAAATGGGATCACTTTCTACTGTTCTCTTTAGAATTTGGTCTATGGTACAGAGGACAATGCAAAAACTATTTGCTGAAAGACGGAGAGCAAAAACCTGACTTTGCAACCTACTTATTAAGGCATCCATGTGGGATTGGTATGACCTGGGTTCCAGCCTTTGTTCTCAGAACTGGCCCTGTATTTTTTCCAGTGACTGTTTAATGGAAAGCTGGACCAAAGGTCTCCCTCCTCCAAGATGAATCCCTAACCACTGCACTATGGAGTCACCTGCTTTTTCTGCTTTATCTCTGCCTGAAAGAATATTGATTATTTTATTTTATTTGGCTCAACAGGAGCCTCCTCATGCTTCCCAACAAAATAACCTGTTGCCTTCTCTTATGGGTTTAATCCTTTTAAGAAGAAGCTAGTAGACTTAAAGCAGGAATTTAGGTGGAGGTACCTGTTTGCAAGCCTCCCTTTGTGCATAGCATTTCCTTTTTAGCTAGCACCAGCCTGCTAACTCTAGCAGCTCTGAAACAGTGTGATGGCTGTTTTGGATACTGTCCTAAGAGACCTAATCTTTCCCATACATTTGGAATGGTATTCCAGGCATCAAACACAGGTTCTAAAAGTAGATGTACATGGCACAAGTCAATACCACAGAGAGGTACCCAAGCTCAAACTGAACAAGCTAGCTCAGGCACTGGAAGCAGTGTAGCTGTGTTAGTGCAGTGCCCTGCTCAGGTTAATTAGCTACAGCCTAAAAAGTAGGTTTTGTTAGGGCTTTGCTGTGTGGCACAATTAGCACATGTTTTAGCTGAGATCATGGTATTACTGAGCCATGTTTAAAGTTAGAACATGTTCTGAGCAATCACATGGTAGAGGTTTACTATGATCTCAGATGACTCTGGACAGGCAGGAGCCAGCTGTGTCCCAGCACCAGTAAGGATGTGCAACCCCCATAACCTTAAGCCCACTGCCAACTCCCCAATGTGCCCAGCACTACCCAGCCTGGGAGTGCCTGCCTTTGGCATGCTGGGCCAAGCCTCTGTCACTGGTGGCAGGTGGAAGGAGGCCTGGGGAGCCAAGCCTGGGAAAGGACATCACTCCTACCGCTGGATCCATCAGCTGAACCGTGTCTCTGCTGCTGGCAGAGAGATATGCCAGGGCTGGGCCCAAACTCTGGTGCACTGTCAGAGCTGGGGCTGACAATCACCAAGCTCTCTTTGTAATATCTCCATGGAGCAAGCTGACAATAGCAGAACACATTACCTTATACAATCTGGAGATACTCCACCCATGAAAAATCATACCTTTGCTATGATACGATCAAACTTAGCACACATTTTACTGCTTGAACGCATGAATGATTGTGTTGTAAGAGCAGCTAACACATCCTAAATGTAATGTGCAACATGGCTCCTCATCTGGGCAGTCTATTATGCTGATACCGTTTTACTGCTGCCAGAACCCATGCTAACTTGTTTTTAACTAACTTCATACCAGGTAGGTATCTCCTAACTTTTAGGTACCTAAGGCCTTTATTAAATCTGGCCTTTGATCCACTAAGGCCAATGGAGTCATTCCTGACTTATGTTAGCGCAAATGAGGTCAAGGCTTGACTGTGATCAATGAAATCTAGATGTTCATTATTTGCTTCAGCAGGGAATGTTAGAAGGCAAAAGTGACTTAAGATTTCTTTGGTCCAAACTGCAGAATTATTTTATTAGGTTAATCCTTAAGAGAATTTGCTTAGTTTGGTGGCCAGCACCTTCCCACTGATTTGCTTTAGCAGGTATTCTGGTTGCAAAATAAACCTGTGATTGAAAATGTTGAGGGATGTTAGAATAAGCAGTCCACAAACAAAAAACAGGTCATGGATTCACTGCAGTTTCTTAATTCTTGGAGGCAAAGTGCTCCCAATGAACAAAAAGGAGAGGGAAAATAAAACATTCATATGCTCCCCTCCCAATGTGTACTGCACATACAGAGGCTTTGGCTGAATTATCTGAGTTCATTTCTTTTGCTACAGCTTATTATTATACCCAAGCTGTCAAAATCTCTGTGGTTGCCACTTCCAATTTTATACTGTGAAAAGAAAAAAAAAAAACAGATCAGTGAAACATAAAGGTAAGTAAAGAATTGATCTTAGTGATGAACTGGTATACAAGGCTGGGTTTTGTCTTGTCTGAGCAATGACAGTGCTAATACTAAATAATACATTGCCGAGTCACTCTGATCTGCCAAATGCAAACAAATATACTATGTATATTATATGTACTAATAGGATTCAATGGCAGCTGCTGGTGGTATTTGTAATTAGAAATCTATATAGAATATAGATGTTTTAGAGAGATGGTGCCAATTCTAAAAGATTTGTGTGGGCTACAAGTGCGTGTAATTATTTTTTTTTATTTGCTAATAACTTATTATGAAAATCTGGATTTAAACATTCTGTGAGCATTTGTTCTTTTCTAAGTTGTCGCTGCTTATACTATTAAACAATAGAGAATGTAAAGTTATTTTGATGTGAACTGAAAATGATTTTTCATAAAATTTAACATTTTTATCAGCTTTGGTTCCGCTTTCTACTTGTATAAATGTAATTTATTTTAGAGTTTAAAAATACATTTGCTTGTTTCTTGGTTGTCTACAACATGTTATAGTTGGTGTTTATGTACAGTCAGGTACTTTTTGAACAGTATTAAAAAATCCTGTGATATGACTTAAACTTTGTTTTTTTATACAATAGTTTAAACCATGCTTTTAACAGGTTTTTCCCCAAATGAACCTGCATAAAAATATTCTGAATTCTTGTGATACGCAAAAGGTAAATCTTATATACATATATATGTGCAGACACACACAGAAATACTCATAATTCTCAAGTGTAATGTGATTTTTTCCCCCTTTTACAATTAGCATGTTTGGCCCTGGTTTAAAGATTCACTTATAGATTTTAATTCCAGATGGGAATATTGTCATAATTCAATCTAGAATAATATAGGTCAGTGCTTTTCACATAGCAGTTCCCTCAGTTCACCAATATTCTGAAAGACAGACCATATCATTCAGTCTCGATATAAAAACTTAATATTTTCCACTGGTCACTTATCCCCACTGCTAATGAAAACTGTGCCTGTCTTTATCCTGACTGATCTGGCTTCAGCTTCCAGCAACTGGAAGTTGTTACACTGGGCTCCCGTACATGTGCATGGAGCCTGCTCCAACACGCTGGAAAGCCAGATTCATAGATTCTGCTGGAGCACAAAAATTGATGCACTCTAGCAGCTTTCCATGTCATACATATCAGTGTTATTGTGCTTCTCTGCACTGAAAAAATGGCAGTGGGGCACACTGAAATAAGACCTATTCAGTGTGTATTAGCTCAAAGCTCCCTGCCACCATTTTTTCAGCATGGGGACACTGATAGACTTGACACATTGGTTTTAATTGGCATGGCTTACTAGGTAAGGTACCCATGCTGCGTCCTGCAGCACGTATAAAAATGTCCATCTTTGTCTGCTAAACTAAACACCATTGGAAGTCCCCTCTGACTTACATGAATACAGTCAAAAATAACTTCACCAAACACAACAGAATAAAGCAATGTAAGCCCTGATCCTCAGATCAAAGCCTACGATGGACTAGAATGACATGTGTTACTTTTAAATGGATAGGAAGTCCAATTTCAATGATGTCCTTTCATTTCCATAAAGTTTGGTGGAAAGTTTGGTTTGCCATGTAAGAATTAAGGCGATTTTCAAAGGCATAAAAGACAGCTAAGTGCACAGCTCTGACTGAATGACCCAACTACCCTTTCTGACTTTAAAAATATCAAAAATGCAAATGTCAAATCAAACAATTCCATTACAAAGAAAAACTGATCCCACAAAGATGCACTCTTCCACTGAAGGTTGTTTTAAAGAGGAAGAAGAAAATTAAACCTTGTCAGTATAAATGTATACTGTGTATACGCAGTCAAGGTTATGAAAATGTTGTTATGCAATGGCTTTTTCATTGGATTACATTATTTTTGGGATAGTGTCTTTTTAAAAAAACTGAATCCTTGGAACACTGGCTTATGGTCAGCTGTGTTAGCTGGAGAAAAGCAAACTGCCCTCAGCACCTATCTCAAATCTCCGCTATTAGCCATTTCTTTTTTATATTACTTCCAACAATGACACTAGTGAAACTGGTGAATGACATTATTAGCTTTAATCCTAGAACTACCGAAATCATAATAACAGAGTTTGTCATGTAGGCAAAACACATATACTGAAGCCCTTGGAAATACTGGGCCAGGCAGTGGCCACCTCAGTTGTGTAGGAGCAAAAATACTGACCAGAAAAGCATTCTGTTTCATGAAAAAATGTAGGGGCTTTTTTCTTTCTTTCTCACTCTCCCACTCATATTTTGATAAGACATGCCATGAGAAATAGATCTGAGAACTCTACCTATCAGAACTAATGTGTTGCTACAAAAGGTTCACATTTTGGCAAATCAGCATGTTCCAATGGGAAAAAAGGTTTCTAATTGGAATTTCCCAACTAAGTCTAACTACCTCATTCCATCTATCAGGACCGAGTAAAGGGAAAGTGAGATGCAAGAAGCTTCACAGATTGGTTGGAAAAGGCAAAAGACAATGAATTCAGAGCTCCTCCACCTTCCCTAAACGCTCCAGCTGATATACAGATGCAATGCTGGGTACTTCCAACTCAGAAGAAGCAGGACCCTAAAGGGAGGCTGCAGTCCTCACAATCTGATCCAGGGCAGCCCAGAAACCTGTCTCTTATTGTTAGGGGCTTGTGAAAAAACTGCAATGGACAACATTAAGTATTGGTCATGGAGAAAGAATTAGGCTATGTTCCTTCCAAATATAAAACTGATCTGTTTACAGTAACCCAAGGAAATTGAATTGTGAAGTCCAACAGCTTATTCAATTTTCTAGCTGGTATCTCATGGTCACATTTCTTTCCAGCCTGGGGTAATTGCCTAAGTAGTCATGCCTACCTTGAGGCTTTGGGTGATAAGCTCTGTCCCAGCTAATTAACTGTCTAGCTTCTTGATTGGCTAATGGGAACACTGCTATTGATTTAGCCCCAGCTACACCAGACTCTTAGGGCAACTAACAGTTTTGACTTTGTTCTGCTTTAGCAAGCCTCCTGGTACTTGTGCTCTCTGGTGTTCCTGTTTCCCTGCCTCAGTTGGGCTCTGTTCTTCAAGTTTGATCTGTGTCTTATCCCTTCTACTTGATAACTTGGTGTCCAATTCATGTGGTCTGAACTCTGCCCCTGGATTTTCCTCCTGAACTGGTCATTTGGATCCTGAACTCTGACCCAATTCCCTGCCTTCTCTCAGTTGCCTAACCATTAGGTAACACTGCCTGCGTCCCAGTCCTTAACTTTTGCCCAATAGCTCAGATTAAAACAAAAGGTCAATGTTGATTCAAATACCTCACTCCCTTCATTCAGAGGCTTGGGGATTGCCACTGTAATCTTTAAATAACACAAGGAGGAAACAATTTCACCAGTAAATGCTTCCAATACATCCCAGGCTTCTGCTCATGTGGCTGGTCTCAGAAGAGAGCTGTGGATTTTAGGTGAGTCTCGAGCTATAGATGGCAAGAGAATGTGCACTCAAGGGTAAGTCGGCACCATAGGCCCTGAAAGGATCTGTGCCCGAGTGTCAGTAAGATAGACAATATAGCTCGAGTTCCCTATCCCTCACCCCAACCCTGCCTCCTATCAGCATTGGGTTTGACTTGAAGGCACTATATTTAGAGATAAAAGATAGCTATGGCTGTTTTGTCCACCTGAGGCTACCAGGAAGGCTGAAAATGGGATTTACTCTAATCCAGCAGCAGAATTGAACTCCAGGAATCCTTCAGGTAAGTGTTACTGGTGATGTTGCTTTGGAATCCCCTGCACTTGCTCATGACAGGTCTTTCTGTTGTAGGTGGGAAATACATTTCACCAAGTAGCAGTAAAAAACTACAGTATGAGATAAATCAAGGGTTAAAGGACTTCAACAGCATAGACAAAGCAAAAGCAGTGTGTTTACAATATGGAGAAAGATTGACTGAGCTGATGGGAGGCTGTGTTAGATGGCAGGAATATATTGAGGCTACGGGGGAGAACTGAGAGGAAGCAGGTGCCCAGTACAAAGAGGGTATAAGGAGGGAAATAGAGGAAGATAAGGTTGGGGCACTAGGCTGAAAATATCCACTTTCCCAAGCATAAAGTGGGATAACAGCACTTTGTACCTGAAGGTGCTGTGAAGATAAAATCCAGGCTGTTTTGTGAAGTGCGCAGGAACTAGAGCTTATCTAGGGTGCAGAGAGAAATGCAGCTGCCTGCTGAGACCGCTTTGCAGGAAATGTTCTGAATTACAGCGATCCCCTGGACCAAACAGAAGTTCACTGTTGGTTCCAGGGTGGAGGGGAAATCCAGCTACTGGCTGCAAGACTGAGGTTGGTTTCCCATGGCAGTGGTCCTTCCTCTCTCCCAGCCTGTCCCTGTTTAAAAAAGGGGGTGGGGAAAGGGAGCAGAGGGAGTTCATTCTAGGGGGTTTCCCAACTGGCTCTAGAGGGTGGGATGGATGTATTGGAGCCGCTTCCCACTTGGACAGGGGCTCCCATACACCTGCCCCAACCTCCAGCAGGGGCTGAAAGATCCCCAGACTGAACTTCCTCTGCTCCCTTCCTCCCCTCCCATTCTGAAAAGAGCAACGGGCTGGGAGGCAGCACAGACACAAGTTACAGAAGATGCTGTGTTTTGAAACATCATCATCTGAACCCTCATGAAATGAGAGTTCAGATTTTCACCTGATCGGCCATTTTTGAAGTAGCCTGTAGCCATGAACTAGTGTTTGGTCATAGCTATAGACCATTTTCTGTAGCCAGATCAGATGAAAATTGTCACTTCTGTCTGCACCCTTAACACCTGCTTAGAAAAGGCTCCAAATACACTCTCAGCAAGTCAAGGCAGAAAGAGATGTCCACACAGGAGTCATTAAAGAGACTGAAAGAGATGACAGTTCAGATAATGCCATCCTGAAAGTGGAACTTTCTGTTTTAAAGGATTTAGAGAAATTGGGGAGACAGAGAAAGAAAAGAGACAAAGAGGGACAATGCTGAAAACAGGACTGCATTAAGAGCAGGTGATGGTGCACAGCTGGAGATATTGCCTTAAAGGTAGGAGTGGAATGAGGAAAGGTGGCAATTAGAGACACCTGCAAAGATCTGGAGGCCATTATGAAGAGGAAACAGGTAAAAACACTGAAGCAGAATGCAGATGGAGGCACACTCAATGTTAAGATTGTTAACTACCCTAGTGTGACCCGGTCCCTTAGCACTGGCATATTGAAACAGATGAGAAGTCTGTCTAGGTTATGTCCTATGTGTGGTGATCACAGTTCCTTCGAAAGAACTTGCATTACTTTTTATGATTGTTTCTTTTTCATAAATTGGTTAAAAAGGTATGGGATAATTGCACAATTATTGTGTAACATTCTGACAGGTATTTAGTACAGTGAAGTAAAGCTGAAGATGAAAGACTCGCTGCATTCTTTTTCTAGAAGAAAAGTCTGACACGTTTGGCCTAGGACAGCTGGTAAGATATTTGAGTGGTGGCAAATGCCCCTCATATTAATTAATTAATTAATTAATTAATTAATTAATTAATTAATTTGCAATTTATATGAGCTTCCCTACAAAGGCTCAGGGCAGCTTACGGTAAGAGAAAAAGAACAACTTAGATGTGAGTGCCATGTATTGAAAAGCTTTACAGGCAAGTGGCAGGCTCTGCTGTTCTCTGTCTTAGAAGTCCAACAGACCATTTTGGCTTGTGCCACTGGCACATCATTCCTATCACTCTCAAAGCAGCATTGCAAGTGCGGGGCTTGGGAGTTATTATTTCATTTTGACACAAAATGCCATGCGTCATGGTTGTGTTCAACAGGCAAAGAGCTGCTGGTCATTTAGAAACACAATGACAGCACAGGCTATAAATGCACATTGGGCATTAATGTATTAAAATTTGCTAGTCATTTGTAAGCAGTCTCCACAGCACCAGAATTCAACATTACTACATGAGAGTCCAATATAATACTAATAGAAAGCAATGGAGTTACATTATATATGAACCCAGTTTCTTTACTTAAATGTAAATGACAGCTTTAATGCAGGTCAAATGGTACGTATCGACTTGACCCAAAGGAAAACTAGCTCCTTTTGTCCTAAGAGGCATTGAACTCCAAACCACAGAAAACACAAAGGGTTGGGCAGAAAATTGAAACTATGCTGTGAAGGGTTGCATGAGCAGGTAATAAACGTTTAGGTATTTGCTGATGACAGTTCATGAGGTAGTGTTTCCAAATCCTTCATTATCCTTTTGCTATTCTGAGCAGACATGATGAAGCAACACATCAGCAAAGCAGTGCTAGACAGAAGTATCTGATTATCTGATAATGAGCCACTGAAAGTTGTCTTAAAAATGAATTAGACAGATGCAGTAACATAGGACTGGAAGGGGTTCCTGGGCCATCGAGTCCAATCCCTTGGGCAGTCCAACCAGTATCTCACCAGAACTTTAACACAAAGTTCAGTGAGTGGAGCAAAATTAAATATCAGGTATATTTTACTGAGAAACCCAAAAGAGAGGCTCATCTTACATTTAATCTCAGTTTAAGTTAGTATAGTTCTGCTGAAATTGGGGGTCAAGGGTGCTGTTCTGGAATTATACATGCGTAACAGACTGCAGCTTGACACAGCGTTCAGATGAACAGAGGCTGGGGACCCAGAGGCAGACCTTTGCAGAGAACAAACACAGAGGCAGTGTTGCTGATTTTGGCATAGGGCTTACTGTTTTCTTAGTAGGAACTTGGATTTTCAGCTTCTCTGATTACTTTCAGGGTTTACTTTTGTCTACTTGTTATGCCTGGACTCTTCCTTGAAGACTTATCTTTTTAAAACAGGTTCATTTGAATTGCAGTTAAGTAAATTTCAGCAGAAATTGGTCATTTAGTGAAATAACAAAAGATAAAAGATCATTAGAGGTTTTTAAAATAATCTCAGTTACAGTTTGTGCTCTCTACTTCCTTACCCTTTATAACTACAAAAGTAAACCAGAGCAAACAAACAAAAATGCCTGTTGCATTAATACTATTGGAATTCAAGAGTCACAAAAAGCATGAGCTACAAGTGATAACGCTGAAGTGGACTGGGACTGTAGGAACTGAAAACGAATTCTATTGAAAGCCCTTAATGAAAGCTTGGTCACATTTTAATCAACACTTGTGATTATTGCTGTTTCACTGGTTATTTTATGCTCAGAATAGATGATCCGACCCATATTCCAATGAAGCCGATAGACGTTTGGTCATTGAACTGATAAGCATGAATTAGCCTTAATGAGTTAGCATGGAATTGTTACTGTTTATTGTAGCTGTGTGTCTGCATCCGTAGGTAGAAGGACAGACAAGGTTCTTTGGGTAAATCGGATATCTTTTATTAACCCAACTCAAATAGTTGGCAAATGGCAAAATTCAATATCTTCCATGTGATGGGGTATAGGCTGTAGCTGTGCTGGTCTAAGGACATAAGTACGTAGAACCCTTTTGTTAATTGTAAATTTGTCTAGAGACAGGAGGTCCACAATCTAGAGCACATTTTTTGCCAGCAGTTCTCTCTTGCACTTGCATAAATGCTGAAGTAATGTTGGCACCGTGCATTCAAAAACAATCTCTTTACCATTGCATTGTGTTCATTAGAGATGCTTTTTCAACACAGACGTTCAACATGCATTTTAATTTAGATGTGAAATCACTACATTGAAAATTATATTTGCCTGATGGGCATTTCAAATGTCACATAACTATTATGTTCCTAGAGGAGAAACGGGTAGTCAAATCTTTGTCCCATTCTGCAGGTAATTAATGATTAGTCCCTCCTGAATAACACAAGTTGATAAATACTGTTAGGTCTTCTCAGGAATCTGCTTGTTCTGTTAAAGGCAAAGGTAAATTTTCACAGTGCCATAAAGTAAAAAGGTACGTGTCATTCCTTTTGCTTCTTTCTGTCTCCTCATCAGCCAAGTGCTTCTCCTGTAACGATTTAGACTAGCTCCCAGCTCTTTAGCTGCCATACGCTCAACTTGTTTCCTCTGCAGAAATGTTCATCAGAATCCACTTAGAGTCACTAAGAGAGCGATGAGGACTGGACATGAGAGGTCCTCGTTTTCCTTGCTATGTGCTTCCTCACTGCCTCTGCCGTGTGCCGCTGCTTGAAGGCCAGTGCTCCGCTCTGGACCGATGGCTTCCAGAATGGACAGCCACAAGCTATTTGTTCCTACAGCTCCAGGTCAATCTGAAAAACTTTAGGGACATCTTTAGGATAGCCTGGAGATAACAGACCCTGTGACTTAAAGCAACTTCCTGTATAAATATATTCAGACCCAAACCTCCAGGCTTTTTTGTCTCAGGCACTCAGGTTGCTTGGAGCTGCTATATATACATTATGTTCTTGTTCCTATGTACCAGTGACAGGCACCCTTTTTGCCCAAACTCACGTACACAGATTTAAATAAATATTCTAAAAGCTGCAATAAAAGTAAAAGCAAACTTCCCCCTGTCTTCCTTTCTGTTTTTCAGTCAGCTTCACCCACACTACAAATGTAATTAGAACGGTAAAAAAATGTTACTGCTGAGAAGACAGAAAGGAAAGGAAATACAATGGCCCTCCCACAGGAGGAAAGATTAAGGAGTAAAAGTGGAATGCACATTTCATGGGCAGCTTCTCTGCAATGCTCACAACAATCTTTATGTGCTCTTCAAAATCAAAAGGGACAATGTTTATGGGCCGTGCAGAGAGAGTAGTGGGAATATGAGAGACAATAGAGAGAGGAGCTAAAAGCACGAGCAAGTTCCTCTGTGTGCGCGCGCACACGTGTGTGTAGATGGCAGAGGAGGCTATTAATAAGGATTTGAAGACAGAAAACACAGGGAGGGAGGGATTCAGACAAAATGGCACCCAAATCCAATAGGATCTTCTCTATAGAAGCACATTCCTTACTTGAGTAACACTCAAGTATTGAGCAACAAGTGGGGGTTGCCAGGCCCCTATCCTGTCTATATTGCTATCTGAAAAGGGAAATTTTTCCCATTGCATGGGGAGCTCTGGGACAACATAAGGCTAGGATATGGAAGAGGTTGAGAATTATATTTGTCAGTGAATTAATGCCTAATCCTGCTTCTATAAAAGTCAGAGAAAGAACCGTCTGCTCTCCCCCCACCCCCGGTTCAGGATCAGACTGTTACAGCACTTGTATCTGTGACACCATTCACATGTACACATAATAAAAATGTCATTTTGTGTGGATTCATCATATCACAGTGTACACGTGCAAGACTTTTGGTAGTTTTAAATGACTTTGCATCATGGCAAACTAAACTACATCTGGGTGTAGTTTAGTTTGCAGTCTTGCAAATTGCAATGATGCAGCTCACCCTCCCCTGCCACCCTAGCCATGGGAGAGGTGGGCAGGCTCCACAGAAAAAAAAAAGATCCGGCTCCTTGCTACTTCTGTGAGGGAGGCATAAGTTGTTTCCAAGGGTCTGACCAAGAACATTAAAGTTAAAGGGAGTTTTTTCCATGCATTTAATTTCAGAAGGTACAAGCGCTAAAGATCACTTCAGTTATATAGGCAAATAGACACGATGGATCAGGTTAACGGTTTGCTGCTTCGGCATCAGTTACATTGAATACACTGAGACACCCCAAGAGGCCAAGGCAGCAATTGCATCAATCCCTAGTCAGCAAAGCACTTGCACATGAGCTTAACTTTATTTTGTTTTGTTTACTGTTTGTCTGAATATGGTTCAGATATGCTTTAGCAGCAGGGTGGGGAAAGGGAGAACTCCACCTTTTGCTGTGTGCCGGGGACAACATGGGCAGTGGAACCAGGATTTGTGAATTATAGTTAAAGCCCTGCAACCCACCTTCCAGGTCAGTGCTCAGAGGTGTTATTCTCATCCCACAGGGAAGAACTTGTAACAGGGCGCCTCCTACTTTCGTTACTAGGAAGGGGGAGCATAGCTGTGGAAGACTGTAGAAAGCCTGACAACAGGGCTACAGGCTGCTGATGCAGCCTGGGTGAGGGGGACGGGCTGGGGAAGTGGAGAGCTGGGTGATGACTGGAAGGGGACCAGACTTGGGTGTATATAAATAATCCCAACCTCTAGACTTGGAGGTGGCAATCCGACCCTGGCTGGCACAGGGTAAGGAGTGCTGAATGCAAGTGGCTGCAGAAAGGAGTGTGGCAGGCTGGGAGATACCAGGGGGCTGGGGAAAAAAATCCAGCCCGAGGGAGGAGGACTAGAGTAAGCAGAGGCCCCAGGATGGGGCTTATATTTGAGTTGGAACCATTTGGCTTGGTGGTTTATGTTCAAGTTCGACTGGAAGTTCAGGTTGTGGCTACAGGGAAGTTTGAAGGCCAGGTAACAGGGTGCCTGGGCTGCTTTGCCTGTTGAGACCTACTCTGGGAAGGGACATGAAGTGCCAAGGTCTGAGGCAGTGGGTGTACCTGGGTTACAGTACTTTAAGTAAAGCGTGATGGAGCACGTCTGCCAGGGGCTACTTACACCGCTGCATGCACCAAGGTCCCAGCCACTCACTGCCTTGAACAGCTCCCAGGGTCTGTGCTCTGTGCACCGAGCCATGCACCAACACCGTGTTCCCTGTGGTGGAGCTGGGGATGCAGCCACTCGCCTCTCCCACGCAAATAGAAGCATCTTTGGGCTCTTAAGGATGCCAGCTCTGCCTGCTGGCCAGCTCACACCAACCTCTTTTTTGCTCATCCTCTTCTCCATCCCTCAACACATCTGCTGGGCTGTATTGGTCAATCCACCACAGTGTTATAAATTAGAGTGGGAATGAACCAAACAGACATTTGCTGTTTGGTGGGGTGGGCTTGGGACCTGCCTGCACTGGCCAAGGCCAGCAAGCAGGGGACACTCTCAAACACCTGCTAAGAGGCTCTACTGGAGCCAGCCCTGCCTCCCCCCCAGCTGGTGACTATCAGCAGCAGGTAGGGGGAAAGGTAGGCAGACAGCCCCCTCCCACAAGCCCCCCCCTCCCACAAGTTGCTGGCTGGGGTCTTGGGAGAGGTGGCTGGGCCAAGGCTGTGCAGCAGGAGGGCCCCCACCCACTCCCTACCCAGGCCTCTTCACAGCTGAAAACAGGAACTGCAGTGCAGAGCTGCCCAGTTGGCCTTTTGCTATGCTGAACACTGGGCCTGGGAGAGAAAGGAAGTCCCCCCCCCCCCACCACCGCATGGACTCAGCCTGCTTCTCCCTCCCAAACCCCAGCCATGAATTTTTTGTGGGGGGGGCTCTCACGGCACTGCAGTCTCCCTTTCCCCACAGCACCAGTTCCCAGTCCAATGAAAAGTCAGCCAAGAAGCCACATGCTGCAGCTTCTGGCTGCAGCTGTCAGGAAGCTGGGGAGGGCATGTGGAAGAGAGCCCCCTGCTATGCAGACCTGCCCCCCCAAGACCCGAGTCAAAAAGCTCTGGGGGTGCCATCATGATGGGAGGGCTCCCTGCGCCTCTCCCACCCCAGCCACTCAAGAGCTGCAATGTGAGGCTGCCTGACCAGCTTTTTGCCGCAGCTGGCTGGCATTGCCAGGAGGCTTGGGCAGGCAGAGAAGGTGAAGGGCGCTCCCCGCAGCTGCCTCTGAGGGAATGAAGCCTCTTTGCCACATGGACCCAGCCTGGATCCCACCAAGACCTGAGCCTGCAAGCTTGGGGGAGGGAGCCACGCAGCTCCCTCACCCAGCTGCACAGCGAGGGGACAGCCTTCTCTGTCTTCTCCCTGTGACAGCCTGGGGGCTGGGCTGCTGCTTGCCCAGAGCAGATGAGCACTAGCTGAGGCTAGCAAGCTGCCCAGAAAGGGACCACTGGCATGGCAGCAGAATGCAGTCTACATTGAAGCACAATGGATGTGGTATGGATACTCAAAAAGCACTGTAACCTGAAGTGTTATAACCTAATACCACATCCATTGAGGGTTAATTTAGAGCAGGATCCACCATTTTTAAAGTGATTGAAGTTCCATGGATGGCTGTTCCGTTACAGTTTTAAAGCCTTTTGTGCTCACTTAACACATTAAGCGTAACATCTGTGCCTAGCCTTAAAGATTATCAACTTTTTAAGTGAATGCAAGCCTCTGTATTGAGAAAACATGAACAGATCTATGAGTTTTATAAAAATCATACAGAACAGAGGGGACCCAACCTGTTACAGGGAGTTTCCAGGCTTGTATGACTAAGCATATCCCAACCCAAGGAGGTAATAAACATTGCTACTCAAACAGTGTTATAATTAACTGCATTCTTTCAAGTGGCTCACTCTGTGATTCATCTAGATGGCAGTTATGCTGTTGCCAAAGAAGACCAAGGGCAAAACCACACAGTGCAGTCCATTTTCTAAAGGGATTCATGCAATCAGCACCTGTGACTGTTTTGGTTTATTTTATTACACCTTTTCTACCATTAGCCAGTAGTAAAAATATTCTAATTGCCAATTTTGTTTCCTTGCTTGTCTTCCTTTATAACTTCTTTGGGAAGCAGATCAATGGCTTCTGATGTTAGACATCAGCAGCATGTCAGTTTGCAACACAGAACCTGACAGTTGGAGCATGTTGGCTACACAAAGAAATAGGTTTGGGTTTTTTTTCTCCCCACCCACTCATCAATAAAAAGGTCACTGTATAGGTCAAATATAATTTCAATGCGTTTGCTCTGGTTTCTCCTCTCTGAATATTTCTGCTTGTTATCTGCCAATTTAGATTTGACTAGAATAATAAACTTTCCAAGGTTCAAAGCCAGAGCGATACTATGCTGAAGTCTGGCATTTTCCATGACTAATCATATCTGCACTTTGCTAAACAACATTTCATAATAAATCTTGTATAACAGAACCAGAGCTGGGCAAACAGTGGCTCCCTTAGGACAAAACCCTAGCAATTTTAATTGGTAATGATAATACATATAGTGATCATGGTGCTGAAGAGGAAAAAGGATGGATATTATTTCTCTGTAATGGCTCATTACCACAGGAGGTTGTAGAGGCAGAATATTAGCTAGGTTAAAAAATAGAGGATAGATCTATTAATAATTATTAAACAGAACAGTCAGGGATGTATCTCTAAACCCATGGATGTTTAGAGATGGACGTCAGGAAGGGTAAGACAGGGAAAATGCCACTCTTGATATACCCTCTTCATATGTTTTCCCTCTAAAGCAGAGGCAGGCAATTACTTCCTATTTAACAATTTCTGGCAATCTGTCAAGGGCTGCAAAGGTAGCCCTGCCCCTTGAGAGGTACCCTGCCCCCTGGTCATCATCTTGGGACCAGAAGTTCTACCCCCTAACCCCTGACCTTTGCCACCAGAAGTCCTTTTCCATGCCCTCAAAAATACTCCTTTTGGGAAGGGTATTTGTCATCTTGGAACCAGAAAAAATAGATACACTAAAAATCAAACACTACTAATAACATATTAATTTTATTTAACAAATATTGTTGTCCTGATTTGTGTGTGTTTCTGTGGTGTATATAAAAGCGATTACATAATAGCTCAAAATTAAGTCTTATTCTTGTGTATTGTATGGGGCGTGTGGAGGAGTGGGTGGGTTTGTGGGGAGCTGTGGATGTGCATGTATGTGGGGGAGGGTGTGTCTAGATGTGGGTGGTTGGGTATGGGGATTTGTAGGAAGGAGTATTTGTGGGGGTGTGCAGGTGTGAGTGGGTGGGTATGGGGTTTGTGGGGTGCATGGAGAGAGCAGGTGGCTGGGGGTATGTGTGGAGGGGTGGCTGTGGAGGGTGGGTGCATGTGTCGTGGGGTGTGTGCATGCAGCAGTAAGTGGGGCTCCCCCAAGAGGCTCGCAGATGTGTGTGGTGGGGGAGGTGAGTATATGGGAGGGTGAGGGAGGCATGGTGGAGAGTCTGGCTAGGTGCAGTGTTTGTGAGGTGTGTGATTGTGTGTGGGTGAAGATGTGGTTTTGGGGTTTGCAGGGGAAGGTTTGTCAGTATGGTGGGTTGTACATAGGACCCCCACTGCATGCGCCCCCCCTTGAGCTGGTCGGCATCCGCCTCCGCCCCACAACAGGCCAGAGCCTGCGTGCCTTGTGGCTCCTCCCCATCACCACCAGCAGTGCACAGCCTCAGCCCCGCCCTGTGCCTGCTCCAGATTCACCCCCAGCATAGTGCATCAGCCAGAACCCGTGCGCAGCCCCGACCTGGCCCGCTCTGTGCCACCCAGCTGTGACACATCCTGCCACCCCCTGGGCACACAGCGGGGCTGGGGTGGCTCCACAACTGGACTGCAATTCTAGACAGCACAGGTGGTGGTGGCTTCTTCTGACTGCCACCAACAGCCCCAGCCTTGCAGTACCAGTGGTGACCCGTGCTACCTCACATGCCCCTTGCCTGCTTCAGGCTCACCTGCCTGGGCTCAACCTTGGCAGCCGGGACAGAAGCTCTTGCTCAGCTCAGGGGGAAAGCAGCTCCTCCCACTGCCATCAGTTCTCTGCTGCAGCCACCCAGAGCCCATGCCAGGTTGCCTGGAAAGAGCTGCCACCTCCTGGGCTGTCTAGAAGGGCAGTCCAGGTATGGAGTTGCCCCAGCCCGACCATTTGACTACAGAACATATTTTTCCCACCCCTACTCTAAAGTATCCAGTCCTTCTACTGTCAGAGATAGGAGCCATTGGTTTGGCTCAGAGTGACATTTCTTATGGTCTTGTGGCTCTTGTCCAAATGTCAGACCATTCTTTGATATAGTTTAAAAGCACAGTTGGCAACACAAACATAAGAAAATTCTGCAAATGAATAGATTCTCCTATTTTTAGTAATGGTGCTATGTAAGGAATGAACAATGACAGGTATAAGGGTATAAAGCTAGAAAAAGCAAATATTTCCTAACAATAAGTTTGCTCGAATGAATGGGACTCTGGTCCTTGAGTGAGCTAAGATGAAAAGATAAAATATTCAATAGTACAAAGTAGGCAATGATACTGTTCTAACAGGTGGATGGGGAAAGTGCCTTAACAGGTCCTTTCTGTCTCTAATCTCCTTGGATGTGTTTCCATTGCAAGGAAATGAAACCATGAGAATTAAAATTATCTTGATGTCAGATCCATCATGGAGGAAAGGACAGGTCATTTTTAACTCAAGGTAAGTAGTTACAGCCAGTGCAAGGTGGATGGTGTAGGGCTACCTTTGATTAGCTGCACAGAGCCGAATGGTGTTTGTGCCCAATAGGATTTTACACCGAGTTAGTGATCTCCTTTATGTGCAACACAAACTAGCTTGATCTTCCTTGGTTCTGAGGACAAGTCTCCTGACCAAGCACATCTGGAAACTCTTGCTCTTTATAATATGCACAAGCTTAAATGCCTGCAAGAAAACAAATCTTAAGAAAATGCCTTTTGAGGCTTTTTATTTCCAGATGCTGTCATTTAAGTTTTGAATTTCTTCTACCTACAATGACATACTTTCTAATGTGAGAAATGCCTTTACCAGAGTGAGAAAGGCATTTGCTGGTCAGCTCCATGGATTTCATTTTCTTGTCACATCCTGAATAATCCTATTATTTTTTTCTTGAACTTTCTTTGTGAAACCTGAGAGGATGAAAAACTGTAAAGTGACAGATATAAAAATGGAAAACACAAAAACATCATATAAGAGAGGAAGCTGTAAATATGATTCTGAAGTGATTCATTCTGAGCCTAGCTTTTCAATCCATTCTCATGCCTTATTCAGACAAATTCTTAAAGATGAGAGCTAGATGCCCCTGTTGAGGCATGTCTCCCTCTCCAACCTAAGCACTAAGTCAGGACTTGCTATATGGCACAGGGATTCTGGGCACCCCAGCTCCTGGAGGCCCTTGTGATGGCAAAGATGCCCTGAAAACATGACCCTGGTGTAACTGATGCATAAATGTCTGTGGGCAGCCTAAAGAAGCCTAAAACAGTAGCTGTAAGGTGCAAATGACCTAGTAAGCTTGAATGTTTTGTGGCTTCTGAATCCTACACAGCTGTGTGCTCTCCCGACTCACAGTTGAATAGAGGCTTTCTGTGTTGGGCCACCACTGCCCTTAGTTTACCCTGGTGCTGTTGAAGGCTTTATCTACATCTGTGGTTCTCAACCTTTTTAGATGCAGGGCACCCCTTGTTTGACTTGAAGCACCGCTCCATAGCCTTTGCGAAATGAGTAGCACCACATTAAAAAAACAAAAAAAACCCCCTAATTTATTGATTACAGTGCTTATCTGCTTGCAGAGGGCCTGGGCAGTGGGGACAGGGCAGCACCCAGGTAAGGACAAGCCTGAGCCTGCAGTCATCAGCTCACACCTCATGGCACCCTGCAAAAGATTTTGCAGCACCCCAGGCTGCCCTGGCACCTTGGTTGAGATTCACGGCTGTACACAGTGTACTCTGCATGGGTGGGTGCATCCTAATATCTTTCTCTTTGGAGACATCAGTTTGCCAGATATGGAGCAAAGGATGAGAGAAGGAGGCCATGGTTTAAGCAAAGAGGAAGGATGCTAGGCCCTTGCTCAATTCAGCAGTCAGGCCTGATTGCAGTGGTCCTGTCACTGTCCTACCAAGCTGTCCTAGACTGAAAGTATGAGGATTGGACTATCTGTACAGGTGTCTCTACATCCTTTGATTGCTTTAATTCAGCTGAGCACTTGTAAAATTTCCATCAGTGCCTTAGAACACATCTTCATTGCAACCAGTGTGCCAAAATCAGCTTTAAAACTTTCCTAAAATGCTGGCTTGCATCCATAGATGCTTCTCGAGCAAATCCTGGGATGTCATTCTCCCCTTGTACTCGGCTTTGGTGAGGCCGCAGCTGGAGTACTGCATCCAGTTTTGGGCTCCACAATTCATAAAGGATGTGGAGAAGCTTGAGAGAATCCAGAGGAGAGCCACGCACATGATCAGAGGTCAGGAAAACAGACCTTACGATGACAGGCTGAGAGCCATGGGACTCTTTAGCCTGG
>NW_017728906.1:189239151-189257658 GCF_001723895.1 Crocodylus porosus
GTTCAAGCACCTACATTGAACACCTTCAAGAGTAAATTGGATGCTTATCTTGCTGGGATCCTATGACCCCAGCTGACTTCCTGGCCTTTGGGCAGGAGGCTGGACTCGATGATCTCCCGAGGTCCCTTCCAGCCCTAATGTCTATGAAATCTATGTTCCCATCTCTCTGAACCTATGGATAATGGCCCAAATGGCCATTTCTGAAAGCCCAAATTTTTGCAGATGTTGGCATTCATGAGGGGCATTTCAGTGCATGTTTGTGCCACAAGGAGAACTCAGCATTATGTGCTGGACTTTCCACTAATGGTTCAGGTTTATTCAATAATATGTCTAATACAAACGTCAAGAGGGACACAGAGAATCTGGAGAGGGTTCAGAGGAAGGCCACTCATGTGATTTGTGGTCTCTGTGAAAGACCTTACGAAGAGAGGTTGAGAGATCTGGATCTCTTCAGCCTATACAAAAGATGGCTGAGCGGTGACCTTGTAGCCACCTATAAATTTATCAGGGGAGGACAGGAGGGAATTGGGGATGCTCTGTTTACCAGAGTGTCCCTGGGAGTAACTAGGAATCATGGGTGCAAACTAATGGAGAGTAGATTTAGGTTAGACATTAGAAAGAAATGTTTTACAATAAGGGTGGCCAGAGTCTGGAATGGGTTTCCAAGAGTGGTGGTGCTGTCACCTAACTTGGAGGTCTTCAAGAGGAGGCTTGATAGTCACCTGGCTGGATCGTCTGACCTCGGTCCTTCCTGCCAGGGGCAGGGAGTCGGACACGATGATCCATTGGGTCCCTTCCGACTCTACAGTCTCTGAATCTATAATCTAAACTTGCAAGTTTCAGCATGTAGCACAGTGGGGCCCTTATCTCGCTTGGGGCTTTAGGGTGGTCTCACAGTACAAGTGTTAATCAGTTGATCCAGTATTTTATGCCCTGGCTCTACAGCACAAAAGCACATGTAAATTATTTGGAAATGTTTAGTCCACATCTGCTGATACCAAGCTTCTTCCTCGCTGAGTGCTGGGATCTACTAATAAGGTTATGCTTATATCATTTTTCCCAGCTTGCCTTTCAGAAAGTAGCCCTTTAAATCTAGATAGAGATGAAGTCTCAGGCAGTTATTTGGTGATTGGTAACTGTTGGTGCACTCTCTCTCTCTTTTTCCTTCTCCTCCTTCTGATTTCCCTCTGTAAGTGGTTGTTACATTGTTCCTTCCTCAATGCTTCAGAAATTCTGTGTTCTATTATGTGAATGTTGTGTATTTCTTCTTTGCACGTGTATTCAGAGAAACAATGAAGCCTATTTTGTAAGTTCAATAAATAAATAAATAAATCTCAAAGCCAACACAATGTAAAATTGGAGTCATTAAAGCCTGGTGTGATAAATACTTATTTACATCTTAATTCAATTTTTTTTTTTCAGCCCACCTCATCTCACAGGAAAGATGTGAAAAACTAGAGAGAGGAAATCAAACATTTAACAAATCCTGCATTGGTCTTCATTTGTCTCATACTCAAGATTATTCACCTCAGAAGATATCTGCTCTGTAGAGCCATTGTTAAGTATGAGATGGTTTTCAGAGAGAATTAAAAGCACTCATGCATTGTATCATGTTGTGCAACTGATTTTATTCAACATCTCTGAAGTTGTTATTGGCAGACACAGATTGCTTTATGAACTGGTGCCCCCTTTCAAATCACATCTGCCATGCTGAGTTAATGGACCATGTTCCAGTAGAGTGGGTGGGTGGTGAACCACACAGACCTACTTAGTATTCATGGAGTCTTTTTCTTTCTTTCTCTAAATCCATTATTTAAGACTACGTAGTTATCAGTAACATGGGCTACTGGAACCTGTTTAGTTTCCAGAGGGGCAGCGGGGGATAACACCACAGTAACTCCAGCATAATAAAAGGGCACTGCACTGCATGTATTAAACAGCACATATTGAGACAGAATGGAGCACACAAATGAAGGAAAGGACTATTTAGATGGACATTCCTCCATGGAAAAACATGGGTTGGCTACCAATCTTTGTTTTTATCCAAAGGTCAGATTTTAAAAGACCGAGATACTGGGTCAAGTTCTCCAGTGGTATAAAGTAGTATGGGTCTGTCAAAGTCAATGGAGCTAAACTGAATTGCACCAGTTGGCTTGGCATCTAACATGATTAGTATTACAGTACTGCCTACAAGTTCTAGCTGAGATCAGGAGGAACTAATTGTGCTAGGCGTGCAGTGGGTACATCTACACATGCAATTAATACATCTGCATTTTCTATGCATAAAGTTCAGGTGCATTTAGGGCCCCTACACACATGTGAATGTGTGCCCATTGGGCCAAATTTGCTCCTGATGGGAGTGGTTCAGTTTAGGGCTGCTTCTGCCTTGCTCTGCTCCCTACAGCAGCCAGGAGGAGGTCTAGGCTCCCCCAGGTGCCACCCCAGGCTGGCAGGGGTCATGAAGGGCTGGTCTTGATCTACACATGGCTGGAAGAGCTGTCCCAGTTGCCAGGCAGCTGCCTCCCAGCCATGTGGAGATGGGGACAGGTCCCCATCTTCACATAGCTGAGAGGTGGCATCCAGCATAGCTGGGACAGCCCACACCTTGTAGCCTTCTGATGCCTAGACACTGACTGGGAGCAATTTGCTTCTGGTGAGCATCTATGCACTTTGGTGTATTAGTTTCATGGCCTATTTATAGTACCTGTATCTATAGATACTAGAAAACCGTGCATTAGACCGATCTACTGTGCAGTAATTGCTACGCATGTGTAGACACTGATACTTTATTATGTATTAGATTAGTCTGATGTACAGTAATGCGTTTCATGTAAATGCATCCAGTGGGAGTCAGGCTTTGTCCCAGATAGCTTACAAAGAAGGAAGAGTAGGAGGAAAAACCGAAGCACAGAATACTGAAGGGAATTATCAATGAACACAAAAGAAATAGAAAGTGAAGTCTCCTGAATCCTGGTCCAGCAGTATATCCATAAACCTGGTTGGCACATTCATGCTAGTGTGATATTCACCTTGGCCTTGTAGACAGCATGAAACCCAGTTTGAGCTGTAAATCTTGTATAAAGAAGCTGGGTAAATTCAGGGGAGGTTAGCTCATTCCACATTCTATGCTGTTTTGACTAGCTTACTATGTGGCATGTCTACATGAGATGCTACATCACCATAGCGATGAGCAAGCACCATAGCGTTAGCAAGCATGAACCATGACACTGATGTTACTGTGTAGTAGCTCGTTGCTACTACACAGTGTGGTCAGAAAAGTCCTGTGTATCATCGGGACTGTGCAATAACTGTGGTTACTGTGCAGTCATTTAGTACTTGCTAATGTAACTATGCAGTCGAGTGCACGTGTAGATGCACGCACAGATACCCAGCCAAGTTAATTTAAAGCTAGCTCAAGCACAGTATATATCCATTATACTACAGGTGCAGCAGTACGTGCAATGTTGACAGGAGGCACATAAATAGCTCAGATATTTGAAGTCATGTTATGTCATGTAAATTTATGAACAATGTATGTATTCATATATATTGTTCGTACACTATATATTGACATATATACATTGACTTGGCATGACATGACATGACATGACTTAAAATATCTGGGATAGATAGATAGATATACAGTATGAACGATACAAACAATATATAATAATCACTGGATTAAATTTATAAATCATGCATCTGCATATATAAGTGTATGCATATGATTTCAGGACTCATGGTAGAGATGAGATATTTTATTAGACCAACTAGATTTTTGCAAAAAAAATTCTGCATATGATTTCTAAATGTATAAATATGTGAATTTTTATATATGATTTATACATTGATAAATATTTTGTGTTTCTAATATTTATAAGTAGCCAGATATTTGTAGTCATTTAGTTCCCCATTTCCCACTGAAATCAACAAAAGTTAAGCTTGAGCCCTAAGACATTTATTAATTTACTTAAGTAGTTGTTTGCTGATTTATTATTCCCCTGACAGAATAACATGCCCATACTTCACTATTGGGTTACTGTTCTTCTCAGGGTAGCAGACTAGTACACAAGGCAAGTACAAAAGACTTCCATGTACTATATTTGTTAAATGTAATAACCCATAATGGCTATACCATGTGGGTTACCCAAGATTTGTTTTCAGGAATGTTTCTCCATGACATTGCTGTATGCATTTCCCTCAGGCAAAAGTAATTTCATGCAGGATAGTATGTTATCTCACATCTTACTATCCCCACCTGGTGTCTCTCATGTGTATTATCACTTTCACCTTCAAAGGCTGACAAGGAAGTATGTGCTTTGACAATTAGAGAGGGATGCATCCAGACCTCTAGTCACAATGCATAGTGGAACTGATAAAAGCAGGTGATTCACACTATGCCTTCTTTTCATTTTTCAGTCAAGATACCAGCAAAGCATTCACTTGGGAAACCCATAAGCACTGGCCCTGCCCCAGAGCACTTACACCAAAAAGGCCTCCTGAGTCTGGCTTCCCAGTTTCAAACTAAGCTCTCACATGGGATATTTTTGCCTACAAGAATTTTATTAACTACAAATAAGCAAATACAAGCAGTTCAACGTGCATAATAATTCATCATAATTAATACATTATTCTTACACTGTACTTTTCACCAGTGGATCTCAAAGTGCTCAGCCATGAGGCCATGGTCATTATGCCTCTTTTACAGATGAGGAAGCAGAGGCACAGAGTTGTAAAGAGACTTCTCCTAGGTCACACTGCAGGCTGATGGGAATATAATCTAGGCCTCCTGCACCCCTGTCAGTGCTTTCTCCAATAAGCTACATTACTTCCTTCCTTTCTTTTCACTTCTGGTGTTATTTATAATAGTGCTCTTTCAGTGGACACCTTATAGGAATTATCTACCCCTACTTGTCTCTCCTTCTTGTCATAACTAGGGCAGGGCAACTGTCCCAGGTGCTGACTTGTGATAGGGAGCAGGACCAAAGAAAACAAGCTGCTGTTGGCAGCTGTGTGATCACACAAAAAGTATGGTGGCAGCCAGAAGTCACTGCTGCTTCTATGCCCTGGGCACTCAGCCACATCGCTATGCCTACACCCTATTTGAGGGCAATGGTCAAGGTTGGCCTTAAACTGTTGTGTGGATATACCCTGCGTGTGCCACTGGCATCTGCTCCAGTAACCAAAGTGCCAGGGGTTCATAGTTTTGAAACAGAAGGGATGAGAGTTTTGGGAGAGGAAAAAGACTGTAAATAAAGAAAGGGCAAGCAATAATGCAAGCAATAAAATATCTGTTGGAATATGTGGGAATACTGAAGTAAAATACTAGTAAAGTATTAACAATAACACAGTACAATAAGTAAAACAAGAGCCATATGGGGGTGTTTTTCTTCTTCATGCTGTACAACAGAGGCCTGAAAAGTTCAGAAAGAAACACAACCTGATTGAATTTCAGCCAAAAGAGACTCTCTATTATATGCAGTATTATTAAGACCCATGTACTCTTCAGGCAAAAGGCAGCGTAGAGGTGCACCTTATAAACTAACTAAATCACAGATGCATAAACTGGCCGATAGAGCTAGGTACAGAAAGTTAGAAAGCCTGAGACTGAATTGATTCAATATTTTCAGGTTAAGTGTCAACTGAATAGATTGAGTCAATAAGCAAGTGAACAGACATCCAGTTTTGATTCTGTAAATGCAGCCACATGCCTGCAGGGGCCTAGACCAGAAGTGGGGAGTGCTAGAGCACACCTCCCTGCTTGGCTGGAGTAGACAGCTTGGGCCAAGTCTAGCCCACCCACCCTGTGGTGGGGAGGCCTGTGGAGAAGGTGCAAAGCATTCTGGGGAACTGCGAGTTAAGTTAACTCTGGAGGGGATCTGGGACAGAAGTTCAATAAATCAAGTTAACTTAAATCAGTCTGATACTACGTCCATCCAGGCTTATCTTAAACTGGTTTGGGCCAGTTTGAAAGTGGTTTATGTGCACTGAACTTCAGTAGTTATAGACTTGAACCAGTTTCTGATCACTTATACCGGTTTATGTGTAATTCTGTCCCTAGCCTAGAAGGCAGCGTGAGTTTACATACTTGAAGAAATCAGGCAGCTGCTAGAAAAGAAAGGTGAGGCTTCAGGATACAAATTGCTTCAACCAGGGTTTCCTATTATTAGCTTTCCAGCATGGCACACTAGGTCAATAAAAAAAAAAAAAAGTATTGCAAGCACAGTATCCTCACTTCACTCACCTTCACCCCTTCTCTTAATTCCTTATCATTCTTTCCCCTAAATTCACAAGTCTCTGGTCTCAGGATAAAATTCACTTGTAGAGCAATACACCAATTAAGTCTCACTTTACTCCACAAAACAGGGCTTAACTGAGAAGCAGTGCAAATGCCTTCCGCTAGCCTTCTTCACACAGTGAATTTACATTCATCTTTTTTCCACACTCCCTCTTCTCCCCTGCTCTGCCTGTTCATACTGTTCACTACCCAAGTCCTATTTCCTTTCTCTCTTTTTCTGACTCTTAATGACTCTCTCTGGCCATCTCAGTGCTACATTTCTTCTGCATGAGCCCTTCTCCATAAAACTAGCTCTCTACCTTCCACAGCAGCACTGGACGTTTTTTTCCAGGTTTTTTAGGAGAGTCCTAAAGTGTGGATTTGCCCCATAGTGTTTGCTTTTATTACTTCAGCCTGGAACAGCTTCACTGCCTGAAAAACACTGCAGGAACAACCACCCTTCTTTAGAAAATGAAATGAGCCTCATGAAGCTTACAGCAGGTATGTAGTTTATTTGTTACCTTGGTGTTAAAAAAATCTGTATTTTCTAAGCCTTGATGACTTGCATGGCCAAGAGATCAACAAACTGTGGTGAGGCCACAGTCCCTGCAGAAGCCAGGGACCTCTGAATTGGTACACTGGACATAGATTTAAGAAACACGGTTTCAGGCAGCACTTCACATGCCTAAATGATTCATAGATTCATTGATTCATAGAAGTCGGGTCGGAAGGGACCTTATAGATCTTCTAGTCCGACCCCCTGCCCTGGGCAGGAGAGAAAACTGGACTCGCATGATCCCAGCCAGGTAGATATCAAGCCTCCTCTTAAAGACCCCCAGGGGAGGAGCCAGCACCACTTCCCTTGAAAGCTGGTTCCAGATCCTAGCCACTCTGTGAAGTAGTGACATCTAATGTCTAGTCTAAACCTACTCTCTAGCAAATTATTGCTGTTATTCCTTGTTACCCCGGGGGGTGCTCAGTAGAACAAGGTCTCTCCCAAACCCTGCTGGCCCCGCCTAGTGAGTTTATAGATGGCCACCATGTCCACCTCAGCCTTCTCTTGTGAAGGCTGAACAGGTTCAGGTCCTACAGCCTGTCTTCGTAGGGTCTTCCCTGCTGCCCCTGGATCATGAAGGTGGCCCTCCTTTGGACCCTGTCAATGCTGTCCACATCCCTCCTGAAGTGTGGCACCCAGAACTGGACGCAGTACTCCAGCTGTGGCCTGACCAGTGTTGCATAGAGGGGGAGGATCACCTCCTCGGCCCTGCTTGAGATGCATCTGTGGATGCACGACAAGGTACAGTTAACCCTACTGATTGTGTCCTCTCATTGTCGGCCCATGTTCATCTTGGAGTCAGTAATGACTCCAAGATCTCTTTCTGCAACTATGCTCTCAAGGAAGGAATTTCCCAGCTTTTAAGTGTGCTGCTGGTTCCTACTGCCCAAGTGCAGGACCCTGCACTGTCTGTATTGAAACCCTTCCTATTTTCAATAGCCCACCCCTGTAACCTGTCCAGGTCCAGCTGTAATCTGTCCTTCCCTACTAGCGTGCCCACCAAATCTTGGTGTCATCAGCGAATTTGAACAGGCTTCTTTCACCCTGTTGTCCAAGTCAATAATAAAGAAATTGAACAGCGCAGGCCCAAGGACCGAGCCCTGGGGGACTCCACTGCCCACTTCCCTCCAGGTCGAAAAAGACCCGTCCATCACTACCCTCTAAGTACGACCCTTCAGCCAATTTGCAATCCATCTGACTGTGTAGGCATCAATGCCACACTCACCTAGTTTTTTAATGAAAACGGGGTGGGAAACCATGTCAAAGGCCTTGCTGAAGTCCAGAAAGACTACATCCACCACGACACCTGCGTCCAGTGATTTCGTGACCTGATCATAGAAGGCAATCAGGTTGGTCTGACCAACATGATAGGATCAAATGAGTTCGGATCCTAACTCCCATTTCCAAAAGCATCTTGGGCTTAGAGCCCTAAAGGCAATTCTGCAGCAGGGATTGAAGACAGTATTGATTTGAACTAACTGCTGGGAGGGTCAGGTAGATTTAGGTTGAGAGATTAAAATGGCCTTGCTTGATGAACTTAGGCATGTGAGTTGTGGGTGTTGCTAGACTATGATTCATGCAACCATAGTTCAGTGCATGTACAGCTCATGCAGAGGTTCTGCTAAAAGCACTGACTAAAGTAAGCATGGCTGGGAATAGAGCTAGACAGGTATCACATGGCTGGGCAAAATAGTGGACCTGGCTGGTGGCTTGACCCGATTTTTCCAGCAGCCCCTGCCCACACAGCTCCTGGCCAGCCTTCATGGAGGACCCAGGGCACAGGGCCATAGAACTGGGGCTCTGTCCCAGCCTAGCCAAGTCTTGGGCTGTCATGGCCCCGTGTCCCATCTCCGTGGAGCCATGCAGCTGGGAGCTACACAGGCAGGGCACACGGCCGGGTGGGAAGCTGCCCTGGGGCCAGGGGCAGGGTCTTGGAGCGGTAACAGCATGGGTCCCATTCCAGGGCAGAGCTGCGATATGCTCCCTGCCCACCCCTGCCTGTGGAACCCACGCTCATCTCAAGGATGTGCGGGCTGCATATCACAGGTCTACTCCAGCCCTGGCCTTGCACTGTCACAGCCCTGAGATTCTGGGGTCTTCTTGGCCCTGCCCACCCATCTTCCTTCCAGCCATGGCCCCATCCCAGCCACCTGGCAACACGTCATGCCTGTGCATGTCCTGCTCCCAGCAGTCAGTGCAGGGTGGACAGGCTGGGGTGCCCAGACAGTGCAGCTGGGTCCAGCAGTGACTGCCATAAGGAGACTGACTAACTAACTACCACTGCAAGGGCTGCCAGGAAATGGAGTCTGACACGGGCCTGATCTGGCCCATGGGCCAGACTTTGTCCACCCCTGAATTATTATAGATCACTTTCATAGGGCATGGATTAAAAGACACTGGGAGACCTAAGCTATTCAGACTCCTCACAATGCTAGTGGATAAAGTATGATTAATAAGACTGGGATGGATACCGAAATAAGGATCAGAACAACCTCATAAGCATGTTTTTTTACTCCCCCACATCACCCCTGCACATCCTGGCTGACATTTGTGGGCAGGATGCAGACTGGGAGCAGGGGGCTAACCTGCCTCTCTGCAAACAGGGAGCAAGTGGGGGCATCACGAGATATCCTGGGATGCTGGAGGACGGGGAAATAAAGTGATTCACAAGATGTTAAGACAACAGGTGACAAGAGGACTAAAGCACTTTTAAGTGCCATGGAACAGTTCATGAGTTATCGGGAGATCTATGTCAAAGTACATTTCAGTTAAATATCTACAGTAAGAAGGTGCCTTGGGATCTGAGCCCTGATCCCAACAACCCACTTCCTGCCATGCCACATATGCATGGCAAGAGGCATAATTTTGGGATCGGGGATCAGATCCAAATCCTACTCTTTCTACTTGGGAAAAGGCTCGCAGGCTACCCCTGCACCAGCAAGTTGAAAGTTGAGTACCTGCAGTCTGGCCTGACCAGTTCTTGGGGCTAATAATCATTTGAGACCAAACTGGATCCAGTTTGAGCCCCCCAGTATGGTCCTGGGACCAGGAACAACAATCCACTGGTTGTTTGCTTCTCTCCCAGGATTACACTGGAGCTGGTTTGAAACCCAGGGGTGGTTTTAGGGCTGGGACTAACAATCAGTTGCTTGTGCCCCCAGCTTTGGTGAGTCTGTGGGACACAGGAGATCAGAGGCTTCCAGAGTGGGGAACTGAAGGACTTTCTCTGCTGGGAATTTCAAACATTGTACCCACCAGCCCCTGCCAGGTTCTTTAAACCCCACATTAAAACATTAGTTGTGGTGTGTAAACCAGCCCTATGTAAGAAGATGGATTCTCAATAAAAGTATTTTTTAAATGAAAGCCTGTTAAATACCAAGGCTAGGTACAGACATTCAAAAAGACTGGTTTTCTTTAAGTGGCATGGTTTAAGTCAGTAACCAACTGAACATATGTGAACCCTTTGTTGGGGGAGGAAGGGGGCACAAATCTTGGACCAGGTTCTGCCATTTTTAAACCAGTCAGCTGGATATCCAAAATCACCAATCACTTTGAGTAAATTTTGACCAGTGTATTTAAACCTAAGTTCAGGATGGTTTTGTAACTGGTATCTCAAGTAATTTATTTCTTTTATTTCTTTTTATTGAGCTATCACCCCATTTTACTTTCAGAAAAACAGCATCTCTCATGCCTGCCAACTAAATAGGTTACAAACAGTAAGTTAATAAAATCATTCACATGACTTTTTTGAATAGCTGAGCTAGGGGGAAATAACAAAGATGGGTCATTTTCTAGATCACATGCCCTACATTAGTGTCAGCTTCATCTATGATGTAAATAATGGGGGTATGTGCTGTGTGTGGAGGAATAAAATGCACTAAGTGAACTTATGCTTTTATATATGACATAGAGCATAATTTCCTTTTTAAAAATTGTTCCCTTTCCCACAAAGCTTTGTAAAATCTCTACAAAAGACTGAGGGCCTCTGAACTTCCATTACCAAATTTTGCAATATCCTTGTTACCAAATATTGCAATATCCATTTCTTAAACTCTTGAGTCCTAAAGTCCATCACATGATTTTTGTGAGGACTCTTTCATTAAAAGCTCATGTTTCTAGTTCTTGCAGTTTGCAGAGCAAAATTTGAAAAGGTGACCCCTAAAGGCTTAAAAACCAAAAGACAGGTATAAAGAAGTAATTTTTACTCTTATGACTTCTTGGAAATCTGACTTCTTGGAAGTCTGACTCCTGAGTTTTTGAACACTGGCAATGTTGTTCTCTGAAGTCAATTAAGTCATCCAAGAAAACCACCATGAGCTGGAGTAAATTCAGGATCTTTTGTGGGAGAAATGAGCATTTTGAATGGAACAACTTCCATGAAGTTGCCCTAATTTAACCAAGAGGAAAGCTCACCTTTATTTTTTATAAAATAGATCCTCTAACAGTTAGTTAAGTTTTTGCTCTGATGCAACTAACTGTAGCTAAAGAACTATTCCTCTCTCACTGAGTATTATAATGGCAAAAAAGGTAAGCAGGGACTGCAGATAATGATATGTAAAGGAGAGAAAGAAGACAAGGAGAAGAATGTTTGATATTCTTTTTTTAAATGCTTTCCAAGCTGTTTTAAACCTGTTCTTCGTCTCCACTGAAAGACTTTAAAAAAGAAAAAAAAATGAAGACAAATCTGTGTATCCTTTTCTTATACAACCCATCAGGAAATATTTACTTACAATATATTTACAGTGGCCAGGGGTATGTCTACACAGTACCTGACAGCACCGTGCAGAGATACTCAAGAAAGCCGCGTGTGCACCAGCTTCTGAACCTGATGAAGTATCCCTGCATCAGCATGGCACTTCAACCAGATGAATAAACCTTGCTTCTTTGAAAAGGGTAGAAAAGAGATTTTCAGCAGAGCAAATTAGCTTGGACGGAGCCTGTACAAACATGGGTATGCTGTCCAGTTCAGGAGCTGACATACTGCCCTGTGCTGTTTAGACATATTCTGGGTATTTCTGTGATGTACTGGGTTGTAATATTCTTTGTAGGAGACGAGGAGACAAATTTGAGTCTCAATCCACATGAAACTCAACTTTTTGGTCGTATAATACGTCTCCCATATAAGCCATAATTCCATATATTATGAGGTTAATTCTTTTATATTGCCCATTAAACAGTACAACATCATCATCCCTTGATCTTTTATCATACTATTACTCAGACCCACACGTCTTCATTTAAGCAAATAAACAGGGCTAATGCTGTGCATTAAAATTATTCACAGGAGTGAGGGAAGCTAGTGAAGAAGAGCTGTTATGTATCTGTGGCTGTGCTTACACCTGAGGAACTAGGAGGTGGAAAATGAAACTGCAAGCTCCTGGCTGTTTATTTCAAATTATATGTTGTTATAGAGTAATGTATAGGTGTTCAATGCAAGGACGGGAATGTAGCTGCTCACAGAGTTAAACTGAAGGAAGAGGAAAAATGAATCTGCTCCTCCTGATTAAATATGCTTCACTGAGAATATAAATCACATGCAATCAATAGCAGTAAACACCAGAAACATGCCATTATAGAGCAATGAAAAAGATGTAGGGTGACAAGCACACAGATCTGGATACCATAGATATGGGATCTTCCTGAGCATTGATTTTTAAGGGCTTTTATTTATCACAAGCTGGGCCAGAGCTGCTGGCCCTGCAGGAACCACTAAACAAGTATTGGTCTATCAGAGAAAAACACTTAAGTTCCTAAGATAAATTCTGCTAAGAAATCCAATGGTTAGCAACATGATGAATCATCCATAGCAGGGCTGTCCAGCTGGCGGCCTGCAAAGGACTAATGTATGGCCCATGGGCTCCTACCTGGCCACCACTCACCCCACTGGTTTGGCTATGCTGGCTGGGGCTCTGGGCTCTCCTCTGTCTTCCAGCTTCTGCTTTCTGTCACATTGGGAGCAGAGTGGCAAGGTGGAAGGGGGGCCAGGGCGGGATTTCAGCTGCCTGTTCACCGGACTGTACTTGTGGCCAGGAGCAGGGTGGAGTTGCATGCAGGGAGAAGGGAAAGCAAGCATTGGAGGGGGGGACCCCAGAAGGGCCACCCCACTGTGTACAACCTAGCAGACTCGCAGCTCCCCCCACCACCCAAAAGTTGGAGAGCCCTAATATCTACAAAACGTTGCTTCAGGGAAACTTCAGAAACCCCACTCCTTAATTGGCCAGCCTTGGTTTTACCACTTTCCAGATGAGGGACAGCAAAACTTTACTGGGCAATGAAAGGATTCATTGCACAAATGGTTACCTGGGAATGCAGGGGAGTGGACTTGATTGCCCAGGAGAATCCTTCCAATCCTAATGAATGAAAACATAGATTTCATAGATTTCTAGGATCCCAAGGGACCTTGTATATCATTGAGGCAGGAAAGAGCACTGGGGTTAAGTAACCCCAGGTAGGTACTTCTCTAATCTCTTCTTGGACACCTCCCAGGTAGAGGAAAGCACCACCTCTCTTGGAAGCCCATTCCATATTTTGGCAACCCTCACCATAAAGAATTTCTTTCTCATGTTCAATCTACATCTACTCTTTTAGTTTGTGACCATTATTTCTAGTAACCCCGAGGGGCACCCTGGTAAACAGAGTATCCCCTATTCCCTGCTGCCCCCCACCCCGCCCCCGATGAGTATGTAGACAGCCACAAAATCTCCTCTCAGCCCTCTCTTGTGGAGACTGAGTCAGGTCCCTCAGTCTGTCTTCATAAGAACTTACCCACAGGCCCTCAACCATACAAGCAGCCCTTCTCTGAACCCTCTCAAGTTTGTCCACATCCTGAAGTGCGGCGGCCAAAATTGGATGCAGTACTCCAGCTGCAGTCTCACCAATGCCACGTAGAGGGGAAGTATCACCTCCTGAGACCTGCTCATGATGCACCTGCTAATGCAAGATGTGGTTAACCTTACTTATTACCTCATCACACTGGTGACTCATGTTCATTTTTGTGTCAACTATGACTCTTGAGATCCCTTTCCACTGCAGGGGTACTCAGAATGATACTTCCCAGTCTATAGGTGTGTTGGTGATTCTTTCTTCCCAGGCGCAGCACCTTGCACTTATCCTTGTTAAATTGCATCCTATTCTTATCTGTCCACTTCCCCAGTCTATCCAAATCTGCCTGAATTCACTCCCTGCCCTCCAGTGTGTTTACTATACCCCATAGTTTATTGTCAATAGCAAATTTGGAGAAGGTGCTTTCAAAACTTTCATCCAAATCACTGATGAATATATTGAACAGCACTGATCCAAGGACAGAGCCCTGGGACCCCACTGCCCACATCCCGCCAGGTAGAAACCGACCTATCCACCACCACTCTTTGGGTGTGTCCTATAAGCTAGTTTCTTACCCACCTTACTGTGAGAAAATCCACATCACAGCTACTCAGTTTGCTTGTAAGAATTGGGTGCAACTCTGTGTTGAAAGCCTTTTTAAAGTCCAAGTAAATAACATCTCTCTCCACCCCTGCATCTAAGCACTTTGTGACCTGGTCATGTAAAGAGACCAGGTTAGGTAGGATCTGCCTGCTGTAAACCCATGCTGGTTTCCCCTTAACATTGCATTACCTGCTGGCCCACCGCAAATGTGATCCTTTATGATTTTTTCTAAGGTCTTGTCAAGAATAGACGTGAAGCTAACTGGCCTAAAATTACCTGGGTCCTTCTTTCTCCCCTTTTGAAAATAGGGTCCACATGGGCCCTTTCCCAGTCTTCTGGGACCTGTCTTGAGTGCTACAAGTATTCAAACACTTGAGTCAGTGGTTTTGCTATAACACCGGCCAAATCCTTTAGTACCCTTGGGTGAAAATCATCAGGGCCAATTGACTTAAATATGTCCAGCCTCTCCAAGTGCCCTTTCACTAGGTCAGCACTAACCATAGGTGGATTGGTAGATTGGTACATTTTCAAAGCATTTACAAACAAGGGCTAAATACATTATTTTGAGGAACTGAAAAGTCTTGGCTCTGTGAAAATTGCATTATAGCTGAGCTTTTTAAAACGTATGCAGTGCTTGAGAGTATAATCTTAGCTGAGTGGAAGCAGGGCCTTTGCAAAGCTGTGACTGACTGTCTCTAGATTCATACACTTTAAGGCCAGGAGGGCCTATTAGTTCATCTAGCTGGACATTCCTCACAATGCAGGCCATAGAACATCTCCCAGGTGTCCTTCCATTGAGCTCAGTAACTTGATTAAAGCACATCTTCCATATCAAAGCATCATCTGCAACCATCAGTTCTCCAGTTGTAATGGAATAATTAATTGTATTCATGAAAACAGACCCTGCTAATTGGATTTGTAAATTATTGCATATTTATTTACCTGGGGGGATTATTCAGCATAGATTAACAACAGTGAAGATGTCTGTGCCTCATTCATTCTGTTTGGCCCTGTCCTCTTATGGGAGACTCCAAGCTTCATGAGTCCAAGATTCCTTAAGGTTCATGCCCTACAAAGTTGCTTTAAATGTGCGCTTTCATCTGGCTTTGTGGACCTTTCGTTAATTGAGTTCTAAATCTTGTCACTAAAAACAAAAGCAGAATGTATGTGATGCCTTTGAATTGAATCTGTCACAATAGTGGATTAAGTGAATTTGTGTCCCTTAAGCTTTACTAAGCTGGCTTTCAGACCTGTTTTCCACCACTTCATTACCAAGCACAACCACACTTAGGAATGGGATGCGCGTGTTTCTTGTAGGGAGGCAGTGAGGTCTGGGGTAGTAGAACACAGGACTCACTCTGGATCTAGCATTTGGCCAGCTGAATAACTTGAAGCATGTCACTTCACAGCTGTAGATTTGTAGATCCCTATCTACAAAATGAGGGTAATGAAACTTAAGAAATTTGAGCCAGAGTGATGAAAAAGCAGCTTACTGATGTTACTGAGAACCTGTAATATTTCAAAGATATGCAAGCCTAATGACTTTGTTCCATGCCATGACATTGCCCACCCACATGTCTACTTAAATGAGACTCCTTTTTAGATTCTCTTCAATCTATGTTCTTTCTAGGATTGTCCTTATGGGGAGTAGGACAAAGGTTCGTGTCAGAATGTATTGAAATATTGGAGCTTTGCAGAAAAATTAAACCAGAAGTCAATAGTATTCAAGATCTATTAGACTATATAATAAAATACGTATAGCCTAGATCCTATTGTTCATTTTGTAGAGCAAACTGATTCCTTTATTGTGCATGGTGATGAGGGTCAATGTATCTTCTCAGCCTGAGTATTGATCCTAAGAGAGAACTTTGGGGCTGAAAACATGGATCGTGACATTCAGCCTCTGTAAACACAGGTGCCAAAACAAAATACCATGAAGTGAACAGGGGTAGGAATTACAGCACATCAGCCACTCTGCAGTAAGTGCCCATGTGTTAACCTATGATAATGAAAGTTGATCCTCAAGAGAGGGCTAAGCTACTGCAAGTTACAATAGCTGTGGAGGCGGAACACTTCTGCATGCGGTTACTATGACAGAGCAGATTTGCAACCTTTTTCTTTACCATCCTACTTTACAATGGAGAAGCATTGAATAATCTCAGGGAAATATGGTGGTATTCAGGATGTAATTGGCTAAATTCCTGCAAGATGCTTTTGTGAACATATAAGCATGACCTTGTCCCATAAGACCTGAGGAATACTGCAGAACTATGTGGGTGTTTATATTTCCTTCAACCTATGCTAAAGGTGTCTTGTACTGCAACAGAAGAATTTGGTCACCAGAGTCTTTCTACTTCACTTCAGAGTCTTTCAAAAGCACTGATTTTCCTTAAGAAGATAAAAAGAGATTATTTCTCAATAACTTCAGAAATTGTCTTGGAGTAACCTTTTAATTTTTGCTGAATAGGCATCACAAAACATTTCTCAAGTTGGAATTACCCATGCCAACCGGAACAGAGATATCTACAGTATGGGCAAACATACCTTAAAACCAATTCAAGAAGCTAGGGGGGGACCTGCTTTTCAGGAGTGCACATCGGCTGTCATAACTGACTGCTACATCTACACGATCCTGTAGCAATACAGATCAGACAAAGCACCCTAATGTTGACTCTGTATGGAACAGTGCTCAAATTGCAGCAGTTTTACTATACTTGGATAACTACACAATCATGCAGATGTAATGGAAGCATCACAACAGCTTATGTTGATATCCTTTGATGATAAGACAACTGTTACATATACACCCCTAGAGTTTGAAATTCGATCTCAGCTAAAGGAACAGTTCTGCTAGTTTTTAGCAGTAGCAAACCTCTACACATTGTTTTTTCCATTAAAGAGGAACAAAGAGGCATAGTGCTGGTTGTATAGCAACATGAAGGGAATTTGGAGAGAGTACTGGTTGCAGGAAGGAAACACGTGGATGGGCACCAGGATGTAAGCTTCTGGCCATCTGCAGCATCGCTGTAATATAAGCATTCTCTTTAAAGACTTGACTTAGTTTTACAAGTATGGAGTTTTCTTATATTCACATTCACACAAAACCAGAAATGATTTGCACCTTGTATTGCCAGTGCCAGTTCTACAAAGTGGCTGTAAACAGATTGCTCTCATTCAGGGACATTTTACAGTCCTTCCCAATAGGAGTTTAAAGAGTGGCTTTGCCAGAAGCAGGCCCACAACCCAGATGGCTAAAGCAAGTTAGTAGAAAATTAGACCTTTGTTTATATGACAGGTTCCCTTCACCCCTTCCTTTTGCTGTACGGTGTAAATTGTAAATAACCATTGCAGCAAGATATATCCAAAAAATCTAAAGAATGTAGCTTACTGCTTGTAAGTAAACTGGTAATTTACTTTGATTTTTTTTTTCTTCTGGCAGAAAAAAGATAACTTCAAAACTCATTAAGGGAATCATTACCATAATGTACATCATGTACAGACCAAATTACTAAAATGGCATTTAGAATAATCTGGTGGGGTTTCTCTTCCCTTCTCTCATTCTTTGCTATTTAAAATGTGTAGTCAACCATACTTAGAAATACTCAGCTGGTAAGAAAGCAGTGTAAGCTGATGGTAAATTACATAGTTCGGTCACAGTGCGCACAGACAAATCCTCTCACAGGAGAACGCTCGGCTTTCTAATGCATATCATTCTCATTCCTTTTCTGTCCTGATCCCTATGCCATGTAGGACCCGTCTGAACTAGATCACAGTTCCCATTATAGAAGCTTTTAGAGGAATACAGAGTCAGCATAACCAAAACAATGAAAAGGTGCAGGTGGACATAATGAGGCTCTTTCCCTCCAAATTCCTGTCCAAGGTTTTGGAATGACCAGCAAGAGAAGCCGTCTCCAGAGAATCCCTTTAGAAGTATAGGATGAGGCCTATGAATACCGGGAAAGGGAGTCATGAACCCTGATCGAGTGAAGCACTTGTACGCTTAACTTCAAGTGTGCCTGGAATTCCATTAAAATAAGTGATTTCTACGCTGATCCTAATAACTTGTGAAGTCAAAGGATCAGATCCTATTCTGCTTTCTGGATGTGTGAGTGATGCTAAGTACCACTAGACCGGGTTTTAGATCCTTTTCCACACACAGCAAGAGCACATTAGGTTATTGCAGTAGTCTAGTGGTTAGGTAACCTGTCCAAGAAAGGCGGCATCCAAATTTCTAGGCCTTCCTCATCTA
>NW_017728906.1:189257969-189270080 GCF_001723895.1 Crocodylus porosus
GCTTCTGCACTTTTCATTAAATAGGATAAGCAGCATTGGCACACAGGGTAGGACAAGGGACTAACTGTGAAGTTCTGTTTCCTGCAGTTGGGAGTCAGCACATCTCACAGGCCTATGAACTCCTTGGGGTCCTCTCTGTGTCCCCATTTGAGTCTATTCTATATTAGCACAGGGCAATAGCATGAGTTATATCTAGGACCTCGTTTAAATCATGATTTCTCATTTTTCATAAAAATTGCAAAATTAAGTGATTTTCACAAAAAAAAAATGCCATTTGCAACAAAATGCCACAATATGGCTGCTTGCTTGGGAATTCCCCAGCAAGTGCCATATTATGGCATTTCATTGCAACAAGATGGCTGCTGCAGGTTGGGAAAACCATTCCCTAGCCAGCAGCAAAAACCTATCTGTCCACGGGAGGGGGGAAGGCTTTGCAAAAGGAAGCAGGGGGTGGAGAGAGCTTGAGAATGAGTAGGGGAGGGATGTTTGCTCCTCTGGATGGCAAAACTGGGGTGCCAGAGGTTGGGGCTAGGGGAAGAGAACACATGTGCAGAGGAGCAAACAGCTCCTCTCCTAACTGGTGCGAGGGCTGTCTACCAAGCCAGCCCCCAGGTGCCCCCCAACTCCACACACCATCCCTGTGCCCCAGCTTTCCTGTCCAGAGTAGCAAACAGCTCCACTCCTATACATCCCTAAGCTCTCTCTCCATATCCCTTTTGTGACCCCTTTCCCCCCACTCCTGTTGGCTGCTCTGCTTTTGCTGCTGGCTTTTTAGCAGCTATTGGAGGCTTTGGGAGCTGGGCCTCTGTTTCTGCAATTAAAACTGGTCCTAAACCTGCCCTCTCATCCACATGTGGGGTAGGCGGGGCACCATGATCTGGGCATGAAAATGGTGGCTGCCGCCAACATTGGGCCATGATATCAGTGATCTGGGCCTGCAATTTAAACCAAGCCCCAGTTGCATCTTTAGAGGGTGTGACTTTTAGAAAACCTCATGGAATTCCCTGCCTCTCTGGCACCTCCTGGGGGTTTCTCTGTGTGCTGAATGCAGAAAACTTTTTTATGCAAAGGCTCCTGGAGATTGACATGTTATTCAGAGAGATCCAGCTAGTCATTTGTATACATAATCGATGCCCAAATAAACCCCAGGGCAATTACCCATTTGTTGAAGTGAAGCTTGAATTACAGGTCGTTAACCCTTCCTTGGTGGATTATGGAAGACAATTAGCTACTGTAATGCTGGTAAATCTTTTCTTTTCTGCAGAGATGAAAGCCAGAGTGACCCATATATTGGATATTTACCAAATTAATGCAGTATGTCTTCATTAGTGAAATATGTCAAATATTAGTTCTGGAATATATGATCAAGCAAATAATTAGCCTGTTGTCAGCCAGTCTTTAGATGCTTATGCTCATGAACAATTGCAGTGAGAGATCCTATTGAAGAGGGCAGCTAAATAAAAAATAGAGTGCTAACAGTTGATGAGGAGGCTTCCACACCACCTTTGATAAAAGGCACTGTAGTCATAATCTGGAATACCTCAAATTTCTCATGTGTGTTGTGAAGAGCCAGGGACCCACTGTGAGGCACACCCAAGAGCTGAGGGCCTGGGGTCCTGATTGGCCTGGAGGTGGGCCAGGGCTAGTAGCTGAAGGTCCCAGTGGGGGGATCACACCCGAAGGGGAACCAGCTCAAGGAGGTATGTTGCCTGGTATGACGGCGGAAGAGGCTGCCTGAGGGGAGGAATCTAGGTGGGGTCCAATAGTAGGATTCGGGGGCCCTGAGTGGGGGCCAGTGATTATGTGAACATAGAGATGCCATCCAGTTAGCCCAGGAACTGGTGGGCAGGCCACACTGAGGTCGGCCCCGAGCAGGCCCCCTGTTACAGTCTTGTTTGTGCATCTACATATGATGCTACATCACTGTAGCAGTGCACTACAACAATGCAGCATCCACCGGCAAAAACTGTGATGCCACAGCTACATCACTGTAGTGATGCAATCCCTCAGTATAGTGCATTGCTACAGCAACATAGCATCTAATAACAACCGTGCACCACATGCATGGCCCGGTATGGTCTAATACTGTGTTGTCATTTAGTAATTCCAAAAGGAAGTATTAAATTATGGGACAGTAACAATAGTGCTATAGGGGCACATGTAGAAGTGCCCTGTTTTGCTCATGTACCTCATTTTCTGCACATGCTCTTCCTCTTTCCCATCCCCCTGTTCTCTTGTGTCAATCTGGCTAAAAACTCTGACTCTGTCCCACCCTTGGCCCTGTCTGTCTAGGTAGGCTGGCTGTCTGCAGCAACTCTATAGCTGTCTCCAGTTTTATCTCTGTTAGCTACTTTCTGTGAAGTAGCTATGTTACACTGCAGCTTGGACAGTTGCCTTCTGCCATTGATTTGTGAGGGCTGGCCCCAGACCTGCTCACCTGTGCATAATACCCTCAGGTCTTTGACTCTCTTGCTGTACTGGGCTGCTTGCCTAGCTTGTCATTCTCTTAATTGCTTTGTGCTCTGTTTGCTGCTGTTTCTCTAGGCTGCAGCATTCTCTCTCCTGGGAAGCAGAGTCTTATTTTACCAACACCATCATCTCTAATCATGGTGTAATTTCCACTGATATGCAATAGTAATGTAAATAGCACTAGGGTGACTGTCTGGTGAATAGTCCAGACAACTTAGTCCCTGGAAGAGTGTCTGTTGTGTTTCTAACATCAGTCTCTCAGCTGTCTTTATTTTTCAAGCTGCCTTCCCATTGCAGTTTGAGTACCCAGAAGATGTCTTGTGCTCAAAACCTATTTACTACTAAGTTGTTTGAGTTCTGCAGTAGTCTTGTGGCCCATTGTCTGAGCCTAGTGCATCAGGTAAGCTGAATCTTGCAAAATGTACCTTCACTTCTTGTAGCTCTTGTTTGCATATCCTCTGGATAATCCACCTTCCAGAAATGCAAGGTGAACTCTAGTGTGACCATGTTGTTCCTATTTCAAATGGTCTCTTCCTTTATCTCAACCTCCTAGAACAAGATTCTCAATAATACCACTCTTGATACCTGATAGTCCCTATAATGCCTCACGGAGTATATATTGGTGTGCTTTTGACATTGGTTTGATATGCACAGGCATTTATACCCAGCAGCACTTGTCAAAAACAAGGTGTGATAAGTTTTCTTGCTCAGCATTCCATAACCTATCCTTGACATCATAAATGATGAATGCTTCTGCCTTGGACAAATTGGGAAGTATGCCCTCAGTCATGGGTACTGGTTTATTCTTAATGCTCTTTTAGATGTTTTTGAATCAAGGCAAATTCTCAGCTTCCCTGTCAATCTCCTCTGTGCTAATTTCAGTAGTTTCCTCTTTGCGGGCTTGCCAATTTATTCTGGGGGGACTCCACTACAGATAATGAGACTTACCATTTTGGCATTTTCTTCAGGTAGATGTATAGCCAACCTCAGCTTGAATGCTACATACCTAGCTACTTGAAATATATTCCCATATACTGCTAAGCTGCTGGACAGGGCTTCTCATGAGGAGTCTCCCACATCTCTCATGTTAAGGATATTCTGATGGTGTTTTACAAACAAATCCATCTAGGAGACTATTCTGCTGTTGTCTGGTAGCAAGTGGTCTCCTGGTGTGTCAACTCCTATTGATTCTAAGTAATGGTGCCTCTTGTTTGATGGGTTTAACATCCTGCATTTGTGTGTGTTTTTCAGAGTGGCTTCAGTGTACATATCCTACACTCCATCACACTTTTGCAGTCTAAAATATCTGCTTACTAGTGTTTCTGGCTTCACATTTCATTTCCCTACAGTCCACCTAGAAATGAAGTGGCGGTTTGTGTAGCAGGAAGCTTGGTGCTCCTGCTACTTTAAGAGCTGGCAGGCTGCAGAAGAGAGGCGGCAGGTGTGGCAAGAAACAACTGGCCACAGGTGGGCCAGGAGGGAGTAGGTACCCAGGAGAAAAATGGAGATGGGACCAGAGAAGTCTGGTTCCTGGTGGGGGACTAGGTAACAGGCTGGGCTCAAGGACAGAGCCAGAACAGATTCAGACCCAGGAACTGGAGTGGAGTGGATGAAAGCTCACTTAAGAAAAGGGAGGCTGTCCCAGGGGTTCTCAAAGGTATAAGGACCTCAAGGCATGGCAGGTAAACAGAAGGGGAGAATCAGGGTAAAGCAAAAGCTGGGTAGCTACCAAGGGTGTCATGGCCACCCCTGGGACAGGCTTCTTACAGTTGGACTACAGAGTAATGAACAAAATAATCCTTTGTATTGTGGGTATATATTGAAAGTTTTGGATCTGCTAAAGTTGCACTCCTCTTCATCAGAAGTCTCTGTTTCCTCAGCATCAGACAGAGGAGCAGCTGCCTGTTGTAACTCATAGACTTAGCAGGAAGTGTTCTGAGTTACAAGGATCCCCCAAACAAAACAGAAGTTCACTGCTGGGTTCAGGGGGGAGGAAGGGGTTGGGGAATCCAGCTGCTGGCTGTGAGCCTGCCACTGGTTTCCCCTAGCAATGGCCCCTCCTCCCTCCCAGCCTGGGTGCTGTTTTTGGAACAGGAGAGGGGAAAGGGAATGGAGGGAGCCCATTTTAGGGGTTCCTGAGTCGGTGTTGCATGGTGGGGAGTATGGACTGGAACCCTCCCACCTCATGGGGCCTCCAGTCCACTCACCCCACCCTCCAGCACTGGCTGAAAAAGCCCCAGACTGAGTTCCCTTCACTCCTATTTCCCCCTCCCATTCTTAAAACAGCTTGGAGGCTGGGAGGCAGGCGGTCACAAGTTGCTCAAGATGCTATGTTTTGAAACGCTTTCATCTGAACCCTCATGCAACGAAGGTTCAGATTTTTGTGGGACTGAGCCTTTTTAAAGCACACTGCAGCTTTACACTTCTGTTTGGTCATGGCTGTAGAGCACTTGCTGGGCCAGACTGGGCAAAAATTGTCACTTCTATCTGTGCCTTCAATTAGTGCGTGCACTGCTGCATTTTATTCCTGGAGGGGCTGCAGAAGTGGGACATAAAAAGGTTTTCTTTCCAAAGTTCCACCATAGACTGGACACCTTTAATTCTGCCTTTTATGTTACTTTCCATAACCCAGATGCTAAAACATCATACCTGCCTTCCCAGTCTAGGTGACCCTTCTGGGCTGCTGTAGCTTGAACCTGAAAGCTTGTTCCTCATTAATAGCCACTATGTTTTGTTCCATTTTTTTTTTTTTTTGGATGGATGAATGAGCTTTAGCATTAAAAAGGTTAGATCTGTTTCTTACAAAAAGATCTGTTATAAGCCGGTGTCATGTGTTCTCCCAATGATTCTGTTTCTAATCTTCCAGAATTCTCTGCTTTGTAACAAAAGTACTTATTTTCTGATTCTTCTTTCCAAATAAAAGAAACAGTGCTTTACAGTCTCCTTCTGTCTGGGGTCACAGTACTCATCAAATGCTTTTATCAGTTGCTCAGGCATCTCCTATCATTAGTCCTGACAACAGTGTCTCACTGGCTTTTCATGCTCTTTTTTTATCAGTGAAACAATAACAGAGTTTACCTTCATTCTATTTTCTCTTGTATCCCTCATAGTCACATTGGAATACAGATTCAATTCTTGCTGCTTTTCTTTCCTTGTTTATGCAAGAAGGGTTGTGTTGTTGTTTGGTTGGGAGGTTTTTTGGTCTTGAAGTTCTGCATTTCTGGTACTCTGAGTCCCTCCGTCCTGGCTGATTCATTTGTTTGTAGGTGCTGCCTTGTTTGCCTGCTACTTACATTCTGTTTTTGGCTGTGGCTTTCGTGAGACTAACCTTTACCATCATGCTTTCTGTACTGCCTGCTGTGTAGTGACACCAGGGATCCATGCTTGGAGAACCAAACTAACCCTCTAAGACAACAGTTTCCAGAGGTTCTACAACTGCAGATAGATTTCCAGCCTGGTGCCTTCGGACCAATTTGATATGGTCTTTCCCAAATATTTCCGTCCTGTATCATAACCCTTCTTCCAAATCCCATGCAGTTTCCTATACCCAATCTATATTAACCCTGGGCTCTTTCAGCACAGATACTGCCACTTGCTTTAGACTTTGTGATGAAATAGTGAACCAATGTCTGTGTCCTGAACAAAGCTGCTCAAGTCAATTGTACTCAAGACCAAAGCAGGATTTGAATTTAACCCTTCAGAAAAATTCTCTTAGTCCAGTCACCTCAACACTAGTTAGTAGGGCTGTGCAAAATTTTGCCAAGGTGTTTCATTTCAAGCTCAAAACAGCAAAATTGAAATGAAATGAAAGGCTTTGAAATAGCCTTGAAACTAAACAAGGGTAGTCAAAACATTTCATAAGTTTTGAAACATTTTGAGTTTCGAAGCTGAAGCTGGGCTTGCTTGCAGGAAAACAGAAACTAAGAAGAGGGAGGGAGAAGAGCATGAAAGGACTGCTCTGACCATGTAGCTGTCCAGCAACTGTGATTCTTCCCTGAGGTCCCTTCCAATCCCAGTGCTCTGGGGGAGGGATGGAAAAACAACATAAAAAGCAGCATTGTTTGAACTGACCTACTTTCTGCCTTGGGGTCAGTTACTGAGCTGTCTTCCAGCAGCTCAGGAGCATCAGAGAGAGGCTATAACTTCCTACTTGCTAGCCTGTTATTAGCAAGTGGGATTCAATACCTTTTGCTTTCTGTACCCTTTTATTATTATATTCATCCATTCCTTTCAATTTATTCCTCCCCCAAAATCATCTTTTTGTTTTTGTTAGTCTATTTTGATTCATTTCCTCCAAAAGAAGTCTGTGCTTTTTCTCACAGGATGGATTCCATTCACTGTGCACAGAAGCACAGCATACATCGCATATTATAATATAGAATTTATTCAGGAACACGTATTACATACACTTGTATATATTTATTTATTACATATATAAAGATAACATTACAGAAGAACACGCAGATTTTTCAGCACACCAAGGCAAACACACTATTGAACACACCATGAAGCATGCTGGAAAGGCAGCTGGCAAGCTTTCAGGGAGGGGCAGAAGAGAGGAGTAGAGGGAGATCTGTAAGTCCCCACCCCCAAAACTGAGATGCAGCCTTTTTTCTACAACTAACAGGCATGAGGCTTCCAGTTGTACTGGCAGCAAGGAGAGGTGTGCAGTGCCACTGCCTGAGTCTGCATCCTCTCCAAGAGCACCAGCCATAACCCCCACCCCCATCACCACCACCACCACCACCATGACAACAAGCAGCACCAGCACCAGCATGACAGTCTCCTCCACCCCTGTTTGACTTCCCATCCTGAGGCTTCCAGTGCCAGAGGAAGAGCTGAGTCTGGATCTGAGTGCCATAGCAAGGGAAATTCTGGGGAAGGAGAGGGAATCATCTGAGTTAGTTCAGATCATCTCCATACCCCTCATTTTTTCTCTAGAGCCAGGTCTCCTTCCCCAGAAGGCAGTTTAGAGGAGGCTGAGGTAGAGGTTGTGGAGGCAAGTGGCTCATCTGAGTCCACTCTTCCTGTTGCTGTGCTTCTGCCTGCTGAGGAGGGGGGAAAGGCAGCATCCTTACATGCATCTTCACCCTAGAAGTGAGCAGGTGGTGTGGTTTAGGATTATTTTGAGCTGGCAGATGATCTCACATATGCTATCTGCACTGCTGAGCCAAAACCAGACGGGGAAGGGAACAAAGCATATGAGCACCACAGGGATGCTGATGCATCTCTGCAGGCACCACACCCTTGACCTTGCTCCTTCTCAGCCTGGCACCAGTGGAAGCATCCCTCAAAAAGTCCTCCTCTGACTCCAAAGCCCCCATTCCCCTGAATCAGAGTCATACAACCCTGGAACAGTGGGGAAAAGGTGGACAGAAAGCGGGGCGCATTGCAAAGGCTCACCCAGAGCATTGAGGAGATGCTTGCTATGGATGGCCAGCCCTTCTCCTTAGCTGAGTGGCCAGGGTTCAGGCAGCTCATGGTACTTGTGACCTCAGCATACCAAGTGCCTACATGCCACACCTTCAGCATGATGGTGGTGCCCTCCCTGTATGAAGAATGAAGGGAGGACTTGAGAGAGGAGCTGTGCAAGGTAGGTCTGCAGGTGGCCTTACACTTCACCTCAGACATCTGGAGCAGCTGGGAAGGAGATCATGTATACCTCTCCCTCACAGGGGCACTGGTGCAATCAGTCAGGCCATTGATGGGCTCTCCTTCAAGCTGAGGTGATGGATATGTCCCACGTGGCAACGAAAATCATGGAAGCCATGAACCACTTGGTGCAGGGGTGGCTCGTTGGGCAGGGCAAAATTTGGCATCCTCTGTGTGACACACAAATTGCACCTTATGGTCAGGGATGCTTTGGAGGAGGACAGGGATGTTGGCAATGGTGCCAGCACCATCAGCAAGCTCACTTCTAAATGCAGGAAGGTGGCAGGCTACTTTCACCGGAGCACCAAGAGGGATAAACAAGCAGCACTGAACATCCTGCAGCACGAAATCATGCAGGATGTGGAGACTCAGTGGAACTCCACACTTGAGAGGCTGGTGGAGCAAAAGAAAGCCATCCATGAGATGGTCTGGCTCTGGGAGATGTGGATCAGCGGCTCCCTTAATAGAGCTGAGCAGGATACCATCTCCCAGATCTTGGTGGTCCTCAAACCCTTCCTCGAGGCCACCAAGACCCTCAGCACTGGTGATGCCCTCCTTTGCCAGGTGATCCCCCTAGTAAGGGAACTTCAGAACCAAATGGAGAAGTTCCAGGACATCAGTGTTCCTGGCTGGGATAAACAGCTATTACCAGATGTGCAGGTACTGGCAAGGTAACTAAAGGTGGGCATCAGGAAATGGCTTGATCCCTTGCCGTCCAGTATGGTCCACATGCTGGCCACCACATTTTCCCTGAGAGTGAAGGGGAGTGTCAGCATATGTGCCAACCAAATCCTGAGTCAGTGGAAGGAGATGCTGTTGAAGAGAGTCAGGGAGGCAGAAGGGTGGAGGCATGGGGACATGCAAGAGGGGGATCCACTGTCCCATGCCAGCACACCATTCACCAAACAGTCTCCTCCTCCACCACAGGTGCTGCCAGTGTGGGCCATGGGCGTGTCTTCCAGGGTGGGGTCCACAGGCACCAGACCTCACCATCAGGGAAGTAGCACTCAGGCCTTGCTGGCTGCATATCTTGCTGAGGACTTTAAGCCACTGCTGTGCGACCCCTTAGCCTACTGGACAAGCCACAGCCAGATGTGACTGGATCTGGCCATGGTTGCTCACAAACACCTGTCCTGTCCAATGACCAGTGTTCCAAGTAAGAGGGCGTTCAGCATTGCTGGTAATGTGTGTGTGAGCGAAACATCGAAATGTGTCAAAACAGCAAAACAGTTTCAATGAAATGAAACATTGAAACAAAACGCTATCCCTCAGTGGTGATGCATAGGGGGTGCACAGGGGTGCATATGCAACCCCCTGAGAGCCCTGGTGTACCCCCTGGCAACAGTGTTCCTGGACAGGGGGGACAGGTGAGAATGCTGGTGCCTCCCCCCCCTCCGACTGGGGAGTGGCAGCATCATGAAAAGCGATTCCCCATGGTTCCCCCACAGCTGATTGCACCACCCAGAAGTGCCAGTGGCACGGCGCTGCCACTTCTGGGTTGGCATGATTGGCCGCAGGGGTCCCCCCACCCTTGGTCGCTGACTGGCCACTGGGGGAGGGGGGGATAAGTGCCCCCCCAACTCAGGAAGCACCAGTTGCCCATGCTGTCCTTTTGAAATGGTGAAACAGTGCTGTTTTGTGGAGCCCTACTAGTTAGGTCTTAGCCTGAATGCAGTGTGCACTTCTGGATTGCACAATTAAGAATGATGTGAAGAAACTGGAGAAGATCCAGATGTCAGTGACAAAAATGATACAGGGGTTGTAATGCAAGTCATGCAAACAAAGGTTGAGAGACCTAGTTATGCTTAGTTTGGGTGAGGGGGAGGAAAGAGTGTTGAGGGAGAAGGTGGGAGCAGTTTTCTAACAATTTGAAAGGCTGCCATAAAAAAGAGGTGGGGAAACCTGTTCTTTCTTGCCACAGAGGCAAGAAAGCTTTAAACTCCAGCAAATAAACACAATAGCTTTAAACTCCAGCAAAGCAGATTAACATTGAATCTCAGGAAAAAAACTTCCTTGCTGTCAGAACATGAAGATGATGGAAGAAGCTACTTCAAGAAGTTGTGGAGCTTCCTTCAATGAGGGTTTTGAGAAGAGCCTGGATAGGCATCTGTCTGGAGTAGTTTAGGAATAGCGCAGTTTTCTTTCATATGGAGGGTTAGACTAGACTATATTTTTTTCTTCCAACTCCATGAGTCTCTGCTTTTAAAAATTATTTCCAATTGCAGCAAAGGAATTTTAGGTTAGATATTAGGAAAAACTCTCTCATTAGGAGGGTAGTAAAGCACTGGAACAGACTACCCAGGGAGGTTGTGAAATCTCCATCCTTAGAGATTTTGAAGACCCAGGTAGACAAAGCCTCAGCTGGGATGATCTATTTGGGGATGGTCCTGCTTTGAGCAGGAGGTTTGACTAGATGACCTTTTGAGGTTCCTCCCAACCCTCATTTCCTATGATTCTATTACTTAAAATTAGGATAAGGTCATGTGTATTGTTAATATCAGAGGCACAATTCATTTAAAAAAATAAAGGAACCTCGTTTCAAGTAAGCAGTTTCTATGGTTTGGGCTTTCTGCTCTCATTTCTCTACTATCTAACACTGAGTTGCTATAATCTCTGAGGCACTCTGTTGTCTTGCATTATTGTCTTAGCACTAATAATATCCTCTCTGCCCCAAGTCCTTCACCCCCAGTTAAATCTGGCTCATATTTCTTGGGTTTTGTATTCCCTTTAAGAAACTTTCTGTTGGAAACAAATTGTGTTCACGTCACTTGCCCTTGGCCTACAGTAGTTGGAGTGAACAAAACATTCTTCAGGATTTTATTTATTGCTATATACTATATTTATTTTCCTCTTTGTTTCCTGTGTGTTTTCTGCTTCATAAACATCTGTTTATTCTTCTTATGCTTTGTTCAGCATCCTTAGAGGCAGCCCCTCTTTCAGTCCAGTATAGGTTTTCAAGACATACTGGATCTTCCAGCCGCAATGCATTTTGGAACCCAGCATTGTAGGAACGCAGGTGAGGTTGTTTGCTTCCTCTGCTGCAGGGAGCCCAATTATTCTAACTAGCTGAATCCTGTTTGATTCACTACACTATCCACTCTTACTTTTAGTTCTCCATACAATAACTTACTCATGGTTTTCTGGATTTCCGGTTCCATTATTAAGGTCCCAACAGTATCAAAATGGCTCCTGGAGTCTGTCACTCATAGAACAAAGTTGTTGGCATTAGCTTAAGCTGCAACTGCACAAAGGATGAAATGACTTTAAAATACAAACTGTACTGTTAAGAGGCAAGGCTTGTCTTCAAATATCTTTTATTGGACCAACTATATAGCTAGGAGAGTTGTTGGACAACTCTTCCGGGCACCAGGTACCCCTCCTGAGGAAGGGCAGATCTTAGCTCCCCCTGAACAAGGGCAACTGATGCCTGCAAGATTATCCCAAAGTTTTTTCCAGCTATCCAGTAAAAGATATCACAAATGAGACTCTCCTCTTGACATTTATTTGACCATCACAGCTACAACACTCCAAATCCTATTACAAGCTGCACAGTGTCATTCTTGCTGCAGGGACAAAGCTGCTTTTCCTGACCTTGGGCTTTTTCTAGTGGGTATCTTAGCCTGGGGAAGAAAATTCCCCTGTCTTTTCTTCGGTCATTCTGCCAGTGCTGTTACAGCTGACACATCTCACCTCAGAAATTGCAGTGGTAATGGGAGTTTTGCAGGTTTCTCTGGGGCTCTTTTTCACTCCTAAGATTCAGGCCTCCTTTTACTTGGCTGTATCCTGTTTCTGTCCTACCTTCTAACCATAATGTTAGAATTACACAGCTTGCATATTGCTCTTGATAAGAAAAGAATGCTGCCCAAGGTTTCTCCCTCTCCCTCCTTAGTCTTTCTCATGCTGATTACAGAAACTGGAATTTAACTGCATAGCCTTGGGGAATGAACTGTTGATGAACCCTTGTGGCATTGAGCATGCTTAATTAGCTGT
>NW_017728906.1:189271045-189275354 GCF_001723895.1 Crocodylus porosus
GAGGTGGCAGGGGAGCAGGCAGCAGCTATGGCTCCAACCCTGAATCAGGGTCAGAGGATTAAAGCTGTAGCCAGTGCTTCCTTCCCAGCCTTGTACTTCAATCCAAAATAAGGGACTTTCCCATGTTAGATGTGGGGGGCGGGAGGTGGGGGGATGACAACCTTGTCTTGAATTCAAGTAAATACACTAAATCTACATGGCATGAAAAACCTAACTACACCTATACCCGGCCACCCTAGCAAAGTTCTGCTAGCATCTGAAACACAGGAGCAGTAGAGGGCTACTAGAAGGCTTGTAAACTACATAAACAGATATTATCCTATTTCTTTCCAGTGCATGTAAACCGGGTAAGACCTGGACAGTTTCTCACTATGTGCTCAAACAGCTTGTTGACAAAACTAAGAAAGTCCCTTTGGCTGGCAGCCCTAGCTTAGGACCCCAACTCTGCTTTAACTTCCAAGGTTGTGTATTCCCCTAATCAGTACAGCTTTCTCTGAGGTCTGCCTTCTCCTTAGGATACTCTTACTGGATTACTGAGCTTTCCCTCTGCTTAATATTCCTGGCAGATTTTGCAGAATAAAACACAAGTAAGGACTTGTCTTAAGGATAGAACATTAACGTCTTCAAGCCCTGGCCCTCTGTGGCACCTGAATATGCTAGCACACTCCCAGTGACTTCACTGGAAATTTTGCTGAATTAAGAGCCATGCAATTTTGTCCTTAATGCCTGGATTATAATGTTAGTTTTGGAAGTCATAATGTACAATAGCTCCAAACATCTGGAGTCTTTCAGTTTTAATAGCATTTCTCTTACTGCAAGCCTTAGGAACAGCCTCATCAAGCATTATGACTGCTGGGCTCATTAGAACGTGATATTATTGCCTTTCCTCAGCAGCTGATGAATATCTTAAAGCTGATAAATATTCCAGGCCAAATTGTGCCCTTGGATACAAAGGTAAGGCTGTCAGGAAAGCCTGTGGGAGTTTGACATGGTCATCCAAGGACAGCATATAGCCCTCAGGGTGAGGTGTAAGGTTGCACGGGCCAATGTAAAGGAAATAAAGAGAATTCTTTCTCTTGCCCTTTATCCTTTTAATTGAAAATGAATGAAAACATGGTGGTAATATTGGTTGTGGACAGATGCCTTATCCAAGTAATTACTGTGATTCCACTTTCTAAGACTGAAACACTTGATATGTTACAGCGAGTCTTAGCTTATTAATTAAATACGTAGCAGCAGAAGTATGACAGGTGCTTTAAGAATGGTGTCTCTAAGTATGAACCATTTAGAATCGAACATATAGTCATAAGGCTGAAAAAGTCTTCAGGGATGAACAGGTCCAATCCTTTGCACAAACACAGGTTTTACCTACACCTGTATCTACTATACCTGGCAGATGTCTATCCAGCCTCCTGAAAACCTCCAAAGAAGGAGATTTTACACTTTTTCTAGACAGCTCTGATGTTTGGTATGCTTTTTCCTGATGCTTAAAATGAATCTGCCTTCCTGTAATGTAAAACCATTCTTTCTTGTCCTAATCTCAGTAGCTAGGGAGAACAATCAGTCACCATGCTTTCGATTGTGGCCTTTCAGACCAGACACTATATTTAATAGAAGTCTCTGCTGACCTCTGCTGACCTTGTGTTCTCTCAGTTTGTGGCAGTTATTCATCTGTGTTGTCCTGTTTTGCACTCAAATTGTAAATTTTTTAGGACAGAAACCATCTTTTTGTTGCATTTTTACAGTACGTGGCACAGCGGGACTGTGTTCTCTAAGGTGCTATCCCAGTGCAAGTAATAATATTTAAAGAAAATAATATGAGTAACTTGTGCAGTCATAAATCATCATATAAAAAAGTTAAACAAAGATGGACAAGGAGAATTTTTCCAGCTTTATAAAATTCAAAATGGAGGTACACAGGTTAAGGCCAAACTTCAGATTAGGCATCTAAATTCAAGTGGTCTGGCTTTTGGTACTTTCAGTAGTACTATGCTTTCCCATCTCTCTTAAGCCAAAAAGAAGTGTGCAGGACTGCCTCCTCTGACTATCACACCACTTTCATTTGGGTGCCTAAATATAGATGTCCATACCAAATTTTAGCCACCTATATTGAACAGTTCTGGCCTATGGCTAATAACCTACCTGAGATCAGCTCACAAGTTAGAGACATAAGCCAACAACTCATGCCTCTCATTTCAGTTTCCTGGACCTACTTACTGTACCACGCTGCTTCCAATAGAATAGTGCACTATACAGGAACAGTGAAACACAGAGGGTTGTTGATAAAAGTAGGCTTTATTTCTTGGTCCTTTTTCAGGTTCTGAGTGCCATAAATCTCCATTGTCCCTGGGCAGTGATATGTATATCTCATATACAGCAGTATAGAGAAGTTTACCTTCTCTATTTTTTTCTATAATACCGCTTGCTTTCGGGGAAATTTGCCTCAATTTCTCTGCCAGTTCTCCCCTTTCAAAGTGAGGGTTTCATTTTTTGCTTGCTTGAGAGGGAAAAACATTAATCTACTTCTGAAGCTAGAGCATTGGAAAGAGAATACACCATGTTTCTTATTCCCACTGGAACATCTCTCATTGCCTCTGGGCCTGACACGTAAGCAAGCATCTTACTATTCTAAATTCATTGAATTTAAATGATTGCTGTTGATGTTTGTTTTCCACAGCATTGCCGTTGGGGTAGGCTTCAATAAGTCTGCCTATCTAAGGTATTTATCTGGCTCCCATTAGTGTAGAATTTGTGGCACAACATGGACTGAAACTACAGGAGACTTTGTTCAGGCTGGCATCTCAACTATCAGCACATCTTTTCGCTTAAGCCCTTCCTGGCCTGAAATCTTGCTCTCATTGCTTGCAAGAGACTGAGGTTTTTGTTTTGTTATGCTTTATGTAAAATGCAAACCAGAGGTAGGTTGTGTTTCAGCTCCTGTTTTCTACACACGCTCACAACTTGGCTGGGATTAAGGTTCAAATGAAGAGCTCCAGTTTGGAACTATTTATTGTTTCTTATAGCAGTGTGCAAGTACTGGGGCATGCAAGTACCGACCCTGTCTCAGGCTATATGATGATGTACAGACATATGTACAAACAAGTATTTCCTTCTATTGGTGCCCTGTGGGGTCAGGCCAACTCTCAGGATCTCAGAATTGCGCTGTGAGATGGGAGGGTGTGATATAATCACGTATACAAACACACAAATCAATTAGGTACACACACACACACACAACCAACTCAGGTACATACACATCCAAGATTACCAGAATTGGCAGATGCATACCTATCACCAATTCAAGCACATACACACTACACACTCCAAAAACTGGACATCAGTTGTCAGTACCCACACACTCAGTACACATATACGGATCACTAATTCGTATATCACGCACATGATGAGATATATATATTCACCAGTTCACACACATACCACCCACCTACACGTACACACAGGTGAGTTCCTAACTTGGATGTTACAGTGTGGTGAGTGTGTGCTTGGGGTACTTGGGATAAGTGGGGGGGAAGGTGTAGGTGAGAGAAAGTGTAGGAAGTGAAAGTTGCCGGGACCAGGATTAGAGCCAGTAGACTAGAGAGAAGCTGGCTGAGAAACTGAGGCTTGGGGTTACTTAAGGTCAAGTAGCCCCAGGGTTACTCAAAGTCACTGGTGCTGGGGTGGAAGCAAGGGAAAAAGCCCGGTGGCAAGGAGGAGACAGTCAGGAAAGAGAGAGGCAGAAGGCTTGGAGATTGGGGCTGGAAACTGAAGCAGAAGACTGGGAGATCAGGGGGCAGGTAAGTGGTGGCAAGGAGGAAACAGTCAGGGAACAGACAAAAACCCAACTTGGGTTTTCAAAATAACAGGTTTATTAAACAGACAACACAGTACACAGCCCCATGAAGTTATTGGTTCCTACACACACACACACACACACACACACACACACACACACTCTCTCATAATAGCAGCAGGATAAAGAGACTCAGTGGAAGGGTTGGAGTCCAGGTAGGGAACAGAAACAGAGTCCAGTTCCTTTGCTTGGGAAAGGAGGGTGGGTGATAGCTACCTATCCTGGGCTGTGAGTTGATCCTTGATGGCCAGTCGGGGTCTTCTCCAGCAAGATGTTGTCCAGAGAGGGGTCACCGGCAGGGCCTCTGGGTGGATAGGTGGTGTGGCGTGGTGCTGGTCCAGATGGAAAGGGCATCCCATTGGGTCTGTCTTCACTGCCCCCCTTTTATAGGGCCAGACCTCCTATGACCCTAGTGGCAGGGGGATGCCTAGGCGAGAGTCAGCCCCTGGTGTACTA
>NW_017728906.1:189275454-189297840 GCF_001723895.1 Crocodylus porosus
GGGGTAGGCTTCAATAAGTCTGCCTATCTAAGGTATTTATCTGGCTCCCATTAGTGTAGAATTTGTGGCACAACATGGACTGAAACTACAGGAGACTTTGTTCAGGCTGGCATCTCAACTATCAGCACATCTTTTCGCTTAAGCCCTTCCTGGCCTGAAATCTTGCTCTCATTGCTTGCAAGAGACTGAGGTTTTTGTTTTGTTATGCTTTATGTAAAATGCAAACCAGAGGTAGGTTGTGTTTCAGCTCCTGTTTTCTACACACGCTCACAACTTGGCTGGGATTAAGGTTCAAATGAAGAGCTCCAGTTTGGAACTATTTATTGTTTCTTATAGCAGTGTGCAAGTACTGGGGCATGCAAGTACCGACCCTGTCTCAGGCTATATGATGATGTACAGACATATGTACAAACAAGTATTTCCTTCTATTGGTGCCCTGTGGGGTCAGGCCAACTCTCAGGATCTCAGAATTGCGCTGTGAGATGGGAGGGTGTGATATAATCACGTATACAAACACACAAATCAATTAGGTACACACACACACACACAACCAACTCAGGTACATACACATCCAAGATTACCAGAATTGGCAGATGCATACCTATCACCAATTCAAGCACATACACACTACACACTCCAAAAACTGGACATCAGTTGTCAGTACCCACACACTCAGTACACATATACGGATCACTAATTCGTATATCACGCACATGATGAGATATATATATTCACCAGTTCACACACATACCACCCACCTACACGTACACACAGGTGAGTTCCTAACTTGGATGTTACAGTGTGGTGAGTGTGTGCTTGGGGTACTTGGGATAAGTGGGGGGGAAGGTGTAGGTGAGAGAAAGTGTAGGAAGTGAAAGTTGCCGGGACCAGGATTAGAGCCAGTAGACTAGAGAGAAGCTGGCTGAGAAACTGAGGCTTGGGGTTACTTAAGGTCAAGTAGCCCCAGGGTTACTCAAAGTCACTGGTGCTGGGGTGGAAGCAAGGGAAAAAGCCCGGTGGCAAGGAGGAGACAGTCAGGAAAGAGAGAGGCAGAAGGCTTGGAGATTGGGGCTGGAAACTGAAGCAGAAGACTGGGAGATCAGGGGGCAGGTAAGTGGTGGCAAGGAGGAAACAGTCAGGGAACAGACAAAAACCCAACTTGGGTTTTCAAAATAACAGGTTTATTAAACAGACAACACAGTACACAGCCCCATGAAGTTATTGGTTCCTACACACACACACACACACACACACACACACACACACACTCTCTCATAATAGCAGCAGGATAAAGAGACTCAGTGGAAGGGTTGGAGTCCAGGTAGGGAACAGAAACAGAGTCCAGTTCCTTTGCTTGGGAAAGGAAGGTGGGTGATAGCTACCTATCCTGGGCTGTGAGTTGATCCTTGATGGCCAGTCGGGGTCTTCTCCAGCAAGATGTTGTCCAGAGAGGGGTCACCGGCAGGGCCTCTGGGTGGATAGGTGGTGTGGCGTGGTGCTGGTCCAGATGGAAAGGGCATCCCATTGGGTCTGTCTTCACTGCCCCCCTTTTATAGGGCCAGACCTCCTATGACCCTAGTGGCAGGGGGATGCCTAGGCGAGAGTCAGCCCCTGGTGTACTAGGCATGTGCACTCCTAGGTAAGGACACGCAGTTTCAGGTGTCTGTAATGGTGAGTTGGCTGCTTTCTGCAACAATTTTTGTCTTCCAAATCTTGAGCCAGGGAGGGCCAGTGCAGGGTGATGGTTGGGTCCTTGAGTTCATGGTTTGGTCATTCAGAGGGAGCTATTTTTAGACCTACTGCCATTGTCTCCCAAGCACCCTTATTCATCCCCGTTCATTCAGGAACCAATTTACAGAGGAAGGGTAGATATGAGACACACAATTACAACATCTTACACAACAGGGCATGGGGACAAGATGGGAATCAGACACACACAGTGGATACTTGACATCACTCATACCAACCCACATTGCAGGCCTAAAGCATACAATGTTAACATGAAACAATAAAAATCAATGCCCAAATGATAGGAATACAATATAATACAATATAAAACAGTAAAAATCAATACAAACATTACAAAACTATTTACAATATAAAAAGGGGCTTATTACAACAATAGTATACAAGAACTTATCTTAGATTACCTAGTGTGGTGGCAAGAAGCCCCCACAGGCTTCTCACAGGGGGTGGGGGAACCCCCGCGAGCCCCACACTGCCCAAACAAACCCCCCCTGCCTGGGGAAACTTACCTCCTGGCACACAACCGGAGCTGTGGTCACGTGAGCTGGCACTACACCAGCTCTTCAATCAGCTGTTCCGGGGGCGGGGAAACCCTGGACCAATCAGGGCAGCTGGAGACGCTGCCAGGGGAACACTGAAAATCCCTGCTGGAACCCAGCAGCGGGGAGGAGGAGTAGCATGCTGGTGTGGAAGGTTTTGCTACACTATGTGGAACCAGGAAAAGTTCTGATGTACATGGAGAAATCAGATGTACGTAGACAAACCAGAAAACAATACAACCCTAAAGTAGCAAAGTATAAAAATCCTTTGCAAGAAAGCTTTTTTTTTATTATTAAAGAAAAAATTACAGTATTACAAGAAAGCTTCTTTACTTTTGTCTCCTTTTCCTCCTCGCTGAACCAAGGAAAATGATGGCTACTGTAAATGTTTCACACCATTCTTACAGGCCTTCAATTCAGGAAAGCTACAGTGATTCTGCTTACCTCTGGGTATTGATGTAGCCTGAGGTAAATCTAAATGCTTAAAAAAAAGCCCATTACAACATTCTGGCACCATTTAGTATGTTCTGTTTTTTTAGGGGTCCATTTGTCTTCCATTGCTTTATACTGTAAAAAGTTTGGGATATATTTTTGATGGCATAAGAGAATTCTTCTTACAAATTGCTGTGTTCTAATTGATATATTGAAACAGGTTTTTAAAAGTAATTGTACAACAGACAGCACACACAGAAGGCTGTTTACAATGAATGCTAACTTATAAACAAGGCAATACCATCAGTATTCCTGTATGTCACTAGATGGTGGTCTTTAGGGCTAGGGACAGAAATTAAATACAAACTGGTTTAAGTGATTAGAAACTGGTTTAAACCTCTAACAGAACAGAAGTTCATTGTACATAAATCATTTTCAAAATGGCCAAAACCAATTTAAGATAAACCTGGATGATAGTATCAGACTTAACTAGGGTAACTACATTTTCAAAATACAAAAGTGGGCCACCAAGGCTCCCTGCCCCACTCTGCCCTCCCACGTTAGGTCCCATCTTCTGGGCCACAGACACACCAGGCCGAAGAGGGCAGCAGGGTGGGGAGCCCCAGGTCAGCAGCAGCCCCCGCCCTGTGCACAAATCTGGGGGGCAGGCATGTGCCCCCCCATGTCCCTACCCCAGAAGAGCACACAGCAGCAAGGAGACAGCCCCCCCTCAGCCCTACTATCCTCTAGACAAGCTGCCCTTGTCTCTGTTTTGCTGTAGCCAGGCCCTTTGGCTATGCATTTCTGCCCCGGACCTCAGCCCTGGGCCCCATGCACCACCCCGGCTGGGCAGTGCTCTCAGCCTCAGCTGCCAACCCTGCCTCACTGCTTTGCTTACTGTGGGGGGCCTCAATCTCCACCCCCCATGTTGCCTATGTCTCTCCCCCCTCACTCTGCCACCATAGACTTACCTGCAGGCAGCTCGGGAGCCACTCTCCACCTCTACCCAAGTGTACTGCTGACCATCCCCCAGCCCCAAGCAGGACCTGCAAGGGAAAACCCACTGTTTCCTACATATTTCTTCTTCGAGGAGAAAATTTGCATTTTTCCATGGCAAATAGAAAACCCAGATCTCTACATATCATACGGGGATGATAGTTGCTATACTTTGACTGTGTCAAGGGGAATCTGGGACAAATAATGTCTTGGAGTCATTCATCCCAGGAGCAGGACTTGATGTTTACATTTTGGGAATATCCCGCCTAATTAGGGATGGGTGCTCACCCTAGATTTAACTGATTTAGGTTAAACTGGTTTATGGAACTTCTGTCCCAGAACCCTTCTAGATTCAAGTTAACTCCCAGTCCCCCAGCAGCCTAAGATGCTTTTTAGTCCTGGGCTGTGCTGTCTGCTCCAATGGAGCAAGGCTGACCTCACCCCCAGCTGTCACAGAGCTGATGCACTATGGCCTCAACTCTCCATCCTGCTTCTTCCCCAGCCATGGCCTCTGGGATGAGCATCCTCATTTGATCTCTCATACCATGAGGGTTAATTTCTCTTGTAATCAGAGGGCTCTGCAGCTGTACTCTTCTGCCTGGGCATGGCTTTAAAGTGCTTTGAATGTGCCTATCATGTGACAAATGTCACTTCTGTTGAGCCCTCTATGGAGCTTAGAAAAACTATGAAGAGCGCATCAATTTTGCCTCAGACTAAGTACAGAGGTTCTAAAAACCCAAATAAAGTAGCTATAAACATGTATGGATATAGGTACAATTTTTCATTTGCAGCTCTAAAACTCTGTGTTCCAGGAGCTGTGAAAGTCTGGCCCAAGATATCTCCAGATGGGTTCCCATAAGCAGATGTAACTTTGCACTTAAATATGATGTGTTAATCAGGGTTGCAGACAAAAGTGACAATTTTTGCCTGAACTGGCCAAAGAAGGTAGCTTATAGCTGTGACCAAACACAAGTGCACAGCTTCAGACAGCTTAAAAAATGGCCAATTGGGTGAAAATCTAACCCTTCATTGCATGAGGTATTGGATAAGGATGTTACAAAATGTAGCATCTTTTCTAACTTGTGTCTGCCAAGCTGCCAGCTTGCCACTGTTTCGGTAATGCCAAATATTGTGAAAGCTTCGCAAGACTCAGGATCTCCTCATCAAACCCTCAAATCTCCAGATTTTCCCATCTCATAAGTCTGTGGAGGGGAAGGGGAGGGGGGAGAGTGAGACTTCCACAGTGAGGGAGAGAATGGGGCTGGAGTGAATGGGGCCCCAGGGCTGGGATGGATTGTCCAGAGGTGTGTGTGGGGGGGAGGCACGGCTCCCCACAGCTGTGTGCACCCCCAAGGGAGGCTCAGGATGCTCAGGGCTCTGCATCCAGCTGCCTTTGCCCCTGGAGCTCAGCCACATAACACCAGTGTGCTTCCTGCTGCAAGGTGGGTAGGGGATGTCTTGTGCGGCCAGCACTCCCCATGTCCTGTGCCCACCTAGAGGGCGGCAATGGTGTTGCATGGCTGAGCTTCTGGGGCAAAGGCAGCAGGGCACAGAGTCCCAAGCCCACAGCGGGCGGCCTGCCTGTTCCCCATGCCTCCCCTGGGAATGCACGCAGCTGCAAAGAGCTGTGCCACCCTCCCCTTTCCCCTCTGGACAATCTTCCCTGGCTCCAGGGTCTCTGGGGCCCCATTCACCCAGCCCCTGCTCCTGCCCAACTCCATCCCTCACCATGGGGGCCTTGATTTCACCCCCATCTTCTCCTCCACTTACCTGGGTACTCTCTTTGTGTGTCTGCTCCTCACTCTCAAGCCACAGCCCACCCACCCCCCGCCCCCTGCTACTGCTCCTCACTCCTGACCCACAATATCCCACATCCTGCCAGGTGTAAAAGGACCTTCCTTTCCTGGGCTCCAACCCCACGCACACACCCACAGCCCCCCACACCTTCATAAATAACCTCCCCTCCACATACACACAGATACACTTCAAAAATAGCATCTCATGATTTACACACCAATCTCTTGATTTTATTAAGAGTTCATCCATGATTTTTGGCATGGTGGGTTTGGCAATATTGCTGTTTTCAGAATGGGAGGGAGGAAAGGGAGCAGAAGGAGTTCAGTCTGGGAGTTTTTCAACTCTACCTGGAGGGTGAGACAGGGGTATTGGAGCCTCCCTACCTGTGTAGATAGGAGGACTCCAATTCACCCACCACTCCACCCTCCAGCACAAGCTGAGGAGCCCCAAGAATGAACTCCCTCCACTGCCTTTTCCCCCTCCCATTCTTAAAACAGCAAGAATTGGCATAAAACCCTGTCTCTTGCTATGAGAACCTGGCTGCAGGCTCCCAGCCTCAGCTAGATTCCCCTCCCCCTGGAGCCAACATTGAACTTCTGTTTGGTCTGGGGTAATGTTGTAACTCAGAACGCTTTGCAGAAATCACTCTGAGTTACAGCTGGGAACTGCACTTGTGTCTGCACTGCAGGAACACTTTTTCAAGGCTTACTCCTAAGCTTGATGATACAAATTTATTTTACAGTGAAAGAGTTCTTGAATGCAAAGTACCTACTCACTGGTAAGGGAGAAGCTACCCAGTCTCTTCCCACTCCACCAGCCCATGGCCAAGGGTGGATCCAGGACTATGGCAATGGTGGTGTGGCACACAAGCATGAAGAGAGCTCATTGTGCATGTGCTACACACCTGAAGGATGGGGCTGCAACCCTTCTCTTGTGATCCTGAATGTCTCCTGCTGAAAGCCCTGAATGTGATCTCTCAGTTCACTGGCACAGGGGCTGCCCAGAGTCCCTTCTTTCAAGCTCCAGGCAGTGAATCCATTTAAAGATGAACACACAAGCACTTCTTCCATTCTCCACTTCGGAAGACCATTTCCTACAAAGTGCTCATATATACTGGGGCATCAAGAGGCCCTGCGGTGCAAATCCACTGTATACAGGGGGTACAGAGTGGTTTCAGAATCCAGCTGTCCCTGATGACCTATGTCCAGGGATGTCTGTGGTCATAGGGAATGGGCAGGATTTTAACTCTTAAAATGCTGAACAATTGCTTTTTATAGATAGGTATCATCCTTCTTTTTTTTTAAAAGAAATTTCTCCATATACAGTGCTTCTTCTGTCTCAAGACAATTAAATGCAGTGTGTCTTGTCACTACATTACTGGAGTGGGCATGTGTTGAGACCTTTGGTAAAATGAAACCTTCAGGAGAATAAATGGTTGATTTTTATAATCCCATTAATGCTGTTAGCTTTACTGATAGGTTTTTCTCTTTAGAAACCAAGAGATACTGTCAAAGAAAACAAATGGCTCAGGGTGGATGTATTGTGTCTTTATAAACTTTATCTGTAGTCTCTCATGTTTTCCCCTGTGCTTTTCTATAGCTGTGTCCTCTGAAGGTCAGTGTGAGAGCTGAGCACTCCAGAGTAGAGTGGATGGAAGAATGGAGCCATATATATTGAGATAAATAGCATAATCTGCTGTAAAAGCATTACAGCTTGCCCTGGATTGCTTTAGTGCTAAAAAAAAAATTCCCCTACTTCTTTATAGTCATAACTCACTGCTTTCTCTACACAGGGATGAGATTTCTTAATTATTGTGGATTTTATCTCACTTTCACCCATTTGAATTCCTTGATACTAATTTACCCCCAGTATGACTAGGATCTGAGTCATCCCTTACATATGATGTTGATGGACAACTGTGCTTTTCCAAGGAAATGCCTCTGATAAACTGGAATTCCTGACACAGGGCTCATTTATAAGAGACACTCAATGCACATTAGACTAATTCTACTGCACAGTAGTGTGTCATGGCAAAACTGTGCTAATGTGCACTACTGTGCATTAAGCATCATGAAAAGTCCATGTGCTAGTGCTACTGTGTAGTATTGCCAATAACTGAGCATTTTGAACCTCATATTAGAGGCACTAAATGTAATGTGCAGTAATGATGGTGCATTAATGCACATGTAGATATGCCCCCAGGCTCCTAAAACTAAGTCAGACCCTGAGCTGAGGAATTTTTCTGTTGACTCCATGCAGCTGTTATCATGTTGCAAATGCTAGTCATGATGAAGGAGACTTTACTGACAGCTACAGTTATTTCCAGGTGAGTCATTCCAACTTTCTCAGTAGACTGGAGAGGAAGGGAGGATAGGGGATTTACAGTTCATCATTTCTTCATTACAGTTGTGGGTAATTCCACTCTGAAATTCTTTCTGTGTTCCTAATCCTCAGAGCTTTGACTTGTGTGGGATCAGGATATGACCTTGTTATCCTCTCTTCTAGTGACTTATCCCATTGATTTGCCCTCTCGTGGCTTTGAGGAGCATCCTAGTCTGGTTTTGGTTCTTAATTTTTCAGCCTGTTCTGCAAAGTTGGAAAGGTTAAATGAGATCTGAGCTGTGCATCTGGAGGCCATCTAGTCATTCTGTGCCATGCTGGGGAGAAATTGGCTAGATGTGATGTAAGGACTCTTCTCAAGCCATCTTCAGGAACTGAGTACATTGAATCTGATTCTCCACTACCATGAACCTTGGGTGGTACCTTAGGCCTGTCCATACTTAGTACAGATTGCTGCCAAATCAGAAATTTTTGCTCTCACTAGTGGTTATGGGACAACCAATTCCACCTATGGCTTAATGGCAACATCCCTGGCAGTGGGGAATGCCTCTCTCATGCTATTTTTTTTTCCTGCTGGCTTGAGTAACAAGACACAAATTTAGAATTTGAGTTGTGATGATCTGTATGTGGCAGCCTATCAGGCAGGTCTACTGAGACTCAGCTAAATTATTTTTCTTAACTTAATCAAATCTTGGCTGCAGCCAGGCAGTTAGCTCACCTGTGAACTTGTAACTGGAACAATTCTGTTGTCCATCTCTCTGGAGCTTCTCGTCAAGATAGTGAGGTCGCTTTTGTATTCAGCTCTGTTGTTAGCTGCATATGTAAGCACAGGAAAATGCTTAATCATTTGACCATATTTTAGTTTCCCTTGAATGCAACACAATTAGTTCATTCCTACTTTTATTATTTCATTGAACTAACTTGCCATTCCTATGTTCTCCAAGGAGAGAGACCTATTAACCAGAACCCTGGAGGCCTGATACCTGTGGAGATTTGCACTTATACATGGATTTTCCAAATGAGATGTACTTTTTTTCTATTGCTTTGCCCTGGTGCAGTCATCTATACCTGGAAAAGGCTGGTGTTAGATACTACCTTCTCATTTTCACAGTGTTCTCCATGTAGTGTATAACTGACTACACTAAGCACATGACAATGGTACATAAGGGCTGTAAAATAATTGAACTAAGAGGTCACCCTTTCTTTATTTAAGACTTACTTTTTATGTTACACTAAGCAGTTCTTCATCTTCTACAGGGCTGCTTCAAGTCAGAATAATGCTTTCTCCACTCCTAAATCTTCACTTAGCTCCACAGGGAATAAGTCAGCGTAATTCTTTGGCCTTATGCTGTTTGCAAAGTGGAACCCTGCTAATTGGTATTCAACATAACAGAGAGAAATTGCTTCACAAGCTCATAAAAACCTGATGAGATGAACTCATCCGCTAAAGCCAGCAATGAGTGATCAAACCCTAAAGGAAACCATAAGTTTTATGGTTCATATATACTGTGTCCACATATAATTTAATTTGACCACCTGAAGCAGAAAGATATTGGATTCATGCAGTGCCTGTAGTATAATTTGCAGTCAGTGAGCTTTTTTCCCCCCACCAGAGTCGTGGCCCTTGTGGGAACATAATCAGGTGAATGGAGAATGTAAAATATAGAGGGGGGAAGCAGAAAAGAAGCAGGCAGCAAAAAATAATGTAGGTCTAAGGATTTTGGATCATCTACCACATCAGCAAATCTTCTTTTACTAGAGCTGGTAAACTAGACATGAAGCCTTGGTCCCAAGCAGAGTATGATCTCCTGCTTTGTCTTGTCAAGAGTTTCTCATCACTTATTTATATTGAGATCTTAGCCATCACTGTACCCAACCAGCACAAATCCTTTGTGCAGATCAAATCCAAACCAGCATGATGCAATTTCTGGCAGGGCAGTTTGCCCTGACTTAAAATTCTAGACAGATTAATGGAATATAGAGTATCTCTAGCTATCACCTGGATAACTGGAGTTCAGTTCTGCATCTTAGAGAATGAAGCCCTTTTAAGTACAAGTCTTATGGATTCACTATAGGAGTCAGAGAGTGAAATCCTCTGTTCTGTGTTTTGCAGGAGGTCATAATGGTTCCTTCTGGCCTTAAACATGAATAGGAGTCTGCACCACTGCAGTTATAATAGTGACTTCAGATTCTTGGCCTGGATCTCTGCTACTTGGCACCTGATGCAGGTTTATTCCAACACAGACCAAGCCTTGGTTTTTATAACAAATGAATACAAGGAGCTGGGTGAAATAGAAGCTTATGCCAATATGCAAAATGCAGGTCTGTCAAAATGCAAAGGTATGGCAAGGAAGATCAGAGGGGATGGGTGCTAATGGATGTGAGAAAGGTGGGGGTGGTGGGTGGGAAAGGGAAATATTGACTGGTGATAGAACGTAGCTGGTAAAATGTAGAGAGGCTACCTGGGGTTATTGGATGGCAGCAGGTTACAACATGCCATAAATTCAGTGTCTGTATCTGATAGCCATAATGTCTGATCTTCCCTGCCATGCATTTACATTTTCACAGACCTGCATTTTGCATATTGGCTTAAGCTTCTCTTCCACCCAGATGAGCACACAAACATCAGAAGACTCTCCCTATGCCTGAAGAAGGGTGTTTGTAAAGCTTGTAAAGAACAATGTTTCCAACTATTTAGTTGGTCTAATAAAAGCTTTTACCCAAAGAACCTTGTCTACCTATGTCCTTAGGCCAACATGGCTATAACCAACACTTCCTTGTTCCTGTTCTTTTGTACTCTTCTATCTAAATAACCTTTCCCTGCAGAGCAATATCAATTGTGGTCACCAGCTTTTCAAGCTTAAAAAGAAGAAAGATACAGTTCCTGCATTTCACTCCTCTTGACTTCCCTAGCTCACTAGCTTCCCCATTGCTTCCTCTGTGTGTGGCCATGTTTCTCCCAGGAGAATTACAGCTCTTATGGTAGAAACTATGATTGTAGAGGCATTCACACTGTTTCACCTGGAACAAAAATGGGTGTTCTGGAAGGAAAATAACCCATCTCCAACCAGCTTGAAGTTGCTCCCAGGAGCATCTTTCCCATGTGAACAAAGACCTGTAAACTTTACCTACACCCCACAACATTTAACTTCTGCCAGGGGCCAAAAGCAGCTGAGTGGTGGGGAAATGCTCCCTGCACCTTCCAAGACTGAGGTCATCGTAGTCTGGAGAAAGCAGCTGCTGCTCACCTCCTGGTCCTTGGAGGAGTCAAGCAGTAGGAAAGTCTCCTTTGCCTTCCCCAGGCTGGGTTGACTCCAATCTGAAGATGATGCAGGGAGCAGCTGTTCCTGCTTCTCCCACAGACCAGAAGATGGGCAGCAGCTGCCCAGTTCTTGCTGTTATGAAGAGCACACAGGGGCTCTAAAAGTGTTGCTGAGTCTGATCTGCTTCCAGGTCACTGCTGGCTCCCTGTGCACTCATCATGCTCAGTACCCAGTGCAAGGAGGGACTGGGGGCTTTGGCCCACTACTCAAGTCTCCTTGGGAACATGAGGACTGGCATTGCAGTAGCTCCCCATGCTTTCCCCAGACCAGGATCATCCTGGTCTGAGAGAGGCATGAGGAGCAGGGGAGAGGGACAGTTACAGGCTGAATGCCTGTGGAAAATGTTTACCCCTTAAAACAAATGCCTATTCATCTCTAGGACCTACTTACAAATAGATAGAGACCTACCTACTGAACAGAGCTGCAGTGAGTCTGGATTCGGGGGAAAATTTTTAAAAATGACATAACAGTTTTCTGTTGAAGAATATGGTTTAATCAAAATCAAAATATTGTGAACAAACATATTGATTTTGATGACAGCAAAAAATCGAACCCAATTTTTGTTTCTCTTTCATTTTATTTTGATTCCATGGACATGTTTTGATTTTCTTTCATTTGGACTTTTTTATTTAAAAGGTGAACTATAATTCATATTCTTAATAAAAACAGTTTGACAAAATGTTCCAAAAGTTGGAAATCAAAACTTTTCATAATTCTCGTTTTATAGGAAACTCCAACATTTTGTTTCCATTTGGAATAGGGAAAAAATAGAACCCTAAAAATAAGGTTACCTGCAGAATGGACATTATTTTTTAATGGCTCAAATTAGCTTTATTACTGAAAGGTCTACTGCTGCTCTAAACCACTGGGTAAGGGAAGGGCTCCTGCTGACAGTGGCAATGCATATCAGTGTACGGGGGTGCACGTGCACCCCCTGAGAGTGCCAGTGCACCCCCTGACAGGCCTTACTTCCCACTCAGGTGACAGGCGGGGGGGGGGCAGGTAAGAGCACTGGTGCCCCCTCTGTGAGCCCCGGCTGGGGAGCAGGAGCTCTGTGGCCACTTCCAGAAATGTTGCTTCCAGGAGCATGATCAGCCACAGGGGGAAACTCCCCCCCGATCGGCACAATCAGCTGTGGGGAGAAACCCCTAGTTGCTGAATGGTTGCTGAGGGGGCATGTGACCCCCCGACTAAGGCAGCACCAGTTGCCCATGTCTACTGAAATGTCCAGGCAAGTCTCAATCCTATTGCTTTTTCTAACAGTCACAAGTTGAGTCATAGTACCATCTACTCTTCCCCAACTCATCACCCACTAAAACAATCCATCTTTTATGGCAGTGCTTCTCAACCTTGTTAGACTCAAGGCATCCCTCAAAAAATGCCATCTATTGGCTTTCACTCATTTCTTGACTATAAAAAAATAATAGAGAGATTCTTCTGTTGTGAAGAACTCAGAAAGACCACATCAGATCAGAATGGTGTTGATACTCTGGATTCCTATTGGAAATCTCTGGATTTATCTTGTGAATCATGTAGGTGTTTGCTCACATAACAGGGCACATATAATATGGCACCCTTAGAAGGATCTCATAGCACCCCAAGGTGCCATGGCCCACTGGTTGGGAAGCATTGTTCTAAGGGTTAGTTTTATACAACTTTTCTAATCTTGAAAAGGGCCATTTCGATGGTCATGGGAAATTCTATGGAACCTCAAGCCAATCCAGCCACATGCATTAAGATAAAAAATGCATAGTCTTTATCTCAAAACAAACCCTCTGTGCAAGCTCTCTGACCATTTAGGTTATTGTACAAAAGGTGGCTGCAACACTTCCACTGCACAGCAAGTCCTGCTCAGCCAGGTGCCAACAGCCAGGCAAAAACTGAGGGGGGAGGACAGGGAGGTAATCTTCCTTCCCAAACTGTCCTCTTCTCAGTAACTGACTTGAAATGTGTTCAGTATATTACACAGTATATTTCAGGCCCTGCAGGATTTACAACTGCTATGGTATGGATCTGGTAGAGTTCAGTCTCCTTCCCCATGTAAACATCTAATTCTGCCAATGGCAGCAACCCACAGAAGAGGGCTCTGTTCCAGCCTCAAGCAAACAGGTGCCTAGGGAGTATCCCTGATATGGATGCTTCTGATTCAGGGGAAGGGAGGGAACACTATTTAGATAACTGTAAGGGACCCCATGTTCAGTTTATGTATTTTTGTGACTCTTGGAGCAAGGTGCCTAAATCTTCCCATTGACCATATAGGGAGCCCCCTCCCACCCAGCTGTTTTCTGTGAATTAAGCTACGGCACCCAGGCTAGGCACAGACAGTTAAAGAAGCCTAAGGCTGAATTGATTCAGTCTTTGCAGGTTAGCCTAAGATGCACAGATTAAATTGAAACAGAACTGAACAGACATTTACCTTTGATCCAGGAAATGCAGCCACATGTCTGAAATGGCTCAGGCCAGAAGCCATGGGGCACTAAAGCAGAGGCTCCTAACCACCAGGCCATGGCAGGTTGGCTGCTGGGTCATGGCACAAACCCCTCACTTGGATCCCCATCTGTCCGCCCAAGCAAGTGGCTTCCGGGGTCACAGCTGAGCTTCTGGGGTTAAAGCCAGGTGGTGGGGAGCCTCAGGAGGGAGGCAGCTGGCTCTGCATACCCTATCCCACCCCTGCCAGGCTGCAGTAAAAAAAGCTTGGGAGCCAGTGCAGCTCTCGGGCTGTGTGTTCACTTCCTCTTTCTCTTGTCCCGAGGTCTCTGGGATTTGCTGTCCAGAATTACAGCAGCAGGACCCTGCAGGGTTGCTCATCATCATGTCCTCTTCCTGCTTCCAGGTGCCTTTGAGATTTGTAGCCCGCAGTTGCAGCCAGCAGTAAGTTTGAGCAGGGGAAGGGGTGTTTAACCCCCCTCCCTGGCCCCAAACCCCAGCTGAGGTTTGGCTGGAAGTGGGCAGTCATTTCCTGCTCCCTCCCTGCCCCCTCCATACACTGGGCTGCATCCCCAACCAGACTTGACTCCTCCACCCCCTTGTCAGCCAGCCCTCACTGCTTCAAAGAGGGAGCAGAGGGGCAGGCCCAGCCCTGCTCTCTGGAGGAGACACCACAGCCTAGCTCAGAGCTGGAAAGCATGCTGGGATGCTAGAGGACTGTGATTTAACTTAAACCAGGAACGGATCTGGGACAGAAGTTTCATAAACCAGTTTGACCCAAATCAGTTAAGTCTGATACTACATTCAACCTGGTTAATCTTAAACCAGTTACAGCCATTTTGAAACTGGTTTTTTGTGCACTAGACTTCTGTTCTTGCACAGGTTTAGACCAGTTTCTGATGACTTAAACCAGTTTATGTGTAGCTTCTGTCCTTACCCCTAATATCTAAGCCAGAGATTCTTAACTATAATATCACAGAATTCAAGGCAGGGTGCCTTGAAGTTCTTTCAAGGGTATCATGGGATGCTATACAGCGTTAGCTCTGTTGGATGTGCAAACACGATTCACAAAATAAACCCAGAGATTTCTAATAGGAATCCATAGTGTTAACAATATTCAGGCCTGTTGTGATCTTTATGAGCTCTTTGCAACAGAATTGCTCTATAATTTTTATGTAGTAAAAAAAAAAAAAGTGAAAACTAGAGATTGAATTTTCTGACGAGTGCCTAGAGTCTAAAAATATTAAGAACCACTGATCTAAGCAAACTGGAGCCTAAATTGTGGAGCTACCTAAGGATACGATCTGGATTAGGTGTTTATTTCCTGCTGCATGGAAAATAGTGCAATTCATGAGGCCACCCTTCCATTTGGTGCCTTAGTTTAGAGGTTGATAGGGCTGTTTGAATAAATCACTACTCTGTGTAAAAAATCAGATGGCAGAATCTGACCCCTTTGCAGCAACTGTACTAAGAGCTTCAGATTTCAACTATATTCTAGAGAAACTATAAACCAAGTGTTAAGGATAGTAGTCCCTTCGAAACCTTTTTTTTCATTTACCTTCTGTGCCAATAATACTTGAAAGCTCACTTGTATTGCTAGAGGATCATGCTGAGGTAACAGCTGCAACATAACCTCATGCACACTCCCAAACAGAAGCTCCCCTCCCCCTTTTTCAATGATTCAAATGTATGTCTATCCATAGCTTAAATTAACCTTTATAAATGAGACAGAGCTCTAATTCACATGAAAAATGCCCTTTGTCTTCAGGAGATAAAATTTGAAATGTGCTCTGTGCTTTTGAGGGCGATTTGGAAGAGTGATGGAAACATGACTGAACAAAAGACCATTTACGATCCAACCTTAACAGCAACAGCACTGAGCAAAATCCCACCATCCCTTGTTGCTTTTTGCTTTTCCCAGTGATGCCTTCCACTGTAATATAACGGCTCTGTTTCCAATGCTATCTTTAAAGCAATCTTATTAAAATAGCCCTCTGCCATATGACATTATTTGCATTCCCTAAACATCGTGTGCTATTTCCTATAATTAGAATGAAACATCCTACTAATACCACTGTAAATGTAACTATTGTTTGTGGCAAATATCTGTTTTTATTGTTCACTGTAGGTGAACAGAGAGCAAATAAAGAATACAGGGGGGGCTGGCAGGGGAGGGATGTTTGTGTGCTGGGCCCCTTTCAAAGGTCCTGTTGTGTGCAGTTCCTGTTGAAGTCAAGGGCACATTGGATTCTCTTTGTGCATCCTGCAATCTTTACTGCAGGCACATATGGTCTTGTCACTAGAAATATTTTACAAAAATATGCCACCATTACTATGGATGGTTCCAGTTCATGATTGTTAGAAACTGGAGGGAATCTAGGGTGGTGGGAGCACAGTATAAGGTGGGGATTGCTAGTGCAAGGGGAGTTGACTCAGCATTCGCTTGGTTGGAAACACTAGAAACAACATTTCCAATGAAACTCATGAGGCATAAATTATCTGAGCAAAGCAGTTGGGATGTATTAGCCCTCTGAGCTCTGCAGGAGGAAGCGGGGCCTGTCTGCTGCTCTCATAGCTATGAGTCAAGAACTAATCATCCTCCCCTAAGTCACAAGACACTGTTGTGGTTTGGGTGGTTCAGTGACAGACTTCTGTCTGAATCCTGACTGCCAGTTAGTATCTGCCTTTGACTATTCAGAAGCAGTTTGACTTCAGGAATACCATTCGATTTAATTAGCTCTATAGATAGTAAATGAGAGGACGGTAGGAGGTAGCACATTTTTATTTTTGAGGAGAAACTGAGAGGCTGTCTGAAAAAGAAATACCAACCTATTTATTACATTTGCTCTCTGGCTGCAGTTATCCTGCCTCTATCCCAATCTGTTATTAAACCCTGATAATTTTTTTCAGCTATTTTAATAAATCCTGGGCTCTTGACTTTTTGTTTAACACTTAACGTTGGTCCTTTCTTGTATGATGCAATGAACATAGGCTTATATAACAGCAGTTGCCTGTTGACAGGGGAAATTTTATATGCATGCAGGGCTGGTGGAGATGCATGGAGCACTGGCAAATAAGTAAATCTCATTATATTTTATGTTAGCAAGAAATCTATTAACAATAGCAGTGTTGAGTATTAGAGATGCCATCACTGTATGCTGTTTGTATCAACTAGACTAGAGCACTAAACGCCAGTTATTGTAACTGTCACATACAATCTCAATTGCTGTAAATTGACATGTCGTTAATGATGCACTAAGTTATGCATCTGAGAAATTATATGTACTTAAATAGTAAGTGAGGCCAAGCTTTTGTCCTCATTTATACCTGTTCCACACCAATGACCAGAGTAAACAATCATCTCCTATTTTATTTATTTGTTCATTAGACATTTATGCTGCATTTCCCAAAAAATAAGGCTTACACGAAGACAAAATTGCTTTGTAATCAGATAAATCATGAGTGTGTGTGTGCTTCAGAAAGTAATGACAATTTTTAAGTAAAACCATTTTGCCTGCAGAGTGGGAAACTACACAACAATAGGGGATGCTCACTGAGGCATTATTGAGCATACTCATCATTTACAACTATGTAGAGAAGTGATGCAACCCACTAATAGTTTTATCTCAAAATTGCTGTCATTTTCTGAAATCTCCTTCATGCATATACATTATATGACAAAAATTCCCCAAACAATACCCTAACTTGACCCTGACCTGCCCCAATAACAAGGTCTTGAAGTGCTCCCAAAACATATCCAGGCTCAGGCCCTGACAGGTCACAAAGGGGATGGACTTTCACAACAGAGGGGCACCTACCGAGAATGATGTCCCATGTGTTTTCACCAAGTGACCCTGGCACACAAAAGGTACATGCAGAAGGCTGCTGTTGGCTGACTTTTAGCAGCTGATATGGAGCGTAAAAGAGAAAATGGGCCTTTAGAGAGGTAAGACCTAGGCTATTTAGGCCTTATAGGACAAAAGCAATACCTGGAATTGTACCCAGAAAACTATTAGAAGCCACTAAAGGAGTTGATTTTCTCCTGCAAAATCTGCGGATGGCTTTATCACCCCAGTTTTATTGATGGGAAACTAAAGCACAGCTTTCTTGGAAGTGACTTGCACAAGGTCATGCATGAAATTTGTGGTTTGGCTAAGAATTGAACTTTGCTTTCTGAGGTCCTGAGACACAGTGCTGTCCTCCCAAGGGCCTCTAAAGCCATGAAAGAGGGTTGAATTAGGCTCTGCTTATACATAAGCATCTAATCTTTTTACTTAACTGCATGTAATTAAAGATAAATGGCAGTGAAGAATGTGTCACTGTAGTTCAGACCTGATCCTGAAAGTCTCCAGGGTTTTCTGACTTAGTGTTCTCCACATAATATAAAAGTGCAGCTCTTCCATTGTAAGTAGTTGGAGAATCAGGCCCTCGTTTTGTTAAGAGTTTGAAATCCAAACATTGTGACACTAATAAGGAAAGGGAGTTAGTTGTCCAATCCCAGTGCAGAATTGGGTCGCAAATGCTTATGTAAAAAGTTGCTATGGCAACTGTACCCTGCTGCAATTCTCCACCATGTGTGCAGTGCTAATTATTGTAAATGGGTATTACAGGAGTTCTTGAAAGGGGGAGACTAAACCCCTTGGGGTCTTAGTTCCAACTTGCTTTGAGAAGCACAAAGGAATCACTCCTTGTTCTGATACAGCATATATTATCTGAAAATTCAAATAAAATGGTTCATCATAAAAAGGGAAGTTCTGGCTTACAGCTCATACTCGCTTAGAGGGGGATTTGTTCAATTTAATTTCTGGAAACTAAAAACCGCAACATTTTTAGACTGAAAATGGGGTTTTGCACAGGGAATCTGGCTTGGGGCAGCTACCTCTTGCCCATAAAATGGATTTTTCTCCAGAGGAAGACAGAGGCACATTAGCAGGACAGTGTAAAGGCACCTATTCTCAGACACACCTGGCTTAGCAGTGTTCTACCCCATGTAGCGGTTGTATTGGAGCAGCATGGGTGCCCCAATGTCAAATACTGACAGATCAGAATAGTCTCTTAGGCTAGGCACAGACATTCAAAAAGCCAGAGCCAGAATTGACTCAACCTTTGCAGGTTAGTTTAACCTGCAGAGAGTGAACTGGTTTATAATGGAACAGACATGCGGGCACATGCCTGCAGTTACTCAGACCAGGAGCTGGGGGCATTAGAGTGCACCCTTGGGTGCAGGGAAGTTGTGCTGGAGGGGCAAGGCTAGTCCAGGCTGAACTGGCCAGAGAGAGGTTTCATTCCCCTCTCCTGGTCTCACTGACAGGGACCTGAGCTGGGTCTGCCAGGCACTCCCCCACTCCTGCTGCAGCAGTGGGGCACCATGGATCCTGAAGCAGAGGGGAGCACGGAGGGGGGTTAGTCTTCCCTCTACCCCCACTAGCAGCCAGATCTACCCCCCACCATCGCTGCCACTCTCATTCCTTGGGGCAGAATAGACCCCTGTTGTTCCCACTGCGGGATGATGGAGGGAAGGGGAATAACCCCATCTCTCCCACGCCAAAGGGCCCTATGGGCTGGTCATGCCCTCATGAGGCCACTGCAGTAGGAGGGGGCAGGGCCCTTGGTGGGGGTAGCAGCCTGTTATAATGTTCAGAAGTGCGAGTCCCTTCCCAGCGGGGAGCCCTGCTGCAAGGTGGGCAGAGCTGCAGGGGGTTGCATGCAGCAGCCCTGGGGCCCAGAGGGGACCAGAGCCTCCCCCAGCACTACCACCTCAGCCACTTTCGTTGCACCACAGCATGCCCCCCAACACCAGGAAGGGGCTCCTGTCCTTTCATGGTTGCTCCCCTTCACCTTGGCCCAGTAGGAGTGAGGGACCTGCTGGGGGCCAGACAAAGCCCCTCCACAGGCCATATCAGCCCAGCCTGCGGTGTCTGGCCGTGCCCCCACCTGGCCGGGGTGGCAATGGGGGAGCAACAGGGCAGGGGCAGGATGAGCAGGAGCCCCTTCCCAGTGCGGAGGCACACTGCAAGGCAAGGAAAACAGCCATGGTAGTGGTGCTTGGTGGGGGAGGGAGCTCTAAACCCCTCCTGGCCCCATTGCTGCTGTGCGTAGCCCACTGCAGCTCTGCCTGCCCTGCAGCAGGGCCCCCACCAGGAAGGGACTCATGCTCCTGGATAGTATGATGGGCTGCTGCCCCCAGCAAAGGCCCAATCCCCTCCCACTGCAGTGACCCAGCAGGGACACAACCTCCCCATAGGGCCCTTTGGTGTGGGGGCAGGGATGGGGTTATTCTTCCTCCCTGCATCATCCCACAGAGGGAACAGCAGGAGCCTATTCCACCCCAGGAGCAAGTGCAGCAGTGATTGGGGGGGAGGTCAAACCCAGTTGCCATTTGGGGTAGAGGGGAGACTAACACCACACCCTGCCCCCCTCTGTCTCTGGGGCCATGGTGTCCCACTGCTGCAGCAGGAGGAGGGAGCAACCAGCAGACCTGGCTTGGGTCCTTGCTGGTGGGACAGGAAGTGGGGAATTAAACCTGTCCCTGGCACACCCTCCCCCCTGGTCTGTTCCTGCTCTGTCTCGGGAGCAGAGGGGTGGGCCATCCCAGCTGGGCTGGAGCAGAGAGGCCAGCCCAGAGAGCATGCTGGGATGCTGGGGGAGTCTGGTTTAACTTAAACCAGACAGGGGTCTGAGACAAACAATGTATAAACTGGTATGTATAAATTAGTTTGAGCCAAATCAACCAAGTCTGATACTACTCAACCAGGTTTATCTTAAACCCATTTCAGCCATTTTGAAACTGGTTTACGTGCACTGAATAGCTGTTCTGTTATAGGTTTAAACCAGTTTCTGATGACTTAAACCAGTTTATGTGTAATGTCTGTCCCTAGCCTTAAACACTTTTTGCTTTGTTGCAAAGTGCAAAGAATTAGAGAACACAGAGGAAATTAGTTTAAGATGATAATATGGCATGCTTGATGAGGCCATAAACCTTGGAAAATTTACTTTGAAAAGGGTAAATTCCATATAAAAATTAGGATTTGTAATCCATTTAGACAAGGAAGAGGAAATGGACAAAATCCATTTCCACATGGAGAGTTATTCAATATGCATGTTTATGCAATGAAAAAAAATACATTAGGCATATCTTTATAATATCTATTATTTTCCTATAATTTTTTATAGGAAACCTTTCCAAATAAGCCATTCCAATGTAAGCCATAAAAAGTTACCTCTTAAAACGGAACCAGAACTGAATATTTGTGTACACTGTTATTAATCCCACTGACGTTAAAGGCCATTCCTAACTATACCATTCTCAGGTTTTACTTCTTCAATTTGTTTTCAGTAACATTCAACTCAGCACAGCATGTCTGTAAAACAAGCTATAACCCTATAAAAACAAAAAACCACTGAATATTTCATTCTTTCCATAGAAAGTATGAAGGAGAATGAACAAGGCCTGGCATGTTAGACATACCCTAATTTACCGCTGAGTAGCACAACCCCACTCATCCACTCCCATTCTGCATACACCAAACCTGGAAGTGGAGTCACCCACTGGGCACACCTTGCCACCCCTTGTAAGGATGTTAGAGACAGTGAGCAAACAAAAGACATCTTTTTGGCAGTGCTTTCAGGAGTATAGAAATGGTACGGACATGACCTTACTTAAGATAATATGGAAAGACGCTAAGATACTGTGATGATGGGGAGTCTATCTGCCCAGTTTGAACAAGTATCTGACACATCTGCCTGCACACATCTGAATATTTACATCTTAGAAAATCTAGCTCTTGTTGTTTTAGGAGGAATCAAAACCTTTGGTTCCTCTGTGCAGATGTATAATGTATATTTGTTTAGATAATACTAATCCCCTTTCCTTTCGGGTTGTTTTTCTTATGTTTATATAGATAAATCACATCCTAAGTAACATTCTTTGAGTTCATTTGTGATTGAAAACCCTGTCAAGATTCACTTGGTGGAGGAACCTTGTGGGAAGTTTGTACAGAGTCAGCTGAGAGCTTCCGAAAAAGAATATTGTTTCAGGGTGGGGGCGGGGGTACAGTGTACTCAGAAAAAAGCATCTGAAATTAGTCTCGCTCTTCACGGGATCCTTTGCTCTGATGTAATAATGAAAGATTTTAAACCCCTGTGCACCCACCCACACACAGAGCAAACATTCACTTAATAGACTCTGTCCTGCTCAACTGCTGAGTAACAATAGCTGCCTCTCGTAGGCCAAGAGCTCAAAAGCAAAGTGGGTGTTCCAGGGTATTGTTGCTGAGTTCCTCTCATCAACAGCTCTCTGCTGCAGGTTGTACTTTAAACCCCATGCACACTACTTTGCTGTGCTGTGCTGTGCTTAGCTTCACACCTGTGTGGCGGTATGGCATGTCCTAGACTTTCCGTTAGCAACTGAGAAATGTTGGGTGTGTTGAGCTGTGACCCCATAAATAGGGTTGCCATCTCTGAATCTATTCTGGGAAGTTTCATCGCATGATGCAATGACATTAATGACTTTATGTTAGGAAGGCAAATGCACATTACTACTACAATTTAAAAACCCACTAGACAGCTGTATAAATCAGATTCAACATTTAATATATATTTTAATGAATGTCCTATCATTTATCCCCTGGGTGACTCACAGCAGTCTCCTGGAGATTTATCTTTAATTCCTGGAGACTTCGGGGCAATTCTGAAAGGTTGGCAACCCTACCCGTGAACTGTGCCTGTAACTCCTGCTGAGGAAGAGCCTGCAAAGCACTGAGCATCCTCCATTCCTATTGCACTCA
>NW_017728906.1:189298250-189300506 GCF_001723895.1 Crocodylus porosus
AACAATGTAAGTTAAAATATCCTTCATTCCCCCACATTTTTTTAATTCACCTGTTATATCTTTTCTTTTAGGTAACACAATATTTGTGGCTACCATAAAGCATAGATTTGTCTGAAGCCTCTAGGCACTCTCAGAATGTAATCGATCTTCCAGTGACTTGCAGAAATCTGGGTGAGGAAATCAGCAGCTCTGAATGTTTGGCCGTGGGGTTTCATGTTTGTTTGTAGAAAATGAAAACTCGAAGCAAAACTAGCAGTGGGTAGGAAGGCAGGGAAGTGAAAATGCTTGAATTCAATACACTTCTGTTGAACATCACTTGTTTTCTAAAGAGATTCAAAGTTACAGCATATCCCCTAGTTTGGAAGAGTTTGTATCCAGGAGATGGCTGTAGGAGTGGATGTAGAAATGGGGAACTCCCTACTATTGTGTGATTTCCATGGCTTGAGTGTATTAAATTCTGCAGCAGTGTGCTAGGAAAGGGATGTGTAGGGGAGGACAGAATTAGTGGTATCTTTATTTATTTATTTACACACACACACACGATACCCATATAAATACACAATAATTGTAAACAATACTGATTACTAGGACTGTGCAAAGCTTTGGGTGCTGATTCGATTCAGAGGAGATTTGGCTTGATTCAGTGGCTGAATCTCTGAATCTGAATTGAATCAGGGGATCAATTAAAAAGTCTGAATCAATTTGGAAAAGGTTCAGAAAGCATCAGCGATTCAGGCAGTCCCACTGACTGCCGCAGGGAGCTGGACCCAGACTCCATGCTGGTAAGTAGCGGGAGAGGGTGGAGGAGGGGGGAAGGGACCATGGTGGGACTCCTGCCAGGACCCATCCCCTGTCTGCTCCCCCAGCCCTCCAAGCACCCCTTGACCCCGTCTCATTCTCCCACCACCCCATGGCTGCCCTGTCCTTTTTTATTTTTTAAATGGCTGGGAGCTGGGGCAGACAGAGCAGCCATGGGAGAGGGAGGCTGGGAGAGTGGGTGGGGGTTGTGGGGCTCATAGCAGAGCCCCTCATGCAGTGGGGGGCAGTCAGGATCACCCCTCCCCGCGTCAGCAGCTGGTAAGTGCAGGCTTTTTTTTTTCCAAAGACCTGGGAGCTGGGCCAGGTAGGACTCAGAAAGCGGGTAGGGGATGGGGCCTGTGTGATTCAGCATTTTGGCTGATTCGGCAGCAGCCTAATCTCCAAATCAGATTCAACTGAATTAATTTGGGACAGTGATTTGAATCACCAAATTGAATCACTGTCCCCTGAATTGGCCAAATCCAAATCCAAAGCAAATACTATCCATTTTGCACAGGCCTACTGATTACATTAATTTTCTAACATTTCATTAAAAAGCCTTCTGTCGCTATCTTTCAGTTCCTTTTAGGCTTTTATTTTCCAGTTTATCATAGCACAAAAGCAACAAATAAACAAAAACAAGTTTTCTTGCTGTATCATTCAGACATAGCATGAGGCTAGAGGCTAGCCTCATGCACCTCTGTGCTATTATTGTAATAACCTCTCTGCTCTCAGAGGTGAAGTCATGGGAACCAATAACTTAGAAGAAGAAGAAGGTAGCAGGAAAAGACAGCAGCAAATCAAATGTAAAAGTTACCAAGCCTGTGTGAGTTGTGGGGTAAGGCAGGGGAGAGGGATGGAGAAGCAGGTAAGCTAGTTGAAGCAATATGGGGAGGTGCCTCACCTAGGGAATGGGAAACGCAACTATTGTAGACCTGTCTGCTGGAAAGCAAGAACATAGTACATTTTCTTGACTTTTTTCTGGTATTTCTTTGGGCAGGAGATTTATAAGACCTTGTCAAATCAAATACCAAACAGTACTGAAGACCCTTGTGATGCCCCTGGTAGCAGATGATTCACGAGAACACCAATCCCCATAGCAAGTACTAACCTATGCTCACTTCCTCTGCATCTTGGCAAAATCAGGAAGATTGTCATTTGTAATTACAGCACCAGCCTGAGACTTGTTTGACCTAGGTTCAGTTCTCATCTCAGGTACAGACTGCTGTTAGCAACTCTGTTGATTCAGTACAAATCTGGTGTACATGTGTGTATTGTTTAAAACTCCAGGGATTGTGTGATCATTTCAGCTTGCTTTTTTTTTTAAATGAAGCAAGCTCCCAGTCCTCCTTGTCACAGAAAAACTTGACAAAGAAACCTCAAAAGCTCAAACACCCCAAGTGATCAGCTATTGTGATGCTTGTGATTTGTTTTACATTTAACACTTACCTTTTGCCT
>NW_017728906.1:189301226-189302264 GCF_001723895.1 Crocodylus porosus
GCAGGCATGTGGCTGCATTTCCCAAATCAAAAGTGAATGTCTGTTTACATGGTTCTCAGTTCAATTTATACAGCTTAGACTAAACTGTAAATATTGAATCGATTCAGCATTGAACTTTTTGACTGTCTGTTCTTAGCCACTTAGAGCAGTGGTGCTCCAACTTTTTGCCCTATGGCCTGGATGTACCCAGCTGGTGGGCTGGATCTGATGTGTGGGGCTGATGTCATGGGGCCCAATCCAGCCATATGGAAAGTAGCAGGGGGTATGGCCCAGCCCTAATCCAGCTGCATGGTGGGAAGGGGGCAAAGTCCAGCCCCGATCTGGCCACACAGGAGAAGAGGGAGCAGCCCAGCCCCAATCTGGCCATGCAGGGGAATGAAGCATGCCAGGCCCCAGTCTGGCTGTGTGGGGCTTGGGAATTTGGCAGCAAGGGAGGCATGATGGTATTAATTATCATTGCTGCCCTGCCACCAAATTTCTTACCCTGGGGAAAGCCCAGAGGGCTGGATGCCATGATTCTGGAGGCCAGATTTGGCCCTGTGGGCTGGGGGTTGAGCATCCCTGTCTTAAACCAATAAAAAAGAATAAAGGGGCCATTTTAAAATGTAGAAATGGGCTGAGAAATTCTTTAGGACTCTGCTTTGATGGATGATGCCACCAGTTAATCCATGAATCTTCTGAATGCTATAGAGAAATATTGGGACCCAGGGGAGAATGTGCTTGGGTTATCCATATGAACAGTTCCACGAGTGCTGCCTGGGTTCCTCTCCATGCTGCTAGGTTTATGCAGGGACCATGTTACCCATCCATTTCAAAGAGCTCATAATGACTAGGCACAAAAGCTGTGCAAGCCTCTGTCCTTGTCCATGTGGGTACTAACGATGCGGCCAGGAGAGCCCCTGATCGCCTGATGGAGGACTACCATGCTCTGGTAGTCGTGTTGAGGGAGATGGGCGCACAGGCGGTCTTCTCTTCCATCCTGCCAGTGAGCGGTCGAGGCAGACGTCACGAGATGTGCATAGCAGAGACCAACTGGAG
>NW_017728906.1:189302275-189303892 GCF_001723895.1 Crocodylus porosus
CTCTTTCCTGCCAAGGCAGGGGGTCGGACTAGATGATCTACCTAGGTCCCTTCCGACTCTAGCTACTATGAAACTATGAAACTATGAGTCTGTGAAACTGTTCTCCAGAGTTTGGGGAGGGAGGGAAGAACTGTGAGGAACCAAGTCAGTCTAGACCCAAGGAACCGGCCCCAGCAGAAGACCTTTTGGAGGGTCAGGGGAAGGAACGTATGTCATAGACTTTCTGTCCCTGTTCCTGGACGGAGACTTGTCCTTGCTCAAGTGGTGGCAGGAGTGTTTGGCCCTGGATGGATAGACTAAATATACATATGTACTGGCAGTCCCTATGCGTGTGCCTAACCATCCATCCTAAAGTGCATAACCTCCCTGGTTCTTGGGCTGGACTCCATGTGACAATGTGTTTATTGGTCTGCCAGATCCCGAGCTATGTCCTCTCTCCAGCAGTCACTGTACCTGGGCCTGAATCCTGCAGTGCTTATGAAACGCGAATGACTACAGACACTGCAGTATGTCTCTGCAGCAAAGTAGGCTTCAGTGAGCACATCAAGCCAGGCCTCTGCTCTCTACTCTTGCTGTCCACAGAATTTCAAATTGAGTTCAAATTCTCAGCCTTTTATCTTCAAGGCCTGGCCAGAGATTTCTTTAAACAAAAAACCGTGGATAAAAAAATGGTCAATTAACTTTCCCTTCAAAAAGGAGTTTTCCACAGCAAGAGTAAAGCTCGTCTCCCCAGGAGAAAGCATAGCATGAGGGGCCTGTGGAATGAACACCCTGTGGGACAAGAGACCATCATAGGCCTCACCACCAAGTGCAAGGTGCCTTTTTTGCCTGTACCCTTCTCACAGAACCACAGAGCAACCGATCAGATTTGAAACATATGGAAAAACAAAGCAAGGGAACCCAAAGGGGCAAAAACCTCTACCAAGATGCACAATAACCCCTCTCATCCCAATCCACTTGATAAAGAACAACTGAAGGACAGAGATAAGGATAGAAGCCCAGCCAAATAATAATTCACAGAATGACTCTGAGTTGCTGAAATACAAAGAACACTTACACACACAAAAAGATTTACAGTAAACAGGAATCACTTCCAGAAGTCCCTGTAGCATTCAATAAATGCAGAGAACAGAAAGTAAATGTGGCAGATGTTTATTATGGTGGTTACTGTAAAGCTGGAAGGGGGCATAAGAACCTATATAGACTATATAAGAACATATATTGAATAGAATAGTACATACACAATGCATTTCACTTCCCTTTTATTGTTTGTTTTTTTGTTTTTACTTGTATATAAGGGTCATCTAGTATTAAACCACTGAAAAAATAACAGGTTGGAGTGGTGTTATTGCCAGTATGGTCCAGGAATTTGGAGGCAGGGGGGTTTATAGGTGATATCTTTTATTGGATTAGCTGTCTGGTTAGCAAAAAAGCTAGACAAGTTTTTTGAATGCAAGGCATTCTTTATCAGATCACTTGAAGAATAAGGTCATGAGTTGGAGAGCTTGTTTAATTTAACCTAACTATGCAGTTGGTCCAATAAAAGATATCAATCAAAAAATCTTTGCCTGAAAAGATAACAAATAGAAATAATAAATGTGTATATATTTAAAAAAA
>NW_017728906.1:189303992-189321185 GCF_001723895.1 Crocodylus porosus
AAGATTTTATAAATCACCCCACCCCTGCCCCTGCCCCTGCCCCTGCCCCTTGTTTAAACCAGATTCTGGAAAGTGCTGGTGCTAGATTGGAAGTGTTTTGTTAACCACAGGACAGGTACATATTGGCTCCACACTAGGAATATGCTCTCCAGAGTTTTACCTATAGTGTACTTATAGAGTTAAGAAAATACTACAGGCTTAATGTCAGTTTGATCCTGGGTAACCAGTGTGTGGCGTATGGTGTGAAAGTGTATGTCATCTGTTCATTGTCCACTAGAAAATGGACTGAGACCATTTAATTCATGTCCATAAATGCCACTGGGCTGCCATCTTGTAGTAAGAGAATGGCTGTAGGTCCCAATAGCCTCCTGTTGGAACCATTTCCCTTCCAGCCTTAAATCTTTCTGCTCTCTTTGTGTTGCACGTTCTTCAGGGTATGGGCTGCTCTTACTGTTTGTCTTTGTAAATTGTCTACTACAAAGGGCCCCTGATACAATTTGTAGCTTAGGAACTATTGTCATGCAAAGAATAATTGTGACTATGTATCTAAGAGAAGTAGTTTTCCATGTTAGCATGAAGTGAGGCAGAAGGGCAGGCAAGGCAGCTTCATAGGCTACAGCCTGCTTCATCAGCCTATGATACAAGTTAGTCCATAAGATGTCACCCTGCCCTGCCTTCTGCCTAACTATAAATCTGATTGACTCCAGATGGATTTGAACTGATGTCCAGAAGCCTTCCCAGACCCAGAGGGCAAAGTCTGCATCCCTTAAAACTATTCCTGAGCCAGGCTCACTACTCTCTAAAGATAAATGATTAATCCTACAGCACCAGCTTATGCAATGTGCTGCACAGACAGACAAGAAGTCAGAGTCCCTGCACCAAAGCGTTTGACATTTCTCTCCTGCTTGAAGATATATAAGAATTACCAAATTATTACATTTTAACAGTACAAACTGCAGAGCAAATACTGCTTCGATGAAAAAAGGTGCTCACTTCAGAATTTCTTTCCCCATTGTTTATGTTCAGTCTGACACCTATCATCTACGCTCAATTCACATGGAAGGTGAAAGGATCCTCAATAAATCTGAAAAACAGCAGCCACAACCTTTTATGTGCCTATGTATAGCTGTACAGCCAGCAAGCAGATACTTGTTTGTATGCACATATTTTTGTAGATAAAGCTCAGTGGCCCATTAAAAGTAACTCAGCCCGGAGGCTTATGAGATGAAACAGCATGAAGGAGGATATGAAAACAGGTTAAACTGAACCTAAGAAAAGTCAAACCGATGCTTCTCATGTCAGGTACTAGATATCGAAGGAGAATTGGTTTTGTTTCTTTGTTTTTAATAAATACATTTCATGTTCCAGGTCAAACCATCCTAATCAGTTCCAAATCATATCAATTAAGCAGAACTTGATCATTCCCAAAACCATATCTAGTGAGCAGGCAGAACTCATTCTAAACACTATGTACGGCGCTACAACCAGAAAGCATCCTCCGTCCCAGGCTCTCACCGTGGGACTTCAGATATTCCCAAAACCATTGGTAGGCATCCTATGTGTAAACCGAAGCCCAGAGGTCTTGGGATTCGGGTGGCCCCACTTGACCTTAGCCCACAGGAGATATCAAAGGAGAATGTGCCCAGGCTTGTCCCAGCATTTACTTCTTTTTAATAAGAGGAAAGTTCGTCAGAGGGCCACTGGGTTTAATTCAGTGCAGGCTCCTTCCCCGTCCCTACCCCTAACCCCCCTTCCCAGCTCTTCCAGACAATAGTGATCTGATAAAAAATAGGCACATGACTTTGAGTGCAAAGCAAGATTAGATTACTGTGAAGAGCAATATTGCAAGCTAATAAACAAGCATCCCTGAGCTAGTAAAGAATGGAAAAGTGTGATTGTCAGGACATACACATAGGATACTGGAGACATCCAGCTTTGGGCTGTGGTGTTTGTCTGCTGGCAAGCACAAGGAGGTCAAAAGACTGATGACATTAAAGCTGCAATGAAAGGATCCTCAACATATTGCTGAAGTTCAGTGGCTAAGAATGACTTAATGTGTTTCAAATGTCTACATAAGTGCTAATTTACATGAGCAACACAGCAGAGGTTTAGAGGCACTTAAGCTTAGTCTAGACTCTGAGGCTGCTGCCACTTTAATTGCATCAGCAGCTAAAGGCTCCAGGGCTTGCTGTAGTGTAGACACAGCTCTCTGCCCAATGAAGGGGATTTCTGCCTCCAGTTAAACTTACTCCCCCGCACGACAGCAGAAGCTTTGCTGGCAGAAGCCTTCATAAAATATGCTTATCCTAAGGATTTTGCCAGCAGAGCCATGCCAGCCAAGGGGGTGAACTCTTTATGCTTCTGCTGTGTCATGTAGACAAGGCCTTGGGACGTGTCAACACAGACAGAGTACCTTGCACCATGCTCCAGGAGTCTTCTTGTCCCTGATCCTAGGAGGGGCATGGATTCCATTTGATCCAAAAAGAAATGCATATTCCTTCAGAATGAATTAAGTTTAGGATTCATTTTAATGAAATTTTAACTGGCTCTGGGCATGATGTGCTACTATGAGCAATGATGCTTACTGTAGTGCCAAGGACCCCATTGTGTTAGCGCTGTATACTTACAGAAAAAAGACAGTCCAAATTGGATGTAAAGAGATTCAAATTGGATGTGCCTTAGTAGGATTAGGCCTAGTTTGTACCTGGAAAAGGAGATAGGGGCAAGTTCATGGGTGTGGGTGGGTGAGGGATAGCAGGGGAAAGTGGTGGGATTTGGGGAGTGGAAGGGGGGATGTTCCGGGGCTGCAGGGGATATGCACCCATCCCAGCTCCGTGTGGCTCGCTAGTCCGGCTTTGCAACAGAGTGGGTTGCAGGGCTCCAGAAGGCACATACAGAACCTGTGCCTACATGCACAAAGTTGCACGCACAAAGCCGGTGGCAGGAGCAGCCCCAGGGCTGGCAGGATCTGTCTGGGAGCAGCAGCGGTCCCTGCACACCGTGCTGGGTCCTGCTGCCATGGGCACAGCCTGACTGGGCGGCAGAGGGGCCCTGAGGGCAGCAGAACCCGGCTGGGCCTGGCACACAGTCTCCACATGCCACACTGGGTCTTGCCACCATGGCCTGGCCTGACTGGGTGGCAGAAAGGCCCCAGAACCTGGCTGGGCACGGCACACATGTGCCACGCCTGGTCCTGCCACCAAGGACCCAGCCTGGCTGGGTGGCAGATGGTCCCCAGGGCCAGCAGGATCTGGCTGGGTCTGCTACGCAGTCCCTGCATGCCACACTAGGTCCTGCCACCATGGCTCAGAGCACCCCACTCCCACTGCTGCTGCTAAAGGTAAATTACGGGCCCTGGGTGGGGGGACAGGGGCCCTCCAGGTGCCTGGGACCCTGGGCAGGGGGGCTGTGGCCCTCCAGGGGGAGCTAAGACCCTGGGTGGGGGGGCATTCCATGGGCTGTGGGGGGGGCTGCAACCGGTGGGGTCCAGGGGACCCACCCCTCCTGAGCAGCCCACCCCCACAAGGTCTCCCACACCCACAGTCCCCCCAGCAATCATCTCACACCTACTCACACACTAATCCACACACCTTTACACATACACATCCACCTTCCCCAACACCCCTTCCCACCCCCTTCCTGTAAACACCACATCCCCCCATCACACACCCATCATGTGTGAAGAAAACAAAAAGTATACATCAACACATATAGGTATTTAGAATTTATTTTATCATGATGATAGAGAGACTGGTAGGCTTCCACATTGCTTAACATTGTAAATATACCAATAAAGCATTACCCAACTGATTGCTCTCTCTCTCTCTCTCTCTCTCTCTAGATATAAATGTGTGTGTATGTGTGTGTATGTGTGTTTGTGTGTGTGTGTAGAGTAGTCTTTTATTTGAATTGTGGAAAAACATGGATTTTGGGGTGTTTTTAAAAATGGATTTGGGATGCTGCTGCAGCAGTCCAACTGGCACAAGGGGTAGTGTCCACAGGTGCCAATTGGCTGGGCCCCAGAAGCTCCTGAGAGCAAGTAACCCTGAGCTACTTTCTGGGGTAGCTTTTTGTACAGATGGGGCCAGGACAGGGCAGCTTTTTATGCTTCTGGGGACAGCACAGGTACTGGCCCCAGGCTCTAGCTCCCCCTGGCTGCAGATACGGGAGGAGCCAGGCAGGGTTATTTTGCTCCACAACAAAGTGCATGTCCAAGCACGTGCACTGATACAAAAAGCCCTGGCTCAAATTTGCACCACTTCTATCTGAGATGCTGCAAGCACATGTGCTTGCATGTGTGGACGCACCCTTTGGGTCCTCTGATGACCTTGTTACAGAACGAACAACTGAGTTTGAATGACAAAAACTCATCTATATTTACTGCCTGCAGAGCACCTAAACACTAACATGCATGGCCAGGCCATGTACAGTGTTGGCCAAGATTACTTGCAATAAAAACTGCAGGCATGATTCATGGATGCACCTTCCAAGCCTCATACAGACATCAAGGGATCCCAGATCCTCTTATCCACCAATCAAAACAACTTCATGTTTACAGTATGCACATCCTAGTTCTCACCAAATACTAAAACAGCTTTTGATTTGATACTACACACAGTATTTAAGATATAGGTGCACTGCAGATTTATATAATGGTATGATGTGATTTTCAAATCCCTTTCTAATCGTGCCCAACACTTCATTGTTTTTTTGGTCACTGTTGTACATTGAGCTGGTGTTTTTAGAGAACTAACTACAAAGTCTCTTTCTAGTTCAGAACCCAGCACTGTAAATATGATTCAGGATTTTTTTTCCCCATGTGCATAACCTTAAACTTGTCCACACTGAAGTTCACCCCTCAAGAGATCTCATGGCACCCATCAAAAGCTCTCATGCCACCCCACCTGAGCATTAAAGAACTGTGCCAGTGCAACCATATTGATTTTTATTGTAGGGGCTATGCTGTAATTAGTAGAAATTTCCTCATCTGCGGCGTTTTGTTTTCTGCTCTGTAAAAGCCTTGAGAGTTTCTCCTTAATGGGACATTGGGGTTTTGCAGACTTGGAAACAGTACACTGAAGTTAAAAATTAATGTTTTGTGAGTCACCTAATCATGTCTGAATCCAAAGTTTTATAAGCCAATTCTCAGAAAGGTGCAAAAGTTCAAATGCTTGAAAATTGGTGGTTATAGGAACCCTTGATTGGTCCTTAAATGCAGTGGGCCTCTGATCCAGGTTCACACTGTACATTGTTTTGACAATTACAAAATTACATGATATGACTTGAAAACATTCGAGCTCAGTTTATGATCTCGTGAAGACTTCTCATTATGGTCCAGAACCCCATTGTGCTAGGTGCTGTTCAAACTAGGAAATACTGTCTTCCTGTTTTCTAAGAACTTACGGTCTAAACACCAGACTAGAGAACAAAGGGATACAGATGGATGGGGAAGCACAAGGAAACAGTGAGATAATATTGGCTAAGAGTGGTCTTGGCACAAAGTGTTGGGGAGCAACTTTAATGTAAATGAGGACCAGACAAAGGCCCTGTTAGTCTGATACTGCTGTCACTGAAGTAAAATCATTCTGTGTAGTGGTGCTCAGGGGTTGCGGGAAGCAATATCAAGGATAATATCTATGTTTATTTTTAAGCATTTATTTTGATCTGTATAGATTTACCTTTTTAGGATTGCAGTTACAGATGTGGGGGGCAGACAATGTATTAATGACAGTATACTATTACTATAGTGCAGTTTAACTGCCCACCACAACAAACCTAACTATTGTAGGATTGCTGCCAGCTGAGCTGCAAAGCTGCCATCTGCCAGCTCTGCTCACCTGTAGGCTCCCTGGTTTGCTATGTCACTTCCTCTTCTTTGTTCCCAGTCCCCTAGGGATTCTGGGAATCACAATTCAAACCACGCTTCTACTGTGGAGCTAGTTTACTCCATCCAAATAGCACCATATGTGTATATGGTGATGCTTTACTGCAGAGATAATTAGTCAACTCTGCAATAAACCTCTCGAGCAGACATACCCAGTGTCTCCAGTCACAACACTTATCTCTAAGTCATAATTTATTTCTCAAGCATCTTTTATTCCATTTGTGACTTGCTGGAAATGTCTATTCTAAACTCACTTTGTGCTCACTCAACATGTGATTAAAAATTAGGGAATGTAAACTGTGCTGTCCATGATAGAGGCCTCAGCTGATATCTGGTTCTTTTTTGCTAGCCACCTCAGAGCACTTAGCTTCTGTTGCTCTGTAGGCAAGATCTCTTAGGTTGCCGCTACACATCATGGGTATTGCACAATTAACTGGTTAATTATACAATTACTGGGAGACCAGCCACATGTGCAAAGTAACTATCACACCATAAAAAGTTGCAACAAGCTACAAAGTTAGACATCGAAAATGTGTACTAATTTTATAGCTGGTTGCTATTGAACTTTAGTTTGTGTGTGTAGCAGGGTCTGTCCTGGAGCTGGAAGCCCTGTCAGCTGGCAGGGCTCCCAGACACAGGGGTGCACCATGCCCAGCATGAAACTCCTGGGTTCACATACCCCTGAACCAGAGGGATCACAACTGCCTCAGTCCCCAGGGTCTGGGGGTTTCACGCACCCCTGAACCCTAAGGATTGCAGCTGCCTCGATCCCCAGGGCTTGGGGGTGTCATGCACACCCAAGCCTGGGAGGTCAGGCTCCCCCTGCACTGGCAATAATATGCAATGGGATCTAATGCATTATCCCATAATTGTAGCTCCTGCTGTGCACGTGACATGGCAGAAGGCACAATTATGCGTACTGCACTTTAGGTCCCATCATACCTTTATCTGCGTGTGTCGAGGGGGCCTAAAGCATATTGTCCGTCTGGTTAGTCCTTCTTCCCTTCAAACTGCATAGGACAACCCAAAGAACAATTTCCCACATGCTATGACATCTCTATCAGCCTGTCCTGCAGCACTCAGCCACCTGATGAAATGACAGACCTTCTAAGATCCAGATGCTCCTCAAACATACTGCCTGTTAGTCCAAGAATAGAACCAGATGTACTGCATACACATGTTGCTGATTGACATACTCAAAACATGGCCTATACTTCATGAGAGAAGTTTTATTTGCAAAGCTATACTAGTTAGTGTGTGTGTGTGAGAGAGTGTGTGCACATGTGTGTCATGCATGTTAGTTATAAATGTAAATAGATTTGAATTCCATTGACTTGAAGCTACTGAGCTGTAAGGGAGCTGAGACAACCAAAGAAAGGCTGCTTGATGGGAGTGCTGGCTCTATTCTGTCGTTTCAGTTCTATTTGTATTAGGGGCTCAGGAGCCAGCTATCCCAATGCAATGGAAGAACATATAAGCAGAACAGGGAAGGAGACAAATAATCTAAAGCAGTGAAAGAACAGGTTAGTGACTACTTTAGAGAAGGTAAATGTTTTCATGTCAGCAGGGCCAAATGAGATACATACTGAAGGAATTAGCTGAGGTAATTTCAGAGCCATTGGATATCCTTTTGGAGAACTTGTGGAGGTTGGATGAGGTCTCAGATAATTGGAAAGGGGAAAATATAGTTCCCATCTTTAAGAAGGAGGATCCATGGAACTGCAGACCAGACGGTTTCACCTTGATTCCTGGAGGGAACAAGGAGCATGTTCTTAAGGAATCCATTCTGAAGCACCTAGAGGAGAAGAAGTGGATCAGGAAGAGCCAGCATGGATTCACCAAGAGCAAGTCATACCTAACCAATCTGATTTCCTTCTCTAATAAGGTGACAGGCTCTGTGAATGGATGGGGAGAGCAGGGGGATGTGACATACCTTGACTTTAGCAAGGCTTTTGACAATGTCTTCCAGAATTATCCCATTAGCAAGCTAAGGAAATACAGACTAGATGAAATACAGACTAGATGAAAGTACTGTAAGGTGGATATAAAACTGGCTGGATCATTGTGCTTAAAGAGTAGTCAGTCATCAATGACTTAATGTCTTGTTGGGAAGAGGTGTCTGCAACCAATCAGATGAAATTCAGCACAGACAACAGTCAAGTCCTGCACTTGGGATGGGACAAATGCAGGCACAAAGACAGACTGAGGAATAACTGGCTAGGTTGCAGTACAGTAGGAGAGCTGGGGGTTACAGTGGACCATAAGCTGAGTATGAGCTTATAGCATGCTCTTGTTACAAAAAAAGCTAACAACATCCTGGGTTGTATTAACAAGAATGTCTCCTGCAAATCAAGGGAAGTGATTACAGGTGACCCTCGCCATTCATGGGGAATATGTTCTCGTATCCCCCATGAATGGCGAAATCCTGGCAGCTGGTGGGAGGGCACGGCTGTGGCGGTGGCAGTGAGAGCCCAGCGGCAGCAAGTGCAGAGCTCCTGAGGAGCTCCTGTAAGTGCATAAAGGGTATTTAAAATGCAAGTTCAGCATTCACGAATATTTGAAACTGTGAATGCCAAACCCGGAAATAGCGAGGGTTTCCTGTATTCTGCTCTAGGTGGCACTGGTAAGGTCTCACCTGGAACACCGTGTCCGGTTTTGAGCCCCACAGTTTAAGAAAGACGAGGATTAGAAAGAGCCCAGCAGAGAGTGATAAAAGCTAAAATTATGAGCAAAGTCTCAAAGAGCTAGGAGTATTTTGTCTGAAGAAGAAAACACTCAGGGGAGCTTTGATAACCATTTTCAAATTCCTGAGGGGCGATTACAGGGGGGATGGAGGTGGGCTCTTCTCTGTGGCCGTAGGTGATGGGACTAGGAGCAGTGGCTTCAAGTGAAGCAGAGGAAAACTAGTTTGTATTTTAGGAAGAACTTTCTGACCGTGAGGATTCCTGTAAGTGATGGAATCGACATCTCTGGAAGTTTTCAGGAGCAGGTTGGACAATTTGGCTGCAGTGGTTTATGAATGATTTTGCTTTGAGCAGGGGTATAGACTAAATGACCTTCTGAGGTCCCTTCAAGCTCTGCTTTCCCATAATCCTATCTGAAACTCCAACATGAACAAGAAGAGTGTCAATCAAAACTATTTACCCATCTATATAACTAAGAACTGAAAGGGAAAGGGGAAGTATATAGGGATCTGCCCAGGAGAGACTTTATCTTTTCAACACAGTGTCAGAGGATGAAAAGTAATTAGAGACTGAAGTTTATGATAAACAGGCAAGCAATTAGAGAGAGTTTTTAGGGAAGGATGTTACTTTTTTTCTCCAAGCCTTCAAATCTGATGGAAAAATGGAATGTTAGGTTTGACAAGATTTCAGGAAGATTGCAAGACATTGACAGGCTTTTGACATACTTAAAAATGCATCATTTGTATAAATTCAATTCACAAGGCAGCTTGGAGCAGCAAGCAAAGAAATCAAAGATAAAAATAAAAAAGGGAGAAAAAAAGAAAAGCCTAGCACACATTTTCAAAACCTAGGGAAAAAAAAGCAATCATTAATATCTAGTACATTCAAAATGCCTTTTAAATGCATATAGAGGTTAATTGCTACTTGGCTTAGAGGTCACACTATGCAATTCCACATGAATATCCATCATGTGTGTTACCTAACCTACAGGTAATTCATTTTTAATGCAATACAGGATTTGAGCTGAAAGGGCAAGCGAAAATAATAGAGTAAGAACAGTTCTGTTGAACAGTTTTTATGATTGTACATTTCCCTTGGTTTTGATGTCTCCGGAACAAAGAGTGTGCTGCTTTTAGTACCAAAATGGAAGCTTTTGTCTTTGCATTTTGGAGGCAGCTATAAATAGCAAGAAAAACCAAGGGGTTGCTGTTTGACTGATAGCTTGTCTAGTTCACATCAATCTTCCTGATCAGTAAAGTGCAATAGCAACTCATGAATGCCATGTAGGCCCCTTTCAACTTGTCATGTACAAATAGGTTCTGTGTTTCCATTTCAGCTGGGGGGGTTCCCCTGCCTTGAACAGGGGGCCAGACTTGATAACTTCATGAGGTCCCTTCCAGCCCTACTTTCCTATGTGCATTCTATTTCTTCGGGAATTCATTATATAAAGGTGGTGGAGGCAGCCCATTGGGCTAGGAACACAGATTACACACAAACCGGTATAAGAGATTGGAAACCAGTTCAAATATGTAACACAACAGAAGTTCAGTGCGCATAAACTGCTTTCAAAATGGATGAAACTACTTTAAGATAAACCTGGATAGATATAGTATCAGACTTAACTAATAAACCTGGATGGATATAGTATCAGATCCCAGATCCCCTCCAGATTCAAGTTAATTCAGTCCCCCAGCATCCCAGGATGCTTTATACCTTCCCTCCAAGCCGTCGCCCTCCTCCCGTCACGGGGTGGGTGGGCTAGCCTTGTCCTAAGCTGTCTGCTCCAGACGAGCAGGGAGGGATGCTCTAGCACCCCCAACTTCTGGCCTGGCCACTGGGGCCATGTGGGTGCATTTCCAGAATTAAAAGTGAATATTTGTTCACTCACTTATCAGGTGAATCTACGCGATTTAGACTAGCCTGTGAAGATTGAATTGATTCAGCCTTAGGATTTTTGACTGTCTGTACTTAGCCTTGTGGTTGAACCCTGTGGGTGCAAATATGTGTCAGGGCTAAGAAAAGTAGTTCAAATAAAACAGAAATTAGTTAAAACTTGTAGTCTACCCTTCAAACTAACCTCCAGATTACATAATTAGCCTCTGCCCTTCATGTTTCTTGTTCTCAGGTGGGTCTGCAAAGTAATGTTCAAAAAGCTTTTCTCATGCACAGTCTATTTCCTTCTCCCTCTTCTCCTCCCCTTCCCCCCACAAAAACAGGAAACAAAGCAACTGTGTGCTGCATATTTCTGTTTGAAAATGCTGATTTATCTTTTTTTTCTATCTAATCCAGTTGAAGAACACCTCATTTTTGCCTCTCAGAGGAAGTGTCTTAAGTTTTGATATTACCATAAAGCAGGAAGTTCACCACTGAATCTCTTTTAAAGTATATGCACTTAAATTTGCTGCTTTGGCTCCCCGTATGGTAAAAATTGGGGTGAGATTTGCAAATAGCTAAGAAGTCATCAATTTAATAAGCACTTTCAAGGAGAATTGCTGCAGACTTTAAATGATATATTTACTTAAGAACTGATAAAAATTCCATATTTATTCAACTTCCTTTTTTTATTTTGCCCAGATTAAACTGGCCGTTGTTATCTGGATTTCTCCTATGCACGGGAATCCATTTTTACACCTGACCCAAACACTAAATCATTAGCATGTAGGATTCAAAAGAAACTGCAAATTAATTTAACTTATCTGACTTATTTTCCCAATCCTTTTAAAAGTGAAAATAGTAGTCTTTATCCACTGGGATTGTGTGAAGATTTAATTAGTGCAGGTGTGTAAAAAACCTTGAAGATTAAAGTGTGTTCTATATACCAAGCATTATGAGTGAGATCTTGTCTGTGTAAGAGATGCTGCTGTTGCGAAGAATGGCATTTCTTTCAAAGAAAGTAAATTTTGAAGCCTGAGAATGCTGATAATGCCACTTTAATTTTACAGTCTTTACCATCTGTAACTCATTTTCTATTTTCTTTAAAATATTCTGTCTGATTAAATACCTGTAGCAATACCAGTGAAACAGGCTTTTAAACTTGAGTTTTCTTACATTTAACTACATTTAAAAGACTCTAAGCTCCAGGCAGTTTCTGAGATAATGGAATTTTCATGTTGTTTTAATTACAGCATCATTTCCTTTTATTCTGGACTCATTAGAGCATTTGCTGAATATTTCAATAGTTTCCTAATCAACACTAAATTTGCATTATTATTGTGTTAGTCCTCAAAACGACCAAAGTAATAGTGTCAAGCAGACATCCCTCTAGCGGGAATATTTTTAAAAAGTGAAAAGGTACAGTAAAGCTTCATTCATTGAACTCTAGCCTGATCCATACATGTGATCTGGAACCATGTGAGCTTCCTTTACATGGAAAGTTGGCAGGATGTAAAAACTAGTCATCAAAAGATAGAATACAGACAAGCCAACAACTAGAATTATATTTGATATTTAATTTATTGGAATTCCATACATAATCTGTTAAATAGCAGTGGGTTCTGTGAAATACCTTGTGATGGGTATTAAGGAAAATCATGCATCAGCCAAGCTACTACTCTGCACTAGCACTGCTTATATATATGGGAAGAAGCAGGCCAGGCATCAGAGGCTGCGCAGGGGTAGAAGCCATGTGGAGGGGGGAAGATAGAGGTATGCGGAAAAGGGGAGCAGGGAGCTGAGGCTGTGGGGAGCAAGCACAAGCAAGGGGGTGAATGGGATGGGACAGGTAGTAGGGAGCAAGCTTCCTGCCTGCCCCCTTACCGTTTTCCCCACCTTCCCTCACCACCTGCCCCATTACTGTTCCCCCCGTCACCTCCCCCCCGCAGTAGTGGGGGGATGAGTTTAAAACGATACTTCAATAATTAGGTTCTATACATTGAAAACTATAATAAATTCAACAATTTACCATGTAGTGGGGGGTCATCTTAAATTGAAGGTCATCTTTTATTTGGTAAATATGGTATGGATTATATTTAATACTCCTTACTTGGTCTGGCAGAGCTGGGCAAACATATCTGAGTAAACTTTTATGTTCCCATTCCAAACATGGCATTTTTTGAAACTCATGTGTTTAGAGGAAAAGTACTGGTTTTCCTAGCAAAATGTCTTTGGGTCCAGGTTTGGGGTCCTGTCTTCTTGGTTTTGCTTTTATTGTGCATTATAGCAAAAACAAATTTGAAAACTCAATGTTTTTGTGAAGCAGAATTGATATTTACAGCCAGTCCTGAGCTCCAGTCATGAACAGAATTGATATTTACAGCCAGTCCTGAGCTCCAGTCATGAACATGAATTCATTTGTGCCCACTGCTGTATACAAAATTAAAATAAGAGGCCTTCCTTCAGGAGCTTTGAGTGTAATGTTTGTCATAGTCTCAATGTTATTGAGATGGCAGCAAATTTGCCTAATATTGTCAGGGTAGACAAAGCATGGTAGTGAAGCTTTCCTAAGCTGCTCTACTAATGTACCTCAACCAAAGGGATTACCTCCATGGCACATATGCCAATACATGTCGCCACCCTACTACTACCACCACCAACTCTGTCATACTGTCCCACCATTGCTAGCAATAATTGAGTTCTCTCAGTTAATAACGTTAGGACCACCTAGCTTATGTATACACTGACTAAAAACATGGAGTTTTTACCATGAAATACAGCCTTTATATGCAGGACTTACAAAGCAGTGTAATCAACACACTGTTTTTAAGAAAAACTGCACAGCAAAGGGAAGACAACAACAACATTGTGAATGCTCTCAATGAAATTTTAACTTTGGAGCCTTCACAGGGTCATATAAATCTTATAATTAATAAAATAAACCCTTTGACAGACATTTTAGTTTTAAAATTGAAATGCTTCTAGTCCACACACATCATCTTTATGCCCTTTGCCAGATAGGATGCTCCTTAACTTTTTGGCATTATGACCAACATAAGGTACCCTCTACATGGCAAGGAAGCCCGATGAGCCTGTTCATTTGCTACTATGGAAAAGAAATGTAATAGCTTGCTAAAGTGATATATTAGTAGAATCATAGAATACATCACTTTGAATCTATGAATATATCACTTTAGCAAGCTATTACATTTCTTTTCCATAGTAGCAGATGAACAGGCTCATCTGACTCATATATGCCTCATATATGACTCATATATACCAAACCAAGGTCAATTCTTATCAAACCCAAAGTTGTTCCTGTTCAAGACTGTCCTCACTATCAAACATGGGCATTTGGTTTCATTTAAGTCATGAAGCATTCTTGAGATTGTTATATCTGTGTACAATCCTAATAGAGTCAATGCTCAGAGAGTCCTCAAGTTGTAGGTAAGTAAGGTAAAACCTAGGCTGGGGCTGTAAGACTGTCCTTGAAAAGGTGAAGCTGTGTTGAAGCAAAAAAAGCATCTTGGCTCAGGATTTTATACCAGACTATTTAAAAAAATATCTGCTTGTAATAAAGACACAGCTTGATGCTGTGTTTCCACACTGATTTTAAATAAACCCATGTGATTTGATATGTAAACAGGTCCTCTATAAGCTAAAGTGGAAACTGAGACACAAAACATGCTCCAGCTCCAGAGAAGGGCAAATATACAACCATTGTTGCAAAGAGAGATGGAGACAGAGCAATGCTTTCTGCTGCAGTGTCCAAAATGTGTGAAAGTGTATTTCCTCAAATTATGGCTAATTACAGGAGACTCCTCCATAAAAAAAACTTCCTTAGGGGAAAACGGTGTAGTGGGAGAAACAAAAAGAAAAGAGCATTATGCTACGCAACCACTTGCCTGGAATAATCAAAACCAGCAATGCTCAAGGAAATCAAATACTAAACATGGCAGATTGTTTCTACTTCTGAGATCTAAGGGTTTTTTTCTTTTTTGCATTATGACAGTTTTTGTACAGTGTATCATCCCAGTGGAGCCTCACTGAATTAAATTTATGCCAGCTTCTTTTTCTGTAACAAGAGGGTAATCTACTTTATCCATTTATGTGAACACTTTAGAATCCTGGTAGTCACTGAATAAATGCAATATATTATTGTATTTCAGCTGCCCTGAACAAGGACATTTACTAGCCAGTGGTTCTAACAGTAAGAAGCAACACATTGATGTTGAAATTAATACCTCCCAATGAAAGCAAAGTTGGCATTGACATTTTACTGCATTGTTTTAACTAAAGGCTTAATACTAAGCTGATTTAGCTGAACTAGGACAACAGTCTTCATGAATACTCCAGTTCATTGAAACCGGGTTTATATTAAGTCACACAGAAATCAATTTAAGCTAAATTGCTATAACCCCAAATTAGCATGCAACACTATGGTTTGCACTGGTTAACTATATCAATTGAAATCGGGTTCATTGTTAATCTAGTGCATTTGTTTCCAGGCCAAATTGTTACCCCTTGAATTTCTGCAGTCCTACTACTCTTAAGTTACTTCTAGTGACTAACTATTCTATTTCAAAACCTATTCATTCATTAATATGTAAGGTGTCTGGCTTTTTCTGGTTATAGAGATAACCTTCAAAATGTTAAACTATGCACATTTTGAATCTGCAGACACAGTGAAACAACAGCCACTAAGAGCAGCATAAATACAGTCTTTCCATCAGGTTGCATTTAAATGCTTATACTTAAGCATTTCACTTCTGAGCCTCTTATCAGGAACATTCACCTAATGTGCTAATCCATTGTTACTGGATATACCTATCATGTGCTGGCTGTCTTCATTTGATAGATACTTGTACATCATTAAGGCTTGTGATTTTTACCCTTCACCTGTGCTATTTGGGTGGTGTTTTGAACACTTAAAAAGACATTAGCTACTGTCCATAAGTAGGTCCGTTTAGTCTATCTAGATTGAAAGTTTTCCAGGCCAGGATCTGTCTGCTCCTCTACATTTGTACAGTGAGAGAAAAGACAAAGACCACAATTAAGATAGGCCCGTCAGATACCGCGCCAAGCTGAGCCATAAGACATCAGGCTAGACAGACCTGTAGTTTGCCCCAGTGTAGTGTTTATGGTCTACTTTCTCATGCTCTTAACATGAGATGCTTTTTTCAGTAGGTCCTTAGGCGCTATTGCAATAACTGTGATTAGTAATGAATGGAAAATGGTTGAAGCACCAGTGCAGACGAGCACCAGTTGATGCCACATAACTGCTGTATCCCTTGACTAGAATATTTTTTTGAACATTTGAACATGAGAAATGAATGCCTCCTCACAAACTCTTCAAAACCTATCCATACTTCTATGGCTGGGCCAGCGATGTGGAGGACTTGTTTTATCAGCTGATGAGCCTGGGGCAGGGGAAGTTCTGTGTTTGGCTTTTGCATATCGTTGTTCTCACATTACAAATATTGCCAAATTTCTGGTGAATTGCACAAGTGCACAGTAGTTATCACACAACTGGTGTGATAGTTACACAACTGGTGTGACAGTTATCGCATTTAAACTGGCTCACAGGTGCAAAGTAATGATCACACAATTAACTGGTAACTCATGCAATAAATTTAGACAGGCAACCGGTCTATTTGTCTCCTCAAGCTTAGGTTGTGGGAGATTCAAGGCCTCCAATGCTTCCAGAGAAGGACAACAAGGATGATTAGCATCGTGGAGGGGCTTCCATATCAGGAGAAACTAAAGAGGTGAGGCTGATCCAATTTAGAAAAGAGCCACTTGATGGTGGGGACACACATGCCAAGAGTTTACAAAATACTAAATGGCAAAGAAAAAGTCACTAGGGATTTATTAATGACTGGGCATGTCTACATGCCCATGCTACATGCAAATAATGTGGCATCAGATTAAAGTAAATTGTCCTGGGGATGTGTCTACACATTCAGAGATACAGGGGCAGGTTTGCTGCTCCCGCTCCCTGCCGCCCTGCATCAGCTGAGGGAGCTCTAGGCTCCCCTTGGGTGCTAGCCCAGGGGCTGGTGGGAAGTACAGGGCCAGGAGACATCTTTCGCCTCCTCTTGCCTGCTGCCAGGATGGGCTCTGCCACTGGAGCTCAGGCACGGACAACAGCCCTCACCCAGCAGCAGGGAGCTCCCAGCCCCACTTCCTGACCGCGGTCACAGGGCTGGTGCGGACAGATCCTTATGCCCCGGTGCCAGCTCCCAGGTCACCGGGGCTTGCTGGGAGAGGGCTCTGGTACGGCAGGGCTCCGAGATAACAACCTCCCAGGCCCGCTGTCCCATCGCGACCACGGAGCAGGGCCTGGGAGGTCCCTGTTGCCGGGCAGGGGGACATGGGCGCCACACCGGCGTCTGAGAGCAAGGAGCAATCTCCCAGGCCCTGCTGCCGGGAGCACATTTGCTCCCTGCCGGCCATGTACACGTGCTCTACCGTGCAGTACGTAACGGAGAGTCGTTCTGCTACTTGCATTTCTCGGTAGCAAAACTACTCGCGACGAGAGCAAAGGACGGCGCTCTTACTGCGCAGTCGTCGGCTCTCAACCGGAGTTGAGCAGCTCGTGTAGACGCGCCCACTGGGAACTCGGCGCAGCACGAAGCTGGCCGGCAGGGAGGTGAAAGGGACCCAAAGGCCGTGACGCCCGGTCCTTCGGGGTGCAAACCCCTGTCCCCAGGGGCGGGGGCAGCCGGGTGCAAGAGGGGAGCGGAAAGGGGC
>NW_017728906.1:189321285-189323221 GCF_001723895.1 Crocodylus porosus
CCCCCGCCAACTGCACCTTCGCCGACCTGCAGGGCACCTGGCTCTTCCAGGTGGGCAGGGGGCGCGGCGCCGGGGGCCGGCACATCAACTGCTCCCAGCTCGGTGAGTGCCCCGGGCCCCGGCCCTCCACACGCCGCCGGCCGAGCCCTCCCTCACAGCCCGGTAGAGCCCACTGCTCCCTCCATCCCTCACACCCCTGGTGGAGCCTGCTGCTGTTGGCCTGCCCGCCCTCCACACGCTCCCGGCGGAGCCTGCTGCCCTCCATGCCTGGCAAAACCCACTGCCCCTGGCCTGGCCCTCCATCCCTCCTGGCCTCCCTAACAGCCCCACCCCGGCACAGCCCGCTGCTCCTGGCCCGGCTCTCCAAACACCCCTGGCAGAGTCGGTTGCAGAGTCCCGAGTCGAGGAGGTTGGATGAACACCTTGCTGGGGTCGTTTGACCCCGGTGCTCTTTCCTGCCACGGCAGGGGGTCGGACTAGATGATCTGCTCAGGTCCCTTCCGACCCTAGAAACTATGAAACCCCTGGCAGAGCCCTCGGGGCAGGGTGGGGTCAGTGCTGCCTCAGCCCCTTCCTTTCCTCTTCTTGATCCCCTTTCCAGCAGATTCATAGTGCCCTTTGGGCATCTGGGGACCCCGGTGGGATCGGGCCCTGTCTCCGTTTTCCTGAATGATCGCACGTTTGTCAGCGCCTCTCAGGACAGCTGCTGAAGTGTTATGTGCTTGCCAATGTCTTTCACCCAGCTCCCTCCGGGATGACCCAGTTGGAGTCGGCGGTGATCTCCTGGGAGGAAGCCTCTGTGAAGGAGCACTTGAGGGCAAGAGGAGGGTTTTCCACAGGGACCTCGGTGTGAGATGGCAGGACTTCCCCACACATTATTTTTCACCCCCTCCTATAAACAAGAGGTGCATGTCATCTCCTACCAGATGCTCTCCAAAATCTGGATCCTGGTGGGATCTGACCCTGGATCTCTTTCCCTGAATTATTACGTGTTTGCCAGTGCCCCTCAGGCTGGCTCACTTGGGCATCACCCGGTTGGAGTTAGTGCTGATCTCCTGGGACGAAGCCTCCGTGAAGGAGAAATTTGGGGCCAGAGGAGGGTATCCTACAGGGAGCTGGGTGGACTTCCCCACACGCTATTTCTCCCCCCTTCACCTCCCCCAACCTCATAAACAGAGAGCTCCTAGGAAGAAATGCTGTCCAAAATGTGGAGGCGGGTAAGGAAGGGAGTGGTGACTGCGAGTGGAAATTCCCTCCAGTGTCCCCATGTGATGCCAGCGGGTACCTCACTTACTCATAAGTCAGGCTTCTGACCTCTAAGAGTTTTGAAGGTGTCTTTAAATCCAAGAGTTATGGCCTGCTTCTCTTCAGCTGGTGGTGATATCTCTGCCCTGGGACGCAAGAAAGGCAGAACAGAGCAGGCTTCTGTGATGAGAAAGTGGCTGCTAAGTTGCCTTTCCTTTCTCATGGGAGCAGAGTCCTCTGCTTGCAACCTGGCTGCGTGAGTTTTGCAGGCAGTTCTGCTTTTAATATTGGTAGAAGAAAAACCACTAAACTAGATATGGCTGTGGCCCTAAACTAAATGAAACCACAACCATTATTTTCTGCCCAGCTGAGTGTAGGGAATACAATAGGCTGCTTGCAAATGTGGTGGGGGAAAAAAAGCCAAGGTTGCTTTACTTTTAAATTTAGTGTGCTCCAGCGCGTAGCCCAGCACACCCAGAAGAGGCAGTGTTTTAGTTGCACTGGGCTTTCCCAATGTCTGTATTCATCAGGTGCTTTAATGGGGCTTTTTTGCTACTTTTATCTACTAGCTGATTGAATCAACTTTAGCTAAAAGTGCCAAAAAGCCTGGCTGAAGTGCCCAATCTATACAGACACTGCAGAGCTGGGTGGAAGTAACACTTTGCTGCTTTGTTTAAAGCCTGGTGGTGGG
>NW_017728906.1:189323321-189355043 GCF_001723895.1 Crocodylus porosus
CTTCCAGGTCTGTCAGTGCTCCTAAAATTACTTGGGCTATTTTGTTTAGGATTGCTCTGCCCTGAATGTGTGTCTCAAACTGAGTACCATTGCCTCCCCTACTGTTTTTTTTTTTTTGTTGTTGTTGTTTTTTTTATCTGTGGGTGTGATGGGACAGGTTCTTTGTTTGAATTGGTTTTATTGAGGCTACTTATTTCTTCTGAAGTTGATTAAAAACCGGACTTCCTGGGAGAGGACATGGGACCTTCCCTTGAGAGGGCATTAGTTACAGGAAAAGGGAGGGGGGAAAAAACCCCAGCCACCTAAAACATTTGAAATACCCGATCTGGTAGCAGAAATTGGCAAATGGAAAAGCTGAACTCAGTGATGCTGGGGTGGGTGGTAGCGAGGTCTAGAGCAGAAATGAGGACCAGTGTAGTCCTTCAGGTTTCTTATGTTTCCTGCTGCAATTTTTCTAGTGTCTGTGCTAGGCCCTGGCACGCTAAGTGCTCAGACCCTCTGACAGCAATTGGCAACAGGTATGCTTTGCTGCAGAAAAATTGATGATCCCACTGGTATAGTTATATGCTGGATTCAGGAAACTTGTGTAGCAGCTCCTGGCTAAATAAACCTATTTCTGTAGATTCAGCACTCTGTTTTTCTAGACTCAAATACATTGTTGCTTTGCAGTGCCTTAGCATTTAACTTCTATTCCAAAAGGCAAACTCATCCAGCAAAATATTGATCATGCCATGTCTGGCAAACTATTTTTTCCCCATGTGACAATCTCTCTCTAACTCTGCCAGTATTTTTTGTTAGTGAATGGTTAAATATGGTAGAGTAAGGTTTGTAGGCCGCACGAGAAAGCTTTAATCAGTCTATGTAACAACTGCCTCCTTCTGCAGGACCCGTGGAAAAGAAAGTGGTTGTCAGTCTTCAGAAGCTGGATGTGGCACAGGATGACTTAGGCAACTCTGGCTTCTTCACGATCATTTACAATCAAGGGTTTGAAGTTGTAATTAATGACTATAAGTGGTTTGCATTTTTTAAGGTAAGTCAAATTTTTCTTTTTCAAATATTAAACTTTTTTTCCAAAAGTCTGTGCATGCTCTGGCTTTTTATTCAAAGCACTGTGGCCTTCGTTCCAATTCTGATTCTGCCATTGGCTTTCTAGGTGACCATGGGCATGTTGCTTCACCTTTCAGCTGCTCTTGGTAAAATGGGGGTAATGAAGCTGACTGCCCTTATAAAGATACCAATGAAGTGCTATGCAAAAGCTAGGTATATTTTAATAAGACTTGATGGTACAATGGTGCAGGGCACGGATTGCACATCCTCATGTTCTTTCTGTGTCAGCCATGTCACAGAAGTTCTTTGTTTTGCCTTTTATTTTTATCAGGGGAGTTGAGAGCCCTTCATATGGAAAATGCTTTTCTGATTGATTTCTAAATCAATCTCTGTTCCAGTTGAGAAATTTGGTTCTCCCTCATTTATTTGTCAGACCCAGCATCAAAAAGTCTGATATGCATATATTTGGATGGAGTGGGACAATGCAGACTCTGAAAAAAAGCATTAGCCAAAATGATATGTATTACATCCCTTGATTTAAATAAACCATTTACAAACAGTGAAATAATTGTAAATATTCTCTCTGATTAACAGATTAATTAAAAATATAGGTAAAGGGGGTATGCTTAAATAAATATATATCTTTTCACACAGTCTAGGTGCTGTCCTCTCTCTTTGGTAGAGAACCTTTGTAGGAGAGCCAGGCCAGAAGGGAAACTCTTCTGCAATAAGATGAGAAGTGAAACTTCTTAAGATGCAGTTTTTCCCCCTTGTGGATGCCCTTATTCTGGCATAAGAGTACCTTTTTCCAGTTCATTATAATAATCTTATAAATCTTATTCCAGACTAAGGGGATCCCCCAATTAAGTGCCTGCATATTGTGGAACAACCTGCCCTCTTGATTGGCTTCCCTGTATGAACTAGTCCTATGTGTAGAGTCATAGCATATGAGGCAGTGAACTGAGCTGCAACTTCTTAGCACTCTAGGAGGGGCCTGAGTTTGGGGTCAAAGTCTCTTGTTGTATTATTATGCCAGTCCAACAGTGGAGTAAATGAATTCTCCAGCACTTCAACTTTAACACAGGACTGGGCAGATCTTTCAAAGATGCTATAGCTCAACTAGAAGTTACAGGCCAGATGCAGGAATTCTTAGGTGAGGTTCTGTATCCTGCGTTATGCAGGTTATCAGACTAGATCAGTATTTCTCAACCTATGGGTAGCAACACAGAAGTGGGTGACAAGAATATATCAAAGGGTCATGAACAAATTTTAAAAATGAACTCTCCTTTAAAGGAGATGTTTACAAATGGGTCCCAGTACAAAAAAGGTCAAGAACCACTGGACTAGATGACCCTAGGTGTCCTTTCTGGTCTTATGCCTCTACATAAACCTTGTTGAAGTAAAGGACACTAGTGCCCTCCCTTTCATGCAGCCAGGTCTCCCAAGTTAATTTTCTCTGAATATAATAGTTACAGATCCTTGGCAAACACACTTTGAAGGAATTAAATCAGTGCAGACTTTGGGAGCCCTCAGACTGATTTATCAGGTTAAGTATAAAGTTGCCTCAATTGCCAATAAATTGAGCAGCTGAGAAGTCAAATATGAATGTGAGGGATTTTAAAATTTCAAGATATCAAGCAGCTTGCTGAAGAAAGGTAAATAACATGGAGTTCAGAAGGTCAGTTTTACAACACAAGCACTGGGGATAGTGCTGCTTCAGTGGAATTCATGACAAGCTAAATATAGTACATCTGGCTCTTGTGAAATCAAAGTCCATTTGACGAGTACTGACAAAGCCGAGTGACTGGGAGACAGGCTTGGCAAAAGCTCCAAACACATTCCCATCTGCTTGTGAAAGCTGACCGGTGCCTTGAAAATGAGAGTGAGGCCAGTTGAGCTCCCAATCAAATTTTGATGTGTATAAACCAGGGATGGGCAATTATTTTGGGCGGAGGGCTGCTTACTGAGTTTTGGCAAGCCATTGAGGGCCACATGACAGGCAGCCAGGGACAGATGTATATTAATTTTAGGGGCCCCACGGGCCATATAGAAAGGCCTGGCGGGCTGCATCTGGCCCATGGGCCGCATTTTGCCCACCCCGGTATGAACAAAGACACTGAAGTAAAACTGAGTAATTGTTGAATGACTCCTTGATCCATTCTTGTTTTTATTTTTCTTTTGTGTATTTTTTGTCAGTATTGAGAGAGAGCATGTGCTGAATATCTGAGTTAGATCACTGATAGCCCTCAGGTAATAAGACATGCCTAGGTTTAACGCTTCAGTTTAAAACTTAGGTGGAAGTATTAGAATGGAGTGCTTTAAATCAGGCCTGGCCAACTGGTGCCATGAGTGCCAGAAGTGGCATGGGCAGCCTGTGTGTGGCAGCCTGGTGAGGGGGCAGATGGCACAGTGACTGTGCAGAAAGAGCAGCAGATCAGGCATGGAACGTAGGGCAGGGAGGAGAAAACAGAGCAGCAGATCAGTGACAGTCAGGGAGGGCATACAGTTTAGCTTGTGGTATGTCTGCAAAAAAGGTTGGCCTTTGCTGTTTTAAGAACATTTATACTTAATTTGCCCTGATGGGTTAACCCCATTCTCATTTGATATTAGCAATGTGATTAAAATGACAGAGTATAAGCAATCCAGAATTGTTTATAATACAAAAACATTGTCTGGAAAGCATGAATAAATAAAGCACAGATGCTTTAGTGCTTGCACTCTGTAGTGTGAACCACCAATTGCTTTTCTTAGGGCTGGACCAGTATTTTCAGTTTTTACAGCAGCTGCACCCTACGGTGGTTTTGCAAGTATGAAAGATTTGTTCCCCCATTGGATTCTCATTGGACCTAGTCTCCCCATAATATTGGATTAGATATGAAATGGCCTACAGAACCCAACACCAGGTGTCACTTAGTATACGTTAACATAGTTTCCTTTAAAATAGTGAATTTACATTCACACCTCTTGGGCTCTGGTCTACCTGCCTTCTGCAGTGTCTCTGGGAACAGAGCCATTTTACCAGCCTGTGGTGCCATTCATGCTCCTGCTGATAGTGCTGCATGAATGCTTATTTTAAAGTGTTTAGGAAAGGCCCAAGTGTACAAACACAGAAGCAAACCAACACCCTTCCTCCCTTGGAAGAGGTGTTCGGCTATTCCTGTAAAAATAAAATGGTGATAGAAAGAAAAACAGGGCTTGCCTTTCTTAGCTTTGTGATATGGAAAGAGCACTTGAAAGTTTGAAATTCCACATCCCCCAATTTGGTTTTCTTTGGTTGAGGGGGTACTTAACCTTGAAAATATCTAAGAATGTCAAATCATCTTCCTGTATCTTTTGGAAAATGCAGCGCTGTGGACTAAGATTTTTTTTTTTTAATGTTTTTGTTTGGTCCGTAATTGAACAGGAACAAGTGTTTGTTCTTTAACAAAGAACCTTCCTTCCCACTGATATGTGCAAAAACAGCTTAAAACATTTTTTGAAGTGTTGAATAAAAGTCGCTTCCTCAGTGATAACCATCTAGAAGAAAGGTCTAGATAAAGAAGATACAAGATCTGAATTTCTAACGAGAAAAACATCTTTATTCTTCCTTTTACTACTTTTTATGCCTAAATTCCACCCCACACCCCTTTTTCAGGTTATTTTTTTAAACTTCTGTGTAGAGTGAAGGGAAGTAATAGATAGCAACATGCTCCTCAGTGGTTGCATTTACACATGTCACTTATGGCATTGTTGTTACTGTGCTGTCATTTAGTGCTTTCTTTTGGAAATATTAAAAGACAATGCAGTAACAGTCTGTACTGCGCCGTGCATGCCGCACTGTACTTGGTTATTTTTAGGCACGATGTCACTGTAAAGACATGCTATAATGAGGTAGCGTGTTGCTATGGTGACATAGCTGCAGTGTCACGGTTCTTGCCCGTGGATGTTACATCACTGCAGTGCATTGCTATGGTGACGTAGCTTCGTGTGTAGACGCACTCACTGGCATTTTAGCAAAGGGAGAGAGGGTAAATGCCAGTGTCCATAGTGTCTGGAAAACATTTAGAAGGCAAAGGAATTTTATTTAGGAAACGTGTTTACACAGTGAAACTGGCTGGCATAATAATTGCTGAATAAACCTTTCTGTTATAGTTTGGTGAAATAACCCTGGAAGCCACCACTGGCATCAGTTTCTTATAAAAGGTGACTGAAGATAATTACTCACAAAACAAGTAATGTTTTATCACTTTTAATGATGTGTTATGTATCCGATGGTTACTCCAAAGTAGCTAAAGTAGCTAAACTAAACCAGAATGGTTGCCCTGCTCAGTTTCCCTATTTTTTTTAAGTTACAGTTTTTCATGTATTGCTTAAGTGAGGCTGTGAAATTGGCCTGCTTTCCTGTCAGATTAATTTAGCTGCTGTTGCTCAATGTGAAAGAGGGTTTGCAATTTTTATAGCAATGCATCAATTCACTGTAGGAAGGGTGCCTGGCTTATAAGGACTGCCTACCATGTTTTGTCTGTCACCTCTTCACTATTTCCTGTTTGAAAATTTGAGAGCCAAGTCCCCAGTTCTGAATTTTAGTTCCCTTCTGCACCACAGATTTAGCCTGATTTTAATCATGTGGTCAGCCACTAGGGTAAGTTGCAGGTGTGTAATTCCATTATACTTAATGCAGGAACAGATCCACCTAATCTCTGCCAGCATAGTCTAACAATTGGTATGAATTGCTGTTGAGGTAGACCTGTGGTATGAAAGTCTACGCTAAAAAGGATGTAGGAAAGTGGTGAACTTAATTCCAAGTTGCATGGAGGTAAGTAGTATAACTTTCTTTTCCCCTTTTGTTTTAAAACAGGTATATTTTCCTATGTATAGAATAGGATGCATACAGTGGTTACAACATGGCATTTTGCCATATGTAAACACGAGAAGTTTAACCATAATGTATGTCTGAGATTGACTTTGTAACTTTGTTCTTGCAACCTACTTACCAGTCACCCACTAACATTTTCTTAGGATCTCTCTGATTTTACAAGTCATTTGTTCTTGCGCCTGGGCACTGTGGGGAAATGACTCTCCAAAGGAATGGACTCGGTGAGCTTATTCCATATATTTTTGTAGCTTGCTTTCTGTAACTGTTTCCTTGCAAAGGAGAGCCTGTTTCTTTTGCTGTATTGTGGAAGAAAGACAATCTGTATTTATGAATTTTATTGTTTCCCCTTCAGCCTTTGAACCATTAAATATTTGGCATCCTACTGCACTCCCATGGAGGCCCCATTTGCTCTGAGCCCAGGTTATCATACTCAAGTACATAATAAGAGCAGCTTGTAACAATAGTCTTAAGCACCAGTAAATTTGTAGCATGCTGCAAAAATCATGTCCTCCTAGAGATTCAGACATGAGCTGGCAGAGTAGCTTCTAACTCAGGCCTTCACTTGCATGATAGTAATCTCTGTTGCTGCAAGGCATCTGCTTTCAGTGGCCTTTTATAAAGATGAGCAATAAATCATAGCACGTAAAGCTGAATAACACGCTTCTAATGAATGCTTGAAGAATCCCAAAAGCAGAGGCATATTTAATTTATTTAGCGTGAGCATTGTTTCTTCAGTAGGTCCTGAAATGTAGGTCCATATAAGACTGTTGCCAAGTCACATATTGAAACCTGCTTGTATGGTCCTGATGCATCCAAACCCACCACTTCTTGTTTAAACAAGCTCCTATAATATTGGGCTCTTTCTGAAGCTTATCCTGCGCAACAAGCCACCTTCAGCTTTGCCGTGTTAATGAAGAACAAACCCAATTAGCAAGTTTACTTGGCTGAAGCCATTGAATTTTAGAACAAAACATTATTATCCTTTGGTTACCAAGTTAGAAGCTGCATGTGGAGCAGAGCAGAGTTGCAGTCCGTCACCCCATTCTGGGTGGAGGTTGCTGTTTGTTCTCATTCAGTCCTTGGCTGGGCTTCCCTCTCAAGGGACCCTGCTCCGTGGTTTGCCTCTTAGAGAATTATTTCTCCATCATTCCCAGCTAACTTTCATAAAAAATATTCTGTATTTTTACATCCCCCCTCATTATATTGGGAATCTTTGTGCTTTTATAAGTAGTATTATTATATAACTTTCTAACCTTGTTTACTACTTGATCTCTAGAAACAACTGGAAAATGAGTCCTTGAATCAGGGACTCTCCAGTTTGAGTAGCATTCTCCTACTTATTGGTCTAGCATGTGATATGCTCCACCCTTGGCAATTTAAAAGAACTTCCCAAAAGAACAAGTCCCATTTCAGGGAATAGGGATAGGGAATGACCCACAATAACTTTACAATGCATCCCGTAGCATCTTGGGAAAAAGCAATAGAATGTTTTATCCCGCGTACTTCAGCAGGACTTGAAGTGGGACAGTGGACTTGTGTGTCTGTAGGGTCTCGGAACAAAACACTTTTTCCGAGGATAAACATAACCTCTACCATATTTACTTGAATACAAGACCAGGTTTTTTCCCTCCAGTTGGCATGGCAGGGAGGGGGAAGCCCATTGTCTTATCACATATAAGGAAACCTCATTAAATTCATACCCATTGTCTGTTATTAAATTGCTGCTAAAAGCCCAGCAATAGAAACCAACTATGAAGTTGGTTAACTGATGCAGACAACACTGAACATAAAACACTTGGCCTATTCTGGGCAAACGTGCTAATGGGAACCAATCACAAGGATAGATTAGTGCAGCCCATCTGAACAAGGTATATGGTAGTGCTCTCTAAGTATAGTTGCTGTCACCCACAATTCTTTCAAGTCATAGTGAGCCACTACACTGCGTACCTTTTGACTTCCTCCTCACCCCAGCGGCTAAGTTGTGCCTTGCTTTCCTAGTTCCATTTATTCCTGTTTCTTCACCAGCCTTAAATGGTTTTGGATTAATATCATGCGTAGCTTGTACAATATATAAGTAGGTGCCAAAGTGCAGTTTGGGGGGGAAAAAAAAAGAAAGATAAAATACATCAATATTTAATGTACTAAGTGTATGGATACCATGTGCAAACTGCTACAGCCATGTTTAATGTCAAGGTCATTGTTTTTAATTTTGCTCTTCACTTTCAAGGAAGGAGCTGCTAGGGGGAAAAGTTGGGGAGAGCAAAGGGTCTATCTGACCCCCCAGACTTATCTTCCGTGCTGTTGCAGTGGGAGGTGGGTGCAAACCTCCCTTGAATTCAAGGCAGACCTCCAATAGTTAGATTCTTTACCTGGAAAATTATAACAAATTTGTAAATTTTCCATACATAGAATCTAACTTGGGGGGAGTGTCATCTATTTGACTTGACTATAGTATTTACAGCCTTTATTAGCCCTAAAGGCTGATTTTTAGAGGCAAGAAAATTATGGTAAGGGCTTGATTATTTTTGTGCTATAGTTAAGGTTTAAGAGCTAACCTGTATCCTCTGAGACTCCCAGTAGATCCTCCAGCAGAACTGGGAAAGACAAGACTGACATTCCTGATACCCATATTTTTTTTCTTTAGAGAGAGTTAAGGACTTCATTATCAATTGGGGTCTCCTTAAAAACGGCAAAAATCCAGTTTGTGTTGCTTTTTAAAAATTAGAGCTTAGATTGTAGAGTACAAGAGTGTAATGGTGGGGGTCTTGGCCCTTCAAGACAGGTCACTGTGAATGCACTTTACTCAGAAACATTTAAAACTGAACCTTCTTGGTATTAAATTGGCTGATGCCCCTTAATTCTGCTAATCAGTTGGAACTAACAGTCAAGTCTTTGTTTGACTTCAGTAGGTCGATCTCAGGACATGGGCATGCACCTGCTGTTTGCTTATCATTAATGGGCAATATAAATATATTTTAGTAAACCACCGTCTGTTGCAGAATGGCTGGCTGGTCTGTTAAAATGCTCTCCTTTGTCAGTGCATAAATAGGTTTCTTGTTCTTTGCCTCATTTATGTAAATAGTGACTCTAATATTAAAGCAGCAAGACTCCGTGTTATGCTTCTTTGGGTAACATGTTCTGTCAGTATTTAAGCATGTACAGTCTGTTTCCACAACCTATAGTTCAGTAAAATGATCCATTTTACTGAGATTTTTTTTTTTCTCTCGGTATCTTTCTGTGAAAGTTCACAAGAAAGAAGGAACAAAAAGGGAAGAGGTGGTGCTAGGTATTTCAAACATTAGGTTGTCATAATTCCTCCAGTATCAGGCCCTGAGTATGTTCCCCAGACTGTCTGCCTACAGTTGCCCGCACTGGAAGATTTGACATGAAAGATACTTTGCTTGATTAAAGATGTAGCACAGTCTGATAGCAAGAAGTCTTTAGTTCAAGGCAATGCATCAGACCAACAAGAACTTACGAGTTTGATTCAGGAATCCCTTTCATATCTATGGTTCTCCATAGATCACCGTTTCACCTTAAATTCTGAAGTCAGAAGAATTCATATTGGAAACTAGATTAAATTCTGAGCAATAAGGATAATTATCCAGTGGGAAAGATTACTGTCAAATGCAATGAATTTTAAGACTGGGCACCCTTCTGAAGCACTGTTTCAGTTGCAGGTGGTATAGATGGATGCTCTTCATTCATATTTTAGGGAAAGGGATCTTTTGCAGTTGCATGTCCTACTGAAGGAAGTTCTTTGGTCTCTGCTTTTTATAGGATGCTCATAACAGCCCCTTCGAGCTTTTAAAGCCTGTGAACTTGTGCTCTTAGGCTGGAAGAGGTAGCAAGATGTTAAGGGTTTTTAATGTTGAAGTATTTGATGCTGTGCCCTCTAGTGACCATTGCTCTCTTTAGTTATTTTTTGAGAACAAGAACTGTCTTTTAAAGCCATGGCACAGTTTGATCTTGTGGCATAATTTTTTCTGTTAGGGGTAGGCAAATTGATGTTAACTGAATCAGGTTGCCAGCATTTAGACATAAGCTGATGTCGGTATCATTAATTAAGTTTGCAAATGCTTATTCTGGTCTTTAATCAACCAAGTAAAATTTCATGTTCTCACTTTTTCTTGTAAGCAAAACTAGTTCTTTCTTTTAATGGCGACCTGGAAAAGATTAAAAAAACCAACAAAAACAGGCATACCCCTTTTTAAGAGCACTAAAAGAAAAATGCCAGAGTGGCTTGTGATGCTGCTTTATTTGTTTTTAACAATTACTGTCAGTCTCACAACTGATCCTGTCTGGTTTGGGTGTAGAGGTTGGGGGTTTTCCAAGAACGTCTATACTTTCTGTCCTCACTTAAGGAGCAGAATTGTTGAGTCTTTTATCAACCTCTATCAAAGTCTGACTTGGTTAAAGTAAAGTAATTCATAACTAGTCTGAATAAAATAACTGTTTTCTCATCCAAAGCTATGCCACTTAAAGGTAGATTTAATGAAGTAGCTAACAAGTTAAGAAAATGCAACTGATCTGGTCTGACCCAGGAATTTTAAGAAGCTAACAGATTTCAATGAGTGTTTTCATTTCTAGTGAATGCAAAACCCAAATTAACCAGCTACTTTATAATTTTAGTATATTGCCTTGGCTAGGGAGGAGGGTAGGCAGTGAGCAAAGCTGATTCCTTGTTTTTGGGATGAAAAACAGGATTTAAAAATACATCTTGAAGAAATATAAGGTCACAAACTCCATTTTATTCCCTCTGCTGCAGTTGAATCTTTTCTGAGTTGATGAGAAATCTGTTTAAGATTTTCACTGGTTTTCAAGGATGTTAACTCATTCTTTAAAAATAAAAATCCATGTTTACATATTCCAGTGAATAAAAAAAGTCTTGACTTCTAACAGTACCATATGTAAGATACTACTGCAGGAGACTGAACTCCCATCAAAAAATGACTCATTTTTGCTAACAAGCAGCCTTAGACCCTTTTGTCCTTTCTTGCATGGTACTGCTTTGAGTAAATTTGTACATCAAACAGTGATGCTAGCAATTTTTGCTTTAATCAAATCTAAAGAACTAAAGAATAAAATAGAGATCCTGTTTGTGTTCAGACCCACTGGAATACACGCTTTAAAGTTCTGATTTGTTGTGTTTTTTTCAAATGAGTATCCTGTGGTAAGGCTACACTAATATACTAGCCCTCTCACAGGCTTATTTTAAGCTTGTATGGTTCAGAATCTGAATAGCCAGGTTTTCACAGAACAGAAGATAGGCGTTCACTTCAGACATTTGACATGGCTATTAAGCAGCTGTTGCTGGCATCTGGTTTTGAATGCAAGGCAAATATAATAGACTGTCTAGCTTGTTAGAGTGAGGATAGTGAGCAAGTCGCATATGGGTGGTTAAGATTCAAGATCAGTCCTCATGATGAGCAGCACTCTGCCTAGGTGTGTTTGTTCTGCGGTGGCTTTTAGAAAGCACGGGTAAGCATTGATTACTGAGGCTGTTATGCAGAGTCCAATACAGTGCGCTCGCCATGACTGATTAATAGTGAAGTCAATAACTTTCTGATTGTGATGCAGAATTTGGGGGTTTTATTGACACTCTTGTGGAGAATTCCTCTCAACATTTCTGCTATAGAGCAGATCATTGCCTCCCCCCCAGGTATTCAGCTGAGTGCACTTGTCCCTTGAGCGCAGTCTGTTTATTTTCACTGTGAGATGGGAAGAGTAGAACAAGGTAACACTGCGGCCTTTCAGTGCCCCAGTCTGCTCCTGTTAGGAGGAGACACGCTTGTGTTGTGAATGTAGAAGTACTACCTCTACAATCCTGATATTGGTAACAAATATGAACTTCCTATGTCATAAAACCAGTGGAGGATTAACGCTCTTCCTCTTGGATCCTGCTAGACTTAATTATATTGCCAGGTGTTGTTTTCCTTCAGATTCCCTGCAGAGCCTGACGAACACACCCTCCTTTTTGTATTTCTTTCATTGTCCTTGTTATCCCTTTACTCTCCTCTCAGTTGCAACTAGCATATTACATGTAGAGTGGATGTTGCCTTTTGGGGAGAGGAGTGTCAGAAAACCTCTTGACAACTGTGGCTGAGCATATTTTACAGCATTGATCCATATTAATAGGACTTTAGCCTGTTCTGATAGTATCCTCCGCTGAGCCAGCTGCAGAATGGCCCAGAGATGTTCTTAAACAGTTCCTTCTCCAACAAGAAGGACCATTTGGGCATCACCACTTTTACGGAGGGGGGTGGGGGCACTCAGTCACCATTTAATGTTGATTAGCTCTAAACAGAATTTAGGACCACCTGTCACTTTATGCTCCATCTTTTTAAGGCTAAGTATTATGCTTTGAAAACACTGTTAACCCATGGAGTGAAGCTTCAGTATTTTTCTGTATATCTAAATGGCAGAAAACTAAGTCATTAGGCAGGATGAACTCATTAAATAATTGTAATTATCATCCCACTTTAAGTAGATAAAATGCAAAAGAATATACTGTTGACTGAATGTTGCCTTTTGGAGGCAGGAGCTGGGCAACAGGAAGGTGTTACAAGTTATGTTCCTGGAATAATATTTGCACACACAAATCAATAGATTGCAGCAACACAAACCCTGTACTGAATCAATACAACTTCTAGTTGGAGTGAAACTACCAAGATGAATCAGTTTCCCTTTTCACTTATCACATCTTGGGATGTAAAACAAAAACTTACTTTTTCTTGCTTCCTGGAAATGGGAATTTCAGGAAGTCTAGATCATGAGATACTAGCTGTTCTCTTATCTTTCTACACGTCCCCAACAAATCCTGAAAGAGCTGGCTCAGTCTTGTGTGGACTCACAGCTGTATCACTTGGGTTTCCACACCAAGCTTATTGCCAGAGTACCTGAGGAGTAACATAAATGGAGAAGATTATAATGCCCTGCCCCAGATGCCTCTTATGAAAAACTGGGACTAGGTTAGTAACTGTGGCAGCTGATCATGTTTTGCCCTTTTCAGAAGCCATAGCTAGAACATGGCTGTGTTCTTGTTAAAGTTCATAAGGCTCACATTTTTGTTGTTGTTGTTGTATGGACAGGCTCTTCTAGCTGTCTGTGCAACTTATTTGGCTGTTCTGATTTGGCTGCTCTGAATTATAGTAGGGCACCAGAAATGTTCATTCATACCAGTGTCCTCTAAACACCACCTAGGTTGAAAGAGCCTGAATACCTGGACAGAGTTTCCTCTTTATATAGTCAGTATGTAGCTGTAATGTGTGCAGGTTCCAAAACCTGGCATATAGCAAAGTGCAGGTGTTGCGTGTCTGCAGTACACAGGATTTAACATGGCTGTTACATGTATATTAACCTAGTTCTGCTTTGCTTTACAGTACACAAAAGAAGGCTCAAATGTAACCAGTTACTGCCATGAGACCCTTCCAGGATGGGTGCATGATGTACTTGGCCGTAACTGGGCATGCTTCCTTGGACAAAAAGTGTCTCCTTCTCCCTCCAGCATCCGTATAAACCAGTTGCCTCTCCAGAAACCAAAGGAAAGGTGAGAACATGAAGTTAATAAGGTTGCTTTCAACCTAAGCTAATTGTAACATCCAGATGCATCTGTTTATGTACAAAGACGGCCAAACTTATTACCTGGAGCCATAGTTAAAAGTTCATTTTTGTACCTTTTTAATTAAACATCTTTCTGAAGTGGGCATCGTTCTTTGTCCTTAACATAACTTTAGACTGTGATGTTATAAATCCAGCTGTATTATGGGAATGATGGGATGCAGATATGTTGCAGCTGTCTAGCAAAGCCTTTTTGGTAGTAAGGGCTTATATTGTATTATCACAGCACTTGTGCAACCAGTGAGAGAGACTAGCCTTCAATTCCAACCTTTCTGTGCTGTTTCCAACTTTTTGCAGATTTTCAAACAGACCTTATTTGCACAACCTTGACTTTGTGAATACTATCAACACTGTTCAGAAATCCTGGACTGCAGCAGCCTACAAGGAATATGAAACTCTGACTCTGGAAGAACTGACTAAAAGAGCTGGAGGCCTCCACTCCAGAGCCCCTAGGTATTAAGGTGTTCTGCTTGTATCGCTGCAGAAGGGTGACTTCTTGGCTGTTAAGAATCTGTCCATCTCCCTAGGGATCTAGGGAGTCGTGCTGATTTCTTGCCAGTTGAAGATCTGGCTCCTAGTTCAGATCAGATTATATACAGTCCAGATGTAGTCTGCTTCCCGGCTTTCTGATGGAGTGCCAGTGTATTCCCCGGCTTGATTCCTGATTATCCAAACATCTGGTTGTCTTGAGCGGTTCACAAATAGAATTATTTCTGGCTTGATTTGTTAGGGGGGAGGGGTTTTGGCTCGCTAAAATGTATTAGGGAAAGAGGTTGTGACGGGGCAGAAAATATGGGTTTGGAATGACAGCTGGCCCTTTTTAAGCACCAATCACCCAAGGATGACCATACACCTACCCCGGCAGGTATTTTTATTTTTATTTTTTGTTTAAAATGGACAGTTCATACATTTCAGTTCCACAGCAACTCTAGTCAAATATAAAGGAGGCTGAGTTCCAGGGCACATTGTCTGGGGAGCTGTCTCTGTGGATGAACTGGGGGAGAACACTGTACTGGCATGCACAGTTAAGGTGAATTCAGGGTCTCTGGCATTCCACAGGGGCCAGGAGAGGATGTTGTCAGTCTATGGTAGCCTTCAATTTCAGCACAGTCTGAGCAAACTTGTAACTGGTCATAACAATTATCTGCTTTGAAAAGTCCCATTTATGCAGCTGCCCCCTGGTATCAGCAAAAAGAGTGTTGTTATTATCATCCCATCCTCCTTGCCTATTGTCTTCTCCAGTGCTGTAATTTGGAGTTTTGGGCACTGCACTTCAAGAGGGATGTGGACAACATGCGAGTGGCCCTCCTCTGGACCCTCTCCATGATCAGGGGGCAGCAGGGCAGCCCTACGAGGAGACGCTACGGGACCTGAACCTGCCCAGCCTCCATAAGAGAAGGCTGAGGGGGGATCTAGTGGCTGGTTGCAAACGAATCAGAGGGGACCAACAGTCATTGGGGGCATCCCTGTTTTCCCCGAGCACTACCAGGAGTCACTAGAAATAATGGTCACAAGCTGGCAGAGGGTAAATTCAGATTAGACATCAGGAGGTGCTACTTCACTGTCAGGGCAGCTAGGATCTGGAACCAACTTCCAAGCGAAGTGGTGCTGGCTCCTACCCTGGGGGTCTTGAAGACAAAGCTAGACAATCACCTTGCTGGGGTCATTTGACCCCAATACTCTTTTCTACCATGGCAGGGGGTCGGACTTGATGATCTGCTCAGGTCCCTTCCGACCCTACTAACTATGAAGTCTTTTTTTTTTCTCTTTCACGCTTCAGTCACTGGTTGTTTCTACATGTCTTGGAATTGAAGTGGCTTTGGGGAAGAATTTCCATTTAGAATCCTTCCCAAATTTAACAAAGCTGCCTTCTAAATTCCACTGGGTAGAGGGCTTTCACCTTCTAAATGCAATTCTGAGGCTGAAGAATCAGCCAATCCCAAAGCCAAGGAGCGATCACTTAGACATGTCAGCTACTCAGCATGTGTGGACACTGCTCCAAACAGCTCACTGTAGCTACTGGTAGAGCTAGGAAACAGGCTGTGGAAGCAAAGGCCTCGAGTTGTCAGCGCTTTATGCACTCTAATAGTCTTCTGTCTAGACAGTGACACATTAATATCAGAAGTGTATTTTTCTCTTTTTAGACCAAGGCCAGCACCGCTAACACCTGAAATACTTAAACAAGCTTCAGGTTTGCCAGAATCCTGGGACTGGAGAAATGTTAATGGTGTCAACTACGTCAGTCCTGTGCGAAATCAAGGTATAAGATTTTCTTTGTGAATCTCTATATAATGAAATTGCCTGGAAAAAGCACCACTTTGCTAATCGACTGGTTGTGGCTGGCAGGGAAGGTCAATATGCACTTTGTACTCAAAGACGGTTTGAAAAAGTTTCTGACTCTTGCTGTCAAACTAGAGGATACTCCTTTCAATCAGAACATCTGAATTACTAGAGGAGTGAAAGTAATTTACTGGAGCACTTTGCATGGCGATCTGCATCATACTCTGTTTGTCCAAGCTGTCACAGTGATGGATTTCTGGTATCTCTAATATTAGAATTGATACAGTTCAAGTTCAATTATTAATTCTTCCACTAATTACAACTGACAGCAAATTATCATACAGGTTGAAAGAATAACCCTCTAAAGGATGGCTTCTACCACCCTCAAGTCTCATTACTGTAAATCATTTTAGGGACAGTTATAGTTACGTGATTGATCTGTTGAGAATTAAGTGTTGGTTTGAACCTTGAAGTGTGAACAGTGCTAAATGTCTGACACCCTTATACAATGAAGGCCAACCGTTTTTCCTTGCTCATACAATGGGAAAATCTATTACTGATTACTTAGCCTGAAAATCTTTTAATAATTTCTAGTGTAGAGTTCAAATTAGTTTGGGGCTACTGTTTTCCAAACCTTCCTATTGATAAAAATGGGATACTGTCTGCCATATAATGAAGCCATATCCTTAAAGCATTGCTCTCTTGCCAAAGCTGAGAGAATGTGGGAAGATTGGCTCACAATCAATGATGTTAGTAATAGGAAATATTTAAACCCCTACCCAAGTGTTCTCAACTGTTAGCCACTCTTTTTATACCTGTCCTTCCTACATATTCCCATTTACTCAAAATAAATGTCTTCCTTTCCTCAGTGAGCATGACAGGATCCAAGGCGTTTACCTCCTGAAGCACTGTTCTCATTATGGTCAATCTTGCTTTACTGCTTCTTAGCAAAGGGATTGCCTCTACCTCCTTGCATTGAAACTGCAACTTGAATATTTTAAAAGTTTTGGGAATACGTTTGCATATCACAAGTAACAAATCTTTCAGTCCTTTGTAAGAGATCAAAGGCAATTTTAATGCAAGTATCACTGATATCCCCAATAACAATCTTGTTCACAGTAACATAAAGTTTAGGCTTAGATGCTGAAAAGCTGGCCCTTGAGAATGAGTGAGTTGTGAGCTTTAAGAAGCATGTCTTCCTAATGCCAAAGCATCCATGTGAAGATTTTGATAATTGCTGAACTAATAGCAAGATTATGCTTTCTCTCACAGGTTGTGTCCAAACTACACTAGAGCCCTGATGCCACTAACAATATCTTTTTCAAGAAGTAACATCCCAAATGGACATATTTCATAAGGAAGAGAGGAAAGGGAATGTAGGAACTTGCAGGGACTTAAAGCTGATCCCATACAACTATGATCTTTTCTCTAGTGCGTTGTATTCCCAAGTATAGTCAGAAAAAGAAATTGGATAATATCTTTATTTAGTATGGTAATTTCAAGAAACAAAGCTCAGTTTGAAACTAAGCGAACAGAACAAACAGGATTGTGATACAAATTAGACTTTGATTTTAATATTGGCGTCCATATGTATGAGGTAAGAAAAGCATATCCCTTCAGTGTGTCTAGAATATCCTACTTTTTTTGGAAAGGATATATTCCTCTCCAGTGGTTGTTGCCATCTATTTCGACTGTTGGGAAGTATTGCTGAGCAAATACATCTCTGTAACAGATTGGACCTGGGGAGCTACAGTTCTCAAACTCTGTTCTAGCTCCTGTAACTTATGTGCAGAATAGGTGAAAGGATAATGACCTCCTGGTTCCTCACCTTTTGAAATTCTGTGCTCTTCAGTCATTATTCATAATTTAATGATCCTTTGCCACAGTGGAATCTAATGCAGTTAAGCCTCTAATTGACTTGGGATTGAATTTGTGGGAGGCATTGGACATACAACAGCTCTAGCAATTATCTTTGTGTCTCTGCTGATATTCCACTTGTGTGGTACTCATATTGAAGTCTGTTCAGACAAGTGTACTATTGCATTTAAGAGTGCGGGGCTTGAGCGGAGTATCATAATGTCTTAGGCTTTCAGGGCAAAGCTGTTCCATTTAACATACCTTTGTAAATGAGGCACAGCAAACATGTCTTTCTGTGGCTTGGCCAAGCAACCAATGATGCTCTGATTATACAAGAGTGGGTGAAGCCTTTCATAACTTCAATCAGCCCTGCTGGGAAAGAGCATTCATGTTAAGAAAGGGCCTTCCACCCCCTTCTTGTCAGAGATGCAGCAAAGTTCACATTTGAATTACAGTACAATTTCATAAAGTCCTGCTTTTATAATAGCCCTGCTTGTTACCCACCTACACATTTAGACAAGGTATTTTGTTTTTCTTTTTGTTCCCCCAAACCTCCTTCCTTTTTAAATCTTTGCCATATTTCCCTGTTTCATGACAGCAGGTAAGTCAATCAGACACCTTGGTGATGAGCAATAGACAGAATAAGACCTCATGCAAGCAATTTCCCCTCCACAGTGAGTCTCACATTCACGGGTTCTTGCTGCATTATAGAGAATGCCGAGCAGGTGAGAGCATAAAAACTGAATGGTGACACTAAATGTTGGTGTAGAACAGAGGCTAGGGAGACTTAACTTGTAGTTGCCTGGCAGCAGAGGACAACTAAGTACCTCCAGAAAGCCCGTGTAATTGTCGTCCCCAAGGAGCCAACAATTATAAAAATCCATTGTGTCAAACCTTGCATTTACAGTACCAGACTCTTATGTGGTCTTCTCAAAGCAGCTGTAGAGTTGGAAATATATGAGGAATTTACAGTTCTGAAACGACTGATGGGCTCTTGCTTATGGCTAGAGTTCACTTGATCCAGATTGTACCAAGCATGCCAAGGCCCTGTAAAGGGTGGTCTGTGAAGTAGTTGATTGAGAGCATCCTCTGTACCTTACTAACGCACGTGTCCTTTTGTAAAGATGTGAATGTTATGAAACTTCAGAACTATCTTATTAAAAATATCATTAAAAAAAAATTAAATAAGAAAGCATTTTTAAATTTCTTTCAGGAAAAAGCATTCTCTTTGATCATCTCAGCTGATCTTATTAAGGATTCTCTACATATTTACCTCCGTGCTTGAGGTTAAATGTACCTTGAGAGACCTTGCTGAGTTATTGAAGCCTAGCTTGCAGTCATAGGCTGCATTCACTTGTTTCCCCAGGGACAAGAAGCAAAGCATGCCTTTTGTTGCTGCATGTCCACAGGGAATGCCTGTGCCACAAACCATCCTGCGTGCAGCAAGTTACCCCAGGTGGGGTAGGAGAGGCTGAAGCCAACACCGAGCCTTACCTGAGGTCCTGGGGGTTTCCTGGGGCTGCAGCAGCGGTGATCCTGCCACTCAGAGCCAGACCAGCAGCTGGAGCATGGCTCTGGCCAGCCAAGTGTTTGCCATTCCCCTTTATTTTGCACAGGTTTTTTGACCCCTGCATCTCCAGCAGCCAAAAAAACCCCCAACCAAACAAACAAAAAACACCACACTGCTACATTGCAGCATGGAGAATACCTGAATGTGTGGAGTTGGCACCATGGTGCCATATACCACACAACCATTCTCATCTGGACATGGCCATAGTGTACACAGGGGGGAAAAAAGCAAGCATGGTTTAATTCGTTTGGTGTGATGCTAGGTTTATGTCCATGTGGCATACCAGCCTTGCTTAGTTTATTGATATACTGCATTTCCTGTTTTTCCCCAGCATCATGTGGCAGCTGCTATTCCTTTGCTTCCATGGGCATGTTGGAGGCAAGAATTCGCATCCTAACCAACAATTCCCAGACACCAGTTTTTAGTACCCAGCAAATTGTGTCCTGTAGCCAGTATTCTCAAGGTAAGTACATTGAATACCAAAGTGTTAGTCTAGTATTCAGCAGTGCAGGAGGAATACTCCATCAGATCTAACTGCACTAGTGAAATCCCTTGTGATGGATCTTTTTTTTTTAATTCTGCCCTTGGTTTTCGGGTGAGAAAGATCATTTGCAGTGAAATGGGTACCTCCATGACAGCAAGAAACCTAAGCTGTTGGAATAAGTTGACATCGTGACTGAGAAATGTGGTTAATTTTCGGCTGTCAAACTGAATGACTACATTTTGTGATAGCTGATTTCTTTGACTGCACTGGAGTGGACTATATTCCAGGATCATTAGCATCTCTTCTGCTGTCTGCTTGGGCATGTTCTGTTGGCTAGAATCACTGATGGGAGACTGGCTGGCCATTTGCCATCTGCTTTTCCTCTTTTTATTCTACAAAAACTCTTAAAGGCATCCATGCTCTTCACCTGCAGCCTGGCTGTGTGCAGCAGTAGCTGAAAATGAAAGGAACCTGCAGAGGGAAATATAGTAAAGTAGGTTACAGGACTTGAACTCCATGTCTAGGGGAGTCACTGAAAGAGGCAGGTTGCATATTGGGCATTGGGAGGAAGGAACCAAGTATGCCAAAACAGTAGGCAGGGGGAGAGGAAAGGAAAAAGCAAAAACAGTGACTAACTTACACCCCCCTCCTTTTCTGAAAGGGCACAGTTCCCGTAATGACAACTGGAGTATGTGGTATTTTTTAACTGTAGGTTTTCATGACAATACTTCAATTGCTGTAGTTCACAGGGCATCATCCTAATCAAAAGCAGAGTAGGAGATGGCTTGTGTGTTTCAGAGGGGAAGTTGGGCTGTCTTCTGAATAGGCTTAGGAACCACTTCTCTATGCTGGAAGTATGGTAGGAATTTTTTCCTCTTTTTCCAAGGTAAGGTTGGGGAGAGGGAATGACTGTCTTCAGCATTTAATGTGCATTTGCTGTGGTCACTCTAATGTGAGATAGTAAAGATTTAAGCTATTTTAAAAAAATGTTTTTTGCAACCTAATTCAGGAGACTGGTCATTTTTCTTTTTTTTTCTTTTTTTTTTTCTCCCACTCCAAAAATCTCCCCGAGGAATAACCAGATATTTTCTGACTTCTTAGGTTGTGATGGTGGCTTCCCATACCTCATCGCTGGAAAATATGTCCAAGACTTTGGTGTGGTGGAGGAGGATTGTTTCCCTTACACAGGCTCAGCTTCTCCATGCATTTACAAGCGGAACTGTTATCACCACTATGTGTCTGAATACAGCTATGTTGGAGGCTTTTATGGTGGCTGCAATGAGGCCTTGATGAAGCTTGAACTAATTAAGAATGGGCCAATGGCTGTTGCTTTTGAGGTCTATAATGACTTCATGTACTATAAAGGAGGGATTTACCACCATACTCAGGTGCAAGATGAGTTCAACCCTTTTGAGTTGACCAATCATGCTGTCTTGCTTGTGGGCTATGGCAAAGATCCAGGTACCGGTGAGAAATTCTGGATAGTGAAAAACAGCTGGGGAACTGCCTGGGGTGAAAATGGTTACTTCAGAATCCGCAGAGGCACTGATGAATGCGCTATTGAAAGCATAGCAGTGGCTGCAACTCCTATTCCAAAAATGTGAATGTAAAGCTCTTCTGCCAGGTGCCTCAGTTGAGAAACCATAAAAACATATTGATTATGTTTATGTACTTGGAGAATTTTACTGCAGTGCTTTCTATCTTAAAAGAATGAGCTTTAATAAGATTCAGTGGAATAAAAGTGAGCAGTTTTCACTCACTCTCACTAAGGACACTTGAAAATACTGCTCTTTGTTTACAACATACAAGGCACATCTACTGCACAGTAAATATGGCGACTTATGCAAATTTGAGCGTAAACTTGATACCTGCGTCATGTAGGTATCAAATTTATGCCCGATTAGTTACGGCAAAGTAACATATGTAGATGCCTTACTGTGCAGTAACACTGTGTGTGGACAGACATGGGGCTAACTTTAGTCCCAAATCAGTCCACACATAGCATTAATGCGCCTTAACACCTGCACTTGTAGACGCCAGCCTAGTGCAGTAAATTAAAGCGAGCGTAAATGCACATGTAGACATGCCCACTGAAACTGGGCTATATTTTCTACATAGAGACTGGCCATAAATTGCCTGAGAATGCAATTGCCATTAGATTAACTATCACTATTGCCAACTATTGTTTTTCACCATGGTTATAAACACATGATCATTTTGTGTTTTTTGTTTTGTATTTTTTTTCTTCTTTCGACAATCATAAAACTATAGATCTTGGAATGAAATGACTGCTACAATAATATATAATTACTTAAAAGGACACTTGTTGAGTATTGTGCCTTACTTCTGGGAAATCAGGAAATTGTTGCATTTTAAAATTAGACCCAAATGTATGTTATGGAAACCTATTACACTGTGTTTAAAGGGAAACTTTAAAGCTTTAAAGTGTTTGGCAAATATGCAGGCATAATGTCACTTGGGAAACTAAGCTTGAAATTTCATTTTGCGTATGTGGCTTTTTTGAGTATGTGTTTAAATTTCTGTTTTATTAATGCCCTTTTTTAATTCAGTGCTGAGCAGATCATCAATAAAAAAAAATCTGACTTCACTGGTATGGGCACTGTTCTAACATTTTTTGCCTTTCTGTTGCTATGACCTACACCAACAGTTTCAAAATTCAGAAGGCATGTTCTATCCTTTTAGGATAAGAGGCAGATTATATGCATGTTGGGGGAAGGGAGAGGAGAGGAGGGGAAGGGAAGATTTAGAAATAATTTTGGTTTCCAACAGAGTCTGTTCTTTGTATGTTCTTAGGACAGTTATTAAAGGTAGTTGCAGTTGAAAGAAAATGCAAGTGGAATCTTTGCATGGGTATAAATAAGGCTTAATATCGACTGTTTTATTCTCAGCCAGAAAAATCAAAAGGGACAGGTATCTGTTCTTTTGCTTCATATGAGGAGAATCAAATCCTAAATGAAGAACCCAATTCATATACCTATCTTCTGCTGCTAGATAGGGGTGAGTGCCCTGTTGTCTGTCTGCACGAGTGGTGCAGGTTGGCTTTCAACCTTCATGACTGGTGCATACAGTTAATCTGTTTACTTCTGCTGTCCACCACTAGATCTCCTGATGTCAAAAATAACTGCTGAACTGCAGATTAGCAGCGTGACAAACATGCACATGCACATCATGCAGTTTGTGGTGCCATAAACAACATACCCTACTTCTCTGAATTTGGGCTTGTGATCCCTCCAGCCTAGTATGCAGCTGGAAACAGATGTAGCACCAAATCTTCAAGAAGGAACAAAGAAAAAAAAGAGCTTTATGAGGAGTGTGGTGAAGCATTGGAACAGGCTACCTAAAGAGACTTAAGCAGTCTGCATCTTGGAAACTTTCAAAAGCAAGTTGGACAGGCACTTGGTTGGGATAGTTTAGAAAAGAATGATCCTGCCTTGAGCAAGGGGCTGGATTAGTTGACCTTGTGAGGTCCCTTCCAGCCCTACTTTCCTATGACCCTGTAAGACACTGTCCTGTCCAAAATGTCATCCTTATCCTGCAGATTGCCTAGAAATACTTGACCTCAGAGAACCAAAATAGGATAACGGTCCTCTTGTTGCCCTTGAATAATTTAAAGCAAGACTTATGCAATTCATTTAATGTCCTCCTTCCTCCTCAGCTTTCTTTAAGGTAAATTGTAAGGTTATGCAAAAAAGGGCTTTCTTGCACATTAATTTTAGGCCACTCAGGGAGCTCTTAACCTATGGATGATCCATGTATTAAGACATTTAACCTAGTTTTAAGCACCCTTTAGGAGTCTTAAAGTTATCCCACTCAAGAGCAGGTTTATCTCTGTTCTGTGTTATTGAACTTGTGGTCCACAAACGTGCAGTCACTTCCTAGAGAGAAGCCACCCAAATTTATCCTTCAGCATCCCAGGATGCAGTGCCCCCTTCCCTCACCTTCCTGTTCCGTGTGGACAATTCACAGCTGTAGCTCCTAGTTAGGCCGTTGCTTGCCAGCTGCCTAGGGCCAAGTCAGCTGTGCAAGTTGGGAACAGACAGAGAAGGTTTTTAGCCAGAACATGCAACTATAAAGTTGAGGTAAAACTAACACTGAACAACATTTGAGACGCTTAAAGTGCAACATGTAACAAGGTCCAAATGCACACTAACCTCCATTCTCTAAAAGCTATTTTTTTTATTTGCTCCTCTCATATTTCAAAGCTTCAGGGAGGCTGCTAGATTTTGAAACTTAAATTGAATGAAAATAGAATGGGATTCAATACTGACAAGTGCAGGGTGCTGCACTTGGGCAGTAAGAACCAGCAGTGTACCTATAGGCTGGGGAACTCCCTTCTCAAAAACACGGCAGCAGAAAGAGATATTGGAGTCGTTACTGACCCCAAGATGAACATGGGCCGCCATGGTCAGTAGGGCTAACCGTACCTTGTCCTGCATCCACAGATGCATCGCAAGCAGGGCCAAGGAGGTGATCCTCCCCCTCTATGCGACTCTGGTCAGGCCGCAGCTGGAGTACTGCGTCCACTTCTGGGAGCTGCACTTCAGGAGGGATGTGGACAGCATGGAGAGGGTCCAGAGGAGGGCCACTTGCATGATCGGGGGCAGCAGGGCAGCCCCTCTGAGAACAGGCTATGGGACCTTAACCTGTTCAGCCTTCACAAGAGAAGGCTAAGGGGGGACCTGGTGACAGTCTATAAACTTGTGGGGGGGAGGGGAGCAGGGTTTGGGAGAGACCTTGTTCCCCCGAGCGCCTCCCGGAGTAACAAGGAATAACGGCCATAAGTTGCTAGAGAGTAGGTTTAGACTAGACATTAGAAGTCACTACTTCACAGAGTGGCTAGGCTCTGGAACCAACTTGCAAGGGAAGTGGTGATGGCTCCTACCTAGGGGATCTTTAAGGAGGCTCGATGTTTACCTGGCTGGGGTCATTGGAGCCCAGTTTTCTCTCCTGCCCAGGGAAGGGGGTCAGACTAGAAGGTGTACAAGGTCCCTTCCAACCCTACATCTTTGAATGTATAAATTGCCAGTTTCCACTATGATAAAGATAGTTTTCTGCTGACAGTGTGTGTATGTTCATAGAGCCAACAAAAAGCCAGTTTTGTTTGTAGCTTAAAAAACTATGATGGCTGTAGCAGTAGACGAATGCTATTTGGTTGACTGCCTCCAAGGGGAAAGTCTACAATTCAACTCAGTTCTTGCCAGTTAAGTTGCTTTTGCTTTAGGATGCTTTGTATTTTTCTGGTTTCCTGTCATTACCACTAAAGAGCCACAACATATAAAGGTCTGATTTGATAATAAGACTGCCTTTTTAATAAGACCCCAAAAATGTATGGGCATGGGGTTTGTGTGTATGTGTGTGCAGGCTCATGTAAGTACCAGGTTTCCCCTGTTCCTGTGGCCCCCCCTTGGAAGCACTCAGAAAGTTGCTTTTTGAAGAATAGCTAAAAGTCTTTAATGAAAATACTTTTTGGATCAATTTTACAGCTAAACATTTTATAGATATTTCAAAATTGAAGGATTGGTGCATTGCAGGTATATGAACTACTCTAACGTCATCCTGGGTAATCCTGTTGTTTGCTACACATAACAGAATGAACCTTGAGTAATGTTAGACACTTGGCTAGCTTAAACCATAGTAATTGAATATTACATGTTGAATATAGGCACACTGGCCATTACAGAGAGTAATCATTGGTGTATTGTCTTTTCTTGTGAGAATCAATTAGTGAGGTTGCATTACCATCACTTTCATACCACTTTAGTGCAGCTGTGTACCTTTGGCCTAACCCAGGACATGCCAGGTACGTCTCCATGTGCAACTGAGGTGCATGAATAATTTCCAGAGTTTATTGCTCTTGGGTGCCATTTGCACATGCACCTAGGACTGCAACACATTGACTTAGGTCAGAGTAGCCTGGGCTAGCAGGGGCCCTGTAGGTCAGACTGCAAGCCTGGGGCTGCTCCCCACAACTCGTCATGCTGCAAAGGGGCTGCCTGGGGCATGAGGGTGCTTTAGTACGGGGCTAGCTGGCAGGCAGCCCCCATACTGAAACACTCTCTTGCCCCAGGCAGTCAGGGCTACATCTACACATGCACTGCTGTGGAGTGCTTTACTGCTGAGGAGTAAATTAATTTGCTCCAGCCTAATGGGGGTGCACATGTAAACATGCAACATTCACTGCACAGCTAATTAGTTTACTATGCAGTAAATGTCTCGTATAGATGTGCCCAGCTTGCTCCAAACAAATGCAACAGTGCTGGCATCAATATGAACACTTGCCTGTGTGAACAATTTGTGTGTTGCATGTGGAAAAGAGGCCTTTGACCCTGTCTCAAGTATTCTGTAAGCTTGTCCCGCCAACTAAGGGGCAGCCATAGCCATAGGTTCATTCCTGGTAATCCAGGGATTTTGACTGACTTTTCAGGGATATCTTCTTGTGGCTTATGTGCTGTGAAGCTCATATAATAACATGTATTTTCTTAAAGTTCTGGAGTCACATGAATGCATCAACTGTCATTTAAAAAAAAGCTAACCTTTAAATTTGTGCCAGTAAGCTACAAACTAGAAATATTTACACTTCCACAGGCACTAACAGCAGCCCTCCTGAAGAGACAGCATTGGTGCTTTCTTTTTTAATCACCTTCTCATCTACATTCACTTTAAGAAAGATCAGCTACGTTGATAAAAACTCCACTCTTCCTTTACGTCAGTGCTGCCACAAAGTCAGCTTCCACAGGTGGTAATACCCTGATGTGAAACTTCTCATAATAGTTCAGTGTAGTCACAACCTGTAATATTTAAAACCAGACCCATTTGTTTTCCTGTGGCTTGCCGTAATTATGTAGGTGCTGCAATGCACTGTATTTCATCATCAGGCATCAGAAATGTCAAACACCCAGCCCACTTAAGCTATTTATGTGGCCAGCATGACATTTGGATTCTAAGCTTTCATTAGCTTTCTTTAGGAACTGGATGCTAAGAATGGAAAGAACATTCTGCAAGTTACAGGATGACAACAAGATGGCACGCTGTCATCCCGCAGCCAAGAACGAAGATGTGGCTGAAAGATCGTATAGGCTTATGAACTTAGCAGGTCAGGTTCTGCTGGGATGGTGGGTACTGGCACTGCAGATGTGGCTGTGTATGATGGCTCTCAGAATATAGATTACTTGGGAGAACATGGAAAAGCAATGATCAGTCCTTTCCCAAGGGCAGAGGAAAGAAGATGATTCTGAAACTGAAGCACAGGCTACATAAATGGTGTAAAATGAAGGGTAATGTTTTCTTGTGAAACGTAAGCCCAGTTTCTGTAGGGAGAGAAGCCTATATTGTCTAGAGGGCCTCCATCTCAGAAGGGAATGAGTCTTCTAAGAGATAAATTGGTTGGATTCGTTAAGGATAGTGGTAATTTATCTAAAGGAAAATCCCAAAATAAGGAACAAATGAACATCCACTGGGCATGTCTACATGTACAATATGCATATCTATAGTATTTACAAGTGCTAACCTACAGCAGAGTTTATTAATTTACTGAGGCCTGATCAGGCGCCATGTGGACACTATTGTGGAGCCAATTAGGCAGCTCCGCAGTAAACTTCTTGTAGACGTGCCCACTTAGTAGAAGATCAGTATGCTCTGAAAGATATTAAAGCACCATGGAATATGAAGAGAAGACTATTTCAATGTTTTTAATGCAAAAAGTTTCTGTACTAAAAAGGAATAGGAATTGCTCATTTTATGAGCATAAATTTGATGTAGTTTGTATTACCAAAATCCATCACGAAGGGTCTATGGCTGGAATGTTAAGATCACTGGATCTACAGATAGCCAGAAGTTTTCTAAAGGATGATATTTATGTAAGTGAAGGTCAATTAATTGAAATAGCAATGTTAAGAAAGAGTTCATTCAACAAAGGTCAGACAAAGCAGGCAGGATTTAATTGAAAACCTGTCAGGTGTCCTTCTCTGTTGCCCACTCAGTAGCCTCTGTATTTTTAGCAGTACTGCTGCAAGGCTGAGAGCAGGATTCCCTAGCTTCTGAAGTCCCAGGTTCCTCAGTAGCTCGCCCTGGTGACCTACTCTCAGGTTTAGGAGGATCCCAGCTTGCCATGTAGACTGAGCTCCAAGCAATTCCAGGGCTCCCCACCTGGTGGCTTTGCTGAGGAGTTTTTGACCCCAGAACTTTTCTCTTTCACAGTATAGAACTTTTTAACTTTTTGTTCCAAATCATTGTTCCATGCATGTCCCCGTTTTTTCCAGTATCCTAAAGATTAAAGCACTTGCCCTAGGTGCTTAGCTTTCCAGCCCCACAGGCTGCATGAGTTGTGTGGGAGTGGTCCACAGGCTCGGTTAGGTCTGCCAGCCAGATCCAGGATGTGTCAGCAAAAGGCATTGGTCTGTGGGTGTGACTGAGCATGCGGGCCTGGGCCTATATGCTGAGTCTGAGTGAGCCTCCATGCCACTGCAATTTGGTGCTTGGGGCCATGTTACCTGACCTTCAGGATTTTCCTTGGGCCACCTGACATGGTCTCATGGGCCAGGTTAGCCTGCCAGCTGAAGGTTGAGCACCACTGCTCTATTTTAACCACAGCTACTGTAACTTAGATAGAAATTAATTCAGGGAAATCCTATAGCTGGTGTTATGCAGAAATTGAGATTAGTCACCAGAGTCATCTGTTGCCTTCCCGTCTGTGATTGCAAAACCAAGGAAATTTTCCAACTCTTATAACTGTAACGTTAAACTTGCAAATATGAATAAACAAAGTAGAACACTGTAGTGTTATCTTTTTATCTATTGTGAGGATTATTTAGCTCCAGTTTCAGCCAACCACAGTCAGAAACCAGTGTAGCAGCATCAGTGCAAGACTGTAGCCGAAAATAATTAAAATCCAGTTTCTACCACTGGTGCTTATTAGAGTAAAGGCTTTGGAAGATGTTATACAAGCTATTCTGTGTAACATATTCTGATATTCTGGGACTCAGTGTGTCTACATGAGACATTTACTGTGAAGTAGACTAAGTAGCTCTGCAGTAAATGTCTTGGTATCTACATGTGCGGAGCTATTAGGCTGGAGTAATCTAATATACTCTGTGGCAAGGATAGTACTTGGAAATACAAGTACTATCCTGCTGCAGAGTTTTTTGCTCCACAGCAGTGCATGTGTAGACACCGACCCAATTGGCTGGGGCACAAGGATGCTTCAATGTAGGGGCTGCTTCTAGCTAGCCCCACGCTGGAGCACTCTCATTCCCCAGCCAGCCCCTCCGCAGCACTTTGAACCAGGGGCCACTGCCAATTGGGGCTGCTCCAAACTGGCTCAACATCCTGTGCTCCCAGGCACACATGTAAATGTGGCACCTGGGAGTAATAAACCCCAGCATGATAAGCACCAGAGTTTGGGTCACCTTCACATGCACATGCAGACATGCCCATTATTTGTTTTTTTATCAGCTAGGAGTCTCATCCTTTTCTCCTCTAGTGTTAGAGCTTTACATGCAAGTCCATAAAGATAAGGGTTTATAGTACAGCTTTGTTTTATCGGGTTTCACCCCCTTGAATTGCTGTTTGTTCATGCTAAGAGTAACTGAATGAATGGTGATTTTCAGTGGTATCTTAACTGAAGCAAGAGATGACTCGTGCCTCCATCCAGGTTCAGCTCATAATACCCCTATTCATGTAGAGGAATGAATGGTCTGTACTCCAGTTTCTTGAGAAAATGTCCCAACAGAAGTAAGATTTTGTCATTTTTAACCTTCCCATTCCTGGAATTGTCCTTTCTACTACCAGTGAAAGAAAAAAACCCGAAGTATTAGCAGCAGAGAGCCATATTTAACTTGGTCTCATGGAACCTCTTTGGTAGAGCTGCTTAGCAGCAGCTGCTTTTTCATAGGAAATAAAAAAGGGTCCATTTTGTTTTCATCTGAGTTTCTCACAGAATTAAATACAAAGAATCATTTTAATAGCTCCTCACATTATTTCAACACATAGCTAAATGTTTCCATGACTAGGAAAGGTCATATCACTCCTGATCTGATATGCCGTGGCTAATGATCCCTGTAAATTGCTGTGGTCACTAAGGAATGCACAAATGAAGCTGGTCAGAGTCACTTAATTTTGGGTTTCCAGCAGGCACAAGACTGGCAAGTTGTGGTGCCCGTGGGGCATGGTCAGCGCCTCCCCGCTGAGACGGAGGGATGTAGAGTGAGAGCAGGAGTGAGCTGCGCAGGAGGAACATCTATCACAGGGACAGGCAATTATTTTGGGCAGAGGGCCACTTACTGAGTTTTGGCAAGCCAGCGAGGGCTGCATGACAGGCAGCCCAGGGCAGATAAATATTAATTTTCTAAATTTTTTAGGGACCCCGTGGGCCAGATAGAGAATGGCCTGGCAGGCCGCATCCAGCCCCCGGGTTGCATTTTGCCCACCCCTGGTCTATCGTATGCCTGTAGCATGGATGTACTATAAACCTCCCTGCCGATCACTGGAAATTCAGCTCCTAGCTTATAGGTTAACACCACAATGTGCTGTGCAGAGATACTGAACCTAGCTCTGAATCAATTAGCCCAGGCAAAGCACAGCTGTAATGCTGTGCTACTGCTTCCGGTATCTCTGCACTGTGCCATGCAAACATACTCCTGAACGCTTTGGAGGATTTTACCCCGGATTTGAACTGGAAGCAGACCTATGACCTCGAGTGTATGTGTGTGTAAGTGTATGTTTAAGTGCTTTCTAAATCCTGAATTACAGGAAATGATCAGAGCATAACAAGGGAATCAAAGTTGAAGGCCTTTCAGCATAATGATGTACTCTATTTGCCTAGCTGTTGTGAGCAAAGTTTTAAGTGAAAGGCTTACAGCCTAGCTCAGATTCAAAAAATCTTGTTATCAGAAGAAAATGCCAGTGAATTCAATTCCAGCAGGCTTAGGTTTCACTGCTGGTTGCCATGGTTTCCATAGGTGACTGTGGGCTGAGGCAGGTTTAAAAAAATAAAATAAAAATCACAGCATATTGTGGCAGCTGGGAAATGATTGCTGATGTGAGGAACTGGATTGAGGTGTTTTCCTCTTCGCTATGGTCAAACGCAGTAGAGTGATGGAGCAGAGCCTTGTAACTCTGTTCCGTTCCCTTTGGGGCACAAGGGAGGCAGGCCACCGTATTTTCCATGTAGGTCAGGCTGGAATGGCCACATGTGGGTACAGGACACAGCAACCATCCCTACCTTTCATTGAAAAGTTGTTAACATAAACTTTCTGCCAAGCCTTCCCTCCTAGTTGCTTCATTCGGGTCAATTAGCATGAGACGTGCCTGGTAAATTAATCATTGGAATATCTCATTCCAGTTAATCTCATTTCCAGAGCTTGATGCATGGAGAATAGGAGTGCGTGGCCAGTCTCAGCCCCTCTGGGCACAGCATGGAGGTAGTGGGGAAGAGAGGTCTTGAAGTGTCAAGAGGTATAATTATGCAAAGTGGCCCTGATAATGCACCCCAGCATTATTTTCAGGCTTTCCATCTCGGGTATGCTGCTGCTTGGTGCACATTCAGGGCTGCTGTAAGGTGGCTATGCTGTCTCATGTCCAGGATGAGGTGTGGGCGGAGTGCAAGCAAGTGGGTTGGGTGATATTCACAGCCATGGTCCCAGGCTTGGCCTAGAGGCAATATAGATACTCTGTAGTTATATATCCATGTTTAGATTTCCTGAAAACATCTTTCAACTCCCCAGTTCCACTCATTAAATGTTTCTGTGCTGAGAAATTAATTTAATGGATTGACCTGCGGAGAGGATCCCACAGGTCCTCCGGCCCACAGACCACTACCCCATGCTCCTTATTCACATGGGCACCAATGACACAGCTCGGAGCACCCCCAGCCAGGTCATGAGGTGCTACAGGGATTTGGGAGCGGGACTTAGGGGTCTGGGAGCTCAGGTGGTGTTTTCGTCAATCCTCCCAGTCTCGGGCTATGGGCTGAGGAGGGAGAGGAAGATCCAC
>NW_017728906.1:189355054-189357665 GCF_001723895.1 Crocodylus porosus
AGCACCTACATTGAACACCTTCAAGAGTAAATTGGATGCTTATCTTGCTGGGATCCTATGACCCCAGCTGACTTCCTGCCGTTTGGGCAGGAGGCTGGACTCGATGATCTCCCGACGTCCCTTCCAGCCCTAATGTCTATAAAAAAATAAAAAATAAAAAAAATATGGGAGATATGTCAGTTCACTAGTTCGAGTAATATCACTTGTGTAGTAATGATGGGAGGTAGGGCTGTGCAAAGCTTCAGTCCTTGATTCGATTCAGCCTGATTCAGTGGCCAAATATCTGAATCCAAATTGAATCAGAGGACGCTTTAATCTCTCCGAATTGAATTGAAAACCTCCGATGCTGGGGCACGTGCTGGGGTGCATGGAGTGCCCCACAGAAGCGTGGGGGTCTTCCCAGCAGCAGACCCAGAAGAAGACCAGAAGCCCTTCTGGTCCACTTCCAGGTCTGCCAGCTCAGGGACTGGTGCCTCCTGGGGCCCTCCCCACCGTCTGCCCCCCTGGTGGACCCAGAAGTAGACTGGAAATACTTTTAGTCCACTTCCAGGTTTGCCACCGAGCGCATGGAGGGCCCCCCCCACACTCCTGTGGGATGCTTCATCCACCCCAGCATCACAGCGTTCATGAGCTGCGCTGGTACCTGGAGGTATGTAGAAAGAATATTTAAAGCTGTGTCTATGTCCGAATTGCTGATTCTCCAAATCAGCATCAAAACTTCAGATGTGGATTCGGCTGAATCAAATCAGGTTCAGTGATCCGAATCAACAAATCGAATCACTGTCCCTGATTTGGACCGAATCCGAATCAAATAGGGCCCACTTTGCTCACCCCTAATGGGAGGTATAGCCCTGGCAGCTGTGAGAATGTCATAAGTAGCATTGTAGATTCCTCCTAATGCCCAACAAAGGACAGAAGTTTCCCTGTTGACTTGTCAGAGCTATCGAATAAAAAATAGATGAACAGCTTCTGTCCATAAAAGGATAACTATTCTTTTTTGGGGGCACTTGGAGGTTACGGTGTGATTGATCCAGGCCTTTTCTTCTTCTACTGGATTGTTTACAGTTTCATTTGCAGTTCAGCTTTAGGGACAATAATGGGAGATAAAATCATGCTCTCCTTTCCTTTGCACAGATGTCCTGAAAACAACAGACAGGAATAAGTTAGGTACATTGGTAAGATCCTGCAGTGTGAGCCCCTTCAACTTTACTAAGAAGAAAAGGAATTGAATATCTTTTGCAAGAGTAGTTTTTTGGAAAACAGAAAACCCATTTTGACTTCAGTGGAGGTAGGATTTCCCCCCAAAACCTAAAGAGTCAATCTTACACACACTTAGACATAAATGGGCATAGTCACAAAGTGAAGTATTTCCAGGTTAGAAATATAAATTTGCATTTTCAGTCTTTGTTAGGTTTGATTGCGCTGTCACATTGCACAAGGATTTCCTTTTCCTCAATCTTCAACATTAATAAGGTTGCTGAGGCTGTGAATTTTGTGATTCAATTGCAATTCCCCTTCCTTTCCCTGAGCCCTGTATTAACCTGGGGATTATATGCACATGTTTAAATTTCAAACAGGATAATACATTGCAGAAAACTGCATCCAGTTGTGAAAAGACAATTACACACATTGGCTCAGAGGCTAAGTTAAAAATATTAAACTCAACAGAGGGAAGATAAATTACAAGAAACGTGACACTTATTTTCAGGGAACCTATTTATTTATTTTATGTGTGCCAGCCCTGGGGAAAGCAGCAGGAAAAGGCTGATTATTTTTCTGCAGTTGTTTTAGGCTGACTTCAGGCATAACATTAAGATGAGCAAACATTCAAAACCTGTAGCAAGGTCAGTACATGAGACCATTTTAAATAGCCATAACCTCTGTCTTAAGAAATTATATGGTACCTATAGTAATACAATTTATAAAGTATAGTTGCCCCCTAAATGAGAAGAGTTGGGAATTGGGAAATGTTCCCTTAGTTAGGGAATAGCTAGCTAGTTAGAGAGACAAAAGACCTGCAGAAATTTGCTTACTGCTCCACAGTAAAACTTGTATAGTTCTTCTCTTTCTCCATTGAACCTGAAGATCACTGCAGTACCTAGAGAGGTTGTGGACTCTCTGTCCTTGGAAGTTTTTTAAGTGCAGATTTGACAAACATTTGAATGGGATGGTTTGGAGCAGAGGTTGGATTAGTTGACTGCCTATGGTTCCTTCCAGCCCTATTTTTCTATGTTTCTATGATCATCTGTTATCCAATCCTAAACTATCAGAGCAAAAACTGGAATTGACATTATATTTGGCCAGCGATATGTTAATTCTGCCTAGCGTTAATGAACATGAGCCTGCAATGCAATGCTGCAGCTAGTAAAGCGACCAAAATGCTGGCTTGCATCCATAGATACTTCTCAAGCAAATCCCAGGAAGTCATTCTCCCATTGTACTCGGCCTTCATGAGGCCACAGGTGGAGTACTGCATTCAGTTTCATAGTTTCTAGGGTCGGAAGGGACCTGAGCAGATCATCTAGTCCAACCCCCTGCCATGGCAGGAAAGAATACTGGGGTCAAACGACCCCAGCAAGGTGTTCATCTAACCTCCTCTTAAACACCCCCA
>NW_017728906.1:189357765-189366277 GCF_001723895.1 Crocodylus porosus
TCCCAGGTCATCCCTCCTCCCTTTTTTGAAGATGGGAACCACGTTGGCCCTCTTCCAGTCCTACAATACCTCTCCAGAGCACCACGAGTGCTCATAAACCTCATAAAGTGCTCATAAAGTTTTGGGCTCTGCAATTCAAAAAGGATGTGGAGAAACTTGAGAGAGTTCAGAGAAGAGCCACGCGCATGATCAGAGATCAGGAAAACAAACCTTACGACAAGCGGAGAAAAGCACAGGCTGCAGGGTCATCTGATGGCCACCTAGAAGTTTATCAGGGGGTGACCACCAGGATCTGGAGGAACGTTTGTTCACCAGAGCGCCCCAAGGGATGACGAGGTCGAACGGTCATAAACTACTGCAAGACCGCTTCAGACTGGACATAAGGAAGAATTTCTTTACTGTCCGAGCCCGCAAGGTCTGGTACAGCCTACCATCGGAGGTGGCTCAAGCACCTACATTGAACATCTTCCAGAGTAAATTGGATGCTTATCTTGCTGGGATCCTATGACCCCAACTGACTTCCTGCCCTTCAGGTGGGGGACTAGACCCGATGATCTTCCAAGGTCCCTTTCAGCCCTAATGTTTATGAAATCTATGAAAAAAAAGTCTGTGGCACCAGTGCACTGAAACAACAGTGTCAAACATACAGCCTTCAGAGCCACTCTATGTGGCCCACTGGACTACCCGTGGGGCTGATGGAGGAGTGGCCCCGGTGGACCTGACCACCTGCCACTGCTGCAGCTTCCTTGTGCAGGCCCAGAACCAGCCCACAAGGAGCCCCATGGTCCAGATCTGGCCCAGGGCATAAGGGTGGTTTGATCCTTACGCAGTCACAATCAGACACTCAAATATTGGGTTAATTTTGACAACATTTGGGAGGAGCAGATTTAGTGAGAGGAATAAAATAAGAAAAAAATGTCCTAGCCATGTCTAAATATTGCAATTTAACATTTCTGGAACTACATGCTTTGATTTTTCATTTGGGAATGACCCCCTGTTTAGATATTATTTTCAATTTGTCGTGCAACATACATTAACAATTCAACCTGAAATGAAAACAATGCTTTAGTTCATCCAAAAAACAAAAATTCTGCATTTTTTTTTTGGAGAATTTGCAATTTTAGTTTTGTGACTGTTCTTAAACTGTCAATGACATAGCATTACTAAAAATGTTTTAATTGGCTTCAGACAATTTTTATTTTATTCTAACATGCTTTCCATGTCACTTCCTTCTTCATTGTTTCTTTTAATGCTACATGTTGTTTTGGGCCTTATTATACCTTTGACATTATGTACCTACCAATTCCACTGAGGACATTGGTACCTGCAGATCTGAGAGCAGAACTTTCCCTTTAGACTGTAACTTCCAATGGGCAAGCACTATGCGCACACAGCCAGATTCCTTTTGGGTGGAAATTAGTGGAGATTCACTAACTTCAGTGAAGTGTTGCCAAAACCCACCAGCTGAGAACCTGGCTGTATGTTTTCGTTCACCACGCACACCTCTGCCACCATGGAAATCTTGATGTGTTTGAGATGAAAAAGCATTTTGAGATCACTTTGCTCATCTGCAGGGAATATTATACATGTGTCACACTTCTGGGATATTTTCATGTCTAATGAAGCTTAAGAAGAATTCAGCACTCTAGCATGCTGGGATAAACTATAGAGCAGAAGTGTCGAACTCCTTTGGTTGGCAGATTGGATCCAGACCACAGAGCTTCTTGCTGGCTGGATGGCCTACCTCCAGTGTTGGGACAGGCAGTAGCAGCAATGGCGGCATTAATTCCACGTGCTGATCTCACTGATGTGGCTCAGGCATTAACTTCTTCATTGACTGCCTTCATTTGCCCTGCCTCAGCCTAAAGTATTCCCCAACAGGGATCACAACCCAGAAATGTGGTGACATGATTACCAGAGCCCAATGGGTTAATGCTGCCACGTAGCCTGGGTATTTTGCATCAGGGCAAACAGTGATGGAATTAACTCTTCAGGTGCTGGACCTGCTGATAGTTTCCAGCCCGGTACTCCAAATTCAGGATGTGGTTCTTCCGGATCACAGGAAGCCCCGAGAGCTGGCTGACTCACGTCTGCAGGCTGGATATTTGACACCCCCAGCACAGAAAAATCCTTTGGTATAGTACTTCCTTAACATGAAAATATAGGACCTCACCAGGCAAAGATACACACATTTTTTTTAAAAAAGCAGGGTTAACTATAAAATGAGAGAAGTGAAGAGCTGGATGGATAAGGTGAATTCACGGCATTAATGAGTTTCATTCAGGCAAATAAAAGGCTCTAATGAGAGCTCTGAGAGATACAAAGCTCATGCTTGCGTTTTCATTCCTGTGCTGTCTCTCTGGGGGAACACTGTGAAGGGGCCTCTGTGTATCTTTTTGGGGGGCAAATAGCCCATTGATTTTAAAGACATGTTTTTTCCAAGTGTGAACTGAAGGCTTTGGTCCTTGGAAAAACACAGTCTTTGTTTTCTTGGGACCATGTTCTGCACTGGGGATGTATGAGCTGTATGTAATGGAAGAACCTGGTAGCAGTCTGCTTTACTCCTTATTCAGGGCCTGGTGAAAACGGTAGTGATCTTCAGTCAGAATCAAATAGTTCCTTTGTATAGGTGAGACTTTAAGGTCATCAGAGCAGGGACCATTTTATTTTAGGTATCATGCAATGCTAAGTCGGATGGAATTGTAAACCTGGCTGAGGCCTCTGAGCTGAAATGTAACATGGGTAAAAATCATATTTTCACTTGTTATACACCAGAGCTCCAAGCAAGGTAGATTATTAGCATTCATGTCACTCATGCAAGGGGCATGTCATGAAAATTCATTTTAATGTAACAGAGAGACAGATTATTTTTATTTAACAATAGGCTCCTAAAAATGTTTCTAAATTAAGATGCATTGAATCACAGCACTTTTTGTGAGGGACAAAATACAAAAGCCCTCATCTCCACAGGTAGAAAGCAATTCCTTTTTTGCTTGACCTTTCTCTTGAGGGAAGCAATAATAATCTTTTCAATGGCTCCTATAAATGGTAATCTAAAGCTCTCTGTGTCCCTTAAAAGTAATAGGTATGCCATTCAGCATGTCTCTGCCAGGCTGTAAGTAGTGGCAGGGAAAAGGTTGCTGCTTATTTAGAAAGTGCTGAGATTGGGTTATCCCTCGTGCTGTACCGTCCTTGCGTATTCTGATCTTACATCTAAATATCTGAGATCAGCTTCTCAGGAGAGAGTGCGTGGAAAGCAATTGGTTGGTGACACACCTCCTTAAACCGCTGAACTTTAAGTTTTGGGTTGTAGCTGGGGCAAATTGTCCAAATTTTGATTTTCCTTCATTGGAAAAAACAAAACAGGATCAATTTTTCTAAGGAAAAAAAATTCTTGTCTCAACAAGTTGAAATCCTGGCAACAGAATCACAGAGAAGTAGGGCCTGAAGAGCCCCCGAGAAATCAGAGAGTCCAACCTCCTGCCTCAACACAGGATCTTCTCTGTCTAAACCACTGGTCTCCAACTCCTTCAGCCCTGCAAGCCAGATAGTGGCACAGGGGCCATACGCAGGCCAGATCCAGAGAGAAGACCTGCATCATTTGGCTCATAGGGCTGGAATTTGGCTATAGCAACATTCATTACTGCAACTCCCAGAGCTGTGACAGCTGCTGCTCCTCCTGCAACCAAATTTCCAGCCTCAAAAGCAGCCCTGTGGACCAGATGAGATGGCCCCATGTTCTTGATCCAGCCCAGAGGACTCCCCACAGGACTAGAAACTTGGTGGCAGGACAAGCAGTGAAGCATTAATTACTGTGGCTCTGGGCTCCCACTGCTCACCAAATTTCTGGACCTGTAGGTACCCCAGTAGTCTAAATCACATACAATTGGAGGCTGGATTCAGTCCATGGGCCATATCTCAGTCACCTTTGGTCTAAATCAGACCAGAAAGTCAAAGTACGTGTACTCCCAGGGAGTAGTCCCCTACTCCTTTCAAAATTCTGTTGACCTCAGTGAGCTTATTCAGGAGTAACACATTTATCATAGAAAGAGTAATAACTACTGTCCCTTTTTGGCACCATGTCCCAAATATACTGCACTTAGCTGTTGAAAACAGCCATCAGTGTTGGATTTTGCACAATTAGTGTTATATTTTTTACATTTATTTTAATGGTTAAGCTTGTTCTAAAATAGCTAAGAAGAAAACAGTTTTTTTTCCCTAAGATTTCAAAAATGAAACTTCCATGGTGCAAACTGATAAAAGGTTCATCTCCCTTGCTTTATAGTTTCTGGTAAGATTTATCACTTACATCCTGAGATGGTTCATTAAGCTTCCAGAAATACTTTGAAAGGAGTGTAGTTTTGCACACACTAATAACATAATGGGTGTTGTCTAGGCAATTAGTTTGGAGTTCTTTCACTGGTCATTTAAGCATTAACATCTCATAGCTCCTGGGATATATTCTAATTCTTTTTATAAGACCATTCAATGTTAGACATTGTATGTGTGTATATAAAGGATATTTTATAATGAAAAAAAATGTATTTATTCATTAAAAGTATGCACTTTTTGTATACTACAAGGATAAACCAGAATATATTTTTTAAATATTTTAAAACTATTTTATCCTTTGAATATGTCAACTAATCAGCACAGTCTTTCTTTACAAAGCATGGTGTATCCACTGATGAGTTCTGTGATGGCTGCTGAGTCCAATGCGTGAGTGACAGACACCCATGGCTTAGCAATGCTCTGAATCTAAGCAGAAAATTCTTTCCTTCTCTGATGTCGGTCATCACAAAACTTTCTCCAGTCTGCTTCATGGCGCTTTGCTCCATCTGCAAGCTGACTCCACCAACCAGAGTGGTATTCTGCACTCCTTTCCCCATGATCCATAGAGAGGATGCTAAGCCGTCTTTGCAAGCGTCTTGAAATCTGCACAGTGGTCTGCCTCCCTTTCTAGACCCTTCTAGAGTACTGTACTCTAGGGTACAGCACATACTTTGGGGTACTGTGATCCAGTATTTGCTTGATATGAGCAAGCCGCCTGAGCGGGGACCTTTTTTTTACTAATCAACATTCCCATGAGGACTCATAGTGGGGACATGGGGGGGAGTACTTGCCCCTCCTGAAATTGGCCACCACCGCCGTCTTCTGAGGGCAGTCCCTGCTCTCTGCCCCCCCACCCCACCTTCATCACCAATGTCACTGCTGGCATCTGTGGGCAGCCGCTGGTTGCCACCAACACTGCTGCCTACAAATGGTGACTCCCCAGTCATGGGAGGCACTAGTCATTCATGTTCCCATGAATGACATGTCAGCATGATTTAACACTTCCACATTTGTCCCCCTGTCTTGACATCTTATGTAAAGCATTTTATGCAAGCATCTGATATGAAAGTTGTTTAGTCTTTTGGTGTATTTGGTCTAGGTTTGTCCATGTTGTTGAAGAAGAGTGGATAAAGCACATCTCATAAACATGGATTTCTGCTTTAGTTGAGGTGTTTTTTATTGTTTTAGGCTCTGTCTTGCAAAAGACCAAAGTTCCTGGCTGCTTTGCCAATTCTACAAGTGATCTCAGCATCAAGATCTACCTTGCTGGTAACAGTAGAGCCAAGGTAGAAAAATTGTTCAACAACATCCAGATAAATACCATCTAGGGTGATATCTGGGACTGGTTCTGTAGAGCCTTGGTGCATGATAACAGTCTTCTTCAAGCTTATTGCTAGCCCAAAAATTTTGCATGAGTCAGAGAACTTGGTAATGAGATGTAGGGAATCAACACTGTGAGCCCCAATGACTGCATCATCTGCAAATAACAGGTCCCTTATGATGATCTCCTTCACTTCAGTCTTAGCTCTGAACCTTGCAATGTTAAACAGTCCTCCATCATGACTGCTGGGATCAGACACCCTCTTAAGCATTACAGAACACATCTTGAAGCAGGAATGAGAAGTACATGTTAAACAATGTGGGAGATGATATGCAGTCCTGCTTCACTTCATTGTTGAGGTTGAACAAGCCAGACTCTTATTTTTCATACATTACAGTTACCTTCATGCCATGATGTAAGGATTTAATGCAGTTTAGCATAGGTAAACAACCAAACTTCTTCTGAACAGTGTAAAGCTCTGACCAACTAACTGTGTCATGGCTTTGGTTAAATCTATAGAAGTCATGTACAGCGTGATACACTTCTCTTTGCCCTTTTCCTGCAGTTGTCTTACAGAGAAGACCATATCTATGGTAGATCTGTCCACGTGGAAGCCACACTGGCTCTCAGGATAAATTTCTCACCTAACATTTAAAGTCTAGGTAAAAAAAATATGGCTTAAGATTATCCCCACAATGTTGAGACAAGAGATGCCTCTGTGATTATTGCACTCACTTTCAGCAAGGGCAGAACTTCAAACCCAGGCAATTCATCTAGTACACGTTGGTTTACTACAGACTCCCTTGAATATATGGTCCTATAGTGCTCAATCCACCTCTCCTCTTGCTTCTCCTCATGATATTACCATCCAGGTCTTTCAGTGGTGCTCTCTTGTACTTTGTCAGCCCAATGGCCCTTCTAATGCCCTCATACAACCATCTGCTGCTACCTGTGTCAAACACCTGCTGGATGCTGTTGCAGAGACCCAGCCCAGATTCTTGAGTACACCTCCTGAAGGCTGTTTGAACAGCCTTATGAGCTTCTTTTAGGTTGTTGGGCAAGTCAGTAGTAGGATGCAATTAGGACTTGTAGTAGAAATGATAACTTTTATTAGACCAACCAGATTTTTGCAAAAACAATCATTTAATTGCAACCTTTCGGGCACAAACACCCTTCATCAGGGGTTGGAGAAAAGATTGTAAAAGCTCTCCTGGGTAGAAATAAAAGTTCATATTTCATAGGATTTCACAGAGGAGTCAATAGATAGAAAACTCCTCTGGACAGTCAGTTCATAGCTGGTATGGAGCCTCTCACTTCCTATGAGGATCTGTCGTGATGCAAGGTAATTAGGGCAGTTCTTTTTTTCTCAGTGAGTGACAGCATGTTTTAATATGTAAACATGTCTTTAAAAGGCTTCAAGGTTTTCTTTTTCCCCCATTTAGAACCCATTCTGTTGCACAAATTATCCAATAATTATCATATATGCCTGCTTCTTTTTTTTTCAGGACCACAGACACCATCCGTAAGGGTAACAGGACCCCTTTAGCAGGCATTTTATACAGGTCCAGGGTTTAGATACACATCTTGCTAGGAAGAGTCAGCACTATCGAATCCTGCTCATCATAATATAACTTGCATCACAGTTATCTACAATAGGGAACCAGACATATTCAGGAGTTTATACATGTGTGTCCTTTAGTATGGCTCAGAACTTGTGATAGAGATTATATCTTTTATTAGACCAACTAGGTTTTTATATCGCCTCTACCATGAGTTCTGATTTATTTTGCCTCTAGACCAATATGGCTACAACCTGCATACCCTTAGTATGACTGGAATCGTGGGCACCTATACATTCATTTTCAAGTGACATTTACCATTTCAGTGTGGCGAGAGGGAAAAGCAGAACATGAAAGAGGGGAGGGGGCAATGTATACGGCCAAGGTTTAATTTAAAAAATTGACAGCTTTTTGGCTTCTGAGTCAGGAAAGAGCTCTAGGGACAGCAGAATATAGTTCAGTTTTTAGCCCCGTGCAATAACACAGAACATACATCCTTCAGTCCATTTCAGAATACCCCAGGAAAAGCATAAATTGTGTAATAATAGGTTATCAGTAACTTAGGGTTTAAGGGTTAGATAACACAGGAATTTAGTTATTCCTCTGTAGAATATCTTGAGGATTGGCCACCTCCCATGAGCCTTGATGACTCTTTACATTTGGCTATAAGTGCCAAATTCTGAAAACAGATTCCCTTTTCACATCCAGTGAATATCCCATCTTGAAGCTAAGTCTCACTGAGTAAAGCCAGAATGAGCTGCGCATCTCAGGATATTGCTCTATTTGTCATATTGTAGCGGAGCCAGAGTGAGCAAGGTATTGCCACCCTCTGTAGTGGGCAAGAATTTATTTTTTTCTTTGTGAGAAAAATCTATGATGGAGTTTTTAGCCACTCTTTTACCTAATGTACTGTGAATCCCCAATATCAGACCTACTGCACTGGTGTAAAACATAGCATCACATTACAGTGAGATGCACCAGTTACAGTTCATATTAGTGGTGCACCTATGTGTGGAGGGTGCCCCAACACGACTGAGACCGGGGGAGGGGGAGGAGTGGTTCCCCCATGCCAGATTGGTGCTCACTCTCAAAATGGCAAAAGCAGCTTGTTCTCATGCAGAGCCCTGAGAGAAGAATTGTTCCATCTCTGCCTTGGCCTTCCTAACTGCCCCCCTACATCCCCGAGCAACTACAGAATAGCCCTCCCTAGTGATGACCCCTTCTTTCCATTGGGTGTAAGCCTCCTTTTTAGCAAGGAGACATTCCCGGATGCTTTTGGTGAGCCACAGAGGCTTGTGTG
>NW_017728906.1:189366933-189368651 GCF_001723895.1 Crocodylus porosus
CTGTTGAGGACTGGTTTTTTGTAAATTTTTGGAACACTATTAGTTTAGAAATCTCACTCTGAACCTTGCTGCCATATATGACCCTACCAGGAGTATAAAACTCCAGGCAGCATTGTTCTCAAGGTCACTGGTAGTACTCAAGCCTCTCTACCATGTCAAGGTTGCACTTCTTGGGCACATCCAAATGAGCATGCATGTGCCTGTTGAGACACTTCAGTGCAGCCTGAGACACCAAAAGAGGCATGCTAAGAACAAAAAATGTTCCCTGAGCACCCAGAGCATCTCTATGGCTGCCTCATGCCCTGCTGCTTCAGCACACTCTCAGTCTGCTGGGGCAAATAGAAGTGGGGAAAGGCTTCAGTGGTGGATTGAACCTGGGCGCTGTACTAGGCAAGGTTCCCTCTAAGCTGCACGTGTGCGTGGCTGCACACAATCAAAAATGTTGCCGTGTAGTAAATTTTTAATGCCGCGCACTAGGGCTGGTGTGGGACACTTACTGCTTGGGGGCTGCTCTGCTTGACTTTGGTCCTCAGCGGCATTCCCACGGAGAGGGAGAGCACAGGCCCAGCTGGAGCAGCCCATGAGGGGCTGGGCCTCTGATCAATGGGCAGTCATCACCCCTGCCCCTTCCTCCTCCATGCCTACAACACAGAACAGGCAGCAGTTCCTCCCTGAGGCAGGGGTGGGGATCAAGCTGGGCACCGCATGGGCTACACTGGCTCCAGGGAACTGCTCTGGTCCCCAGCCCCTTCAAGCAAGCTTTTCCCCAAGCCCTGCCAGCTTCACCTTAATCTTAGCTTTCATCCCTGTGCTGCAAGCCCCACAGCTCCCACGCTAAAGCCCAGCAGCCCCACAGGTCTTCCGTGCTCTGCCTGCTCCCGCCTCTGTGCCTTGCTGCAGCCTTTGAAAGCAATGCCATGTGCCTCACTGCCTGATCAGAGTGCAGCCTGCATGTGGGTCCAAGATACTTGACAGGGAGGTACACACATTTCATGTAACAAAGGTACTGAAGACTAAGTCAGCTCTTTGGTAACTGAAGACAGAGAACTCAAATGCTTCCCATATTTAAGTATTAATTAAGTCTTAATCCTGGCCGCATCAACATGATTACAGGGTAACATGAGCGTATTGCAGCTAGTTTCTTCTATTATTTATAACAATGCAAATTAAAAGCAGAATTGGGCCTTTAAAGAAAAACATCTAACAAGATAAACAACAGACTGAGTGAATATTAAAGAATGCATCTGGTACACAGTGTAATATTAAATATTAAAGGGGGAAGCAGGACCAGTTCGGGAATGGACCGAAGCAGCATGCTCATAGACTTAAGCAGGGCACTCATGGATTGCTACACCTTAGAGGGTTCATTGGTCCTAAGAATGGGTGTGGGGAGGATTGTGTGAGGGTGGAGGGGGCTGTGGGGCTGGAGGGGCCTGCTCAGAAGGGGTGGGTTCCCTCCCTGCCCCCCGAGCAGCCCGCAGCCCCCCCCATGCAACTCACAGCCACCCTCATGTGGCCTACAGCCACCTCGCAGCAATAGGGCACATGCAGGCAGGACCTGGCCTACCTTGAGGGCATGTTGCTTCTGGTTTTGATGCTGAAAGCCCCAGATGATAGTAGGAGCTGGCCTGGTTCTTAGTTTCATAGTTTCATAGTTTCGAGGGTCGGAAGGGACCTGAGCAGATCATCTAGTCCGACCCCCCTGCCATGGCAGGAAA
>NW_017728906.1:189369792-189380757 GCF_001723895.1 Crocodylus porosus
GGACCTTCTTTTTACCCCCTACATATTTAAAAAAGGACTTCTTATTGTCTTTAATCTGGGAAGCTAGTCCCAGTTCCAGCTCTGCCTTGGTACCTTCAAGCAGCCTTCCTAACTACCCCCTACATCCCTGAGCAACTACAGAATAGTGCTCCCTGGTGATGACCCCTTCCAAGGGGACTTGTCCAAGGGCATGTGGGCTGGGCTGGTGCTATGTGCAGCTGCCAGTCTGAGGTGGCCCCATGCTTCTGGGAGTCTCTGCCAGGAGCAGGCACAACTTCCTTGATGGACAGTACTGCTGCTGCTGTGGGGAGGTGGGCTGTGGGCCATGTGAGGCGGCTGTGTGGGAGGGCCTCTGGAGTAGTTCCCTCAGCCCCATACAGTCTCCCCACACCCATAAGCTCACCACAATCCATCCACAAACCCCATACCCCCAAACCACACACACAAACCCCACACCACCCCAAGCCCCCACACAAGCCCCATACTGCCCCCACAAACCTCACTCCCACAAACCCTACATCCACTCACAAACTCTCCTGAACTTCTCCCATGAACTCCACACCCACCTCCCACACCCTTTCCCCTCCAAACCCCACATCCCCCCACACATCTCACACCCTTCTGGCCTAGCTGCCAGATGGGACAGGACCTGCTGGAAGAAGCCATGGATGCAGAGGCAACTGCCACACTGGTGCTGGGACATAGAGCCCTGACCTGTGGGGACTCCTGGTCCCAGGAACCACTTTGGGGTGTGATGGGCTGTGGGAGGGGTGGAGGGTGCAGCAGGGGTGTGTGTGTGGGAGAGAGAAAGATGGTGGTCAGGGGTGGGGGAGTGCTTTGGGTAGGAGAGGTTGTGGGACAAGCTGGGGCTAGAACTGCTTACTTGTATGCTTCATGCTTTCACAAGAATGTACCAAAGAAGCACCTGCAACTTGATTTTCCATTTTGTTGCGAGAGAATGAAAACCACAAGCTAACGGCTAGAAAGTTCCAAACTTTGCAACCAATTTCACAACTATGTAACCCAAAGTACGCCTGTGCTAATGGAATTTTCCAATACCTGAAGATTCGGGAGGAGCCAGGAAGGGTCAGTTTGCCCTGAGCGGCACAATTTGCCCCACAGCAAAGCGCATTTTCAGGCATGTGCGCTGAGGCACAAATTTGTGCCACTGATATTTGAGCTGCTGCAAGCTCATGTGCCTGCATGTGTGGACGTGCCCCTTGGAAGCTAAGAACAGTAAGACAATGGGTCAGGCTATCTAGAGCAGTTGTGGAAACTCTTCCATTGGAGCTTTTCAAGAAGCTGGAGAAGTGCTTATCTGGGGTGACTTACATTTAGCATATCCAGCATTAATGCATGGGGTTGAACTAGAGGGTCTTTCCAACCCTATGATTTGGTCATTTATGGAGCTCTCATGTTGCCAGCCACAGAGTAATTGTGCTTATGGATTATAGCCCAGAGACAATCCAAGCTAGATAAGAAGGCCGAAATATCCATTATTCATTGGAGAAAATTCTCTCTCCCTCCTGACACACATGAGCAAGAACATCATAGTTAAGCATCTTAGTTCAAATGACTGGTACTCCTCCCTCTTCAGAGAGGAATTTGACATTAGAGAGCAGTGTGGATATGATGTGGCTGTCAATAGACCCTGTCCCTACACACACACTGCATTGTTAACCTGATATATGGAGCCCATTGGCCCACTACTTCAAGAGTCTGAGCTCCACATGTGAAGAGATGTGCCAAGCAGCCTCAAATTTCACTGAAAGTACTTAGCACCTACATGACACAATCAGAACCGCATTGGATCAGGCCTCCTGAGGACAACAGTTTCTTTTCTGCTACCTATTATAACACATGCTATTGTAGTACACAAATTATTATAGTACCGCTTCCTCAGGGACTTCACTGTGCAGGCATTCCCCTATGAGATGGTGGCAACAGGGAACAAATGAAGCAAAGGGGATTGTATCTGACAGAGCTGTAGAAATAAAATGCACAATTTCCTGTATAATGGGCAACCAATCTAAAGCTCCTAATCCATAATGACTCAAATCATTTTGCTGGATGTCTCTTAAATTGAATCTGTTCCTGCAGCTCTTCTTCTGTGGGTGGGAGGAATAATGGTAAGTTTTCTAAGCCATAAGGCACATATATATATAGTATTCCCTTTTCACAGCTGTTTAATAAAGCAGTTCAGGTTATTTTATTTGTTTTTAGTTTTTTTAATTTTAGAGCCAAATTTTCAGCTAATTTAAACCAGTGCAGCTCTACTAATTTCCACAAGCTTAGAATCTATCCCTTTAAATTAAAAATCTTATTGCAAGCAAAAGCAGGGCTGAATAAAGCATCTTAGAGAAAGAGCTGTCCATATTAAAGGAAGTGGGGTGGTACAATATGTACCCCATACAGCTGCTTGAAGGTACCATCTCTAGGGAGGAATGGAGTTTAGTCTTTGTGCCCTTTTGGTTGGTGACCTTGTTACTAAGACCAGTGATGGTGGTGAGTCATGCTGTGGGCATCTGTTCATTAGAAACTTTGCCATCTTAGTTCTTACATAGCTAGTTGGCCTGCTGCTACAGCTCATCTCCATCTCTAACCCTCTTTTAAGCCTGAGATTGGTTTAAAAGGATCTCCCCATATGTTAGATGTCTGGTCCATATTATTTTTTGGAATTCCATAACAGTGAGACTGCAGCTAATCTCATTGGTCCATTGCATTGCTTCATCAAATACAGTCTCACCCTGTTTATTACATCTAAGAAACAATATTGTTCCTCTGGAATCTGTCTGTTTCAGAATAATGCTGTATTGTGTGATAGTTTTACTGCTGTGCTAGCCTCAGGGAGCACACATTTCATCTTTCCCACAGTAATATTGGATCCCTGGTATTCGATTTAGCCACGATAGACATTCTGGCCCTTCTGTTTATTACTTTACAGTCAGAACACACTCATGATTTCCTAGGTGTGTGTCGAAATGTACTTGATCTAGGCTCAGTGCAGCCCATCCAAAACGTTACAGTCCAGTTCCAAGGGCCCCATCACATTAAGGCCCAAATCCTGAGAAGGAGATCTGCGAAAGGAAAAATGTTATGTCTGTCTTTTTTGAGACATGCACATGGCAGAGATGGGCACTAATATAAGAACCTAGATAGTTAAGCATGATGTGCAGTACTTAGCTCCTCTTAGACATCAATGCATTTTAACCTTGTTTGAGAAAAGACATTCAGATCTAATTACCTTTTTAATAGGATGTACATTTTCAATCATTTGCCATGCATTGTCTCTCATATGATTTACCCGGGGTTAGTTGCAGGTTATATAATACTTCTTTCCCATGTTTTCAATGACAGATGTGTATGGGACTGAGCAGACTGCTAGGACTAATCCAGGGCTTTGGGCATTACTACAGTAATATGATAATGAGGAAAATACTAAGAAAAAATATTAATGAGGAAAATAAAATTAGCCTGACTGCTATACACTACACTATGTTTTATATCACTTTTGGACTTTAGGTTTTCTTGTGTATTAGAGACAGAGTTAGTAGGATTCCCTATTCACAAGTTGGCTTGATACTTTTCATTATAAGAACCTGTTTTCATTGCTTGTACCTTTTCCAAACTTTAACCATTTAGACTAATGTTTTCCATGTTAGTAACAGTTAGTAACAGAGTTTGAGAGGTCTGCTTTATTCAATGACTGAGCTCTCACTAATCAGCACCCCTTAAATGAGCCTTTGCACTCTAACACAACTGGTTTCAGATAGCTCTGAATACAGCCTTTTAAATGTACAGTTCCCTACATTTCCCCTGCTCAGCCCAACATAACACTTATAATCATTAATGTAATGCAAAATTTGAAATACATATAAGCAACCTTTGAATTAATAATGTTTTACTAATGTATGATGTGCCCCGAGCTGTCATACTAATCTGTGCTAAAAATAACACCACTGTTAGATGGCAGTAAGTCCAGGAGTTCCGGTTTTGTCATGTCTTGGGCTCCTGTGTTTTAGCCAACTGTAACTGTTGCTTGTTTGAGACCTTCTCAGACAAGATGGTAGAGGAAAGTAGTCAGCCGTATTATTGTAAAGCCAAGCAAGGTGTAAAGAAGAGGTGTAAAGAGGTGTAAAGAAGAGCAAGGTGGCACCTTAGAGACTAACCAGTTAGCCTCTGAGCACCCTACTTTGCAGTCAAGATAATGAATACAATGCTCTGAACTCTTCCTTTCTTGTGGATTTTGAAGTGGTCTTGCAGATTCCTTTACCACTTGCAATCACGTGGGGTGACCACCTCATTTGACCGTAGGACTGCCGACTGCAAGAAAAATCTGTTTCAGCAACTGAGGCCTCTCATACAGAGCATAATTTCCTAGTCAAATCACTTTTGTTTTGCCTTCGTTGTCTCTCTATACAAGTCCCCAGTGAGTCTGATGTCATTTTCTAATAGTACAGGTATTCTTGTAATCGTATTTCTGTTTAACAAAATAATGGTAGGTGAAAACCCATGCTTCATTGGAGCCACTTTGAAATTCAAGGGTGTTACATAGGAAGTAGTTAGACTCAGTATCCAAATGAGACTGTGCTCACCATGAGTTCTTCAGATGTTCAAAATATGATTTGTGTAATTCCACCAGGATCCAGCCTCCTCTCCTGCCTGTCTCCTACCGCCCTCTTCATGGGCTATGACTTTGCCCACAAATATCCCTAGAACTTTTCTCCTGAACTGGGATTCAAAGGTGCTGACATGCCCTCCCTACTTGTAGCAACCAAAATGTGTTGTCACTCAAAGTAAGGAGTTAAGTTCTCTCTTTTCCTGAACAAGAAGTGAAATGCTGATGTTTTCATTTTAACCAAAGGCTTCCCTATGCCATGGTGGTGGCATGTCCTAGCCAATACATTCAAGTATGTTCCACCACCTGCTTCTAGCACACTCCAGACCTGGAAGTACACCAGTTAGGCTTCTTGGGTGTCATCCAAGTAGCTGCTCCAAGGACTGCTGCAAAGTGATGCCTCAAGCAGCAGCATTAATATATTTCCTTGTTTAGAGTATGTCAGCAGGTGTGGTAGACAGGGCATTGTCAGGACATGCTCAGGAACTGTCAAACTGGCACACACCCATTTTACTGTATAGGTAATCCCTGCGTTATCGTCTCACTGCAAAGAATGAGGCAGTTCAGAAATCCCAGATTAGGGACTGTGAAAACTTGTCAAGACATAGCTTGATCGGTTACTTTTGGGTTTTTTTCCCTGAAGTTTTCTTTGCAGTCATGAATGATGAGATTTACTTTTTAAAAAATATGAGTTTTGCTTCTGGAAAAGAAATGGGCAGTCTCAAAAAATGCAGGCAAGGTAGCTGGCATGTATCAGCTTTTTCCAGTCCCTTGGTTATAGCCATTTACCAGCATGTAATTTGGTAAATATTACATCTTCTCTCTGAATTTGGCCCATTTCCTTGATTGATTAATAGATGCACTGCTATGGCAACTGTCATACCATCTGAGAAATGAATAACCTCAAACATCTTAATTCCATTCATTTCAGATATGCTATGTATGTGGTATTTTTCAGTGCAGGAAAGTATAAATGCCTTTCAGACATCAAGCAACCTGCTTAATTTGATTAATAATTTGACATAAGGAAAAGAGAAGATGGTTTGCATGGATGAAATTGTGTCCTCAGATAAGCATAAATTTAACTTAATGGTAGTAGCTGGCTGATGCTCTGCTGTAGTTCACATAGAAGGTGAACTGGATCAAGGCATTTAATTGAGCTTTGATGTAAGGCAAGGTTTCAGCAGTCAGGTGAGTTCTTCTCACCAGAAAGAACATTTGGGCATGGAAGAGAAAACAGTCCATTCCCATTTTTTAAATACTATTATTAATGTAGTAATGGCTTTTTTAAAACTTCAAATGTGTTTTCAATGGGATTTTGAATACAAGGAAACTGCAGAAAAACAAGGCCCTCATCCTGCAATAAATTCTCTGCATGCACATTTCCTTAACATGTTAAAATGCCTGGTGCCACCAATGACTTCTGGATTTCACCTGGACAGCATTCATTGCAAAATGAAGGTTCAAGCTACTAGTTTACATCACTCTCCAAATTGTGAATAAAAACTGTTCTCATCTTTTGTGGATGGGATTGTTTCTGGTGTTAGAATAAAACTATTCTATGAACTCCCACTGTCGTCCAGAACAGAGCCTGGTTTAATAATTCAGCTGGAACATAATTCTTTGGTTGGGAACCTCTGTCAGGGAACTCCATGGAAATCAATTTTTTGTAGTTTGCAGATAGCATGGTTTTAAATCTCTTAAGGATTGGGCTGTGAATGCCTTATTGTAAATGTACATAATAAGGAAGAAGGCAGAGCAAGGTGGCACCTGAGAGCACCTATACATGAGCCAGGAGGCTGCTCCAACACACTGTAATTGCAGTGTGTAGGAGCAGACTCGATTAATTAACACAGATTAATCGAGTCTGCTGGAACGCTCCACCCAGCCTCCACATCTTGTATATCAGCATCCCCATGCTTCAAAACACTGGCAGGGACACTTTAATCAAAGCTTGTTTGATGAGTTTTAGATGAAGTGCCCCTATCTCCACTTTGACGTGCAGGGATGCTGATACATAAGATACTCCAGCCGTTTTAATTGGACCAGCTCATGGAGCCTCTCTAATTAAAGTGCCCTCCTCCCCCCTTACCCCACTCCCACTCCTGAAGGATGTTTAAAAATGTCCATAAAGACTAACTGTATGTAATAAAAATACATCAGCATAGTAACCTTTGATATTTGACCAAGGAAACTAGTTAGTAGCCCCCTCCCTGGATTACTTAAGACATTGTTTGGATCCTCACCTAAGTGTCTTCTGATAAAGGTAAGTTAATGAAAACTTAAACAGATAATAATTAAATCATGGGAGCACTACTGCTATGTTTGATGAGTCAACAGCCATTCCTAGGTATGTTTGATGAGTCAATAGACATTTCTGGCTAAAGAATGTCTTCATCCAGAAGCATTAGGAATAGATAAGCAATCAGTTCAAACTTATTAAATATTTCTTGTCTAAAGAGAAAAATTAATCATAATGTACTGTTCCCCTAAAACAATATATTTCTTGGTAAAAGGATATCCCAGGTGTGAGTAATCAATCATCCCCATAGTCATGTCAGTGAATGCACTGTGACTTAAATGAAAGGAATACTTTATCAGTAAAGGATGCCTTCCTTGTATGTAGCATGCTAGCCTTATTAGGTTACATCATAATACATGAACTGTGATCTGAAAGTTCAGCAGAAGTATTGGTTTTAAATTTCTATATCAAATTATCTTTAAAATAGACAACAGTATTGTCCTGTGTCAGGCAGTTTTGTGTGTAATTATATTTTAAACTGTACTTTTTGTTTCTGGCTCCCATTGATTTCAATGGCTGTGTCTAGACAAGCACAGATGTGCAGCATGTGGTACCACAGACCCATCTCCGGTGCCATACGCTGCACATGCAGGCATTCCCTACACTGCTACTTTGCTAGGGAAATCCCAGGGTCAAAAAAACCCATGCTGACAAAAAGCAGGGCAGCACATGTAGCAGCAGCATGCGCCATCCAAAACAGGAGTCTGGCTGGCTGAAGCCATGCTCCAGCTGCTGGCCAGACTTCCTGATGCAGAAACATCACAGCTGCAACTGCTAGAGGCCCCCAGGACCCCAGGTAAAGCTGCTGGGGCCAGCACAGTTCCTGGCCCCAGCTTCCTCTACCCTTTTTGGGGTAACCTGCCACACATCAGCTGCTATTTGTCCCTGGGGAAAGACATGGTGCTACTCATCTGGACACAGCCAAGGAATCCTGGATTCCATCTGGAATTCTAGGACTGAAAGGCTGTACCAATATCAGAACAATTATAAGAGTCTTCCTGAAAAATATTAGTGTAGATATTGTATTTCTGTCCCCAAGCCAGTGCCTCCATAATGCCTCCTTGTTTGCTGTAGCTTTTGGTATTCATGAAACAGCAGGGACCCACCCCCACATGCAAGGGTATGTGCTTGCAGCAGAAAAAAAAATAGTGGCGCAAATTTGTGCCTTTACTTTTTGCCACTGTTCACATCTGCTTTGGTGCAGGGCAAAATGCCCCGCTTTGGGGAAACGGCGATTTCCCTGCTCCTCCCAGCTCCACAGTGCAGGAGGAGCCAAGACAGAACTAGAGGAGGGGAGATGCTCTGGCCAGAAGCCAGAGTATCTCCCAGGAGGACCAAGTCTTTGTCTGCTGGCACACACACCTGTGATGTGCCTACACCACTCTTTTTCAGAATTGTGCAGTTTTTTGCTACTGGGATTTCCTGCTAGCAAATTTTGCCCCCATGCTGCAAATTTGCAGTGCGGAGCACGTTTTAACATGTCAGGCATGCCCTTTGTGGCACTGCAAGGAAGTTTGCAGTACCACAAACTGCATATACCTGCACATCTGGATCTGGCCCAAAGGTGCACAGAAGCCACAGGTGATCACTAAAAGTGAGAAATTCATGCCAGAAGGAATTTATTTGACCTAAAACAGATATAGCAAAGTAAGCAATAAGAATACATGGTGAATGGGGTATGGCATGGTATGGATTACAAAAATAAGAGAACATAAGAACCGATTGTTGCTGTGTATAAAAATGATATTTGCAATAGCTACTTGTATTGACATTTTCTTACTTGGACTGTATGAGTTTACTAGCGAAAATGTAGTTTCTTAAGTTTTAAGTACCAAAGTTCCAAATAACTGGATGCTTTATGTATAGTGTGCTTGATTCCTTGTGTCTCATAGAAATGCATGAATTAGTTGAAATACTTCAAATGAGATAACTGGCTAACAACAGAAAAGTTTGTCTTCTAGATAATCCACAAACTGGAGTTAGGACTATGGCTTCCAATCACCAAGATATGTAAGAACATGTTTAATTTGAATCACCCAAGTAGTTGCACTGGAACCAAGGGAATCTCTTGGTACTTTAATTTAGGCCTATACTTTAGGCCTTCATGTCCCTGGATGATGCCTAATCTGCAGTTAGAGCACTGTGCTATGAAGTCAGAGAGGTGACCCAAACATCCTCTGAGTGAGGAGAGCACAGGACCTGGGACTCTCACTTCCTGGACAGGTGCCCTAACCACTGGACCATGTCCCTACACAGTCCAGGTTGATGTCTGTACCATCATTATTGACTTTTTGGTGACCTTGGATAAGCCTATGTGGAATTCATTCCTATAGGATGTTGTTGAGGCCAGGAATTTAGAAAGAATCAAAGAAGAATTGGAAATGTATATGCATAACAAGATTATCCAAAGTTATTATAGCTAATGCTAACAAAAACTTTGGAAGGGATATAAAACCTCATGCTTCAGGATTTAAACCAATCTCTAACTAATAGCAATTAGAATGAGATTTTCCTTCAGAGGGGAAATATTGCATGTCTGCCTAGTCGGGTGTTTCGTTCACCTTCCTTTGAGCATCTGTCATTGGCCCCAGTCAAAGACAAGATCCAGGACTCGCAATTCCTATGTTCCTAACTTATGTTTGCCTGTGTCTTCATCTGCACAGCAGGGACACTTAATACAAGTGTACTGTAAACACTTGAAACAGAATCGGACTTCACTCATGTACCCAGTTGCAATTATCAAGCCATATAACTGCCATTTTTAGCACTTATGCACAGTTTATTACCCTCTTCCATGTGTGCAGTATGGACACACGAGCATCCTTCTGGCTACTGAGCATATGCGGTAGGTTGTACTCTGTTGAAAGAGGTGTAGGATTTTGACCACTGATCCTAAAATTATAACCTACCATATACAAGAAGAGCCTTCCTGCCTTTCAGCCCAATGGCCTAGTGGTTAGGACACCTGTCCAGGAAGTGAGATACCTAGCTTCTGTGCTCCCCTCACTCAGAGGATGTTTGGGTCTACACCCCTGTGACTTCGTAGCACAGTGCTCGAACCAGCACACCACCAGCTAGGCATTGTCCTCCTCCAAAGCTCACCTAATTTTTCCAAGAGAATTTTGTGTGTGTGTGTTGAAAAAAAATCACTCTCTTTTTCAAATGAAGAGGTTCATGGAAGGCAGTCATCTGTTCCAAACATTGTTTTCACAGAAATGTTTGCAGAACATTTTAAGTTCTGTTCCTCCAGAATATTGTCGAAACGGTTAGTGGATTTTTGTTTATTGAAAGCCTATTTTTTTGGTAAATGAAAAGTCAGTAGATATTTGAATATACATTTGGATTTAAAAAGTTCACTGGAAAAAAAATTGCAAAAAATGTAACCCCCCCCCAACTTAGTTTCCAACTCAGAAAAATGGCAACTAATTCAAAATGACCTTGAAATGAAATGCTTGCCATTCATTTATTATAAATATTCTCAGCCAGCTTTAATGCTATTTTATCTTCCATTCAAATTGTCTTGTTATGCCATCACTATGATCAATCTCAACCAAAATATCGGCCCTTATCCTGCAGCGAAGACTAACTGACTTTCCGTAAATGAAGCAGAAGCTTAAGCTTTTGCAGGATTGGAGGTCTTTAGTTTTGGAAGAATAATGTACCATCCTCGTCTATGTTCTGCACAACTGTCTTGTCTTCCCTCAGGGCAGATGGGTAGTGTCACTTGAAAAATTGGATGGCTCTAGTCTAGTTTCTCTCTCATTTCATTTTTAAATTCCAGTTCTATGAACAGGAACAACAACAAAATAGGTGTTTCCTAAATTTACTGCGTGCTGCATTTTGTAGCTATGGGACTAATTATACTCATTTGTTGTACTGGTATATTAGCATAAAAATAGTTTAGATCAGCATAACCATTCCCATATGGGAAAGAGGAAAACTACTCCAGTGTTACATACAGGGATGACTGCTCTAAGGCTTTTACTAATTTGGGGTTTTAAAAAGAAATAAAACACATGCCATGTTTCTAATCAAAATAGTTACA
>NW_017728906.1:189380857-189403422 GCF_001723895.1 Crocodylus porosus
TCCAGCTGGGAGTGAAACATGGGCAGGGCTGCCGTTCATAGCCTTCAGCCCCTGTGGTATCGCTGATCCTTCAGACATAACATCACACTGAACTTTGGAGGAAAAAAAACTTTTGGGAGATACTTCAGAAAAAAAAACCCCAAACCTCTCTTTCACTATTGTCTCATCTTCCAGCTGGGCTGGCTGCTGGGCTTGGGTGTTCCTGCTTTTGTGCTAGGGGTGGGAAGCCTCCACCTCCTTTCTGTCTTCCCTCCCTAGTTTTTCAGTCCCTCTCTCCCCCTCAGCCTGGCAGGAGTCCACGGGCAGAGCATGCGATCAGTTCACTGGGAACAGCAGCAGGGAAGATGCAGAAATCTACTCAGAAGGAGCATCTCTACAAACTCCTAGTAATTGGGGACCTGGGAGTGGGTAAAACCAGCATCATCAAGCGCTATGTCCACCAGAATTTCTCCCCCCACTACAGGGCCACCATTGGAGTGGACTTCGCCTTGAAGGTGCTCAACTGGGATTCAGAGACTGTTGTACGGCTGCAGCTCTGGGATATTGCTGGTGAGTACAGAGGAGAAGGGAAATGATAGGAGAAGACTGAATTCCTTGGGCCCACAGCTTTCTGTGTAGTGACAGCACACAATAATAGCCCCAAACTGCAACTAGGAATTTCTTAAAAAGCAATGGGGGACGGGCTTAGTGAGAACACTGAAAAAGCCCCAAACTTCAGAGTCCAGTCAAGGGACCACCCCAGACAGCTCTTCTCTCTGGTGTCTCCCACGTTTTCCCCACCCATATCCCCTCACACGATGACACAAACATATTAACAGTCTCCTTTATAACTTGATTTTTTTCCTCGCATTTTAAATGTTTTCCTTGCCTTCCAACCCTAACAGGGTGTGTATAATTGCTTTTTTCTGGTTGGAGAAAGGAATTACCATCCTCATTTTCTGAAGAAAAATGCTGAGTAGACCTGCTACATTCAATACCTAGAGGAAAAGCTATTGTTAGATTATTCTGGCAAACTTCATTTCTCCCTTTTTAACATTTTTTTTTAACACCATATAACTAAATGTTGGATTGTCTCACACCTTATTTTAAAAAATATATATTTCTGGTTAAGGAATATGCCCATTTGTTAAATATGTGTTTACTTTCCTAGACAACTACTGTAATATAAAGTAAAACATGGTGAATTACTCTGCATCAGGAAAAAAAGACCAAAAAATATCCTTCTGTCATGCTTGTGTAATTTAAGAAATATATAATAATCCCACATTGCTAAAGCAGATACTTTGAAGGGGAAAATGTGCATTGTCCTATATTTGCTTCTAATTAAAATGAGAAGTTTTCATTCTCACAGGCTCCCTTTGTAACTATTAATTAGCTGGCTTCACTGCACAAAATATAAAAGTTTCTCAACAGCATATCTAGCATGCGGACAATAACAATTTTTCATTTAGTGTATTTAAGAAAGGAGCCTGAACACCATCATCATTCAAAACCTTTACAGCTGAAATGAAGGTCTCTTAATCCAAATGAATTAAGTTAACTTTGTGAGTAAGAAACTGAAGAGAAATATTTATCCACTCTCATCTAGTGTGCTAACCTGTGACCTATATCGTAGAATTAGTGCCTTACACTAGAATTACACGCGTTGAGGCCAGTGAAATAAGAAAATTCTTAGCATTCTTTTGGAGTAAGAAGATTGTATTTACTTGTGTGTTTGGCATGGACAGACAAGCTAGCTCAGACCTGAGCTCTGAATTTGGCACTGAACTGCCAAGAGTTATGCAACAAACACCAGACTGGTTCATGTGAAATTGCAGAACCCTGCATATCTGTATCAATCGATATTGTCTTTTTGGTTTTATGATGCTGCACATATGGTGAGGTCCAGTGGTCCTTACCACAAGTTGAAATGGCTGGGATGAAAAAACTGTCAGTTGCTTGCAACTGCAACAATAAAAAACTTAAAAATCAAGATTTGTAAGAGACTGAACAACACAAGCCCCTGAATTCGCTACAATAGCAGTATTTAAATCCTTTACACAGATACAGTATTTCTACTAGGTGTTTCAAAACATTTTTTGCATGCCTTGTTCCAGAGACTGTATTAAACTACTAATCATGTGCTGGCAGATCATATGATGTAGCTTTCGGTAAGGCAGCAGAATGAAAGTAATTACACTGAGTTGTAGTACTCACTGGCTAGAGCAGTCCCCATGATATCACACATGACAGAGAGAATTACAGTGCTGTGTTTGTGTGCATTCATCAAGTGGGTTTCTAATTTCAGACTGATTGCTAAATTTGAAACATCTCGAGGAGGGTCAAGACAGTGGTCAGTAATAACAGAAGGTGCCATCTGAATTGTAGCATCTGGTGTCTAAATACTTTTAGTCCTTGATTGATATAAATAGAAAATAAGTTCTGTAAGCAGCTAAAAAGTCAAATCAGCATGATGCTCAATTAAAAGCCATCAGGAATAAAGCATCTGCCTGGTGTGAAAAACAAGCCGCTTGAAAATGAGAGGGAAATAAATTTGATTGGGGATACGTGGAAAATGTGTTTTATTTTCCTTTCATCCTGCCTGTGACCACTTGTGTAGCACAGCTAGTAAAATACAAAAATGAAAATATAAGAGAGAAGTAAATTTCCAGAGTGCTCATGGATGTGCAGTTAATCTCCTTTGGAAAAATATCTGTATAAGATAATGCAAATTTGCAGATCAAGTGCTGCCCTTTTGTCCTATAAAGCAGATACTAGGTTTGGTTTAGAATTAAGGACAGATTCTGCAGGGTTTTTTTCACTGAGCTCTTCTATGTCCCCCTGCTTATATTGCCACTGAACTTTCTGCACAGCATAGTATTTATTCCCATGAGTAGTTCAATTGTCTGCTTCCCTGGGGTATTGCTTGTGGAGTGGCCCATTCTTAGCCTAGAAGTCAAATTAATATGGGGCTTGATGGTAATAAGTGCTGAGCATCAAACAGCTTCTATTATCATCACACCCCAGGAAATTTCAGAGATGCAGTACTACTGGCAATTCAACCCACTGGGATTGAACTGAGTCTGGTGAGATTTATACTCTCCAGGTATGGGTGGCCCCAAATCCTTGCAGGCTATATAGACTCAGGGAAGTAAAACGAGGAGAGAAAACATCCAGTACCATGTGCTGCCTTTAAAAGTTGATTTTCTCAAGTATATTTTAGTGCTTTTTAATGCAGTAGTCAAAGACAATGAAAACTGGAGGCGGGGGGGAAGCCCCCTTCCTGTTGGGTAAATGAGATTCTCCTTCATCCGATGTCTGCAAAATTAAATTGGATGTTCTTTTACAAGCTCCCAAAGTTATGAATGTGATGCAGGCATCGTGGGCTCAAACTTCCCATGACCTTTTTATACTGGAGCACAGATGAAACCATGCTGGCAAGTGCTAAAATGTCCAAACAACTGGGCTTCCCCCACTTCCCTTTGGTGGCTGTTCCACCACCCTAGAAATGAGAACCTTCTTTCAGCGACACAGCTCTAAATTGTCTTGTCTTCACTTCATCCCATCACTTCTGTTGTGTTTCAGTCTATCTCCCTGAATTAGTCCTCTCCCTATTTGGCATTCATAATGTTCAGGTGTTTGCAGACTGTTATCAAATCCTCCCCTGGTTGTTGATTAGCCACAGTATACAAGTTTTGCTCTTTTAATCTGTCTCATGAATCAGCCTCAACAGTCCCTTATCTTTTTACCTGGTCTTCCCTGACTAAACTCCAGTTTCTCAATATATTTTTGGAAGGTGGTGCTGAAATCTTTAAGACGCTAGAATGGAGTTTGAAGCACAGTCTTACAGACAAATACTATTATCTAAAGTAGGATGGCATTTTGCAAATGAAACTCAGGACTGCTTTTGAAGCTGACACATCTTACCGTGCAAATGCATATGTAATTCTCTCCCCACTGTCAAGAAGGCCTCTTTCAGTGCTGTTGCTTCCCAGGATTCTCCTTCCCACTGAGCCCATATCAATTGAATTATTACTTTCTCAGATAGGTATGTCCAATGTTGATCTCATCTTATGTTCCACCCATGTTTATAGTTTAGACTGAAGACAGCAACACTCCATAAATTGTGAAAGAGTGGCTTTATTTTTCCATCTCTGTCATTTCATATTCAGCACAGATATAATCAAACAGTTAAAAAGCCACAAAAAATATAAGAGCATTATGCTCTATGAGAAGTAACCAAGCTGTTCATTAATGTGTTACATTACATCATCTCTAGATCATGCCAGGAGCGGTTCATACCTACTAATAAGATAGTAATGGTGATTTCTTAGGTAAGTTCTCTTGAAATTACTGCTCTATGGTCATAAATAAGATGTCGTGAGCGTGTCTACGTGTTGCCCTATGGCAATGTAGGAACGTGCTATGTTGCTGTAAAGTGCACTACAGCAGTGTAATGATTACATAGATATACATATGATCGGCAGCTACATTGCTGTAGTGGCGTGCTCCCCCGTTTTAGCATGCTGCTCTGGCAACATAGCGGAAAAATCTAACCACATGCCATGTGCATGGTGCAGTATGGGCAGTTACTGTGCCATAGAAGCATAGAATCAGAGAAAATTAGGGTTAGAAGGGACCTCAGGAGGTCATGTAGTCCAACCCCCTGCTCAAAGCAGGACCAGCTGCAACAAGATCATCCCAGCTAAAGCTTTGTTTAGCTCGGTCTTGAAAACCTCCAAGGATGGAGATTTCACCACCTCTCTGGGTAACCTGTTCCAGTGTTTTACTACTCTCCTCATGAGAAGGTTTTTTCCTAATATCTAACCTAACTTCCCTTGCTGCAACTTGAGACCATTGCTCCTTGTTCTGTCATCTGCCAGCACTAAGAACAGTCTAGCTCCATCCTCTTTCAAACCTCACTTCAGGGTGTTGAAGGCTGCTGTTAATTCCCTCCTCAGTCTCCTCTTCTCTAGACTAAATAAGCCCAGGTCCCTCAGCCTCTCCTCAGAAGTCTTGTGTCTCAGCCCTCTAACCATTTTCATTACCCTCCGCTGGACTCTCTCCAATTTGTCCACAACCTCTCTGTAGTGGGGTGCCTAAAACTGAACACAGTACTCCAGATGTGGCCTTACCCCTGCTGAATAGAAGAGAATAATCACTTTCCTTGCCGACCTACTGGCACCCATCAACACAGCTCCAGATGCCCTTAACCTTCCTGGCAAGAAGGGCATGCTGTTGACTCATAGTCAGCTTATTGACCAGTAACCCCCAGGTCCTTTCCTGCAGAGCTGCTGCCCAGCCAGTCAGCCCCAAGCCTGTCCTGGTACATGGGATTGTTCCATCCTCAGTGCAGGGCTTTGCATTTGTCCTTGTTGAACCTCATAATATTTCTTTTGGTCCAATCCTCCAATCTGTCTAGGTCACTATGAATCCTAGCAATACCCTCCTGTGTATCTACTACTCCCCACAGCTTGGTGTCATCTGCAAAATTGCTGATGGTACACTCTTTGCCATTTTCCAGGTCACTGATGAAGACATTGAACAAAATGGCCCCAGGGCTGACCCCTGGGCACTCCATTTGATACCAGCTGCCAACTAGACATCAAGCCAGTTATTACTACTCTATGAGCCCAATGCTGCAGCCAATTTTGTATTCACCTTACTGTCCATTCATTCAGCCCATACTTCCTTACCTTGCCTGCAAGAATATTGTGAGAGACCGTATTAAAAGCCTTGCTAAAATCAAGGTGCACCACATCCACCAGTCTCCCCACTTGCACAGAGCCAGTCATCTTATCATAGAGGCAATCAGGTTGATCAGGCATGACTTGCCCTTGGTGAATCCATGCTGACTGCTCCTATTCACCTTCTCCTCCTCCAGGTGCTAAGAAATGGATTTCTTGAGGATCTACTTCATGATTTTTGTGGGGCTGAAGTGAGGCTGACTGGTCTGTAGTTCCCTGGATCCTCCTTTTTCCCTTTCTTAAATATGGGTACTATTTGCCCTTTTCCGATCATCTGGGACCTCTCCTGATCACCATGAGTTTTCAAAGATAATGGCCCATGCTTTAGTATTCCCAAAAGGACGTACAAAAGCATGGCATCATAGCAAAGTTGCTGTATGGCCATGTGCAGATATGCCTTCTGTGTCCCTAAATGTGGTGCTTTTTATTTCACGAGTTACATGGACTACTATTTGAAGTGTGATCTGTGGTCTGATCCATCTTGCGGCTTGTGCAACTTGCTTTCTGAGCTGCTTAAGCCCCAGACTGCAGCAGATATCAAATTAATTGCAGGCCAATGGCACCCAGCCCTGAAGCCAAACTCCCACTGACTTTAATGGCATAGATTCTGGCCTATAACCAGGGAATCAGTTTTGATATAGAATATAAAAAACAAGCTCCCTATGAAAACGTACTCAGTGGGTGTATCTACACATGCACTTTACTGTAGAACAGACTAAATAGCTCCGCAGTAAAGTGTCAGAGTCTACACGTGCACTGGTATTAGGGCATGGTAAACTAATTAGCCCCCAACACTGCTATCTTCTGGTGGAGTCATTTACTATGCTGAAATGCACATGTGCACAGTAACTGGGCTGAGGGCCAGGTTCCTGCCTGCTACCTAGCCACACAGCTATGCATGCTCAGCACTCTCATGCCCCAACCAGCCCCTCTGCCCCACAACACTGCCACCCAGAGCCTGAGGCTGACCCCCCAAGCCTGGTAACTGCCCAGGCTAGCTTGTCCCAGCTCTAAGTGCTGGTGTCCTGGGTCCACATGTATACACTGCACTGGGAGCAGTGTGCTCCAGCTCAAAGTGCTCCAGAGTTTATTGCTATACATGAATTGGATGCCTGGATGCCTACCCATCAATGTAATCTTTGTAGCTTTTGCTTGGTAGGTGGATGGCTGTGGCCTTGTCTTGGACCTGGATTACTGTTTTAAAACTTACTTGGAAGTGGAAGGAGCAGGAAGGAACCTGTACCCACCCATGTCTTATAAGAGAATCTGGGCAAGAAAGGGAGTCCTGTTTCAGGTAGCTCCAATTAGGGATTCCTACTTCATTTAATTGTCAGTCATTTTATTTGAAAAGGAACAGTGTCTTTGGTCAGTGGGACCCTTATGTCTCACAAGATGACAGGGACAGAGAATTCAGCCTTACAAATCCAGTGGGTGTCCCTTTAAAATGATCTACTGACTTTCTGTTGAATTGCTCATTAAAATAGATTTTCAAAGGGACTTCCAAAAGGTCTGAACGTCTAGCATTGTAGTTTGTAGGCACTGGATAGTATCCAATTCCTGAACTCAGAGACAGCACCATTAAAGGGCTTAAAGAGTATTTAAAGGGATAATACCCAAATCCTGTACACTATAACTTCACTTTCCCTTAACTATGTATGTATGAGAGACATTTCCCAGGCTGAAAGAACACCAAAAATGAGCATTGAAGTTTCTCATGAAAATCTTTTTTAGAAATTTACTTATAACATTATTATTCCCAAATCTCAATATCAAAACAGCTGGACTTTTCACACTGAAACTATAAAAAAAAACTTCAGCACAAACCTGGTAGAAGTAGGTTAGTAGAGGTGGTTATTCTCATATTTCTGAAGTCAGACAGAAAAGCAGGCTGAGTGGCCCCTTAGGGCATTTATACACCTACTGGGGGAGGGGGACTTTACTTAAAGCAGTTCCAAGAGCCAGTCTAATTAAAGCACCCAGAGCATTTCATATGTTGGTGTCCTTGTGTTTAAAAATGATGATGGGAGTGCTTTAACTAAAGCTCACCAAATGTGCATTATTTAAAGCACCTCTGCTGCCATTTTGAAGTGCTGGGAAACTGATACACGAGACGCTGGAGTCTGCTGGACCACGGTCATTACCATGCTCCAGCTGACTTGATTAATTACGGCTCATTGGAGCAGCCTTGATGCTCATGTATGGGCTCCCTTAGAGACTAACTTGATCAGAGAGGCATGAGCTTTCATAGGTGACATTCCTCTCTGAACCAGTTAGTCTCTAAGAGGCCACCCTGCCCTACCTTACATCTCTATGGGGAATTTCTGCAAATGTATGGTTAAGTCTGGCTTTATTGATGGAGCAGAAAAGATGAGGGGGCAATGCAATTGGTAAGATGGGACCAGCTGAGAGGAACACATTTATATCCAGCCCTGAAGGGAAGGAAAAAAAATACACTTTAATGTGATGGAGCCAGGGGATGGGTTCAAAGTTGTGAGTGAGGTGATCAGAGTGGCAGACATGGAAAATGATCTTAACAATGACATTTTAAAAGAATCAGAAGGGAATAAAAATAGAAAGTTTCTGTCATCCAAATGAAAGGAAGCAGCTCTGAAAGAGTATTTGGCCATGGGGATAGAAAGGCTGGATTTTATAACCATTATGTAGGGGAAAAGTAACATAGTGACATCCCAGAAGTGAGACAAAGAAAGGATGAAGATGATGGAGGATGGCACAAGTAAAAGAGGAGGGGTTGAGTAGGGGTGGTTTTGAAGGAAAGAGCAGGAATTCAGTTCCCTTGTGATTTGAGTGTTAATTTTGAACATTATCCTCTCCAAAATCATTGTTGGTTGGTTTTTAGCTTATCAATAGAAATGAAGCAAGATCTGCTTGTTGCGGGTAGTCTACACATCGTTGGCTAACAGACTCCTTGCAAGACTGTCCAGGGTAGGGGTCATGCTTACCAATGACATGATGATTTAACCAGGGAATCCTAACACACATTTATGCACACTTAATTCAGTTACTACTGGGAACAAATGCCTGTCATCCAGTTTAGCACTGTGGGCAAAGTGAGAAACATGTTTTAGATGCACATGTTAGGTTGATTAGAGGACCCCACTCAGGATGCCTCCTGCTGTGACACCAAAAAAAAATTCGGTGTTAATATACCAATCTTTACAAGACTCCTGATCCTTTTGCTCCCTGATGAGGGCACACACTCCCCTAGAAGTCCTCTCAGTCCAAATTGGGAACACATCCTCCCAAACTGTCTCTTTGATAAGAAATGTGTCTTTAATGCTACCTTTCATCGACTCAGCTCTGATCTCTCCATTGTCCGACTCACTGTAGAGGCAATGCATTGAAAGAAAATTCCAGCGGTAGTGAGCAGCTTATTACTCAACTCAGCCTGAAGATATCTACTGAGTGTAGGGGGCAGGGTTTGTTCACAAGAGTCTGAATCTGTGGTAAATACCTTGCCTCAGTTTTAAAGCAATACACAAGTTAAACAAATTTACAATTCATGGGAATTCTTGGCTCAAGGATCTTGCAGATTGAAATGTAAAAAAATCGGCAGAATAGAGACATCTTAGAATTACAGAATCATAAAAAGAATGAGGGTCGGGTGGGACCTCAGGAGCCAATCTAGTCTAACTTCTGGCTCAAAGTAGGACCATTTCCAACTAGATCATTCCAGCCAAGACTTTGTCTAGCCTGGTCTTAAAAACCTCTAGGAATGCAAATTCTACCACCTCTTCGGCTACCAAGTTCCAGAGTTTACTACTCTTCTAATGAGAAATATTTTCTTAATATCTAACCAAAACTTCCCTTGATGCAACTTGAGACCATTGCTCCTTGCTTTGTCATCTGCCGCCACTGAGAACAGTCCAGCTCCATCCTCTTTGAACCCCACTTCAGGTAGTTGAAGGCTGCTATTAAATCCCCTCTCAGTCTTCATTCTCCAAATGAAATGAGCCCAGTTCCCTCAGCCTCTCCTCAGAAGTCTTGTGCCCCAGCCCCTGAGCCATTTTTGTTGCCCTTTGCTGGACTCTCTCCAATTTGTCCACATACTTTTGTAGTGGGGAGGCCCAAAACTGGATACAGTACTCTAGGTGTGGCCTCACCAGTGCCAAATGGAGGGAAATAATTACTTTCCTTTATCTGCTGGCAACTCTTCTACTAATGCAACCCAGTATGCTGTTAGCCTTCTTCACAATAGGCCCACACTGTTGGCTTATATTCCGCTTAGTGTCCACTGTAATCCTTAAGTCCTTTTCTGTAGAGCTGCTATTTAGTCAGTCAGTCCCCAGCCTGTACAGATACACAGGATTATTTTGTCCTAAATGCAGGATTTTTGCATGTTTCCTTATTGAACCTCACAAGATTTCTTTCGGTTCAATCCTCCAATTTGTTAAGGCCTCTTCTGAATCCTAGCCCTACCCTCCAGCATATCTACTACTCCCCAGAGCTTGGTGTCATCTCCAAACTTGCTGAGAGTGCCCTTCATCCCAATTTCTGGATGAAGATGTCAAACAAAACCAGTCCCAGGACCAACCTCGGGATGTTCCACTTGATGCCAGCTGCCAGCTACACATGAAGCCATTGCTTAGTACCCTTTGATCCCAATGAGCCAGCTAGTTTTCTATCTATTTCATTCAATTGATTCTTTCTTAGCTTGCTTGCATGAATGTTGTGGAAGACCATATCAAAAGCCTTGCTAAAGTCAATGTATATCATGTCCACTGCTCTCCCAACATCCATGGTGCCGGTTATCTCATCATAGAAGGCAATCAGGTTGGCCACACTTGCCTTATCTTTGGTGAATCCATGCTGACTGTTGCTAATCACCTTCTTCTCCTCCAGCCACTAAGAAATGGATTCCTTGAGGACCTGCTTGATGATTTTTTCCAGTGGCTGAGGTGGGGGTGACCTATCTGTACTTCTGGGATCCTCCTTCTTCCCTTTCTTTAAAGATGGACACCAGATTTGCCCTTTTCCAATTGTCCAGGACCTATCCTGACCACCATGAATTTTTAAAGATAATGACCAGTGGCTCTGCAATCACATTAGCCAACTCCCTCAGTTCCCTTGGGTGCATATGGCCGCATGGACTCGTACACACCCAGCTTTTCTAAATATTCCCTAGCCTCTTCTTTTACCACTGCATGTCTAATTGTTTCCCACAGAGAACCACTAATATGCCCTGCACCTCACCTGGAGGAAATCACTGTTAGTGTCAGCTCTTCTGGTGGGATGTAAGCCTTCCTGGAAAACCCATATTTAGGCTATGCTGCTATTTCAGTTTGGGGCATGGCTACACCGCAGCCTCTACTTCATTTAGCTTATAGCGCTCCAGCTTTACTTCCAGTCATGTCACATTACAGAATTGAATATTAGTGTAAATTTATATCTGGTATGTCTGCTTTACATTACAGTAAGAAAAGTCTATATGTACCCTCAATTCCGGAGATTTCAATTGGCTACATCAGATGTATTTCACTGTAAACCAGCACAGAGCAATACAGGGAATAACTATGAATCACTTTGTGGTTTATGCTGCTTTCACATGTGGCTAATTTCTCTGAAGAGCCAAGTGCTACATTTTTTTTAAGTTCAAGTTCTCATTAATCTCTGGAGTCATAAAGTTCTTTGGTTTCCTTTCCCACTTGCCTTATCAGTGGACTATCTCCAGGTAGTGACAGTTAAGGCCTTGCTATGGTGACCGTAGTAACAAACTGTATTCAGACTCTGGAAACAACATAGCCCAATTCCTGGTTTCATCCATGGGAAGAAAAATTATGGAAGTTGTAGATCCCAGGGCTGGGAGGAGGTATAAGCCTTCCAGCAGTGAGGCTGTTCATAAAGCCTTATTTTTCCCAGTGCAAGAGAAGCAGGGGGCAGGATAGGATCAGCTGTGATTTTCTGTACAGGAATAGAAATTAGGAGAGGTCAGGAGCTTTGCATTTCTCTAAAAAGTGTGTGGAAAAAGGGCTGGGAGGGGATTTTGAAGATGCTGGTGAAACAGCCTAAAGAGACATACAGAAGGCTGAGTAAAGTACCAAGACAAAAGTCTTTATGGTAGAGTTAACCCAATAGCCTCAAGGAAACCAGAAGTGGAGTGAATTGGGGATCAGGTCTTACGGCCACTTTATTCTTCAGGTCCCCAGTGGAGCCTGCAGAGAATATGAACTCGTTGATCCGAGAAGCCAGTAGGAGCCGTTCCTGCAGTAATCTGAATTGGAAATATGTACAGACTCAAAAGGCAGGAGTTCATACCTGGGAAAGGGACTGGGCAAAGACTTGGATATTTGTTTTGGAAATGTATTGTTCTGTGAGCAGCTGGAGCTGAGCATATTTTTTTTTGTTAGGGGTTATCTAAGCCCTGACAGGAAAACTTCCGCGGCAGGCACATTACCGGAGAGAAGGGAAAGACACCGTTCTCCCTGTTCTCCTAGGACAGATTATGAAAAGTCAGGCTCCCCACGCTGATTTTATTAGCTCTATAACAGGCCTTGATACCATTGACTTGAGTATCAATTTAAAGGTTAAATTTGATGGGGTTACGCAGCTTCATTAGCATTGTTTCAACCTCTCGCGTCAAGCTAATCTTAGAGAATGACAATGAATGACATTGGGACTGTGGGTTTCTGCTGCCCCTCCTGTTCCTCATGTCCATGAGGCAGGTAGAAGAAGCAATAAGACAATATGAGCTGCAGCCTCAGCTGCTTGCAAATAACTCTTACTATCCATCTCTCTCTCTTTTAACAAAAATCAAAATTGCATGGATTTGCAATTACAGTAGGCCTTCTTTCCCAGTGCCCAGCAAGGTAAGGACTTGGATATGGATACAGTTAAGTTCATGTGAGATGGAAATGGTTTTAGTTGGCTGTGAAAAAGTCTCTGCCCTCCACTATTTGTCTTTGTTCTTGTTCCCCACGAAGCATGGAACAGGTGCCCTGGAAGCAGGGCTCTGTGATCTGCTCTGGCAGTTGAGATCAGCTGTAGTGCTTTAGTAATATTCAAGTGTTTGGGAACAGCTGATGGTCCATCTGTTGTGGGAAACCCTCCCTTCTGGATTAATTTCTGCTCTGCTCATAGAGTCAAAGTGCTGGCCTTCAGGGCAGGGCACAAGCCTGTCTGGTTCTATAGACTCTTGCCTGATGGGATGATGGATAGAGGTAAGAGGAAACTGAAATACCATCATAAATCTTAGGATAGAGGCTTTTTTTCCTCCCAAAATGTTTCTGTTGATATTTTATTTCTGAGCTGGAGCAGCTACATGGGTAATTTTTAATCATGTTGACAGCAGTCAGATACACTGATATAGGTTCAGCTACCTGCATCCTAAGGAGCTTATGTGGGCTGTAATAATAGGTGTCAGTTTTTGATACCCCCTGTCTATTATGCTGAATGAGCCCCATTGAGATCAACAGGTCATTTATATAGTAAAGCCATATTCAGATAGGGTTGGGGTTTTTTTTACATATTAATACTGTAATTATCTTACTTTAGTACCTATATCTCACTGCGATTATTTGCAGAGAAAGCAGCCATTCAGCATATCTATTAGCAATCTGAACCTAGCACTAAATAAGTAATTAGTATAGCAGCTGTCATTCCACCATGGTATCCTTGAAGAATTATGGGGCAGAGCAAATAAATGTATCCCATGTTCTGATTGGGATGTTGTTTGGGATGAAGCATTACATCCTGGTCTCCTTCAAAACACATGCAAAAGGAAGCTAGTAAGAATTTAAGGTTCAAGACCACATTTGAAATGCTGAGTGCACAATGATTGTTTGCACTACCCAATGGGGCTGTATGAAACAGCACCTGTTCTGCTTTGACTTCCATTTCGATGGAACAGTGCTTTGTTTCAAATGTTGTTTCATTTCAAAAGCACTGTTCCTTTTCATTGAAATTGTTTTGCTGTTTCAATGTTTTGCCCATAGGCTATTCTGCACCCAGCTGGCCCCAGCAGCACCAGCTTCTTGTTATCTGCCAGGCAGGTTGGGGGCCTGCACCCCTGGGAGCAGTCCACTACAGCCCCCCACAGTCCTCCTGGGGGTGTGGGCAAGCCCCCAGTCTGCCTGCTGCATGACAGGAGGCTGGTGTTGCCTGCTGGAGCCAATGGCAGCACTGATCTGCCCAGCATAGGCTGCACCCAGTGCCAGTCCTGGCAGCACCAGCCTGCTGTCATCTGGCAGGAGGGCTGTGGGGGCTGTGCTGGACTGCTCCCAGTGGTGTGGGGCCCTGATCTGCCTGCCAGATTGCAGGAGGCTGGTTCTGCTGCCTGGAGCCAGCAGCAGCCAGGGCCGCCCCAGGCGGGGGTGGGGAGGGGGAATCAGGGTTACCGTCCAGGCCTTGCCCCTTGGGGGGCCCTGTGAAGCCCGGTGGAGTGGCTGTGGTGGCTCTGTGCCGCTGCTGCCAGCTTTGCATCCGGCCGTTTGCTACCTCCCTCCCCCCCCCCCCTTTTCTCTGCAACGAAGAGCTTGGGCATCTGCAAAACCAAGTTGTAGAGGCAGTGCCATGTCACGTGTCAGTACTTCATAGGCCCCCAGTGGCAAATGGAGCATACTTTAAGAGCCTCTGCATTAATGAATTGTTATACTTATTATCAGCTGTAATTGCATTGCTCAAGAATGTATTTTGGGGAGATTATCTACATTGAAGGCTCCAAATTTAGCTCAAAACTTACTAAAAGTATCTCAATAACATTTTGAAATACAGTCAGTGACTGGACTGAGCAAACAGGCCTTATAAAAGAATGTAAGGACCTCAGAAGTCAACCGGTCTGGTCCCCTCAGTCTTGCAGGATACTTTCAAGTCTTCCATTATGACTCTGGACTGGGGAGATGGTGAGTAGCAGAGAAGATGAAAAAGTTCCTCTTGTCACTGACTTAGAAGGCATTGGCTGAGCTAACTATCACTGTTATTAGGTTTTTCATGGGGAACTAGATGTTCCGAAGTACATTTGTAAAAAATAATTTATTAATGTTAGGGCCTCTACAGCAGTCTCCAGTGCATCCTTGACTGAGAAGTGGAGAGAACCCAGCACCAGCAAAGTAGCTGATTGGAGGCATGCTATTTATTAGACCTGAGAAAATTTGATGGGATCACATTCCAGCAGAGTAGACAGTGAAGAATTTTGCTTTGAACGAAAATGCAAAATTTGGACAATATTGAAACATTCTGTTTTGAATTGGGTGCTTTGAGGTTTTTTTTTCAAATGTTTCAATTAAAAAAAAAAAGTCAAATGATTTCACTCAGAACAAACTTTTGGGGGGGAATTTCCTTCATGGAAAAAGTCAAAATTTTCATTTCAGAAGAAAGGAAAAATTTGGAATCTTGATATCCTTCATCAAATGTAGCATTCATTCTTGTACCAACTCTAGCTTTTATGTAGATATCCAGCCCAGCCCAAAGTAAGAGGGTGGATGGAGTTGGAATAGAGTTCCCCACAGAGATCTAGGAAGGACTATGCATTGGAGGCATAAGACCTCCCCTGTTTCCTTTGTGTTAAGGAAGATGCAAGTTACTTCTGCCTGTGCACTCATTAAATTATTCTGGCTACTGAATGAAGGAAAGCAAGGCCAACTAGGGCTCTTCTAATAGGGAACATCTGGTGGCCACAACTGCAGTTAGATCAACCTCTTCCAAGCAGGGAACAAATAAGGCAGGAAATCTCCAAGCTTTTATCCATGGAGGGAAAGAGGCAAGGGGCTGCTGTAGTTTGAAATCCGGTTTGCAGCTTTGACAGTGACCTTCAGAACATCACTTAATGGGTATGTGCTTCAAACACCCCATCTGTATTAGCATTGTAAGATACCACCAACTAAATAGTATTTAGATTATCTAGATTTTATATAATGCTTTTATGTTTAATGCTTTTAACATTTATCTAGATTTTATATAATGATTCTCATAAGGGCAAGCACTTTGAGAGATGTGTAAGAAAAGTGTAAAACATTACAGAGATACAACATACATGGAAAAAAATATGGTTAACATCTGTCCTAGGACACTGGTCAGAAGTTAACTGTTGTTTGTAGATCCCTCACAGCAGAGGGGGGGAAAAAAAAACACCCTCTCTCACAAGGACATTATTGAATGCCATATGACTTAGCCTCTCATCTGATTAGCTCACTCAGAGAGATCATAAGACTCTGTTACGAAGAATGGTCATAATGACTCTTCAGGATGACCTTGCGTATCTCCAGAAATGATATGTTCCAGTTTTATTTTATCAATGGAGAGCAGTGTTAGTTCAAGGTATTAATTACAAAAAGAGAGATGCCTACTCTTAGTTCCTGTATCATGTGAATGACCTCCTCCTTGTTGCACAGAACATTAGCATATTAAACCAAAGATGCACGTCATCAATCTGCAATATTGTCTACATAAGCTGCATGCTCAGAATCCCATGGGCTACCACTAGTGCGGTTGCTTAGACTCATTTCCAAGAGTTGAAATAATGTGTGGGTCGGGACAGGGGTCTAGGTTAAGGATAGGAGTCCTTTAGTCTGGAGTGCTGAACTCTCTCTCCAGCTCTGAAAGCGAAGTCCAGAAATGTCCTCAATGCAAAAGTTTACCTTGTCTTTTCAGGAGCAGAGAGACAGGGAGATCTGTACTGTCTCTCATCCTACACTCAGACTCATTCCCTTGAATATTTGGTATTTTAATAGGAACTCTTTCCATGGCTGAATGTCTGTAAAACAAACTAAGATCCTTGGTGTTTTCATATGGCTAGAAATACACTGGCTTAACTGGACTGGCTTAACTGGACTGAACTGGCTAGATGTACACCTTGCTGGGGTCGCCTGACCCCAGTACTCTTTCCTACCATGGCAGGGGGTCAGACTCGATAATCTGCTCAGGTCCCTTCCGACCCTAGAAACTATGAAACTACTAATGCAGAAGTGTGCTGGCACTACCATGTTTGATAAAGTTTAATAGATTTCATAGGTATTAGAGCTGGAAGAGACCTTGGCAGATCATCGAGTCCAGCTCTGCCACCTGAAGGTTACCATAATAAGATATTACAGTTGCCTTGGACACTAGGCCTATCAAACTCAGTTTCCTAAATTAACCAGTATTTTCACATTAATGGGTCTACTGCTCTATTTATTATTGTTTAGATGCATTGTAGTTTTCCACAATGACCACATTTACAATGTTAATCCTAGCTGAAGTAATATTCTGATAGAAAACCCACTGGTGTGTGAAATACTGATTTAGCCCAGAAGTGATGATTTAAATGATTTTTACAAGCATGTTTTTTCCACCTTATCATCGCAGGTCAGGAAAGGTTTGGAAACATGACAAGGGTCTATTACAGAGAAGCCATGGGTGCATTTATTGTCTTTGATGTTACAAGACCAGCAACATTTGAAGCAGTGACAAAATGGAAAGAGGATTTGGACTCTAAGTTGATTCTCCCTAATGGCAAACCTGTGTCAACAGTTCTCTTAGCAAACAAATGCGACCAGGGAAGAGATGTTCTTACAAACAACGGCATCAAGATGGATCAGTTCTGCAAGGATAATGGGTTTGTGGGATGGTTTGAAACATCAGCTAAGGTAATGTTTCTGTTTCTTTCATTTGAAATAAAGGGAATATTTGAAAAGCATTCCCCTGCTCCAGAGAAATTAGCTCTAAAATAGCTTGCTCAGTTGAAATATGTACCTTGCCTTATCTCTGCTGAATTAATGTAGGGTGAACTGAAGCACTTGTACATTTAAAAAACAAACAAACAACCCCCCCCCCCCCAAAACCTTTAGGGGCCTATTTTAGAGTCTTTTAATCTTACTTTGCAAGTTATATACAACACTGAAATGAAGGTTTCTCTAAAGTGGCCGGCAGGAGCAAGATAGGTAACCAAGTGTCCTCTTTGGGGAGAAACCATTTATCAAAGGTGCTACCATATCTTCATGGACCCACAAAAAAAGAGAAAGCATCTCTCTATATTTATTTTGTATGGCCATAGTGCACAGGAGCCTTTTTATGGACCAGAATAATGTCTTTACAAAAACAAAACAACAAGGTGGTCTGCTCTGGCCGTTCTGAGCTGCCTATCCTGAGACGCTCCTTCTCATAGATCTTTCTTTCCTGAGACTCCTCATACTTGGGTAGGTCCAGGGCTGAAGTGCTGACCTGTACTCTCCCAGTTTCCAATTCCTAATTTGAACAGATTTTCTGGCTGACATTGACCTAGTCTTGTAAGGCTGGATTTTCAAAAGACAGCTAAACTGGATTTCTAAGTGTGTCTTCAAAATCAGCTCCCAGTGTTTGCAACATTCTTGATAACCCTTGCCTTGATCCCTCTATTCCTCATCTGTGAAAGGCAGGTTGTTATATTTCTTATCACTCACCCTTTTTCTCTCATCTTTATTGAGAATCTAAGCCATTTGGGGTAAAACTATCCTTTACTGTGTTTCCGTACAGCTCCTATTATGAGAGGAATCTCATTTCCTTTGGTGATTCTCCATGTTACTGTAGTATTAACAATTAGTAATCCATAATAAATGGCAAGGTGCTCAAGTTAATTCACTCCAAAGGAGATCTGATTAAGCTCAGCATGCTGGAACTGGGGTTTCCAGGAAATATAGGCATTTCTTATTCCTCTTAAAAGGGGCTCTTAATATGACCATGCTAGTGTGTGAAATACTGATTTCACTTAAAAATGATGATTTAGCACATATCACAGGCTTATACTATTTCAAGCCTGTCAAGCCATGAGCTTAGGGTTGGTTCTCTGTTTCCCTGCAAAAGTTGGTGACTTGACTACAACATGAGCAAAGCATTTTATGGTGATTTATACATCATTTAAATAACTTCTAAAGAGTACTTTTTTTTTCCTCTAAGGTTACTATAAATTGAGTAAAAAATACCCCACACCCTAAAAAGCTAAATCCAGACATTTGCTTCCTCTAAGGCAGTTATGAAATTAAGGATGCTTGGAATGTCTACACATACATTTCACTTTTCTGTATCTTGTCATCAAAACTTTTTTTCTGATATTTCAAACAATTCTCTTTGCAATCAGAAAACACATCACATGGTGGATGACTAAAAGGGATTAAATTCATGCAGAGGTAGTACCCAGTACAATCAAAGTCTCAAGCAGTTAATTTATGTTCATCAAAGTATCTGTGTATTCAGTACTCGGGAGTCCTTGTCTTAACAACCAGGTTATAGAACCAGTTCCTGACTTGGCTGCTTTTTCAGTAGACCACTTTTAACAGAGGGGCCCAAGGACATTTTTAAGCCTGGCTTTTGGTGTTTAGGGCCAAACTCAGTTGTGTGATCTGTGGAGTGAAATATGTTAAAAGTGTTCAGATCTATTCTAGGACTGCTTTCTCTCAGTGTTGTGTGGGAAATGAACTGGCATCCTCAGTCCAGCTCTGAGCCTCTAGCTGTTGGCAGTCTGTCCAGAGTAGCCAAGTCTGTCCTCTTAAGCCAGCCTTCAGCTACAGAGGTGCATGGTGAATGCATCTTTCAGGTCACAGAAGGTCTATGGGTAGCAGAGAGACTTTGCCAGGATTATGTGGAGAAGTTATTCTGGTTGGAGTCTGTAAGAGTGGGATAAATGGGGGGAGAAAAATGTACCCACATTTCTTTAAACTAAAATTGCATTCAATTTTGATTTATTTCAAATAAGGGAAGACTCCAGATCAATTCTGTTATTGTTTGGTTCTTAAATGTCTAATAGGCTGTCACAAAGGAATAGGTGCAACCATTTAGAGGTATGGAAGAACGACAGTATGAAAATATTTGAGTCCTGTGGCCAGTGAATCTGTAATGGCTGTGAAAACACAAGCCTATCACCTTCCACGCTCTTTGAACCTGTACACTAAAGAATAAAGATCTGTTATTCTGCAGAGTTTCCCCCACTCCTAATTTTCAGCTAAGACTGGAAACAAATACCAAAAATATCCTCCCAATCTATTTCCACACCAATAGGACAGGTTTAGGTGTTTCATATATACTTTGCAAGTTGTCTTTATGGACCCAACTAATTTGCCTTAAGGCTTCATCCTGAGAACAGTTGCTGCCATAAGTAACCCAATTAAATCCAGTGGGGCTACTGATAAGAGTAATGGTTCTCACATGTGTAATGGCGTATATGTTCAGGCCCTCCGAATACTGCAAATTAGGAACAATTCCCCTGAGAATAGCAGTCACACTAGTATGTACCTAATATATGTGAGACCAGAATTGCTTTGCAGCTTGACCTAGGTTTTGAACTAAAATCCATAGTGCTATTTTTTTTTATTTTATTTTTTTTTTGAAGCTGTGATTACAGATTGTTTTTAAATTATTAACTGTAACAAGACTTCAGGATTTTTCAGCCTAAGGCAAATTAAATCATTGAACTCAGGTGTAAGAGAAACAAACAAACAAAAAAAGCATCCTATATTTTCTGCAGAGAATAGGAACTCTTCTCTGAAGCAGAATAATACCAACTGAGAAACCATCAGACTGAAGCTAGCAATTTTAACAGTTCAAATAAGTAATAACTCTTTTTGTGGGATCCTGGTATAATTGGCTCTCCAGAGGTTTTCTGGAAACATGCTTAGCATTGTTATGGTTTTCAGATCTCACTGCCTCAGACTTGTATCTTTTGGGAAAATAAAGGTGATTATTTATAAAAATGCCTCCTTTTATTCCTGGATAGATACTTTATAGAAAATTGGGTTTTATATATATACACTATTAGACTTTAGGCAGTGAGTTGTTTGAAGTTTTCACACGATGCTGTTGGAGAATTACACAGTTGGACACTGTTGCATCATTTCCTGGTACATTTTTTCTTAAGTTAATGATCTTAAAATCCAAACATTTGTGGCACAGAATGCATTCCCTATGACTGTTTGAGTTCATATTTTGTTTTTAAGGAAATATTTATTTCAATTTTCTGCTCGCTGTAAAGATTTGAGAATATGCTCTGACATGTAGCCACAAAAAGTACCTTGCTATGCAAAAACACAGCTTGGAATATTCATCACTTATACTTGCTGCTATATCTGCACTTGATGGCCTAGTTTTTCTTTGTGTGCATATCTCCCAGTACTTTATTTGTATAGATTTGATTAGATTTAAAAGGCACTGCTCATGTTCTAGGTAATCCTATCATCAAAAAAGGCCACAGTTAAAAAGAGTAATAATCTAAATCAGTAGTTCTCCTTCCTACCACACACAATTTAATCAACCACGTGACCAACTCAGCCTGAAAAACCAGCCGTACTTTCCCATCACACACACATCCATGGCTTAACACACGTACAGTCCCATCACAACCACTGTCCTTTCAAACAGATTGCCTTTACACTTTACACTTTACACTATGAGATAAATGATTTTTGGCTTAATAGCATTTTGTAATGAAAGCAAAATATCACTTTTGCACCAAACCAAGCCAGGTGAGGCAAAGCAATGTATATTTTAAACTCTGAAATGAGTTGAGAAATATATTGTCAGCTTGTAAACATTTTGGCATGTACTATTTTGTTCTAATTATAGTTTAATTCCTTCTCCATTCCCCGAATAATATGCTGCTGGCATTACAGCTCATACTGGAAAAAATATTTTATCCTCTGTTGCTCAGGAAAAATATGTTGCCTATCTATAGCAACTTTCATCCATAGATCTCAGAGAAGCTCAAGCACATTAAGTCTCTTAAAATACTTCAGGTATCTGTTAGATGTGAGAGATGAAGCGTAGTAAATTTTCTAAAATAATATAGTGAATAAATAAATAGCAAATTTCTGAGTACCGTATAACTGATGATGTTGAACAGACAGTCCACTATCCCAGCCACAAAATTCCCCTTCTACTGAAGAAATAAAAAGCACTGAAGTGGGAGCATAGTCTGGTGAGGTGAGACACTGAACAACCACTCCAGGAATCCTTTCCACATTTGTAAAAGAGGGTTAACAGGTTCTTTTTCCCCATCCCCTTTTGTGCCAATCAGTGGATGCTCCACCCTGCTCACCAGTTCTGAGTTCAGGTACTGATTCTGCTAGTGAATTTGGAGAAGTCCCTTTTAGCACATCAGTTTCTCCATCTGTAAAATGGAGATTGCGGTTCTGACATCCTTTGTGAGGCACTTTTGAGATCTATGCACAAAGAGCTGTAGTGTAATGCATGTAAACCCTAACTTCTTCTGACTAGCTAATGCAACAGAACGTTACACAAGCTACGGAGGTTCTCAGTGGAACAAGCAGATTTCCATAGAGACGAATAGCTTTGGATATGTAGTAGAATGAGTCCAAGACATCAAATCTAACCTGTTCTTCTGTTAACTAAACCCAAAATGTTCTGTTTGAAACTGCCAACATCACCTTCTGAAGTTGCTCAAGGAAGTTCCCAACACAATTTGCTATTGCTGTTGCTTGATTTGCTATATAGGCTGTTGCAAAAATATCAGGTGGGGGAGCTAAAGCCAAATCAGTTTTCATTTCAGCTATATAGTGACTCTTTAGTGAGGTGTCTGCAGAACCTGCTTCCTGAAAATGTCATACGAGAGCCAAAATCTGCTCTTGGATTACAGTGCACATCTTGGAACCACACAGTGGTCCTCTGGCATGTTTTTTGAAATGGAATATTATTTAGAGGTGGCCCAAAACCTGGAATTAATGCTCTGTAGGAAATTCCAACATTCTGTAACAAATTTTGTTCCATTGTAAAATAAAATAAAAAATCCATTTTTACATTTTCCCCATGAAGGGAAGGAGGCAAAGAAGTTTCATCAAAATCCTGCCTGTATTTCATCAGAACATGTATATGTCCGTAACATACTGTAGTTACTCAAGTGGAACACAACACTTACAAGAGGGCCCC
>NW_017728906.1:189403567-189417098 GCF_001723895.1 Crocodylus porosus
CCCCCCAACGTTTTCCCCTCGCAGCTTGTTCTCCTACCCCCATCCTTACTGTCAGACCCTGCTGTCCCTGAGGATGTGGAAGTGAGGAGCAAATTTGAAATTAATAACCTTGAAATCAAACACGACTGTAGCAGTTTGCATATAATACTCATTCACTTACTGGTAGTTTATCCAGAACTGATGCTGTGGGGACGGTGAAATGACCTGCTGGGTCATTTCAAGCTGTGTGCAGGGCTCCTGGCCGCCCAGTGCAGGGTGACTCCAAGCTACTGCCTGCCGGTGTGTGCCAACTTGCTTCGGCACCCTCTAGCAGGAAACCATGCACACAGCTCAAATGCCCAGGCAGATGCCTGCTGTGCACCATCCCTGCAGCACAAGGTTTCTAGCCATCATGTGCTGAGTTGCTTGGAGCTGCTGCTCGAGCAGGGGGTGCAACCTGGCAGAGAGAAAGGGATCCAGCTGGCACCTGTCGCTGGGGTGGCAGCTCAGAGAGACTCAGCATGTGCTGGCCAGAAACCCTGTACTGTGAGGATGGTGCCTGGCCAGTGACTGCCAGGGCATTTTGAGCTGTGTGTACAGTTGGCCAGCCAGGAACCCTGCATGCTGAGGGGAGCCTGGGCACCCTCTGGTCGTTGGCCATGTGGTAGGTGCTGGGCTGTGCTGCCTCCTCATTAACTTTGCCAGCCCCTATGCATTTTCTGAGTTCAGGTAAGTTGTATGCAATTATAAGATGAGGCTTGATTTTTCTCCATGTTGAATGGGGGGTGGGGAGGGGGGACCTCATCTTACACTCAAGTAAATATGGTAAAGTGTTTTCAGTGAACTGGGATTTTCAAAATAAAATCCCTTCCCTCAAATTCCAACCGGTTCCAAGTATAATTTAATATAGTTGAAAGCTAGGAGCATGGACTCATGAGAGATGAGTCTGTGGATGCTCCAACACTCCCATCACTGTAGCTGCCATAGAGATACCCAAGCTACCTTTGAACAGGCTAATTAATTTAAAGGTAGGAACATTACATAAGCTGCAGCGATAAGGAGGATCAGTCTGAAGAAGAGGAGACGGAGGGGAGATTGCTAAGAGTCTTGAAATACCTGAAGGGCAGTTGAAGAGAAAATGGAGATGGGCTCTTCTCTGCGAATACAGGGGACAGGACTAGCAGCAATGGCCCCAAGCTGCAGCACAGGACATTCAGGTTGAAGATTAGGAGGGACTTTCTATGGGGGTCATGAAGCATTGGAGCAGGCTACCTAGAGAAGCTGTGGAACTGCCATGCCTGGAAATTTTCAAGAGGGGCTTAAACTGATATTGGCTGGGATGTTTGTGTCAGGGGTGATCCTGCCTTGAGCAGGTGAACTAGATGATCTCATGAGGTCCTTTCCACCCTACTTCTCTGTGATCCTGCAATGTAGCCTAAGTCAGGGTCTGTATATGACTTTCTGCACTGATGTAAGTTGTATCAGGATCTGGAACAACCATCATTCAGCTCTTCCAGATTTGTTGTACACAGTAAGCACCTATTACTACACCTTGCTACAATTTGTAAGGAAAGCAACTCATACTCCCTTTTCCCTAAGCAAATAGCTACACTCTGATAAGCTCTGGACACATGATGCCTTCATTGGTGTAATTTTCACCATTATCATTTTACCCATGATTGTTCCCAGGGTAATTCTACACTTCCAGGTTATACTAGCATAGGGCTGTACATCATGCACCCAATTTATTTTTACTCCAATGTAATAGGAAATTACTCTGTAAATTTACCATGTGTCCTCAGTTTGTTCCAGTGTTTCATGGGGCAAAATGGCTCTCCTTTCAAACTACTTAGAACTACTTTTGTCTTTCTGCCTTTTGGAGTAATAGAAGATTAAAGTGTAAAGATGCTCAGAAAGCTTTTGCCTGAGTAACTCACACTAGGTGAGTGCAGATATTTGTTGCCATCTAAAGACTGAAGGTTTAGGAGTCTGTAAATTACTGTTTTGAAGTGAAGGAATATTGATGCTCTTTGACATGCACAATAGAGGCTTTCACTCTTATGTCTAAAGGACTATGATTTAGGCTCTACTGTTAGCCCAAGTGAGCTAGTCGTTATGACTGCCTATTTGCCATCTATGGATCCCAAGACCAGATCCATAAGCAACAAGTTTACAGAAAACAACGTGACTATGGAAATTGCAGAGAAGTTTTACACCTAAGAACAACTAGAATAATACATCTGAGCAATCTGCATGGCAAAGAATAAAATGTTTCATTTGGAAATGTGAGAGGCCCATAAAACTAACTAAAGAAAGGTGTTTTTTCATCAGTAGCAAAATAAAAAGCCAGGCTAGTCTGGAGGGATTTATTTCCAATATTAAAACAAAACACTCTAAATGATAATGTTTTGTATGTGCGTTCAAATTAGTTGACAGATAAGGAGGTAAAGCCAGTCAGGAATACTAAGCAGCATGCTGAGAGTCTGTATTGCTCTGAGACGCATTCAATAAAGTGTTTATCTTCTCTCCAGTTTAATGTTGTATTTCTAGCCAATGACATTAGTTCCCATACCAGTAGAATAAAAGAGTTGTAGCTCATGTAAAAACCCACAGAAAGCAGCATGCAGAGGTGCAGAATTCTTTCTTTAAAACTTTCCATTTAAGAGTCATGTTTAAAGGTGAACTGCAAAGCCAACTTACATTTTACTCGTATCTTTTTTTTACTTCATATCGTTTTTTTTTACTTCATATCCATTTTCCAGTGTTCAAAGATGTTTTAAAGTTGTTGTTTCTCCTTGTTCTAATCCTAACATTAGAAGTAAAGGATATCAGGTGCTATTTTTTACTTTTATACTTTTTTGGTAAACTCCAAATATAGGAAGTTGCATGCTTGCCCAATGTGACCCTTAGCTCCACTTAGAAGTGAGCCATCCTTCTGGAAGCAAGTCACTGTTGTGCTAGCAGGAAGCAGATCCTATCTCGAAAACAACTTTAAAAACAGCAGGGCAGAGGGTGACAAGCTGTTTGCACAGAAAGGGTCCTTGTCTAGACAACCCTGACTCCTGTCCCTTGCAGTGAAGGTATTCGTGTCTACTTTCTTATTCCTGACTTGCTCCTATCCCTGATGTGATCTGTGATGCCTGACTCCAGCTTCCTCACTTTCCCTTGACTTTCCACTACCTGATTCCTATTCTTTGTCCATTTCTTTGGCATTCAGATTCTGACTTAATCAGCTAATCCCACCCAAAACTATGACTCTGTCCTGATTCTGGACTCAGTTTCTTGGCCCCAAGCCCACCATGCCTTGATCATAACCACCAGAGGGGGAAGGTCCATCTAAGACTAACTCTCATTGGGCTCATTGGGCTAGCGTGGTTAAGGCACATCAATTTCTTAACCAATGGCATGCATGGGAGTGATGTGGCCAGCATCATGTCTGGCTGCCTTTGAATCCCCAGCCTGACAATGCAGCGTTGGCAGGCATGAACCATGATGCTGACATTGCATAGTAGTATCAATGACCTACAACATAGTAGGTCACTGCTACTGTGCAGTAGGGTTGGAAATGACCCATATACCTCTGGGACTGTGCAGTAACACAGATACTGCACAGTCATTTAGTACTTGGTAAAGCACATATAGATGCAGCCCCAGAAAAAGGCTTGACATAATGTCCCTGAAGTCATATCAAGACACATTAATCAGTCTGTCACTGCATCTCTGCTTGGGACAGCTAGCAGCAAATATTTTGATGCTGGGGAATTTAGTGGAAATGGATGCACATGAGGCACTTGCATGGTGCACAGCAGGAAAGTTGAGGGTCTAAGTTTGGAGCTTGGGCAACTATACAACCCTTCAGGTACTTAAGTTCTTTTTCTGCCTCTAAACTGAGTCTTTCTGAGCATATCCATGCTGACAGTTAGGTGCCGGCTTGAGATCACCTGAAAGTCCAGATCTGTGGACTATTTTACCATATATCTACAAGCTTGCCTTTTGGTGCCACCTGTATTTGAGCCTGGAAGCCCTCCTGAAATCCAGGTCCTGAGATTAAGGCTGACAAGATCTGCTTTTGCCCTTCTCCCCACAACTTCCCACAGTGTAGTTGTAACCTACTGGGGAACGACAGAGTGCATTCGCAGGAAGTCTGCCAGTGCAATGCAACTATCCCTTTCCAACTCTTGTGCAGCTCACCTTCTGTTTCAGTTGCCCAGAGCAGAGCTGTTCTGTTGATTAGCACTATTTTCCTCCAGTTCTACCCAGGCACATCTGTAGAGGCACTTAGCAGCAACCACAGCAAGCACGATCATCACATCTGCTGGCCAGAGAGCACAGCCACATACTGGTAATACAGGAGGAGGGTATGATTTCAACTGCAGCTCCAAGAACCTTCGTATTCCTAATACAGTCTTTCAGAGCCACTGAGATTTCACTGAACTGAGGTCCGATGCCAGGATGATGTTAGGTCAATGAGGTCAAAATATAACTTGGCAGAAAACTACAACAAACTGGATGTCTTGATTGCTGGCTTAAATGCCAAAGGACCCTTTCGTCTCAGGGTAGCTGTGCAGAAAGATTCATGAGCGCTTGTCATCTCTGAATGCCCCCACAGTGGATCCATGGTTGATATATGCACCAATGGAACTGTGCCAAACTGGACAGTATGCACAGCAATAGCAGCAAATACCATCCTGTAAGGGTTCACACTGTGGTTTCTAGCTTCAAGGCTGCTGAGGAGACGCGAGTGGTCTGTAGCCTGATTTACAGAAGGATTCTCACGTAGAACAACAGAGACATCTCGCAGACATGCTCAGAACATAAGTGCAGTGTAGACAGATTTGGTACAAGTTTAAAGATGTGAAAGGATGGACCAAGAGGCTTGGGGTGGTGGTAAATGAGCTCCAGGGTGGACATGACCTGTCAGCATAGAGATGGCTTCTGTTGTCTCAATTCCCTATTTGGCAAATACTAAGAATAACACTTCCTCCTGTATATCACATTAATAGCTGTCCACAACCTTTGGTGGACCATAATAATAATGACAACCAGAGAGGACACTGAAACGTGAGCTACAGAAAGCCAGAGGCCGGTGTTGACAGATGGCTAAAAATCCAAACACAAAGTAACCAAGGCATAAAATGCAAGGAAAAGCCCAGGACTGTTTGAATTATATTCAGAACTGGGAGTCATCTGGCCTGCATCACACAAAAAAGAACAATCAGTTATGAAATAATAAGGTCTTTTAATAGGGATGTGATCATTGGAAAGACATAATTTCAGTCACGCATTTTCTCTACCTAAATTTTCATTATTTCTTTGGAAGATAGGGAATGTTGCTCTTCCGGGTGATGGGAGCTATTTTCATGTTTCAGTAGTGGGTATGGCATGTGTGATTCTCTGCACACCTTGGTCACCACCTACAGCTGAGTTTGGGGTTTTGTTTTTTTGGGGGGGCGGGGTTTAGAGCTTTTCATTTGCTTCTTGTAATCTGTTCTTTCCCAGATTATCTTTCAGCACTTCCTACCCTCTAAAATCACCCAATGTGTTGGGATAACAGATCAGCTTCTATAGTCTGCGACTGTTTTACAGTTGAGTGGAATATTGATTTCTGTGAAAAACACACTAAGGGGGAATGGTGTAGAAATCAATATTTCATTAGGCAGACCAGAGTGGCAGTGGTAATATAGCAATGACAGATCCACAGACCTGAGATACTGGGTCAGACACCATGAAATTAGAGCTATAACAAAAGCTGACACAAATATCAGAAAAAGTAGTGCAGGTACAGAGCTGGGTTCACTTCCTTGCCTTGTTATTATAGTCTCAGGAGCACGTGCTCAGTGGGAATACTGCCCTTGTACTTCATGGAAGTGATATGAGGATAAATTCATTAATGTTTCTAAGGTAAATGATAAAAGCTGGACAAAACTCTGGGTGACCTGATTGAATAGAAAAAAAGGTTTTGGAAATGTTTCATGTATGTTGATAGTTCCAAAACAAAACACAGTCCAATTTTAAGAAAGTGTTTTAAATGTATGAATCGAGAAAAGATTCAGTTTTGGATTGAATGAAATAATTTAGACAACAGAAAACACTATTTATTTCCAATTTTTAGGTTAGGCCACTAAACTGAAACATAATTGTAGAAGACAAGAACTCAGCCACAATAGCGATGAAGGCCATGGGAATAGTTGGGTCCATCTAAGTAAGAGTGGTTTAAGGGATCCTTTGTGGAAACTGAAGTACTGTAGTAATAAAAAGATTTTGAAAAATGTATTTGAAAACTAAATGACAAGGTGCATGAGAGTTCTTGCATTTGTCAAAATAAAGTGAGCTCACTTATGGGATAGGGGCAGAAATTACACATAAACCAGTATAAGCGATCGGAAACTGGTTTAAACCTATATTAGGACAGAAGTTCAATGCACATAAACCAGTTTGAAAATAGCAGAAACTGTTTTAAGTTAGACCTGGATGGATGTAGTATCCTACTTAACTGATTTAGGGTAAACCAGTCTATCAGACTTTTGTCCCAGATCCCCTTCTGACTCATGTTACCTCTCAGTCCTCCACCATCCCAGGATGCTTTGCACCTCCCTTGCATATTTCAGCCCCCTCCCCTGTAGGGTGGCCCACTGGAACTTATCTCACTCTGCTGCTAGTGCCTATCTTGCCCTCTCCCCAGGCTGTCACAGAGCTGAGGCAGCAAAGCCTCTTGCTGCGGGACAGCAAAAGGGGAGGTGAGGAAACAGAGCCCCCTGCCCCAGCCCCAGCAACCAAGCCCAGGTCTGCCATCTTGCGGGGAGCTGTGAGGAACCCCCCCACTCTTCAGCCAGGCACCTGCTCAGCTCAGCTGGTTGGAGCGGGGGGAACAGGTCCTTTCCTGCACTGCCAGGGGAACCCTCACTTTGAGGGTTTCCTCTGCCCCAGGGTCCACCAGCCTGCCCTACCCCAAGGAATCAAGGGAAATCCCCACCCCCTCTGGTCCTTTCTCTCCCTGCATGACTCTGCTGGCAGGCACCTGGTCCAGGGGACTGCTCCCCCCTCCCACCTAGGGCAGCAGATGATCTCCTCCTGTGGCAGGACAGTCTCAGGCTGGAGGACCTCGGGATGGGGGACCCCAGGCCAGGGCCTGCTCCGCTTCTTCCACCTGCAAAGGTGGGTCTAAGCCACAGCTCTGCCCAGCTGCATAACGGAAGGAACCTTCTCCACTCCCACATGCCAGGGCTTGCAGGACCCCTGGCTGGGGTGGGGGCAACACCTGAGGTGGGGGCTTCCCCCCTTATGGGCCAGCATCTGAATGGGGAGCTCCTTAACTCCCTGGGGGGACACAGAAGGGGGTCGGGAGTATGCGCTAGGTATCAAATTGGGGATGGCCCCCACTTGCCCCAGCTTGGCAATGGCAGGCAACCTGGGAGAAGTGCTGTAGCACCCCCCCACCCCTCCCGGCTTCTGGCCTGGAACAGCGTAAGCATCTGGCTGGCTGTCCCAACTGGAAAGTAAACTTCAGGTCAGTTCATTTTCACTCCAATTTATGCAGTTTAGAGAAATCTGCAAAGATTGAATCAATTCTGCCTCAGGCTTTTTAACTGTCTGTACTTAGGCTTAGCATTTATACACTTCTCAAGCCAGACAATGTAGTTAACAGATGTTACTACTTTCATCCCCCCACTGGAATTCAGAGTTATGAAGACCAATGTTGTAATGAGAATAAGTGGTAGTTAAGTGGTATGTTTGAAATAAAATGAGACACGGACCATGGTAGTGAAGCCTCTCTAAAACTGCAGTACCTATCTGGTGTATAAATTGTAGGAATAGAATTCATTGCAGTGCAGGAAGTGCTGTCTTCCAACAGCTTTGAAAGACTTTCTATTTAGTCAGTAAGCAAAATACAAGATTCAGATGCTTAGGGTCTGATTTGTTTCTTATTCATCTTGATTCTTGTGGATGCTATTCCACAAATAGGTATGGAATAATTCCAGTGAAAGCGGATGGGCCCGTAGATGGACTAACCCCTGGCAAGTAAAGCTGTCTTTCTTTTGAAAAGCTGGAAACATATGACACAGCCTTTAAAAGAGGTTTAGCTTCACCACAATAGGAACAAATGTACCCTTGGATGAATCAGGGATAAATTTGTCACATTTCCAAATGCCTGCCTTTCTATCCTGAACTGCTTATTTCTTAGGCTTTCAGATGCACAGACTACTAAACTGTTCTCAGCTTCCCTGGTACAATTTACTCCAGATGTATGCCTTGAGCTTCACTTCTTTATTTATGTGTCGATAGCTTGAAGCTCTGGCTACACACAAAGGCTTAGCTTACACTACAGTCAGTGCTGTCAGCAGGACTCAAATACTCTCAAGAACACTTTGGGTGACATTCTGTTCTTTCCTGATCAGCTACATTGTCATTTTTTAGTTGTCTACAGGGCATTTTTGGGACCTTGTGTCCCCAGTGGGATTCTGTTCTTGGACACACACCCCAGCACACATGGACAACTATGTATACATCCAGACTGGCCAACAGCAAGAATGACAGAGGATATATTCACATCTTTTCCCCATATAGCTCAGTGACTAGGGCAGTCCACTGCCAAGCTGATGGCTGCACCTCCCTCCCCAACCACTGAACTACAGAGAAAAGAGGGATACACACATACAGACTTTTTCTGTTCCTGAGGCTAAGTCTGATAGTCACAGGCTTTTACCAACATCATTTTTAGGTGTCTAAGGTTGCTACTGCACATATTCAATCTGTCTGACTGTGGTCCCACACAGTCATTCATGTATGCAGGGTTAGACATTCAGGCATAGCATTCCTCTGGGTATGAATGCCAAAAATGCATTGTAGGCAGTGCTATAGCAAGGGGCTGGGGTGAGTGGGGCAACTGCCCTGGGCACCAAAGCAAAGGGGCGCCAACAGGCACTGCCCAACCAAGGCAGGGAGAGGGATGGAGCCGTGAGCGGCTTGTTTGGTGGGCTGCTGCTGCCTGCACTCCTGGGCAAGAATGGTGGGGGCATGTCTTCCTAAGACCTGTGCATGGGACAAGGGTGGGCTGCCACTGTGGGCTTTGCCCCTGGTGCCAAACTTCACTGCTACAGCACCACTTGTAGACAACCAAATATGGTCATTTAGACCAATAGAAAAGAACAGAACAGCACCCTCTCGTTGCATCTACACTTCCTGACAGCAAGCCCTCCTCCACCTGTCTTAAGTGGGGGAAAAAAAAAGTCTTCTGCTGTGGCTGGCACTTGGCAGAAGGTGAATGTCGACACTCTGGATCTCTCGCTCTGACTCCTTCTTGGCCCAGTTTTATCTTCTCCCTTTTCATCCTGCGTAGAAAGCTTACTTGAAGCACCTAACAAGGTATTCCACTCTGCATGCCACTACAGATAGATTTGAGCCGAAGCATCTCTTGAACATCCGTGAGGCTGGTCACAAAGGTGGGCTGATGTGGGTACGTGTAATGTTTACTGCCTCATTAAGGCAATAAACAGAACGCAGCAGAAGGATAGTGCATTATTCAGTTGTCGTGGAGTATGCACACTTTTAAAATGCTCTATTTAATCCTCTATTTTCTCACCAGTGCAGTGAGATTACTTTCTTGTTGTCTACTTGTTTTAATTAAATTTCACAGTGCCTGGAAAATGACTTGCTGCACAGCTGAGGAATTTGGTAGCATAGTCTCAGAGAACCATGTGATATGCCAAAGCCCTGAAGTAGGCAGGTTATATTCATGTCCAGCAGGGTATCATTCCTTAGCTGTGAGGTTTGCAAATGTCCTGTGTGAGGATTTGTTTATTTACTATCAACTGAGGTCAAAGTTTAAATATTTCATCTCCAAATAAAGAATCCTTAACATCCAGAAAGTAATTAAAAGATCAAGGCAGCTCCCAAGATTTCAGCTCTTCGCTAAAGCCCTAAGGGACAGTCCATGGAGATTTGTTATCGATTGCCAGGGGATTAGGACTCAGCTCAAAGTACCTATATCCTTGGAGTCTGATCTTTCATATACCCATGGTCAAACCTAACGGGGTATACACTGGATATATTCTTAATATGCCATTTCATACTTTTAGCAATTTGAGGTATTACTATGTGTGTGCCTAGTATATGAGGCCCCCAATTCAGATAGTAATCTTGGGATGCTATCACAATGCATCTAAATTAATGTTTGTATTACTGTCGGGAGTATGGACCTGTCCATTATGTATATAGAGTCCCTAGGACTCAACCTTTTCATTCTTTTTAGACTAAAGGCACCCCTCCCCAACTTTTCAGCATTTCACAGCAGCCCATTTAAAAAATGAATATTCATATGTTATGAATATTATAATATAAATATAATTGCAATGTTCATTACTACTTGTTTATATCTTAATAATTATGTTATACTTTCCCCACTTCCACTGCAGCCAGGTGATCTATTCTTTTGTGGGCATTATGTAGGTATATCAACAAAGAGAAAAAATGGATCCACATACTGTATTAGAGTTCACTTTAGCTAGCAGAAGCTCAAGATGGTATATTTACAGATGTATATCACTCTGAGCTGTGGACAGCAAAAACTAACTAACGAATATGGGAAAAGCTCTAAAATACAGGCAACTATCTATGGAAAGATGTAGCTGCTGATGTAAATAAAACACTTTTGAAAAATCAGGCACCTTATCAGGCATTTCAATACAGATTTAAGAACCTGTTTTGGGCAGCCATGAATATATCTGCTGGTTTTTTGGGGGGGAGGGGGGTTAATTTTTAAAGGCAATACAAATGATCCACATTTTAATAACCTATATGCCATTTCCATACCTATTCCAATAGAAATTTGAGTTAGAGGCAAGAGTCCTGGTTTATATATATATGTGTATATGTATATATATGTGTGTATATGTGTATATATGTGTGTGTGTATGTATATATATATATATATATGTATATATATCCTATATAGAGAGATATATAGTGGTGTTTCATTTTGATCACAGAAAAATGTGACTTTTACTTTTTTAATCCAGAAATCGGGGATTTTTTTATCAAAGAAAACCAGGATACCTGGTAATAGGTAATACATAACAAAATATTTATACAAAGTATTATTAAATGCTGTCAATGTTTTTAAAAAAATTAATAGGAAAGTAAATATTAGCAGTTGTCCAGAAAAAAGGCTGAACAACAGTACAGGGAATATGCAACCATGTGTGTCTAATATTTTGCCTAATCAACTTCTCTCTCCATTTCACTTGCAGGAAAATATAAACATCGATGAAGCTTCCAGGTGCCTGGTGAAACACATAATTGCTAGTGAGAGTGATTCAATGCAACCCATTGAACCGGATATTATAAAACCACACTTGAATTCTTCCAAGATTGTCACTTGTTCAGCTTGTTTTAAATCCTAAGGGACTTCCAGACTATTCCCAGATACTTGAGCTGAGCAAGTAACTCACAAGGAATGTTTTCTCCAGCACATCCAGATTATTCCTCTGCTCACTGAACACCCATGAGCAAATTGAGATTTTCTCAAGTGTATTTGATATTTAAAAGTATCCAATGATTTTTTGACCCCTTGGCTTGAGTGTGAATGCTCATATTCTTGATGAGTACTTGATAGTAACTACTGAAATTGTCTCAGTTTGGTGTAATTGGTCAGTTAGGTCGCATAAAGCTGTTCCTGCTTTCTGATGAAGTGTACACCCACCTCTGTAATGAATATTCTGGCTGTGATTTAAAATGTGGTTACTGCAAGTACTTACCCCAAGGCTTGGCAATTTGCTTTCTAAGAACATTTTCGTTAAGCAGCCACATGAATGTTCACTAAAAGCAAATACAAAAGGTGACAGGAGCCAGTATTTGTCCAGGTTTTGCCTGGCACTATTGAGTATATATTACAAAAGATCACACTAACACATGAAACATCATTTGTGGTAGTGCAGAGCGTTAACCTAGCAGTCAACAGACCTGGATTCTTTTACCAGCTTTGCCAATGACCTCATGTGTGACCCTGAGCAAGTTACTAAAATTTTATGCACTTCTTTTACTCATGCAACCCTTGACTCACCATATCTTTTTTTAGACTGTAAGGTCTTTGGATGGGGGGGAGAGGCTGTCTCCTACAATGTGTTTATTCAGTGCCTAACACAGTGGGGCACCAGCCTCATTGGGTCTTCCAGACACTACTGTAATATAAATAATAATTTCAGTGAATGGCAAGACAGATATGAACAGATGATACAGAGAGAGGCTTTTGGGGAGTTCTTAAGATCAAAGCATCTCATAGCTGAGTCTGCTACTAAACCACTTGCACTTCAGAACAACAGAATCAAGGACTCTGTCTTAACTAATCAAAGGCTGGTATACACTGCTTGAAACACCAGGATGTAAATATATTTTTGTCACAGAGTTTCAGAATAAGAGACAAAACAGAAGTCATTACTTTAAAACAAGCAGGCAAACAAAATGTGCCAATGACAAACTGGGCTCACTTATCCAGCTGGATGTGTTCAGAGAAAAGTATTTTCAAGCTTAGGGAACTCCTGAATTTTAATTTAACTTTTGACAGGCTTCCACTGTGCTCTGGGTCAAGTCACTTAACTTTACTGTTCCAGTTTCCACATCTGTAACTCAGAGGTATTGGTAACTGTACTTGCCTACCTCACAGGGCTTTTTGCAGGTTGCTAGTTGTGTGCCGCTGCAAGATTAAAAGCATTGTACAAGTGCTAAGTACTACTATTGCTCAGATTGAAATAGAATGACCGAGAGCCCTCTAGCATAGATACACGGCCCTCTGATGTCTTATATTTTTTAACCGCGAAAGGGCTAATCTTCACTGTTAACTCAAGTTGCTTCTCTTTGAGTATTGCATCACTGTGTGATCACTCTCTAGGCACGCCAAATGATCAGAACAGTACCTGTCAAATAGTGCTAATTCAAGCTGTAGCTGCATTCCCACTGCTTTCATTAGCATGGATGTCAGCATAAAGGTTACAGCCCATGCCTTCTGCCAGGCTAGCAAAATCAAGCTTAACTCTAGCTGAGGATCTGTGTGTGGTGGACAGGAGTTGGGTTAAGGATAACACTCAGGTTAGACCTTGAGCTAACACTACAATCAGAACAACATATTGTCTCACTTTCCTATAAGCTAACACGTCTCCAACTCCTGCCAAACTGTGTTGTAACCTGGTCCCCAGGTTACTGATGTCTTTTAACTGTCATCATAAATAGCATGTCTTCGGATGTTTCCAATCTGTGTTCATTAAGCAGTCAGGTAATTTCCTCCCACAAATAACTGTTTGAGAGCTTTGCTTCACTAAGGACATAGGCAAAATATTTGCTTGCTAAAAAGAAGCAAAAATAAAACATTGGAAAAAAAAAGTTATTTTTCTTCCTCAATGTACTGCATTAATGTCCCAACCATCCTGCTTTGACTGGGATCTTTGACCACAACCAAGGATTCAGATCTGACTTTCCATGTTGGACAAATAGAGCTCCATAACCGGGGCCGAATTTGGCTCTGACTGGATTGTACAAGATGTACGGAGGCTACATTGCTTGA
>NW_017728906.1:189418158-189431433 GCF_001723895.1 Crocodylus porosus
GTAATATAAATAATAATTTCAGTGAATGGCAAGACAGATATGAACAGATGATACAGAGAGAGGCTTTTGGGGAGTTCTTAAGATCAAAGCATCTCATAGCTGAGTCTGCTACTAAACCACTTGCACTTCAGAACAACAGAATCAAGGACTCTGTCTTAACTAATCAAAGGCTGGTATACACTGCTTGAAACACCAGGATGTAAATATATTTTTGTCACAGAGTTTCAGAATAAGAGACAAAACAGAAGTCATTACTTTAAAACAAGCAGGCAAACAAAATGTGCCAATGACAAACTGGGCTCACTTATCCAGCTGGATGTGTTCAGAGAAAAGTATTTTCAAGCTTAGGGAACTCCTGAATTTTAATTTAACTTTTGACAGGCTTCCACTGTGCTCTGGGTCAAGTCACTTAACTTTACTGTTCCAGTTTCCACATCTGTAACTCAGAGGTATTGGTAACTGTACTTGCCTACCTCACAGGGCTTTTTGCAGGTTGCTAGTTGTGTGCCGCTGCAAGATTAAAAGCATTGTACAAGTGCTAAGTACTACTATTGCTCAGATTGAAATAGAATGACCGAGAGCCCTCTAGCATAGATACACGGCCCTCTGATGTCTTATATTTTTTAACCGCGAAAGGGCTAATCTTCACTGTTAACTCAAGTTGCTTCTCTTTGAGTATTGCATCACTGTGTGATCACTCTCTAGGCACGCCAAATGATCAGAACAGTACCTGTCAAATAGTGCTAATTCAAGCTGTAGCTGCATTCCCACTGCTTTCATTAGCATGGATGTCAGCATAAAGGTTACAGCCCATGCCTTCTGCCAGGCTAGCAAAATCAAGCTTAACTCTAGCTGAGGATCTGTGTGTGGTGGACAGGAGTTGGGTTAAGGATAACACTCAGGTTAGACCTTGAGCTAACACTACGATCAGAACAACATATTGTCTCACTTTCCTATAAGCTAACACGTCTCCAGCTCCTGCCAAACTGTGTTGTAACCTGGTCCCCAGGTTACTGATGTCTTTTAACTGTCATCATAAATAGCATGTCTTCGGATGTTTCCAATCTGTGTTCATTAAGCAGTCAGGTAATTTCCTCCCACAAATAACTGTTTGAGAGCTTTGCTTCACTAAGGACATAGGCAAAATATTTGCTTGCTAAAAAGAAGCAAAAATAAAACATTGGAAAAAAAAAGTTATTTTTCTTCCTCAATGTACTGCATTAATGTCCCAACCATCCTGCTTTGACTGGGATCTTTGACCACAACCAAGGATTCAGATCTGACTTTCCATGTTGGACAAATAGAGCTCCATAACCGGGGCCGAATTTGGCTCTGACTGGATTGTACAAGATGTACGGAGGCTACATTGCTTGATTGTCACACTTATTACTGCATCAATGCAGTGCAATACTGGTCTCTTTTAACTTATGTAATAAATTACGTAATTCCAGAAAGCTTGCTGTTGAGCGCACACAGTTTTTATGCTGCAGAAGTGATGATCAACTTTCTGGGTACTTGCAATAAATCAATAAATACATGAATGACACCTGTGTTGTGAGTAAATGGAGCTTCAGCAAGCTGGGCTGGCATAGGGACTCCAGAGTAAAAGCCCTGTAATTTAGAATTAAAGTAATTACCTGTGGCCAAATCCTTTCAGGGTAGATTATAAAAGGTAGCTGTATTATTTGAATTCCTGCATGGATAGAATTTCCTTATGTCATTCAGGATCATCTCATGAGGTTCAGCAAGGACAAGTGCAAAGGCCTACACTTAGAATGCAAGAACCCCATGCACCAGTACAGGCTTGGGACCAACTGACTAAGCAACAACTTTAAAGAAAAGGACCTGGAGGGTACAGTGGACAATAAGCTGACTATGAGCCAGCAGAGTGCCCTTGTTGCATTAGTAGCAGCATTGCCAGAAGACTGAGGGAAGTCATTATTCCCTCCTGTTCTGCACTGGTGAGGCCACATCTAGAATCCTGTGTCCAGTCCTGCCACCCGCCCAACTACAGAAAAGGTGTGGAGAAGTTGGAGAGACTCCTGCAGAGGGCAACAAAAAGGGTTAGGGGGCTGGAGCACATGATTTATGAGAAGGGGCTGAGGGATCTGGGTTTATTTAATCTGCAGAAGAGAAGACTGAGGGGGGATTTAATAGCAGCCTTCAGCTCCCTGCAGGGGGGTTGCAAAGAGGATGGAGCTGGATTGTTCTCAGTGGTAGCAGATGACAGAACAAGCAGCAACGGTCTCAAGATTCAGCAAGGGAAGTTTAGGTTAGATATTAGGAAAAACAGTCTCACTAGGAGGATGGTAAAGCACTTTCTCACTAGGAGGGTGGGTTACCTGGAGAGGTGGTGGATCCCCATCCCTTGAGGCTTTTAAGGCCTAATTCAACAAAGCCCTGAATAAAATGATCTAGCTGGGGATAGTCCTGCTTTGAGCAGGAGGTTGAACTAGATGTGACCTTCTGAGGTCCCTTCCAACCCTCATTTTCTATGATCCTATGATATCACCTGTGCCATCTTGTGATCACTGTTGTTTACAAGAGTCGGGTTTTTCATTCTATGGACAATGTAAGTCAAAAAGACTTTTGTCCTGGATTCCTGGAATATCCTTGACCTTGCTATGGGAAGATATAGGTTATGGTTCTCTAAGGCCAGGCACCTTGGCCACAACTACACAAGACACCGACTGCACAGTTGTTACTATGCAGTCATTCAGTACTTGTAAAAACAAGTATAAACTAGGGGTCTGTGAAATGGGTCGTATTCAATTCGTAATTGGCCCAGGGACACTGATTTGATTAGTTGATTCAGATTATCATTCCTGATTCAATTTGGCCAAATCTGAAGATTCGATGCTGATTCAGAGAATCAGTAATTCAGTCATAGACTCAACTTTAAATGTTATTTCTACATACCTGGAGGTACCAGGAATGGCCCATGAACACTGATGCTGAAGCGGATGGAGCATCCCACAGGAGTGCAGGGGAGCCCCCCGCGTACTCAGCGGAAGTTGACCAAAAGTACTTCTGGTCCACTTCTGGGCCTACCGGGCAGCACACTGGAGGGTCCTGCCACATCCCCCCAGCTCAGTGATCAGCCACAGAGGGACCGCAGGTGCTCACCCCAGACTCAGGAGGCACCAATCATTGAGCTGAGGGGGTGCAGGGCGGGGGGCCCGTGTGCTCCCCAGCGGACCTGGAAGTGGACCAGAAGTCCCTCTGTCCACTTCTGGGTCTGCTGCCAAGTGCACTGGGCCCTCCCCCCATGCTCCTGTGGGATGCTCCATTTGCCCCACCATTGCAACATTCGTGAGCCACCTGGTACCTTGAGGGATGTAGAAAAAACATTTTAAAGCTATGTCTATATCCAAATCTCCGATTCTTTCTGAATTGCTCCAAATTGATTTGGAGGGTTCTGATTCAATTCGGAGAGATTAAAGGGTCTCCTGATTTGATTCGGATTCAGAGATTTGGCCACCAAATCGGGCCGAATCTCCACCGAATTGAATCAGGGACCGAAGCTTCATGCAGCCTTAGTATAAACAAGTACTAAATAACTATATAGTAACCTGAGTTAGTGCCAGCAAACATCTTGTGATGCTACTGCACACTAGCCTAATACTACTGCTCAGTAGTGTTGGATCGTGTTTTTTGCCATGCGATACTACTGTGCAGTCAGTGTCTCATGTAGATGCAGCCCTTGCTATGGAACTTTTGCTATGGCCTCACACAAAATTCAGCTGTTCTTCTATGAAACCCATCTCTAATTCATGCTTTTCTTTTAGAATTATTTTGATTGGTGATGTTAAATATAATTTGGCCCTTCATCTTGTGAGAAGATATGCTTGGCATTAATAAAAATGTTACATATTTGAACAAAAAGCTTTTTCTTGCCCCTTAATCATTTCTACTTTACAGGTAGTTCAAGATGCAGTTTACAGGCCCAGCATCTGAAAGGGCCTCATTTCAGTCTCTCATTTTTTACAGGCAAAATTTTATATCCACAAATAAAGGTCCTAGCACTTTTGTGCCATAAGTAGCTGCATGTTCAGCTCATGATATTTAGATGGGCAAGAAGCTGACTGCTTGTTGATCAGATGCTTAGAAGTCTATGTACATCTAGGAATTTGGAACTTCTAACAACACCCAGGTCATCTATAGCAGCAGGGCTTATACCACCTAACTAAAGTGAAGCCCACAATAATACTACACAAAGATAAGGAATAAATTCTGAGAGAGCTGCAGCAAACTGCTTCCCAGAGTCAAAATTAAGTTGATGCACATGTCCTGCTTGTTAGATTTGACAACAGCAGCAGAAAAGTTGGTGTGAGCTGATAACTGCATGGTTTCCTGCAGGCTGTGAGCTGATAGCTGCACGGAATATATCAGTGGTTTCAATTTACTTCTTAGTGAGCTATTGACAACACCAACTGGAGACAACTACTGCCACTCCTTGCATTTTGCTTCAAGGGTTTAAAAAAAACCTAGAAAATGAGCCACCCTTTCCTTGAGAAATAGAAGCTTTTTAGTAAGGCTGCAGAGCAGTTCAGGGAGGCTGCCCACAACTGTGCTGTATCTCGTCCACATAAGTGGGGAATTTTAGTGAATGCCAATTGTGTCAAAATGTCAGACTAATGGGTCTGAATCCTTCTAATGAATCTAAGCCTAAATCTCAAAGATTTTAATCCAGCATCTTTCATTCCATACATTTCTCTCTTTATTCCTTGGGCTTGCAGTAGTTTCACAAAAAGAAATGATCACAGGAAGACATTAGCAAGGTATGTGAAGGCTTCCGTAATGGTCCTTTCATAGAAGAGACAGACAATAGGTCCAGGATGGCTAGATCAGAAGAAGTGGCTCAAATTACAAAAGTCCTGTAGCAGCTGTGCAAAACAGCACTGTTTCGTTTCAACTTCCATTTAGCCATTTCAAAGGGACAGTTTTGTTTCATTGTTTCATTTTTAAGCACTGTTCTATTTTATTTTGTCAAAACTGTTTAGCTGCTTTGACATGTTGTGATGTTTTGCCCATAGGCTATAACGGGGAATCATGAAAATGCCTATAACTTTGTCATTTCTTGCCTGATTCAAATGAAAATTGCAAGTGACAGCATGCTGCCACTGCCAGTTGGGGCCAGTGGCAGCACTAGACTTCCTGGTGATCGGCACGGGCTGCACCAAGCACTGGTCCCAGCTGGCAGCCTCAGCATGCTGTCATCCTGCATGCAGATCTGGGGCCCAGCTGGCAGTGGTAGCCTGCTGCTATCCCACGCACAGATCCAGGGACCCACACTGCAGCAAGCCTGGTTTCGAAACTTGAAACCTTTCAAAACTTTTGAAACGTTTCAAGTGCCCTCATTTTGTTTTGAAGCTATTTCAAAGTCTTTTGTTCTGTTTCAATTTCACTGTTTTGAGCTCGAAACTCATCAAAGCAGCTTCAGAACAAAGAACCTGTTGAAATTTAGCATAGCCCTAGTAGCAGGTGAACATCAAAACTAGGGAGAAAAGGTCAGTAGCGATAGATGAATTTTGATAGTGGGGGAGGAAGCCTGAGCTGTATACATTGAAGGCCAAAGTGAAAAGCAGAACTCAGGGGATGAAGAATTAGCTTATAATTGACCTCAGATTATTTTGTAGTGAGTTCTCACTTATTAGGAAGCTGTTCCAAACTGCTCTCAGGTGATTCATGATTCATTGAGCAGAGCAGCTCAATATGCATTATCACTGAACTATTATCTGCCATTATGCAGCATTGTGGCAACCTTAAATGTCAGCTCAGAAAACAATGGCTGACATCACAATCTCTGAAAATATAATGTATGATGACAGGGTGCCTTAAATGATAACAGTAATGGACAATAATGTAGAGTTCTATTTAAATGATATCTACAAGTGACGCTGTAGTTCAACCGCAAGCTTGTGGACAAGATGCAGAAATCATCTGGGGGGGATTTTGGCCTGTGTTGTGCAGAAGTTCATAGTAAAAAGCCTAGGAAATAGCCAGGATACATCACAGCTCTCTACTCTGAAGAAACTTGCTGTCTTATCCAAGATACCCAAGAAAAGCTTGCTGTCCTGATGAATGTATGTTGACTGCCTTTCATCTCCTTCAGTCCCCCTTCACTGAAGATGTTTTGTCAACCCTACTAATATAATGATTTATGTGTTGTCCTATGCCCTCTGCATCTAGACTGTGGGTCCAGGCTCACCCTACTATTCTGCATTCACAATGACAGTCAACATCACAAACACCTGATTTACACTGTATAAATGGAAACCTCTTTAAGACAGTTCCACAGGATAGATGCAAGTAAAAGGTGTTATTGCTAGGAAACATAAATCCTTAAGTGGTCAGTTATGTAATATAATGTGAAACCCATTGATTGTTAAAAGTAACCTGCCTTCTAGTTTGCTGTAAGGTGATTATGGTTTTGTTATGCAACATTGTGCTCACTGACACTCTTAGGTTGATTGCATGTCTCTTTTCACTTAGAACTGCCTTATAATGAAAGCACAGAGTGAGGCTGGGTTTTATTCCTGATGTGACTGACTGAGTGCATCTACATGTGTGCTTTACTATGGAGTAGACTAATTAGCTCCACAGTAAAGCCTCATCGTCTACATGTGAGCCGGTGTTAGGACACAGTAAACTAATTAACTCCACCATAAGACTGTACTGTCAGGGGGCACTACTATCCTATGGTGGAATAATTAACTGCACTGAAATTACCATGTAGACGCTGACTTGAGGGTATAAATTGCACTCAGTCAGCCCAGCCAGGCAGATGCCTGCTCTCCCCACCTCAAATTGATGCTGTCCCAGGCGCATGTGTAGATGTTGTGCCCAAGAACAGTTTACTCTGGCTCAAACTGCTCTGGAGTTTATTGCTTCCCCTTAACTGCACATGTAGGTGCACCCACTGAACCTGAAAATCATCTCACAACACTCTGAGATGAAAGTGTAGCACAGTGGCAGAGTGCCCATGATGTAGCTGTCAAGTCTATGTGTGACTAGGTGAATAAGGAACATGAATTAAGAACTCTGTTCCCTACTAAATAAGCACACTGTTAGTTCCTCTAGTCTATCTCATGACAGTCATTTTTTTTCATGTATTAAAACAATTTAATTATTTGTGTAAGGAATTGAGTAGAAACCACTCCCAAAAAGGAGGAGTGAACTGGCTAAACAGGAAAAGAGAAAGTCTGCATCAGCTTTTACATGCTGCAGTAATAGGCACTGTGGAAAAACAACAGGTAAGGGAATTTCTAGGTTCATCTTGTCTACAGTGTATCCAGCATTGTTTTCTATGATGTAAATAATGCAGATAAACTCCACAAATTATTGAGGTCAATGACATGGATAAATGAGTGAAATTACATAGCCTGTACTATATGAAGTGTCAGATTATGTGATATAATGTTCCTTTTTGCCATTAAAATCTGTGATTCTGTCATAGCAGTACCTACTACCATTGACCAAGGTCTCTTCACTAGTCCTGAAATGACATTATATAATATGGGTCATTTGGGGACTAGAAAGGGAAAACTCAGGCATAAGTGACTCCCTCAAATAAGGCAACTTTTTAAGGTGCCTTTGGAGGGAAACAACAATATATCAGCTACTGAGACATGAGGTAAACAGAATCAACAGTGTTTGGAATGAAGGAAGAATATAAATGAAGAGCACATCAAAACAAATGTCAAGATGAAAAGAGAAAAAATTGCAGGTCAAATGAAACTGTTTTGTCAGAGTGGCTGATTGAGACCCACTGCTTATCCAATTAGAAAATTGATGTGCACATCACTCACAGAAGTCAACCATGCCTGTCAAACTGAGGGATGCTGATGGGACGCTTGGACTTCTTGGTCATTTGGGGTCAGATTGTGCCAAGTCAGGCCTACCTAAGGGTCAGCAGTGAAGGGTGACATCTCAAGAGGTGTCCAAGGTCATATTGCTCATCTCAGCAACTTTCTGAAGTTTCTAGGAAGCACAGATCCAGAATTGTGCCCCAGAAGGACCCAATCCTTTCCATTATGGCAGGCCAGGTCTTTCACATGAAGAAAGCAAATGAGTCAAAAAATCTGTAGCCAAGCCACCTGAGACATCATGTCACAGATAAGCATTTTGGGTCCAGTCAGTATCTGGAGAGGAAACATACCAAGAAAGCCCAAGGTAACAGAGGAAGTTCCTCAGGGTGTGCAATGGCCCATCGCACCAAGGCAAGTCATTGGCTCTAGGTGTTCCTCCATGCAGCAGGCTGTTGTTGTGGATCCCATCCTTAGGCACTTAGACACCGTGTGTTCAGTGTATAAGGGGAGTGGAGGCACTTTACACATTGTTCTGAATTTCTCTATGGGAAGCCAACAAATAAAAGTAAAGCACTGCAATGTTTAGAGTTGCAACGTCTAAGTCCTTTTTTTTTTTCAGGCTGCAGCCCAGAGACATCTGAGTATCTTACTGAGTCACTAATCAGTACTGATGTACATATTTAGATGTGTAAATAGCCTAAGTGAACTCACTTCTAATTGAATGTACATAGCTGCACTCAGTTGTGTGCAGCAACAACTTACAGGCATATAATCAGGAGTCAGGGTTTGAAAATCCTGAGTGTATCTTTTTCTCCTTGTGTCTGTTTTCATAATGGCTGTGTGTGTGAGAGTGGTATTATGAGTATAGTGCATTTATAACAATTAAATGGCTGGCTCCATTTGCATTGTACCCAGTTTGATTTAAAAGTTACAAATATACCTGGAAACACATAGGCCTCCTGCTCTATTCACAATATAAGAATGTGAATGTGATTTAGCACCTAATAAGGAAATTGAGGGGAAAACTGAAAAATGGAAATGAGAAAAGGCAGACTGGGACAAATTCATTACAAAATGTCTTTGAAATGTTAAGGAAGGTATAAGAGATTATCTTACAATGGAGAATCATAAAAAGATACTCTCATTAAGAAAACAATTACAAGTGGGAATAAATGTATATGTCAAACAGATGGGGATGTCAGCAAGAGCAATGTGGAGTGATATGTTGAAATGATTAAAAAAACTAGGGAAAGTAGGAAAAAACAAGAATAACAAATATTTTAGTCTGCATCGGAGAATTAGCCACGCAGAACAATAAAGGACAGACAGAAGATTTTGGAGAGTTTACTGTGAAAGACTGATATTTGCATGAGGAGATACAAATTTCAGGGCTTTCAGAGGACTTTGAGTAGTACCTAGATCAGCTTGCTAAAGGCAGGATCTTACAAGAGATACATGGAAGTATTTCCTAAAGTTAAGTTTCTGAATCCACGTTTATGTATAAAAGCAGCCAAATTTGCAGAAATGCAGGACACCCACAATTCCTACTGAAGATAGACATTGCCTTACAGAAAAGGAATCCTAACATATCTAACTTCACAATATTGCCAACTCTAAGTACTTCAAAGTCATGAGTCCAGTCCCCAAAATGATGAGATTGATTTAGTAAACATGAACTTATGTACATATGTGTGTGTGCGCGCACATGCGTTTCAGGTTTTTGAGATGTTTATGGCTTCCCACAGTCTTTTTTAGCTTTTCTCAGCAACCACAGTGGTTGGACTATACTTTTTATTTTACCGAAAAAGAAGGAAAATTGAGATTCTTGTGAAATCACATGATTCCTAGATCTGAGGCTTTAAAAGAATCCAGCCTGAAATACTTACCTATAGAAAAATAGCCCTGGTGTAGGATTGCACGTGTTCCAGCTCCCAAGCTGGAGAGCTGTGCAGGTAAGCTATCCAGCCATGGGACTAGAGAGTTGCAGCCTGGTCAGCCCTGCCCTTAGGGACCCCATTACTGGTAGATAAATGGCTCATCTTTCCCCATTATTTGACATCTGAGCCCATTTATTAATATAAATTTAGGAGGCTGCCCACAGAACACCAGTCTGGGCTCTAAGATCATAACTGTATAACATACAATACAAAATAAAGACTGGTCCCTGCTGGTTTAGTCCAGAGCTTTTTAAAGGTGCAGTTCCCCATATCAAGATTAGATGATTTAAAGATTGTTTCTGGCCTTAACATTTCTAAACCCATTTAGTAACCATCTATAAATAGCTATCTCAAGTAGCTATCTCATCAAATTTCATTGTCCAAATGTAATAGTGCCCAAGATGTATCAGATAAATGTAGAAAAGTGATTAGATATGAAAAGACCTTTCAGTTTTAATAATTTCAGGTGAATGCTAACTGTTAGAAAGTCAATTTTTAATATGATTTTTTTCATCTTGGCAACTTCACTATGATCTCTGAAAACTACATTACCCTCTAAGACAATTCATTTAGATTGCTATTTTATTATCTGTTTATTCTTAATTTACCTTGGTATTTTAAATAACAACTTAGCTGCATCCATTTTGATCCCTCTTTTTAAATTGAACATAAGCTCATTAGCTGTCTTTTACCATAATGTTTATGCTGCGTGAAAGTCAGATGACTATTGACAACAAACTTTTTTACCCACCTCAGAAAAAAAAACCCCTATAGCCAAAAATCAGGCACTATAGTGAACGTTCCCCAGGCCCATATATACTTTTGAAGGTTGGTGTATTAACTCTTCTGAAAACTCACGTGTGTATTGAACTTGACACAGTATAGGAATGACTGTATGGCCAGTCAGTCAAAAGGTCAGTCCATTAAGTAACATTAGCTCTTCATGTGTTGCATTCTCTTTTTCCTTTTCTGTTTCACTGGTCCTCCCCTTTATATTCCTGCACAGTTTTGGCAATTGGTGCTTGACCCCATTATGTTGGTTTAATTGATGACTGCCTGAATTATGATGACACAACAGGTGCATTAATCAACATAACACATCTGACTCAGTTTAGCATATTAGTCATCTGGGAAATCCGTTAGCACATTATATCCACATGTTAATCTCCTTTGAACAGTCAGTTCACTTAAAGCCTCAGCCACCAAAATCCATTAATTTTCTGTAGAAACCAGCTTCCTAATTTAAAGTGACTTAGCCTTTTATTCTTCACCAGGTGAAAGCCAAAATATAATTCATCTTCAGAGCATACTCATTGTAGTGGGGAGAAAGGGAGAGAGGAAGAGAATACACATCTCTTTCAATTGTTGTTTATAAATTTTGATTTCCAAAAAAATTTACTGAAAGCGTTCGAGCATGAAGAGCATGCTCATTCTTAATCTTCTCCAGGGATGATCTAGACAGTTAGACTTATCTAGATGAAACCAAGGCTGTAATGTTTCAACTTTTCCATGAAATCTCTTGCTATCTCCGTCTTACCTTATATACTAGATTCAAAACCAACAGCCTGAGTAAGGATGAGTGAAACAGCCCAGACTATATGAGTCAGGGCTAGAGTCAAAAAAAGACTTAGATACCTATAAGTTAGATGCTATGACGCCTACATTTGTGGCATCAGGCCACTGGAGTGGAAAACAAAGCCCAGAGCGGAGAACTTCAGTGCATGGATGGTTAGGCTTCTAGGAAGGGAGATCCAAAAACTTACAAGCTAAGGATTTGCCTGGAGCTAGCCAGTAGGGAACTCTAAACACTGGTGCATGTCTTAAATGCTCAGCTCTTATTCAGAGTTTATGTGCCTGGGTCAGGATGTCAAGCAAGTGCCTGTATCCACCTGGGATTAAGTACCCAGAGTCCTCCTTTAGGGCAAAGCTCACTGATTTGCTTTCAAGGGTGGCTGGAAAAGGAAGGAGAGGAGTAAATATTGGTAACTCTCATCTGGCCTATAGCCTGGGGAATAGGGGCATTTTCCTAAAAGGTGGGAGGTGTGTGCTATAATCCCCTCAGACTGAGAAAAGAATTGAACGCGGGTATCCCTGTGCTCTCACCACTAGGCCAGAGTTACTCACCCTGGGAGCTACACCTGATCCTCCTCTGAAGCTGGAGAGCAGGAAGGAGAGCATGGGTGTTGAGCACCCCAGAGCAACACACCAAAGTCCCACTGGTGCTGAGCGACCCACCAAAGCCTGGCCCCCAGCCCAGCCCAGCCCAGCCCCGCCTCAGGGAGAAGTGGGCAGGGCTTCAGCGGAGAAGCCCCAAAGAGCCGCAAAACTGTGCTAGTGAGCCGCATGAGGCTTGTGAGCCATGGTTTGGCCACCACTGCACTATAGTTTTAAATAAAAGTGGGCACCAGCAGCACATCACAGCCACTACTGCGTCTGTGTTTTAAAAAGAAAGCAGGTGCAGCTGTATTTTGTGAGGAGCATGGTATGTTAAGCATTCTCAGAGCATACCCAGTGGACCATGTACTTTAGGGGCCATAGGTTCCTCTCCTCCTAGTATCTTGTTCCTGGTAGCTATAGGCTAGGTGACTACAGGCTAAGACAGAAGCATTTCTGGACCTACACGAGAGCAGGGCTGTAGGTGGCTTAGAGAACATGCGGAAGGGTCACGGTGATACCAAGTGAGTTTTACTTCCTCCAGGGTTTGAGGGCAACTAAGTGGCATATTTAGACAGCAGTTTTGGACTTAGGCACCTTCAGTCCAACTAAGTCCTGCTTTAAGCATGTGAGGGCTGGTCTATGCTCTGACAGTGGTGGGTTTTAAGGAGAAGACTGAACATGTTCTGCCCGTGTCCTGCCCACGTGAGTACACTGACATAGCACAGAACTGGAAGCCAACTTCTCATCTCCAGCACCAGCTCTCAGACCTGCACATGCTCAAAAAAATGCAGTAGGGAGGAGCCCCGAGCAACCTCACTGGTAAACTTCCAGTTCACCACTCAGCAAGGAGTGCAATCCTACCCCCCCGACCCTCAAAACCTACTAAGCCGGGTTTTTTTCCAGCTAGCTCTAGTTCTTTTTTGTCTCTTCCATGAACAGCATTAGAGGTCTGATTTTTTTTCTAACTTTTTTGCAGCTTCTACAGATCCCTGTGCAAATTATTTAGTTGTCATTTAGATACGTAAGTGCGCGCTGCCAAGATCTGATTTGCATGGTTAATCAAGATAACTACACATGCAGATGAGGGACAGAACTTGCTTGTTCCCCTACAGGCAACACAAAATCTCTGCACTACTTATATGCTTAATTAGCTCATAATTCTGGCGCTGTCCCTCTTCAGAGGAATACATTTCCCATCAGGTGCCATGTTAGCAAACAGTATCATGATACAAAGCATTGATACTAGTGTGACTTTAGCTGAGCATCAGTGATAAAAACTGTCCTCCATCCTGGCACTATTGGTGCTGGTTCTTTGTTTCACTTTGACCCAGCTGTATAGGAAGGTTATTCAGAAGCTAAAGTGTGTGTGT
>NW_017728906.1:189431533-189452597 GCF_001723895.1 Crocodylus porosus
GGCCACTGTAGAGGAGGGCATGAGTGAGGGGAAGGGCAGTCCTACCTGCACCAGTTCCCTGCTCAGCGGTGGTAGTATTCCTCTGGTGCAGGCTCCCTGAGACCATCTCCTAGAGCCCCTCCTTCCGCTCCTCCACCAGATATGCTACTGGATAGAGGGCTGTGCCTGATGTAACAAAGACCCTTTTGCCACTAAGTTTCTCCAATACACTGCTGCATATGGGGTTCCTATGGCTGGGCAGTCATGCCATGGCAAAGACTACCCAGGGGAAGCAATTCTGCTGCTCCTTGCAAATTGGCACCCAGGACTAGTGCCCCACTCATCCCCTCTAGTTACAGTACTTCTTTGACCTCAAAATGGCTTCTTTTTAGTATAGTTGAATGACCATGTGATAGTTTCATGAAAGGCTCTGTGTAGACATCAAGCATTCTGAATCAGACGGAAAGAAGATTGGCTTTGGGCCTTTTAAATGGCTCTCTCTCTCTGGAGAAAGACTTCTGTGAGTCAGTGCTGAAGAAGAGTGGCCCTGCGGGGGGGTCCCCATATATACATGCCATGCCTACACATATTTCAGCACATCTCTATTGGCTAGAAATGAGTAATTCTTGCATGGACGGCACAATGGAATACTGTAACATTTCACAGCAGTAAGCAGACTGATCCTTTGTTCCTATGCTCCTTATCCTAAATACATATAATGATTGGAGCCCCTAAATGGATAAATTGACAATTATAGGCCCTGTCTAAAGCAGCTTATGCCAGTTTTTTTTTAAATAAGTAATTTGACTGTTTCATTCTGTATATCATGTTTGAATTTATTCTGAAGGAGGTATTTGAAAGAAGAGAAATAATTTAGTATTCTATAAAAAGAAGAAACTTTTCATTCTTCTCACTGGGGCTACATATGCCAATTTATCAGTCTGGATAACTCCCTAGACATCTTATTCGGCTGTACTATTCCTCCTATGAAATCTTGAAAATGGCATAAAAATGTTAGCTCAGTGTACTTTATACTAATAAAACAGCTCTGTTCATGTCTTCATGTCTTATGTCTAGTGAACCAGGAAGGATTAAGAAATGTCTGCATGACAGCATTTCTGCACTTGAGTAAGCATAATCAAACCCACTGTTGTAAAATTTAATGGCTTCCTCACTCAGTAAGACAAAGCTCATGTTTGCAGACCTTGATGATAAGTGCATACCAAGAAATGCTGACAATGTAAGTGGTCTAATAAGTTATATTAGAATCTTAATGGTTTTAATTCCCATGGTGCTTCATGGCTAAAAACCTAATGGGAGTTTTTACAAACCTTCTCATTAGTGTATTTGTCAGACTAGTTACTTTAAGAAGTTTTCTTTCCTCTCCTTGCTAAACTGCAAATAGGGATATTTTCATGTCCGCACTCTGGGCCTCATCTGCAAAAGAATTTAGGCACCTCAGACCCACCTAACATCTGTGCTCACCAGACCCACTGTGATCACCAAAGTATGAAACCAGCTATGATCCCATTCACTTGGGTCATGGTCACGTTTCCCTGCATAGCAGGCCATCTTTTACTGTATGTAGTCCTCCATCAAAGGACCAATGCGTCACAAACTGGTCCACCTCCTTCTCCTGGGTAAACTGTCCAAACTTAAAAATAAGAAAAAAGCTACATCCTGACTGGGAACCTGAAGTGCTAGGCTAGGAACAGACATTCAAAAAGCCTTATCTTGAATTGATTCAATTTTTGCAGGTTAGTCTACTATGAAACTATGAAACTATGAAATCGATTTTGTAACCAGACAGACATGCCACAAAAGCAGGCACATGCCTGCAGTGGCTCAGGCCAGAAGCTGGGGGGTGCTAGAGCAGCCCTCTCTTCCTTCCATAGTGCTGAGCTGAGACGGGGCATGGCCAGGCTCATGCAGGATGCAAATGTTTATAACGCAATTAAGAAAACAACAGTGGGGCGTTACCAGCTACCTGTTGGTTCTGCCTGTTGATTCAGCACAGACCGTAACCAGAATGCAGTCTGCTAGCTAATACACAGACACCTCTCCAAAGGGCAAAGGGGAGGGGGGAATTCCTGCTTAACAGGGAGTGGTGAGGAAGAGGTGGGGAGTATCCCGCAGTCTGTGCCAGAGCTGCAGCCAGGGAGCAGAGGAGAGGGGCCAGCCCTACTGTGGAACAGAGAGCCCCACCCAGCCCAGAGAACATGCTGGGGTGTCTGGTTTATCTTAAACCAGCAAGGAGTCTGGGATAGACATTGCATAAGCCAGTTTGACACAAAACAGTTAATCTGATACTACATTCAACCAGGCTTATCTCAAACCACTCTGAGCCATTTTCAAACTGGCTTATGTGCACTGAACATGTGTTCTGTTACAGATTTAATTCAGTTTCTGATCACTTAAACTGGGATATGTGTAATGTCTGTCCCTAGCCCTGAAGGACATCATTAGAGCCAGTGTCTGTGAGTCACCTTTTGCCTGTAAGCCAGTTCCTATGGCTCTTCAGTATCTCCATTTTAGTCTGAGCAGGACTAAAGAGGTGGGAGATGTAGGTTTGAACCTACTCTGGCTGAAAAGGGCATAGCACCAGGTTCTCTTATATCCTGGACCAGTGAGCTAACCACTGAGCTTTTACTTAAACAGTGACTATGCTTTGGTTTGTTTTTTTCTTTTTTAAGAGAACACAATGCTCTCCGTGTGTTAGCAGGGCTCTGAGCAGACCTACTGGCTCATGAGACTTTGGCAGGTCTGCAGGGAGGTGGTCACTTTGGGGTGCTAAAAATAGCCTGGTCAGGGTGTGGGGGAGTAGAAACAGCACAGCCCTGGGCCTGGGGCTGGGATTTCCCAGCTCCAGGGCTGTGCTGTGAATGTGCAAAGGCATTTGCTAGATCAGGTTAACCCTTTGTAGATTGGGTTAACCCTTTATAAATCTAAAGTTAGTTCACTTCCTGAGCTGAACTAACTTAGACTAGGCACACTATTTTTGGGGTGATTTAAGTCCTGTGAATTCCTGAACACCCAGGACCTTGGTTAGGTCAATCTAAATGTAATGCTTGTACATACTCTTAAGTACTTCTGTGGATCTACACCTGAGACTTACAAGCATGTTGTCTGTGAAAAAAGTACATAAGACCTGCAGTATCCCTTAATGTAAAGAAGCATAAGGAAATAGCAGTCATCACCAGGGATCTGGGTTTTCTGTTCACCACAGAAAAGCACAGCAAAACCCAATTTTCTCTTTTTAAGGAGGAAAAAAATGGGAAATGATGGGTTTCCCCTTGCAGGCTGGCACAGCTCAGCCCATGGGGAAGAGGGAGCCAGGCTCCATGCTTCACTCCACTGCAGTAGCCACTGCCTCCCACGGGTGGCAGCTGGGGCTGGGCCACTGCTGGGGAGGCAGAGGTCTGTGGACCCAGGTCCCTGGCCCCATACCCCTGGCAACTGGGGGCCTCCTTCAGTAGAACTGGTGGGGGTGAGAGCTATGGGTCAGGAATATGGGGCACTGGCAGCCAGGAGGCTGTGGGCCGGGAGTGAGAGGCACAGGCAGGGCCAGAGGGCTGTGGGTCAGGAGTTAGGAGCACTAGCAGAGCCCAGGGGGCTGTGGGTGAGGAGTGAGGGGCATTGGAAAGGTCAGGGTGCTGTGGGTCAGGAGTGAGGGGCACTGGCAGAGACAGGTGCCTGTGTTTTAAGTGTGAGGGGCACCAGCAGAGCTGGGGGGAGCTGTAGGTTGAGAGTGAAGGGTAGCAGCAGGGCCCAGTGGGCTGTGAGTCAGGACTGGAGGGACTATATGTTGGGAGTGAGGGGCAATGGCATGGGCAGGGCTGCTCAGCACCACAAAGCAGTAGTGGAGGACAGCTGCAGCTGGACCTGCTTCCTGGTGAGCAAAGGTGGCAGGGGGAGCTCTGATTTTCCATGATAAAAAACCTAACTTTGGCCAATCAAACATCAAAAAGGATAGGAATTTAGAATGTATTTTATAATAGTGACTGAAGCACTGGTAGGCTTCCAAATTTCTTTACAATTGTAAATATAGCAATAAAACATTGTGTTCAACTGGAATATGCACACACACACACACACACACACACATACACACACATACATCTATATAGGTGGCACTTCATTTTAATCACAGAAGAATGAAGATTTTGAGGTTTTAATCAGAGAAATTTTGATTTTTAAGCAGAGAAAACCAGGATTCCTGTCATCACACAGATAATCTCAACAGCAAACACTGCCAAAAACACTAATCCAGCAATACAGAGAGCAGTTAAGCATGTCATAAGCCTCTGAAGGGGACGTCATTCCCCAAATATACTCAGTCTGCACTTATCCAAGTGGAGGAATAGCTCCACAAGGAACTATATACACATGCTAAGAAAGATAGATTACAGTAAGAAATGAAAAGCCATCCATGACCAGTGTTGGCAAGAACTGCTGCTCTCTCTAAGCCAGTGTTTCGCCCACCATCTAACCTGCTGAAATGCACTGCTGTGCAAAAAGCCGGCACCAAGCTGCACTCTAGTGCTACTGGGGGAAGTTATTCCTTTTGACCCAAGCAGCTATTTCTAAAAGTTGCAGGCTGCTCCAGTTAGGAGGAGAAACTGATGATGGTGTCACCTTCTCTGGTAAAATTCTGTGTATTTACAAAATTGTCCTGTTTTCTTATACATAGCAAGAATCAAGTGGTAGAAAGCAATTTCTCTGCTTAGCACTTCAAGCCTCTTTCAACCAGCACTCTAAACCAAATGTTCTCTCTTTTCTAACTTGCACAAATCATTCTTCTGTGACTGTTTTCTGATTGCCTTTCTGAGTGCTGTCTCTGTTCTACCCACACACATGCACATGCATGAAACAACACACACGCAAATCTTCTCCTCTCTGTTCACTGGAAATCCTGAGAGGATGTATCTGGGTCCTGGGTACAGACATGTGCCCACAGAGACCATCCCATAGTTCAAGTACCTTCATCAAAGACTACTCTCAGCTATCTTTTATGAAAGATGCTCAATGCTGTCTGTGAGGTTTAAATCAATCTATGACACAGGCAAATCCACAAACTGGTGCTGAGGCCAAGTAATTGAAACAAATGGTGAGGAGGTGTGCAGGGGGAAGGAGTGGGAAAAGTATCCCCTCTGACTGCATACACTCCATGAAATGGCTGGTGAAACATTCGGTAAGAAGTACTGCAGTCTAGCTGATGGCTAGAAAATGTTATTTAGAGGTTTGTTTTGGGGAGCTGGCTTGTAGGTAAAGTTGATGCACATTAGAACAACAGCAAGGGTCCAGGGCAACAGCAAGGGTTAATTGATTTCTAAAAGTCTGTTTGTGACAAAGTTTCCTTCCAGGCCACTATGTCTGACACAGGCAAGTAGCAGCAGACACAGGCTGGGAAATTGAAGACATGTACCACGTTGTTGCATAACACGAGATTAGGGACTCTACCACATTGGCCCAGTTACAATGCCCAGCTGCAGAGCGCTTGGGATTTCTGGCTTTGGCAGATGGACCAAATTAGGAGGGCACCGGAAAGAAACAAATTAAGATGTGTGCATGTGATGGGTTTGTGAGACAAAAAATATGCTGACAGGACAGAATGTGGACAGTATGATGACTACAGGGAGAACATTTAATGATGCCAAAAATGAAGAGTCATCAGGAGAGGGAGAAGGATACAAAAGAAGGATTTCAAAGGGTCCCTGAGAGGGAAAACTGAGGCCACCATGGACGGAGGGCACACCACCAACCTGCCTCACCCATCCCACTGGAGTGGGGTAGGGGGTCCCGGCCTCCAATCTCCCAGCTGCTGACATCTGCCATTCAAGAGAGAACCTCAGGGTCAAGCTCACATAGTGGCCAGATGTACCTTCACTCTGTGAACCCTGGGACCAGTAGATATAGAAATGTTTGCATTATTCTTATCTGCTATCACTGTGTATCAATAAAATTTGCCTATTATTAAATGGAGAGGTCATGGTCAGTCTGAGGGTTTGGATCCACCTGGAAAAAGGTATCTGGGTTATAAATCCAGTGCCAACACTAGTGGCTGACACAGCAGAACTGTTCTATTGTCAGTAGACCTCTGGAGACTCATGGAGGTTTGTGTTAGATTTGCTCCTTAATACAGAGATAACAAGAGCTGTAAGTGGCCCCCAGGACCCTTTGAAAGGGTCCTGAAATGGCTGAACAGATCTTTGGAACAGATCTTCAGTGATGGATTTTTTTGCTAGCGATGTGGCTAATGAAGCAGTAAGTATTTGGAGGGATTAAGAAAACAATCTTCACATGCTGAAGGGATTTATCTTCAAACTTATTGTGTCAGAAGTGCATTCATTTTGCTTATGATTCTATAATTCAACAATCTCAAACTCCATCAGACTCATAAAAAGAATGAATAATGGCTCTAAAAAATGGCAACATTGTGAAACGGCATAAGAGTTACATTGTTTGGGCCCTCTAAAAAGCAAAGTACTTTTATCTGGGGATCTAAATATGAACAAAAATCCAACTTTTAGTGTATTCAGGTCTGATAAATTTGTCCTAAGAAATGTGGACAGTTTGGATTGTAAAATCTACACATAAAAATGCTGCTTCTTATGTATTTTGATATACATGTCAGTTATTCCTTTACCTAGAAAGAAAATTAAAACAGGAGAAAGGATACACGACTACCAAGTGTACAAGTAACCAATCCATGCCAGTTTATTTTTCCTGGGGAAAGTAGCTTCTAAAAACAATCTTCATCAGTTAAAAAGCACAGTCCTGGAATAGGACATCATTGTGCCATACAAACATAAAACAAATAAGCAACCCCTGCCTCCAAAGAGTTTACAATTTGTGTATTAAACAAACAAACAAACAAACAAAAAACAGCTGGATGCAGATAGAGGTGAGTATAAGAAAGCCATGTCACAAGAGTCAAAGACCTGAAAACAAGGCTCATGGAAGATGTTCATTTGAAGGTGCAGTGGGATCTATTCTGCCATCCCAATAGTCAAGTCTCCTGCCACACCACATGTCTGTGGCAGGAGGTGCAATAGTGGGATCAGGGATTACATCCCAAATGCACCATATTGCTGGGATCTTGGGGCTTCCTATGATCAAGTTGGAAGTTCAACAATCAGCTGATCATCAGCAGGCTCCAGAGCTGGACTTAGGGGTGAGTGAGGTGCGCGACCATCCAAGCTGCCCTGGTGTGGTGTAGATCTGCAGGCAGAGGTGGGGGTGGGGCAGCAAGGTGCAGCTCTGGTATTACTATTCAGGCTGTTAAGGGAGATGATTGTTAACACCTGTGAAGTAAAGAACAGTGGGCCAATAAATAAGCCATTAGCTGCTTGAATAGTAATACACACCAGAGCTGCACCAGCCAGGGAGGGGAGTGGCTGCTTGGTGGTGGTGGTGGTAGTGGCAGAAGCAGGGCCAGAGCCAGAGCCAGGATACTCATTTTAATTTTCATTGGCCATGCCCCTTGCAAGTGTGTGCAAGCATGTGAAGGGATGTATGAGGGTATGTAAGCCTGTGCAAGTGTGTGCCAGTGTATGCCAGCATGTGCCATCATGTACCAGTGTGTGCAAGTATGTGCCAGGGTGTGCTGGGATGGTTGTTTTAATTTTTCACTGGCTGTGAAACTTGAAAGGAAACAAAATATCACAAATATCTAGAAGAGGAAGTCAGGGGTGGAGAACAGGAAATGAAAAGGTCAGTTAATCTAATCCTGTTTTATGGCTCAATCTAACTCCCAAAATTTGAGATCTGCTAGTAACCAAGGGTCCATCAAAAGTAAAGGATGGGGGTTTTCCTTTGGATGAGATTTGCCATTTTTCTATGACATTTTTATACAGAAATCTTGAAAACGAATAAGTTCTGAAGCAGCGCTAGCTTCTTTACTCGGGGTCTACTGGCAGCATTTTTTGTTTCTGCTATAAATCAAAGGATTTTTCATCTGTGCCAGATGAGAGAAAGCTCAGGCTGTCAGCAATCTTCTCCAGTGCTGGTTGCAGCCCGCACCCAGCTCTGGTCCTAGGTGGGACAAGCAGCCTGAGCCTCCTTTCATCGGGGCACCAATCCGGGGGCTTGCAACCCCAGGAGCGATGCCAGACTGTGCCTGACTCCTCCCAGGGGTGCAAGCCCCCAGATCTGTGTCGGATGAAAGGAGGCTCAGGCTGCCACTTGGGGCCAGCACTGGACCAGCCCACACCCAGTGCCAGGGAAGATTGCTCCTGCCACTGGTCCCAGGTGGTAGCGGCAGCCTCCTGTTACCCAGCACACAGATCCAGGGACTTGCACCCCCAGGAAGAGTCTGGCACAGCCCCACAGCCCTCCCAGGAATGCGAGCCCCCAGATCTGCGTGCTGCATGACAGGAGACTGCCACTGCCACCTGGGACCGGCTTCAAAACATTTCAAAACTTTCGAAACATTTTGAGTGCCTTTGTTTCATTTTGAAGCTGTTTCAAAGCCTTTTGTTTCATTTTAATTTCACTGTTTTGAGCTCAAAACGCATTGGAACAGCTTCGAAACGAAACACCTGGCAAAACTTCACACAGCCCAACTGGCTATCTCCAAAGCCTATGTCCAATGGACTGTAGTGCTGCTAAAGAAGTTCTACAATTTATTTACAACAGTGAATTTCATGACAACTTCCCAAACACATGGATAGCACTCAGGATCCTATTAACCATACCTGTAATGGTGATAAGTAGTAAACAGAGCTTCTCGAAGTTGAAGGTCATAAAAACATATCTGCAATCAACTGTGAGAGACACCAGGCTATCTTTGCTGGCCATCCTGTCTATTGAGAATGCTGCGGCTCAAAATATAGACCTGTCACAAGCAATATCAGAGTTTGCAACAGCAAAGGCAAGCCGAGTCATCATCTGAGTGTTGGAATCTCAGTGAAAAGTTTTGTATTTGTTATTGTTACTTTTTATTCTAGTGTTTAGTTTAATGGTTAGTTTATTTGTTACTGAAGTACAATGTTATTTTTCTGACATAGTTTATTATTTTAATCACATTTAATTTAAATTTAATTTAGTGTCATTTTCTCTTTTGTATTTTTTTACATAAATTATTAAAAAAAAAAAACTTTTGAAATTACAGCTTTATTTCTGAATTGGGGAGGGAGCCAGCAAAATAAAAGTTTGTTCACGGTACCATTTTTGCTAAGGCCAGCTCTGGCTAGCTCCAGGGATCCACAGGACTGGTTCAAATCCCTGTGTTGTCCTCAGAGCCAGATGAGGATCAGCTGATCATCAACCAATTAGGACTGCCCCAAGGCTCAAGTCCTGTGGCAGTCTTGATTTGCCAATGATGAGATGATTGGCACTACCCTGGGAGTAATACCGATCAGGTGATTGTCAGCAGGACGAGCCCTTGGTTCTAGCCCTGGAGTGGCCCTGATAAGCTGATCCTGGCCAGGAGAGGGACCACCCTGATGTTTCAGTCCTGGGGTGGTCTCAATCCTGCCCAGGATCAGTTGATTGGGACTGCTCTGGGCCTTGAACCCCAGGGCTGTCCTTATCAGCTGATCTAATCACAGGGAATGCCCTGGGGCTCAAATCCTGGTTCAGTTCCTTCCAGCCCATGATAGACTGGGACTGCCCCAGGGCTGGATCCCTGGCACTGTCTCAGTCTTGTCCAAGATCAGATGATCAGGACCACTCCAGGGTTTGAACCCCTGGGCTGTCCTTGCCATGGGTTCAGTTTAAGGTGTAGTGGAAACTGGCCACAAAGTTATGACACATATTTTGTGTCATAACTTTGTAGATGGTTTCTTGTTTTATTGCACCATTAATCCCTCAACTGAATGGCTAATTTACATGTTAACTGCTTAATAACATTTTAAGTATATTGTCTGTCTGGGGCTGAAGGCGCCTATTGGGTCATCAAGTCGAGTCCCCTGTTATCAAGTTCAACTACATCATATTATTCCTTTTATTATAAGCTGGGTAAAAGGTAGGCAGGGGGTTCAGCACATCAGTGGCTAAACCACTGTCAAGTTTTCTGTAGGCACAATGGCAAAGGACAGCTTTGAGGAGCATTTCAAAGGACGAAAATGAGTTGGCTTTACAGAGCGCTTCTGCATGTACATTGAGGCTACTTCGACATGCTGTAATTACAACGTGTTGGAGAAGACCTGATTAATTGAGTCTGCTGGAGTGTGGTAATTACTGCACTCCAGCTAACTCCAGCATCATCTGTATCAGTGTCATAAGCAGCACTAGAAACTATTCATAGATTGTAAGGCTGAGAGGGACCTCGGAAGAGGTCCAGCCCCCTGCACCAAGTAGGAAAGATAACTGGGGGTCAGGTGACCCCAGCAAAGTGACTGTCTAGTCTCCTTTTGAAGATTTCCAGGGTATCACTTCTGGAGGGAGTTTATTCTACATTCTGGACACCCTGACTGTGAAGAAGTTTTTCCTAATGTTGAGCCTAAATCAATCTTCAAGGAGCCTAAGGCCATTACGGTTTTTCCCTCAGGTGCCCTGGTGAACAGTTGCTCACCAAAACTTTGATGTGCTCCCCTAGAAGGAAGTACCAAGGTTTGAACCAGAGACCCCTTGATATGCATTTGAATACACTACCTCTGAGCTATGCTGGCTTGTGTGAAGCATGCCTGCTTGACCCACCTCTCCCTCTTGCAGTACCAGTCCAGGGCCAGAGTGTGCTACTACCATGCTTGCGGCAGTGGAAGAGTGCGCAGCGGGTGCGCTGGGTGGAGTATGTGGCAGGAAGCCACCTTTGTTCCTCCCCAAAATCTCTGCTCTGTGACCATTTGATTAGGATGGGCCCAGCAGAGGAGACACACCTTTACCTTATCTCTTTAGGTAACTTGAGCTGGCTACATTCCTGAGGGAGAGGGGAAACCTGCGCCCTCTGCCGACATACTGGTATCACCTACCTGGGTGAGGGGCTTCTGCCTGGTGGGCTAGAGTCTTCCCGGTAACTAGTGATGTATTTCAAATTGGTTGGCTGACAGCCAACAGGTGCTGGCCTCCATTGGACCAGGTGAATGAAGTCACAGGGGCTTTATAAGTTAAGACTGCCCAGGAGGAGGGGGCAGCAACCATGCAGGGGACTCAGACTTAGAGAGGAGCTTTACCATCTGAAACTGGCTCTCCCCCCCATAACTCATGAACTAGGAACGGCCTGCCTCCAGAGGGAATCTCCAACAGCCTCTGGATGGTGCTTGTGAGTAAGCTACTCGAGATCTGGTTAGATATCTAGCTGGCAGTAACTCAGATACATGATCAAAAGGCTACTTCAGCCAGACTGTTTTGCTCTATGCAATTTCTATGATATTGCTCTATCTTGCACCCTATTTGCACCCTACTCCCTGTAATCAATAAAGTTCTCCTTTGTGACTGGTGTAGGAGACTTATTTGAGGGGTGGGTCTAAATTATGCCTAAGAGGCCCCTTAGGTCTGTGGACTAAGAGAGGCTTTCGTTTTTGGCCCCTGACTTGGGGAAGTGCCCCAAGTGCTTGTACTGGGTCGAGTACCCATTGGACTATTAGGCCTGTGTTTACCCGAGGACACAGAGCTTAAGAGGGTCCCCCCTCGGGGTGCTGGCAGCTCACGTTACCCCCAGACTTTGCGGTGGGGCTCGAAAGGGGGTCTGCTAGAGCGTAGGTGCCCCTGGAGAGATGCGTGGAGTCTGGAAGGCGGATGGGTGTAGTGAGGTGGAAGACTCAATGCAGGACGTCCCCCTACTGGCCCACCGCAAGTTACTGCAGCAGCAGTGGTGCTGGAGCTGCTGTTGCTGACCCAGTCTGGGGGGTGGCTAAACCCCATTAGCCCCGGCCTTCTGCCGCCTATGATCAGCATCCCTGTGTTGAAAAATGGCGGCAGGGGTACTTCTAATAAAGCTCATTTGATGAGCTTTAGTTAAACCACCTCCGTCCCCATTCCTCGACATGTGAATCAGCTTCCCCATCCTGGACAACAAAAAAATTTCAGCATGGGGACACTGATGCACATGCTGCTGCAGGCGCTTTAATTAGAGCAGCTCACAGAGAAGCTTTAATTAAAGCACACACCCCCTCTCCCTCCCCAGCTCCTGGAGCAGGTGTATAAACACTCCCAGATATTTACAGGGAGTTCCTCCTAAGCACGAGGGGAAGCATGGGAGAAAGTAATGAAGTGATCATCTGAAAATTTTAAACTGAGTGATGGAGGCTGACATGATGGGCTGACCAGAGATTAGAGTCAACTTCACAATCCTGAATGAAAGATGACAGGCAGAGTTGAGACAGGCAGAATATGACCTTCATAATGAAGACAAGTAGCTTAGGTTTGATGCAATAGAGAAGTGTGAACCACTGAAGGTACGAAAAGGAAAGGTAACATGGCCAAAGTGACAGCTTAGAAAAATGATGGTTATAGCAGTGTTATGAATGGATATAAGCAGGTCAAGAGAAAAGGATGCTGGAGTAATTGAGAAGTCAGAAGATGAATGCCTGGACAAGAAGTTTAGCATAAATGATTATAACCAGCAACACACATAAGCATTGTAACAGCATGTACATCAAAACTAACTGTTTTAAGACATATCAACTGTCAGAGATATGATCTTTTCCCATGTAGAATTTCAGTGAATATTGAATTCACATATACATCTATAGAAAATTATTAATATGGTTTATGAGTGCTAGGCATCCTTAAAGAAAAATAGCTATTCAGGCACCTTTGCAGAAATCTATGTCACAACATAGATTCTATCATAAATTCTTTGAAATATGGACTTTCTTTTTATCCTGTATTGTATGGCACCTACCACATAGATTTCCAGTCCATGACCCAAACTAGCAAGTGCTACTGAAATGCAAAAAGTTACAATGACAACAGCAGCAGCAACAGTTCCCTTTCTACTACTTCCTTCTCCAGTTTAGCTCTCCAAGGCCACATGTTAAGAAAGCATGTGACCACATGTTTAACACATGCCTAAATGCTAAATTAATGGAATTTAAACAGATCATCAGAAGTCGCAGCAACTTAAAGCAATATAACTACCTAAGCGATTTTTCTGAATCATAGCTCCAAACCTGAACAAAGCTCAGTGGCAACTCACTCAAAATTAGAGCATGTCAACATTTTTTGTTGAAATGCATATTCAGGGGGAAAATAGTGTATTTCATGAAAATGTTCAAAAACAATATCTGTTGACAAAAGGCCCTTACCTGTCAAGAATTCATTCATCAGAAAATGATAGAATGAAATCTAAGTTTCAGAAAAAAATTGTCATTTATCAAAAATGGGTAAAAATGTCACTTAGCAAACATTGTTTTGCTGGAGGAAAAAAATATTTTTTCAACTACAGCAAAAAACAAAACAAAACACTGTATTCAATGCTTGGCTGACATTATTCTGTACACAACCTATTTTCCCCTCAGAACCCACCAGTCTCTATCCTTCTTCAGATTTGTCACAAGATGGGGAAGAAGAAGAACAATTCTTACATTTCTCTTACCTTAAATCCAGGGCACTTTGTGGGAGAACTTATGACCAGAGCAGTAGGTGATTTTGATGGGGTTTCACACAATAGTGATTGATAGCCTTATGAATCCTTAGCACTGGCTCTGGGACAGCCCAAAGGCCCTCTCAATGCATCCAGCATTTAGCACCTAAATACAAAAGTGGCATTCAAAAATGGTACATTTCTGAGAACCTGAACTGCCCTTTTAATGTATGAGAATGAACTGGGAGGCAGAAAGGAATATAAGCTGCCTACCCACCCCATGTAATGACCTGGACTATCTTATCATTTGCTACTAGTGAGGAACCAAGTTCAAGGTCAGACTCTTGTGTCTGAGCTGGCCATCTGCAGCGTGTGTTGCTGAAATCTCTTCCCATCCATTTGCTGTATTTAGCCCAGGAAAAGAGAAGCCAAAGTGCATTAGAAAATGGAAAAAAAAAGTTTTGGGTTAAATTCTGTGCTAGTGTAAAAGGGCAAAAATGCATTAATTTCAAATGCTTCTAGTGTTAACAAGTTTCTATACAAATCCGTTTCTGATAATCACTACGGCCCTTTTGCTGGACTGGGCATGTCATCAGGCGTCCAAATCCAGACACCCAAAGAAAGTTTTATTTTTCCAGCTCAGTCAAGGTGTACATTCAAGAGGAGGGCAGAGAAAGCTCTTCAAGGATGTTCAGAAAGCCATCTTGAAAAAAATGCAACATTGACATCCACTTATGGAAGCCTATGGACCGCCTCAAATGAAGGAAGAGTCTGCTGCAAGGATCTCGGTACTTTGAAACCTTATGATAGCAACAGTAGATGGAAAAGCAGGAGCTGCAGAAACAGTGTGTTGAAGACTGAAACAAGAATCCAGTACCACCCACCCCACATGGAAACGTGCCCGAGTTGCAACAGTCTGTTGATCCTGGATCGGCCTCATCAGACATCTTCAGACTCACAAATAAAACAATCATGGAAGACAATCATTCTTGACTGCCAGGGATTGTAGAAGAGGAATGGCTCCTGAAAGATGATATTTCTGTTGAGCTACAAAGTTGGTAGTGGTCAAGAATAGAAAGCATTATGGGCACCCACACACACAAAGCCTCCTAGCTAGAGGCACAGTCTCTAGACAGAGGGGAATAGAAGGCTGCTCCATTGCTCCCTTGCCCCCCAGGGAAGCTGATTAGTGAGCCAGACAGGTTCACTGAGAGCCTTGTAAGCCTTCCAGAAGCACCTGCATCCTGGGATCTGGGAATACTGCTGTCTAATACTCTGGGATCCCAGGCTACAAGTGGGCTCTGTAGTGTTCCCAGTCTGCCTGCAGCTGAGCATGCCAGAGAACCACTGCCAGATGCTTCAGGATCCCAGGGTGCAGGCAGATTCAACGGTGTTCCCAGCCCACCTGCAGTGCGGTGTCAGAGTGCCATTGACTTTCATTCCTGGATCCCAGATGTGTCCCTGAGAAAGGCCAAGTCCCAGCTGAATGGCCTGCTCCTGAGATTATCATCTGGTTACCTCAGTTCTCTGCAAGGGGCAGGGGACATTCCCCTTGCACACAGCCAGGTTCACTGTGACTCACTGGTCCCTGACAGGTAGCAGTAGCCAGGGCTGCAAGCATAGTTCTGGTTTGTCAAAGAAGTGAGGAAATGAAGACCATGCCTCCTCTTCCCAGTATGCATCTGCTGGCTTTTTTTTGACAGCCCTGTCAGGACAGTGAAAGGAGGAAGCAGTACACCCTGGGAAAATGGAGGACCCAGGTAAGTCCTATCACTTGATGTGTAACACGCCACTTGTTCAAATTAGAGCCCAATACAAATCAGCTTCCAAGATAGTCTGTGCTCAGGAAGTAACATCTTTAAGGCTTGTTCACCATTTTTGCATCTCATTTGCCATATTTTATTCAGTGATAAAGGACTTGAATGTCATACCACAATTTATAACCCAATTAACACATTAATTGGGCAATAAATGTAATAACTGCCAAGGGCCTATGTTGTACTTTGCCCAGTTACCCTCTGATTCTTCCAAGAGTCTCATTCAAGAAAGCACATAAGGGCGCTTGTACATGTGATGGAGTTTTAGTCCTTAAAGGGTTGCACTTGATGCCCCCCAACTTGAAATTGTGGGTTAATTGAAATGGTGGGTTTTATTTTTTCCATCAGTGTTATGGCAAGAGGCCCTATCCTTTTTTCTTTTTTTTGGTGGAGCCTGCCCGTGGCTTGGGGGTGAGCTACTGGTGGGCCAAGAGGTCCCCAAGCTGTGGGGAGCCCCAGTCCTTCCCTCAATGATGGCAGCGGCATCTCCTGGGGCCACTGAGGCAAACTGCTAGCAGGCTGGGTGCTACCCCAGCTCAGAGGCAGCACCTCACCCAATCCAACTCTTCCCCAACCCTGAGATGGGGCAACACCTGGCTCACTAGCAGGCTTCCTGGGTGGCTCCAGGGTGCACCACTGCCATGGAAGGAAGGATCAGGGCCCCCTGCAGCTCAGGAGTCACTCAACTGACCAGCAGCTTGCCCTCCAGCCACAGGAGAGATAGGTAGGCTCTGCCAAAAAAAATGAAAAAGGATCAGACCCCCTGCCACTTTTACCTTCAGCAGGTACCTGCTGAAGGCAGAAGCAGTGAGAGGCCCAATCCTTTTTTTCTATGCAGCCTTCCTGCCTCTCCCATGGCCTGGGGACAAGCTGACTAATAGCTGCAAAGCGTCATTGCAAACTAAACTACCTCAGGATGTAGTTTAGTTTGCAATAATGCAAACTCATTTAAGACCCTTCAAGATTTTGCACATGTACAGTGTGATGCCATTTAGCCACACAAAGTGACATTTTCATGACATGTAAGGGTACATTTTCATGACGTACAGGCTAATGGCGTGACGTGTACAAGTGCCCTCAGTACTTAAAGTCATCCTACTTGAGCTTTGTCTCTTGGTGTCTTCCTTTTTCAGGTTCCAATTCAGCAAGATGTTTAAATACATATTTAATTTTGAAAGCTGCCTAAGTCTCACTGCCTTCATTAGAATTTTAGCATGCTCTGAACATTGACAATGCCTATCCGTAAGGCTATACTTGAGGACATTATCAAAGCAGAGGCAGCGTTCCCTCTAAGCTGTGCAGTGTGTACCGCTGTGCAGGTGCGCCTGGCAGCATGGCATGAGCGCGCCTGCACAGCCGTGCACACCACACACAACTTAGAGGGAATGCTGCTTATAGGGCTGGTGCTGAATTCCTCTTATACAGTGTCACGCAGCCTCAGCTCCACTGACATACAAGACACTCTTAGCATCTGTCTAGGTTTGCCTTTCTGGCATGATTAGCTGGGTGACAGCTTCTAAGAGCTCAAGACACTTAACACTATCTCATAACCATGCTGTGTTTTTTCTGTGTTATAGGAAGACAAATGTGTATTTATTACATTAGAAATACAAAAAACTCCAATTAAAATGTCCCACGGTTAGTAGGGAAAGTTCTTTAGCCATCAGTTTTAAAATTTTAATATTTCAAGCACATTTTTAGGTTTTTTGCTTGGTATTCACTGCTTAATGCTGTCAGGGATAAAAGCTCATGCTGTAGTGTGCTGAGCTCCTGACATTGCAAGGCCTGCACTGAGCCTATATGCTGAGGAGCTGTCATACTTCATTAATGTCAGTCCCAGCCAGTAAGCCTTTTGAGCAATATGGAAACATGATATTCTAGTCATGAATAAAATGACTGTGTTTCACTAACTTGTACCAATGTCTGACACTCCAATCTGCAAAGCAAGAATGCTGGAAAAATTACATAGTGTTTACTGTTTCAACTGTGTACATTTTGCCCATGAAAAGAAACCTACATGAGATCATATAAGTGTATTGGAGCCCTTATAAAGAAAATACTGGTGTATTGTGCACGAAGCTTTCTCTGACGATGTCAGGGAAGAGAAAATCCAAATAGGCACCAAAGAAAATATAACTCTTCCTCATTACTCAAGCTGCTCAAATTGGTCAGTTTCAGATACTGCTGTGTGCTGCAGTTGATTAATGTTGACTTTTCTTAAAGGCAGCCACTGCATGTGTTCAAGTGACAGAGATAAAAGGGTTTCAGCTCTGTAAACAAAAGGATGAATGTGGCATATTGCCATCTAGAAAAGAATTGATTTAGCTGATTCACGCAGGACCAGAAGGATGCTAGCAAGAGTAGCACTTGAAGGAGGTTATGAATCTCTTGTGTTGTGCCAACAGAAGTCTACTGTCTCTATGTAATTGAATCGCTTTTCTATAACTGATGCCCTTGTCTAACTCCTTTACTTAGAAAATCTGTGCATGTGGATCCAGAGTCCTGACTGGTTACTAAGTTTGTAAAGGCTTTTGGGATACCTCAGACTGAGGAGAACTACATCAAAGAAATCAATTACTCTAATGATTGCTACTATGAAGATATTGAATTGTACAAGGAAGACAACTTTATGAACTTCCTATGAACAGCACATAGAATTACATTGCTGATTTGTAACTTTCTAAACAATGGCTGTGCACAAACTCTGAAATAGTGCAGGGTTTGGCAAGGACATCTGTCAACACCCGTGCAGTCCTGAATGGATCTGCAAAAGGAAAAGGATTAGCCTGAGGCCGTCTGAAGCAGAAGGTTTTGTTGTGTCAGCACTTGGTTTCTTGTTTAAGAAGCATTTCCTGGGTTAGTTCACAAGGATTCTGGCAGGCTTTGATACCCAAGGCAGGTGGTGCCTTGATCTTACGTTTGGAAGCATGTCAGCAGGGAACAAGCCCTCATGCTGCCAAAAAACAGATTTTATATCATTTTAAAACAGGCCGTGTCGAAGCAAAGCACATAGTGCTGCGGACATAATTTACACCCCATCATTATATGAATTATTATGAAAATTATAAAAATGTTATGAAAATATAATACAAAGAAAGCACTTAAGACTTTTCTCATTGCCTTTTAAACCCATAACTGTATTTGGTTTAAATCATGGGGTCTTGCTGTTGGACAAGCCACAGAAGAAAGTAACAGTCTGTCGAATGTAAAGGGCAGAGGTATCTGCTTCCACTGCTAGAAGAGTTGGGCCTAGTTCAAATAAAGACTCCTTCAGCCTGGTCATGGATTTCAGGTGCAAAGGGTGAATTTTTCCAGCTACAGGAATTACTTATTCAGAAAAAATTATGCCAAAAAAAGAAGTTCTGATAAGGCCCAAGCTTTTTATATATTCAGGTTGAAAGAGACATGACAAAATCTTTTAAACATGTTGAAACAACCTGTTTTGATATTTTGATTTTTTTTATTCATTTTCAAGCACTTCTAATGAATGCAAAGGAAATTAACAGCTTGACTCCTCCACCTCCACCTCTACCTGCCACCTTTTTATCCAAACGCTCTGCAATTAAGGCAGTCATCCAGGATGTGGGAGATCTGGGTTGAAATCAATACCCAACAAATATCAAATTAAGCAGAGAGTGGATTTAAGCCAAGAAAAGTGAACTTATTATGATGCTTTTGGGTAACAGGGAGCCGCCTCCTCCTCCAGTTTTGTGAATCTAGCCCTTCTTTTCCTCCTTTGGTGAATCTAACTCACCTTTCTTTGGCTTTTATTAAAGTTCCTGGAAACAAAACTTTCCACTTTGGGGTGAATAAAATGTTTCATATGATTTAAATGTTCATTTAGGTGACAACCTCTGTATCTTAACTTTCAATATTTTTTCCACATTCTTGTTGACCTGATGCTTATTCTCATTCTTATTCTTTCTGATTTGGTGGTTAACCCAAAAAGTTCAAGTAGGTTTACATTCCTATAGGCAAGCTACTATTCACTGTGAGTTGTATGTCTCCATCTACTGACATGTTCCTAGAAAACGTATATCTACTACTGCTACAAAAACTTCTGTTTCTACATAAGTGGTGAAGACCATTGGAGGTCCTGTCACTGGTGATGACCCATAATGACAATTTCAACATGGACGCTATTATGTATAAAACCATATTCCCTAAAAGAAAAAAAGGTTAAAGATTTCTAATGCTAAGATTAAGAGATACTATAATCACAGGAATTCTGAGAAACAGTTTAACATTGAAACCATGAACTTCTCTGGAATTCTGTTTTGTTATCACCCTTCACATAAAAAAGAAAAGATCTTGTGCAACAGCCAGCCTTGTTTAATAGAGTTATAATAATCAGGAGATCATATAAACAGGCCAGACCTGACTAGTAGAAACTTCAAAGGAACTTAATAAAACTAGGCATGTAGATGGTATGATGGCAGCAGACTAGCTCAGTATCAATATCCTTTGATATTCATATTTTTCCTCACTGCCTCAGCCACTCCACCAAAGAGATGGCAACTTGCAAACCAGCAGGCAGGAAGGAGGTAATGTGCATAAGAGAAAAAACACTTCTTGTAGAAAAGCTACATTGATAAACATTGATTGGCAATTGATAAACAGCTGCATTAAATGGAAGCAAGGGGGGGGGAAGCATTAAGAAATGGACAAAATGCTTACAGATAACACGATGCAGCCCTGATCAGAACTTGTACAATTTCACTAGAGGATATTAGCTTGAGAAGTGGTAGAATTTCTGAGATTTGGAAGCTTGTAAGTTGTTGTTGGCAGTCCCTCAATACTAAGATTACAGTCTTCCAGTAAATAGGTAAGTCATTTGGTGAGCCTGTGGATAGATGACTGAGGATGCTGATCTGAGATCTACACATTTAATACAGATATAGGAAACAGCTCTGGGAGGAAGGAGTAATCCTGGTGATGTCAGATCACAGTTTTTTCCTTCTGTCTTTCTTGTCTATCTGCCTCAAGAGCAAAATGAGTTCATTCAACATGATCATTACTTGGCCCATAGATAGCTCTGGTTACATTGAATAAATTCAGCAAGTTGTGGCTTTTGTCAGACTTTTGGATCTCTTTTGTTTTGTCTTCCTACCACTTGTTCTTTTGTTCTCAGATTTTCCTAAGAGTCTTTGCTATAATGTGGCAAATGTGTCTTGCTTCTGTTTGGAATTGATGTCCTTCTGCCAAACTTTTAAGGTTCTCCGTTTTCCGTCAGTGAGAACCTGAATTTCTCTTATCATTCTCATCAAACAAGTCCTGTTGTTTCTTTGGGGAGAAGCACAGAGACTCATAAACACATCTCACAGATGGTTTCCTTGAGGTTCTTCCAGTGATCAATGGTGTCAAGATCATCAGGGAGGTCAGACAGTTTATCACTAAGGCACTGCTTGAGACGGTCACTTTTAGCAGGGTCCTTCAAGCACAGGATATTGAACATCTTCCTTGCTTGCTCCTTTGCTTACATTAGTTTGGGGCGATATGAATGGACATGACAGAACATATCAAACAATGATCCATGCAGTAGTTGTCTGTGTTGATCATAGCTCCATTGAAACAGACATTGCTGTAGTCCTGGCCATATGCTATGATGTAGTCAATCAGGTGCCAGTGTTGTGAGCAAGACAAACTGTTTTCTAGGCCCCTTCCCCCTACAAGGTGAGCAAAGTGGATCCTTAGTAGACCTGCTCAGCCATGCTTGCAGCTGCTGAATTGTACAAGCTGTTTCAGATCCAAGTATAAAATGAACATCATACAGTCATCATCTCTAGGTAGGTCCATGGCT
>NW_017728906.1:189452697-189466362 GCF_001723895.1 Crocodylus porosus
TTTTCATGTTATAAAGGAGTGGTTAGGATTTAGCTTAGCTTAGCTTAGCTTAGATATTCTATTCAATTATTAGTAATATTACAATTCAATTTATTTCTTTGAATGATTTTTTTGGAAACTTGTTTTGGAAACTTTGCAAAAAGAAAGTTGTGTTTTCCCAACCAGTGTTATCTATCACTGTGCAGGGAGGCACAGATTGCTTGCACACATGCACACACACAGAGACCCAGAATATAGGGGAAAAAAATCACACAGGAAGACACACAAATAATTTTATTCAGAGTACAAGATAGACAATATCCACAAAGCCACAAAGAAGACACACAAATAATTTCATTCACAGCACAAGATAGACACAGACATTCACAGGAGAACAAGACAGACAGATATACAAAATGATTCTCACACACACACACACACACACACACAGAGAGAGAGAGAGAGAGAGAGACCTTTCGTAGCACAGGAAAGATCAATATGAAGCATACTGGAAAGGTAGGTGCCAGGTCTTCTGGCAGGGGAGGGAGAGGAGGTGGGGGAGGGCTAGACCTGCAAGCTCCACCCCATCCCAAACACAGATGCATTCTGTTCCGGAGCAGCCATGACATCAGTGCTGCTAGTGGAAGCCAGGTAGTGGGCGTAATGCCTGCACCTAACGTCCCTGCACCTGCACCACCTCCACTCAGTCCAGAAGTGGGCACCAGCAGGGGAATCACTGCCTCTTCCACCCCAATTTTATCTCTCAGCGTGAGCCTTCCATTGCCAGAGGGGGAGCTGGAGCTGGAACCAGGAATGCTGAGCGCGTTGGCTCAAGCAATTCTGGGGACTGAGGAAGCATCAGAATTTGTACTCCACACCCCTCACGTTTCCCCTAGACCCAGGTCTCCTCCAGAAAGCAGCACCTAGGAGGAGGCCGAGGTTGTGGAGGCAAGTGGCTCAGCTGAGGTAGCTCCTCCTGCCATTCAGCCTCAGCCTGCTGAGAAGGGGGAAAAGGCAGGATCCTCGCCCTCAACCCAGAAGCAGGGGAGTAGTGTAGTGTGGGATCTTTTTGACGTGACAGATGATTCCAAGTTTGCCATCTGCCAGCACTGCCGAAGGCACATGATCTGTGGCAAGGATGGGAGACACATCTCCACCACAGCCATGCTGCTGCATCTGAGGAGGCACTACCCCCTTGCCCTTCTTCCTGCTGCTCAGCCTGGCACCAGTGTGAGTGTGCTGAAAGGGAAGTCCCCCGCTCACTCCAAAGCCCCCGTACCCCCAAAGCAGAGGCAGGCCACCCTGAACCGGCAGGGGAAAGGTGGACAGAAGGGAGGGTGTGTTCCCAAGGTGCACAAGATCACTCAGAGCATTGGGGAGATGTTTGCTCTGGATAGCCAGCCCTTCTCCCTAGTTGAGTGACCAGGGTTCAGGCGGTTCATAGCACTTCTGAACCCATTTTACGAAGTGCCCACGTGCACCACCTTCAGCAGGGCGGTGGTGCCCTCCCTGTATCAGGCATGCAGGAAGTACTTGAGGGAGGAACTGTGCAAGGCAGGGCCACAGGTAGCCTTGCACCTCACCTCCGAAATCTGGAGCAGCCGGGGTGGTGATCACGCCTACCTCTCCCTCACGGAGAACTGGTGCAGTCAGTCAGGCTGTCAGTGGGCTCTACTGCAAGCTGAGGTGCTGGATGAGTCCCACATGGCAAAGGAAATCATGGGGGCCATGAACCACATGGTGCAGGGGTGGCTCATTGGGCAGGCCAAGCTCACCCCCGGGTTCATGGTCACCAACAATGGGGCCAATATGGTGAAGGGTGTCCATGATGCCAACTTTGATGGCATCCACTGTGTGGCACTGTAGCAGGGCACTAAGGTGCCTGCTACTTTGAGAGATAAGGACCCAGTTGTGGGTTGCCAAGACAACTGGTTAATGAGGAAAGTGGCTGTACCTGCACCTGGTCAGCTGACTGGAAGGGGCAGGGCCTGGTTCCTAGATAAATCATAAGCCTGAGGCCAAGGAGGGAGTTTGCTGCTGGCCACCAAGGGAGAAGGAGCTCTGCCTAAGTGAGTAAAGAGGAGAGCAGCCTGATACTGAGGAAGAGATGGAGCACCCTTAGGGCAGCTTGAATGATGTTTCAGCTAAGCGGCTAGAATTTATGTTATAGCCCAGGGGCTTGTGTTTTGTTTGCTGTTTAATCACTGGAGGTTTAGGTGAGGCTATTAGGGGAGGAGGAGGCCTCATAGGGGACCCACGGCAGCGTGGGAACCCCAGCCCCAGAGAGAGGGTAGTGATTGACAATTGCCAGTGAGGCACAGAGTGAGCCAGGGTTGCAGAGAGTCCGAGCGCCAGTGAGGTGCAGAGTGATACAGGGCTGTGGAGAGCCCAAGTGCCAGTGAGGGTGTAGGACAAGCTAGGGTTGCAGGGAGTTTGGGTGCCAGGGAGGGCACAGTGCAAGGCTGAAGAACATCTATTCTATCTGTGAGGCTTGGGGCATGGCAAAGGGGTGGTTGGAGCCATGCATAGCCCATAAGGCTGGGGTGCACCGAAAACACTCATTACAGAATGGGGCCAGGGTACAACAGAAAACCCTGTCCAAGAAAATGGAAAGGCAGCCTCCCTATTATACAATAACATCAAAGACACGGTGGGCGAGACGATGGTGCTTTGAGACAAACTTGGCACGGTAAGGGGGCGCTAGGGGAGACCACCCTAGGCACCCCTAGGATGCCACCCCGTTATAGGCACACAGGCTGCACCTAATAGTGAGGGATGCCTTCAAGGGGGATAGGGCTGCCAGTACTGCTACAAGCCAGCTGATTTTGAAATGCAGGAAGGTGGAGGGCTACTTCCACCTCAGCATCAAGGGGAACAAGATGCTGTGGGGGAAACAGGCAGAGCTCAGCATCCTGCAGCACAGAATCATACAGGATGTGGAGACTCGGTGGAACTCCACATACCTGATGCTCAAGAAACTGGTGGAGCAACAGAAGGCCATTCATCAGATGGCCTTGCTTGGGGAGATGGGGATCAGCACCCCCCTGAACAGAAAGGAGCGGGGTACCATCTCCCAGATGCTGGTGGTCCTCAAGCCCTTCTTCAAGACCACTGAGCCCCTTAGTGCTGGCAATGCCTCCTCAGCCAGCTGATCCTCCTAGTGAGGGAACTGGAGAACCAAATGGAGAAGTTCCAGGGGATCAGTGTTCCTGGCTGGGGCAGGCTGCTGTCACCAGATGTGCAGGCACTGGTGAGGTGGCTGAAGGAGGGCATCAAGTGATGGCTGGATCCCTGGCAGTCCAGTACGGTTCACATGATGGTGGGCATGCGCAACCTGAGGGTGAAGGGGAGCATGTGCACTGGCAGTCCCAAAACCCTTGATCACTGGACACAGGTGCTTGTGAACAAAGTCAGGGAGGCCAAAGTGCAGAGGCAAGGGGATGTGGAAGAGGGGGATCTGCTTTCCCATGCCAGCACTCCCAGGACCAGCGCCAGCACCAGCCAGTCTCCTTTATGCCAGCCACTGCCAACGTGGGCCATGGGCATGGCTTCAATGCTGGAGTCCAAACACACCAGATCCCAATCTCGGGCAGGTAACACTGAGGCTTCAGCGGCTACCTATCTTGCTGAGGATGTGGAGCCACTGGACTGTGACCCCTTGGCCTACTGGGCAAGCCGCAGCCAGATGTGGCAGGATCTGGCCACGGTTGCTTGGCAACACCAGTCCTGTCCACCAACCAGTGTTCCAAGTGAGAGGGTGTTCAGCATTGCTGGGGATGTTATGACACCCCACCGCACCTGCTTGGATCCTATGCTGGCAGAGCAGCTGGTGTTCCTAAAGGTGAACCTCCCATGGCTGGGGTTCCCCAAGCTCCTCCTGCAGACAGACTGAGTGCCACCCTCCTCACTTCATCTGCACCAATTTCCTTTTTTGACGTTTTGAAAAGCCAAGTACTGCCCCACTCTCAGCTGGAGGGGGCACTAAGTGCATCACCAGCCAGCAGGGGAAGAACATGTCCCTGTTGAGCTCATTTTCCTACCAGGATGAACTTGGAGGTATGGGATTGGAGCTATGGGGAAGGAGGAGACCCTAGGTCCTGGGCATGGCCACTAAAATTGCACCCTGCCAGGGTAGGGAGGCCTGGTGGAACTGCTGGCAGTGTGGCAGTCCTGTAAATGCCAGGACCAATGAGCCCTTGGTGAAAGGCGGGTAGGAGGTGCCATAACCTCCAGCTAATGCGCACATGCACACAGTCCTGGCTGGGGAACGCCCAGACCTGTCATGTCTTTGACAGGCCTGATGCTTGCTGGTTGCAGTGCAATTGTGAGGCTCCTGGTGTGCTCAGCTTAGCTTCCTGGGACGCCAGCTTTAGGGTTGAAAACCCCTTTGTCAGGCCGAGGAAATACCAGTGGTTGGTCCTGGATGGAAGGAATAGTAAAGAAGCCAGAGGCTGGCCTGGCCCACAATGCAGGCAAGAAAGCCAGTCAGTGAAAATGGAGGCATCGGGGGGAGGGAGAGGCTGGAGTGGGGGATAGGAGGGAAAGGGGGATGTAGCAACACAGGTGAAAGTGAAGAAGTGTTTGGGATGTCAAACGTCTGGCAGGTCGCAGTGTGCCAGAACTCCACTGTGTATATTGAGTCCATGAGTTTCTGTACCTACTACCTAGGAAGCTGATGAAGTGCAGTTCATAGGCCCAGCTGGCAGGCTTTGTGGCCTCAGTAAGAGCTGCCACCCCTGCAGTTTTGACCCCCCCATGTTGTAACACATAGACAGTAACACATAGACAGTAGTTTTGCCTATCAGCAGCTTGGGGTGCAGTTTCCCTCAACCCCTGCACCAATCTTCTTGAAACTTGGCAGGCTTTGTGGCCTCAGTAAGAGATACCAGCCCTGCAGTTTTGACCCTCCTGTTTTGTAACACATAGATGTGACAGGAGTTTTGCTTTCAGAAATTTGGAGTGCAATTTCCCCCAAGCCCCTGCACTGATCTTCTTGAAACTTGTCAGGCTTTATGGCCACACTAGGGCCCACCATCCCTGTAGTTTTCAGCCCCCTGTGATATGAGTTTGGCTTTCAAGAATTTGGGATACAGTTCTCCCCAAACCCCTGCACTGATCTTGAAACTTGGCAAGCTTCATGCTCCTGGCAGGGGTTACCACCCCTTCAAGTTAAATCTAAATCATACAAAAACCAACAAAGTTATAGGTCTTTCATTCATTCCCCATTATACCCTATGGCTGGATCTCCGAGGCGGTGCCAAAGTTTTGGAGCCGCTTTGGCCAGATCGAGGCAGAAACCCGGTCTGAAGCTCTGGATTGAATTGCAGCCATCCCAAGCAGCCAGATCCGAAGCTGGATCAGATTGCTGCTGACTCGCACAGCCCTACTTGTTATACAGATTTGAATCCTAGATGCTGGCAAAGACAAATAGAAAAAGTCTGCTATTGTTTGAAAACAAAGTGCTAAGGAAAATATTTGGTGCAGTGCTAAAAACCAGAGTATGGAGCAGGAAATATAATGAAGAGCTGTGGACCTTCACAGAAATCTTGATGTTTTGAGCAAGAGAAGAGTGCAGAGAATGAAATGGGCAGGGCTTATTGTGAGAACTAATAAAATAAGTCACGTGAGGAAGATTTTGGAAGCTGAGCCAAAGTGCATCAGACCTCAAGGCAGACCAAGACAATAATAGGAAGATAATATAATAACTTACCTGAAAGGGAGGGGTGAAGATGAGCCAAGGTAGAAGGAGATGGAAGGCTGTAGTTAGGGCCATTAAAGGTTCCCAAAGCCAGTGAGATCAGAGAAAAATGGGGAAAGAGAGAGAGAGAAAGTAGTGAGGTAATTACACATGACCAGATGAGTCAAGAATTATAGTGGTGATGTGATTTTTCACCCTTACAACAGTCTGCATAGCAATTGCCCTTGGTACAGCAAAAATACAGGACCTGAGAAAATGGAGAAGCTTCTGGCTTTGATTTCCGCAGGAAATCATAAATGTGAAAAAGACAGGCACCTGAAATTGTGAGGAAGCACTGGTGAGAGATGAAGATTTTCATTCTGTTCCATGTTGCTTGTCCACCAGATTTGTCAGTTTGTTATGTATGGTTTTGTGAAATTACTTTGACACTCAGAAGCGCATTTCCACATCTTCAAGCAGCAGTAAGGACTAGCACTCCTCATGGTTTCAAATTACTAGCTGTCAAGAGTCCCTCTGAAATATCTTTAGCATCTCCAGAATACTTTTCCTAAGCACTGTGCAATTTCAAGTTCTTCTTTTTCTCTCTTTCACTGAGAGAGATCTCAGGCAACACACAGCATAATGCGTTCTGAGATTCTCTTATATTCTCAAGTTCCTTCCTTTCACTTCATTCTGCACTATACTAGTATTTCACATTATATTCACATATCCCAAGCTAAGGTACGGACCACAGTCAGTGATCATGATGGGCCGAAGATAGACAAGACATTTCAAATAATCAGTCCCATTCCCCTGCAGGAGAAAAACATGGTTTTCAGAATGAACAGACTAGTCAACCTCTCTGGGGAAGGGAGAGAAAGTCTTTAAGTGGAAGCTAATCTGAACCAGATGTCAAATTCAGAACTTGTTCGCCTCAGAAGAGAGGTTAGTCCCTCCCATGTGCAATAAGTCCAGTCCACAAACACTACATGTATCAGGAATCTCTGCCCTCTTACTTCCCCTCATCATGGTGCTGTATTACCAAGAGCTTCTCATCCACTCTCAAAGATACCTCTTACATGGGAACCATGCCAACTGGGAGACAGAGGGCATGGTAAGAAAACAAAATGGGGAAATAACAACTATAATGAGAAAACTGAATGGTATTGCTATTTTGAAATAACACCCCAAGGTAGGCATCTATTTATCTGGAAATGCTTCACTCACCTTTATGAGTGAAATCATCACTCTGGAACACAGTCACATTTATTTCAGAATTAAATTTGCACATTGGGAGAAATTCCAAAATAGTTTCTGTGGAACAGTTATTCCATAGTAGTTTTTGAGGTCAATTTCCTGCTGAAAACAAGCCCATAATCCATCTTGCAACTATTAAGTGATACATAAACCCATCCATCCATCCACATTCCAATGCATCGAGTGAATCATGCTATTTGTGATCCCCTAACTTAACCTGGAAGATTCCTGTGCATCCATTATGTTGTATATTACAGCTTGAAGATACTTACATTACATACGTATATAGAATCTTTTCATTCTGAAATCTTTGTGATGATTATATGTATAGTGTTGTCAGCTTTAGTCTGGAGAATCCAGACCCTACAGAGAGACAGAAAGAGAAGATACTTAGAGCTGGGTTTTTGGTTGTAGCCATGTTGGTCTAAGGACATAGGCAGGCAAGCTTCTTTGAGTAGATGTGATATCTTTTATTGACCAACTGAGTAGTTCAGAAAAAGTTCTTAGCAAGCTTTCAGGCACAATCACCCTTCTTCAGGCCTAGGAAGTCTCTGATGTTCTGAGAGTCCAAGGAATGAGAGAAGTTAAAAGTGACAGGATGTCAGTGAGAATGAGAATAGGCAGAAATTGGAAAAACAAAAGGTAGAGCAAGGAAGTGGGGAAGGAAGTGAGGGGGAGGGACCAGAGGTGAGTAAGGGAGACTCTACAGTAAAGAGGCTGTCTGTGAAAAAGGAAATAGCTGGAAATTAGGAAGACAAAGGGCAGAAAAGTAGGGGAGGGGACAGGAGAAAGTGGCGGGGGGAGAAAAGTGTAAGCGGTCAGGTCTGGCAGGTACCTAGTGAGTCAGAAGATAGGCAGGCTGTAATGTGTCATAAATCCAATGTCTATATTGAGTCCATGATTATTTGTATCCAGTAGATTTATGAAATGAAGTTTGTGGGCTCCTCTACAAAAGGCGTTTTGTAAGTTCCTTTTGAGGATTAGAACGGAGAGATTGGAGAGGGAGTTATTGTCTTGTGAGAAGTGTGCCCCCACAGGTAACTGAGTATTCTTATCTTTGATAGATTTTCAGCATGCATTCATTATGGTGCACAGATATTGTTTGGTTTCTTCTACATATTTTTTGTCAGAGCATTTGGTACACTAGATGAGATATATAACATTTCTGGAGGTGCAGCTGTAAGATCCAGGAATGGTGACGGTTCTGTTGTGGGGCGTAATTAGTGTGGGGGTAGTGGAGATGCGTTGTCAGGTTTTGCATTTCTTATGCTGGCATGGTTTTGATCCACTAGCTATGGTTTGGGTCATAGGGATTTTGCTTCTTGTGATGAGGTTAGCGAGGGTCAATGCTTGTTTAAAGGCTCAAATATTGCAATTGTTTGAGGATTTGCTGTGTTGGTTCCGGAAGAGTGATATGTCACAACTAATGGTGTGCAATTTGTGGGAATTTTCTTTTCGTACTGCAGCACATCTTCATGTGTTCTCCAGGTAGCTTTTTCAAAAGCGTGATCTATCTCTCTGGAGGAGTGTCCTTGTCAGGTGAAGGCCCTTTTGAGATTTGTGAGGCAGCAATCATGGGTATCTCCTCGGTGCAAACTGGTGATATTGCAGAGCTTGACTCTAAATTATAGCTTTCTTAGTGTGTTTAGGGTGACTGCTGTTTCTGTGTAGATATGTATTTTGATCCATGGGTTTCTTATATATGATGGTTTGAATTTGGATATTGATCATGGTGTCCAAAAAGGAGATGCTGGTGCTAGAGTATTCAAGTGATAGTCTGATGGAAAGGTGATGATTGCTGAATTTTTGGTTGAAATCGATCAGAGACTGCAGGGTTTCAGTCCAAATGATGAAAATGTCATCTATCTATCTTGGGTATAGTAAGGGTTTGATAGTGCAGGTCTTGAGAAATTTTTCTTCCAGATGGGCCATAAAAAGGTTGGCATATTGTAGGGCCATTTTGGTGCCCATAGCTGTGCCCATGGGGTGCCTATACACACCACAGGTTTTAATCCTCATTAAATTAAATAGCTTTATAAAATTTACACTTTGTTATTGTTTATTGTTACACTTGTTTTGAAGCCTTGTGTAAGTGCCTACCCCCAGCCTGAGGCCCCCCATCCCATACCCTTTGCCCCATGCCCTGTGTCCATGCCTATGCCACGGGCAAACTGCACAAGAAAAAAAAAAGTGGAAGCAATTCAAAAGCAATTCCAAGGGGTGAACTCCAAAAATGTCGCAGCCATCTGGTGGATCAAGAGGCTCATTACACATCTTTGAGTGCCTTTGTGTTTGCACACAAAAAATGCACAGACGTGACACTTTAATTCCCAGTGAGCCAAACTAAACTGTATCAGAGGAGTTTTACTTTAATGCACAAGGAAGACTTTTAAAGACTCTGAAAATCCCGCTCATGCAAAAAGACACGTAGTTGCAGTGCATGAAAGGGCAAGAAATGTGGCATGTACAAAGGCCCAAGATATAGAACAAGTGTTTTGTTGTTGAAACTGAAATTGTTGTGTGTGAGGATGAAGTATATGAGTTCAGTGATATCCTGAAGTCTGTACTCTTGAATTGTAATCTCATTCTTGTAGATATGTGAGACATGCTCAGATGCCGTCCTGCTGAGAGAAGCCGGTGCATAAGCTAGTGACAGCTATGGTGGCTAGAAGGGTATTGCTGGGAAGGTGGTCTATGTTTTTGAATTTTCGCAGGAAGTCTGTTGTGTCTTGGATGAAACTTGGTCTTTGAGTAATGAGTGGATTCGATGACCCTGATATTTCTTCCATAAGGGTTCCATGGTTTGAAATGATAGGTCTGCCAGGGTTTCCTTGTTTCTGGATTTTAAGGAGCAAGTAAAAAGTCCTTGGATTGGGTAATGGAAGGAGCAGGGTCTGAAGTTTTTCTTGCAGTTCTGATGGACATGATGTGATGGTGGTTTTGAATTCTGAGGTGAACAGGGAAGTTGGATCTTCCTCTAGTTGTTTGTAGTAGGTGGTGTCAGAGAGCAGTCTGTTGGCTTCTTTCATGTAGTCTTCTTGGTTAAGGATAACTCCTTTATTTGTTGGTTTATTACTTTTGGTGGTTGGATCTTAGAGATTCTATGGCCCTTCTTTCTGAGAGGGAGAGGTTGTTATAGTTATGTTTGCTATTGTTGTACCAATACCATACAACATTTCAACATCATACTTGATAAAACAGAAGGAATTAATCAACCCTCTAATATTATCAATCTCTCATGCACACACTTACCAATGCTGAAAAACCTGCCCTTTCAAAAGGTCTTCATTTCTGTCCAGAAAAACACCAAAATAAGACACTACTATGTGGAGAACTAGATTTTTTTTTCAATGCCTCTATCTGAAGGAACATTTCCACAACCAAAAGGAATCCATTTTCGACACTGTCATGGTGCGGGGCCTCAGGAGTGGCCGTGATCTCTCCAACGCCCCCTACTGTGCCAAGCTGGCGATCAAGCACCCTCGTTCTTGCCCACCACGTCTTTGATGGTATCTATTTTATAAGGGAGGCTGCCTTTTGTCCCCTTGGACACGGTGCTCTTGTTTATCCTGGCCCCTGTTCTGTATGGATTGACTTGGTGCACCTAGCCTTATGGGCTATGCATGGCTCCAACCTCCCCTGTACCACACCCCAGGCCTCGCAGATGTCCTGGACGTTGTTTGGTCAGTTTCCTTTCTGTGCCGTCACTGGCGCCCCCGGGCTTGTCCCACCACCGGCACCCCTCACTGGTGCCCCCGGGCTTGTCACACAGCCGGCGCCCCTCACTGGCGCCCCCCATGCTTGTCACGCAGCCGGTGCCCCTCACTGGTGCCCCTCGTGCTTGTCACGCAGCCGGCGCCCCTCACTGGTCCCTGTCACAATTGGGGCTCAGGTGGCTGTAGCCGGACCTGGCCCCCAAATTCCTTCCTCAGGTCTTAAAGTGAGTGCCTTCTAGGGCTTCTCACCTGCTCCCACTCTGGGCTTCTCACAATTGGGGCTCAGGTGGCCATAGCCATGCCTGGCCCCCAAATCCTTTCCTCGGGTCAACAGTTCCTGTGGGACTCAGGCAGTCTTGTCCTTACCTGGCCCCCAGTCCTCTGCGCCCCTTCTCCGGGCTGGGGTCAATGCCCCCTGAACATCATGCCCTCTCTGAGCTTCTTGCCTGTGTGCCCCTCCCTGGGGCTCCTCCCCTATGTGCCCCCTCTGGGGCTCTGCCCACACTAGGGCCTTTCTCCATGCTTGGGGCTCAGGTGGCCATAGCCGTGCCTAGCCCCGTCTCATGCACTGTGTCCCTTCTCAGGGCTGGGGCAGTGCACCCCTCAATACTGTGCCCTCTCTGGCACCAGGGCCCCCACACCACTGTGGAGCCCCTCTGAGGCCTCCTCCATCCCCGATTAGCCTCACCCAGTCCTCCGGTTTTATACAACTACAAACAGAGAACTCAAGCCCCTGGGCTACAACATAAACTCCAAGCCAACCGGCTAACCCTCATTCAACTCCCTACCAGGGCTTCCTCCAACCAGTATCCTTGACGAGCAGGTGCTCAGGCCATCAGGCTTCCCTACTCTGCTTACTCCTGCAGAGCTTCTTCTTCCTCGGCTGCCAGAGGGGAACTGCTTCCCTGGCCTCAGCCTGGACTACCTTTATATAGTTCAGGCCCTGCCCCCTTCCAGTCAGCTGACCAACTGTGGTTGCCCTAGCAACCGGCACCTGTATCTCTTCATAGGAGCAGGGCACCAAAGTGCCCCTGCGACAAACACGAATTAATTTGGTGACAAAATCAATGAAAAAACTGACACCAAAAAATTCAAAGAAACCTCAGATTGGACACCTTACAGTGGACAAAATTTAAACCTTGAGTGCTGCATTGACTGCTTCAGAGAAAGAATGAACAATGAAATACTCAACAACAAACATAACTATAACAACCTCTCAGAAAGAAGGTACCTTACAGACCTGACCTCGTTTATTTTTCTCTCCCCCCACCCCTTTCTTCCCTCCCCTCCCCTAGTTTTCTGTCCTTTGTCCTCCTACTTTCCATCTATTTCCTTCTTCACAGACAGCCTCTTTACTTTAGTCTCCCTTATTCACTTTTGGCTTCTCCCTACCCACTTTTTTCTCCCCTCCCCTTCCCTACTCTACCATTCATTTTCCTGATTTCTACCTATTTACATTCTCACTGACATCCTGTCACACTTTTAGCTTCTCTCATTCCTTGGAGTCTCAGAACAGCAGAGACTTCCTATGACTAAAGAAGGGTGACTGCGCCCACAACCTGGCTAAAAACTTTTTTCCAACTACTCAGTTGGTCAATAAAAGATTTTACATCTACTCAAGGAACCTTGCCTGCTAGGATTCTTAGAAGATACCGTAACCCAAGCTTAGAGATCCAGAGGCTTTTTTTTTGGGGGGGGGGGCATCCTGTCCTCTTCTGTAATGGGAATCCTACCCCATTACTAGAATAGAAAGAGGATCCAGGGGTACTTGCCCCTTTCCCCCTCCTTAACGCCCCTCCCTCCACCTTTTCCTCTCTTATTTTGTGTGTTTGCCGGTACATCCTTTCCCTGGTAGAGGTCCCTTCCTCCTGGTTTCCTGGTTATGTGGTTCTGATGTCCCCCTCCCTTGGCCCTAGTTCCTTCCACTTCATATCTGTCTCTTCTGCCTATGCCCCAGTGGTGACACCAGAGGCAAACTCACAGACCAGGGAGCCTGAAGCAAGATGGCTGTTGGGTCCAGGTGCAGGCAGAGCCTCAAGACCCAGGGAGTGGAAGTAGAGGGGTCATATGACCCAGAGAGGCCTGTATAAGCCCAAGCCTCAGGCCAGGGGAGGCAGTCTGGCTGTGGAAGCCACTGGGAACGGACCCTTCTCTGGCAGGTGTGAGGACTGAAGGCCAGGCTGAGGTGAGAGGACTCAGGGGGCAGCCCCAAGTGAAGAGAAGCTGGGGACCTATAGAAGAAGCAAAATAAGTACCCCAGGCACTTTCTGTTTTGTTTTCCTTTCTACTTGGAGCCTGACACCAAGAGGTATGGTGAACCTTGTGCAGGGCATTCCTTTGAACCAGGAATGGTGCTTTTATTTTGTCCTTTTCATTTTCCCCCGGAGGTCTAGGTTGTGGCTGTAGGGGAGGCAGAGACCACTGAAAGGGGGTGACTGGGGATACCCTGGACTTGAAATTCCTCTGAGTGAACAGAGTATAAGGACTAGAGTATGTTCTGTGGCTGAATGAGGCTAAACTTGCCCAGACTGCAAGGCAGGAGGTGGTAGGGCAAAAACAGGACTCAAGACCCCCTACTTACCTATGTAGTGGATATTATGGGTTCTGGAACCTGAGGTCATGGGGTGTGACTGGAGCTGAGACAGGAGCTTGGGGCCCTGAACAGCGGGCCCTGAGCCATAGGGCTCAGTGAGAGTAAGTGAGGCTGGGGGCAGGGTAGGGATCTTAGAGCAGACATGGCCCACCTCTTCAAAAGCATGCCTTGCCCTCTCTGAAGCCTCCCCTGTTCATTTTGACATCAAGATGTGGCAGGAGAGACTACTGAATTGGGAAGAGACCAAAGGGTTTAGGCACCAGTAGGCCTCTAGAGGAAGGTGTCATGGAAAAACCTTGAGTATATGCTGCCAGCACAGAAGAGGTTAAACTGACATGCGCGGTTTGAAGCTGTGAGTGGAAATTTCCAAGGGTCACCCAGTCCTTGCCCCCTGGGTGACCTGCGGAGCTGTCAATCATTGTTGACCTACTTTCCCCACAGAC
>NW_017728906.1:189466937-189479807 GCF_001723895.1 Crocodylus porosus
CACTACGCCTGGGTACTTCTCAGACTCCAAAGCCGCTAATCCCACCTGTCCGTGCCAATAGCCACCACCCGGCCAATCCACCGTGACCGCGACCCCGAGCTTGGCTTGCCAGCTCTGCCGGGTTCATCGCGACAGAAGGTAATGTGTTGTGTCCCTCATCAGTAGCCTACACCTTCCACACACTAGAGGAAATCTGTGGCTGGTATAAATTAGCTATATTGACTACAAGAGAGCCCTGAGAGTCTATAGCAAATGAGGGCTGTCTTGGCTGTGTCCTCCAATTTAGATGAAGAGTTTCAGACTTGGATGCATAATGTTAAACACCTATACACATATTTGGGCAGCTAAATGCATGGATCTTAAAGTCAGTACTTAATAATATATGAGTAGTTTGGAAAGTTTGGCTTTGTAGACAAAGTGATGCAAACCTCTCAGACCATCTCATCTGACCTCACTACTGCCCATGTTTTGAACAGAAAGAGCAGACTGCTATATTTGGTCTGGTAGCAAATAAGTGTAATGCAATTCAGTGACAGACTATGAACCTATCTTGTAAGCATAGGGTCCTAACAACAGGAAAATATTTCCTTAATTCTTTCCTATCACTGTAATGAAGTTTGTGGGCCAGATCTTCATCACAGATCAGAAAAAAATACACTTCAAAGTCACTTGCTGAAGCCCAGGCAGTGACTTTGAATTCCTCCTACTGTAACTGAGACTAGGCTCTAGTCCCAAATAGTTTACTGTATTTCAATTGCAGTTTGCTTCAGATAAAGTTTTCAGAACATTTGTTACTAAGCCTTCAATTTCTATCTTGATCAGATTCTAGTTTTGTCTACAGAAAGAGGTTGATGCATCCAGTGAGCCATCATTTCATCACCCTGGTGGATTCAAATAATATATATTGCAATGCTATCTAAACACACTAATGGCACTTTCATTCATATAAAATAAATCCATGCAAAATATGCAATGATGCACACAAAATTTGAGGTCTCTTTTTTACATTTTTTAGCTCTTCCTAATCCTCTCATTCCATGGTGACTGTCAATTAATTTGACTCCAAACTCTATTCAGAAAACCAACTGGGAATTTCTCTGTAAAACTGAAATCTTCCATAGTATTTGCTAATCTAAAAGGCTTATCAGCACCTTGCTTAAGAGGAAGAAATGAATACTTATTAGAAATATTAATCTTTTCAAAGGTTTGGAAAACATTTGGATAAGATAAGAGAAGCAGAATATAGAAAGTCATAATGACACTATTGTCCCCCATCACCTTACCTCTCTTAAGATGTTCATGACAAGACTGAAACACAGATAAAGGCTTTTTCCTATTGTTTTTCCACCCTCTAGATCCCAAAGACATTCTGCAGTGTGGTACAGCTCATTTTCCTTTGTTGACTACCACTGCAAATAAACAGTTAGGCCTTCCAACTGGGGGTTTATATTCTACACTGTCACTTTGCTTCTCAGGCATTTAGTTTCTCTGGGTCAAGTTGTCCCACAACATTTTACTGAAACATAAGTGGACAGAGGTGCACCACAAAAAGCTGCAAGTAGTTTGAGCTGCAGGTTAAGTATTTATTTTTTTGTTTTCATTGTGTGTACTATGAGCACGAGAGAACATGCAGCCCCGTGTTTTAATCCTAGGTCTGCTACTTATTTATTTTGCAACCTGGAGTCCTTTAACATTTTAGATGTCAAATCACAGAATCATAAAGTCTTTCAATGTCTTCTTTCTTTTCATAGAACAGGGACAATAATGTTTTCTTACATAAATCACAGGGCTTCGTGAAGCTTTATTAATGTCTATTCACACAGTACTTTAAAAAGTTTAATGGCTTGAGGATAGTGCGACTCCTACAGCAACTCAGAGTAGACCCATGGACTGGTCTCATCTGTGGTAGCTTGGTGAGCATGGCGTATAGCTGTGATACAGCCCACTTTACCTGACATTCTGTATGTGTACCAGAGGCTCCTCCTCTTCACTCTGGCCTCACTTCTAGCATGACCATTTCAACAAAGGGATCAGTGAAGGTTGAACTACGTCCAACCAGTAGATTTTTCTCCTGCCCCACTGGAGTTCTTCTTGTGGTGACTTTTGGGTCTCTGCACACTGCCAGGGTGAAAAACAGGGGTCTGAGAATTCAGAATAATCTATCATAAGGTCTTTGGCAATAAAACATTGACAGAATCACTGTTTTATGAGGTTTCCAAGAAGCCAAAACAATACTTTGATAATATTCCTGATCTCTCTTTCCTTCCAGCCATCGCTCCAGCATTTCCTTGGTGAACAAGAGAAACTTTCTAGGGCAAGTTAGCTTTTCATGAATATACAGTCTTTGGTACCTTACATACTACAGCAGAAGCTGTACTTTACAGCTGGACCAGCACTTTATTAACTGGAAAACTCTACTAACTGGCATCCGAGAGACACGGCAAAAGTGAAACTGGAAGTACCACTACCGAGGGACTTCTGGTTTCAATGCGGCAAGCTGAGTTTTTCTGTGTCACTTCTTCAGCTCACGGCCCAGGGCAAAGCAGCCTGCACGGAGCAGCCCCACTTCCTGTCTCATGGCACACTGACACCGGGGAGTGCACCAGACAGTGCACATTTGATTAACCAGCATATTTGATAAACCGGAATCCCCCATTCCCAGGGGATGCTGCACAACAGAGCTTTTACATGTATAAAACTTTATGTTCATTTCATTGCAGAAGTAACTGGCAGGAAACGTGGGGTACAATTGGGTAACTAGCGATCTTGTTTCCTGTTTGTTGGCTTTTTAAATTTCTAGGCATCTTCTGTTTCTGGAAGCAGCAGAAGCCCTCTTATGCAGCAGGGTTCACAAAGTATGTTACTGTGCAATATACTTTGTAGTCTTTTATAGAGATCTTTGCTTTTCTTTGTTGTTGTCTTTGTTCCCTTCATAATGAATGAGAAAAGACATTTTAATTGAAATCTTGTGATTACTTTGTATCTAGGAAGTGCTTTCTTGGGGCATTTGGCTCAGCAGAGCAGAGATAAAGTAAACATCTTTAAAAATACATTACAAGATAGTCTTTCTAGTCTCTACAACTTGTTCCCAACAGTTTCCCTTCCCTTTTAAAAAAAAAAAAAAAAAAAAATTCAGGTTTTTTCCTCAGAATCATATTCTCCTATCTTAACCTTTCCTCTTCTTCCCATTATCTCCAATGGAACTTCTCTAAACAGGTCACAACTAGACCTTCGCTAAACAGAAAAAAATAACTTTATTTGAAGATGGCTGTGAACAATAGTTAGATGGTGTCGCAGAGCACTTAGGTGCCCTGCTCCTTGTAAAGAGGGGAAACTGCTAGGGAAAGAGCCCTATCAGTGAGTGAGGAGCCCCAGCTGCTGGTTGCCAGAGAAACCAGTTGGCTAGTGACCCACACCTGCCAGCGGTCAGCTGACCGGAAGGGGCAGGGCCTAGCTCACATTTAAACCCAGAGCTGAGACCAGGCTGGCAGTTCCCTGCTAGCAGCCAAGGGGGGAGGAGCTCTGCCTGAGCAAGCAAAGGGGAGAGGCCTGACTGCACGAGCAGCTCCTGATACTGTTGTGGGACAGCATATTCTCCAGTAGGGTTTGAATGACGTTACAGCCAGGCGGCTTGAGTTTGTTACAGCTCAGGGGCTTGTGTTTGATTTATTGTTGTATAACACCTGTGGCTTGGGTGAGGCTATTAGAGAATGAAGGAGGTGTCATAGGGGACTCACAGCAGCGTGGGGACCCCAGCATCAGGGAGGTCGCAGCATTGGGGCGCACCAAACCTGAGCACCAGGGAGGGCGCAGAGTGAGACAGAGCCACAGAGAGTCCAAGCGCCAGGGAGGCACAGAATGAGACAGGGCCATAGAGGGCCCAGGGAGGACAAGGGGCCAAATTATAACAAGGCCTAAACCAAACCACATTGGTTCCATCTGCAAGGCTTTGGGCGTGGTAAAGGGGTGTGTGGAGCCATGCACAGCCCATAAGACTAGGGTGCTTCGGAATACCGTGAACAGAACAGGACCCACAAGGGGGGTCTGTGGGGTCAGATATTACAGTGTCCAAGGGGACGTGAAGGCAGCCTCCCTATTATATATTTTACCATCGAAGACGTGGCGGAGGAGAATCAATGGTGCCCTTTGGGCCAACTTGACATGGGAAGGGAGCCTTGGGGAGATCACAGCTGTCCTACAGGACCCCACGCTGTGACAGATGGTAAAATGTTTACCATAGTTTCATAGTTGGTAGGGTCAGAAGGGACCTGAGCAGATCATCAAGTCCAACCCCCTGCCATGGCAGGAAAAAGTACTGGGGTCAAACAACCCCAGCAAGGTTTTCGTCTAGCCTCCTCTTAAAAACTCCCAGGGTAGGAGCCAGCACCACTTTGCTTGGAAGTTGCTTCTAGATCCTAGCCACCCTGACAGTGAAGTAGCGCCTCCTGATGTCTAGTCTGAATCTACCCTCTGCCAGCTTGTGACCATTATTTCTAGTCACTCCTGGTTTTCATAGATTTCATAGACATTAGGGCTGGAAGGGACCTCGAAGATCATTGAGTCCAGCCCCCCGCCCAAAGGGCAGGAAGTCATGATAATGCTCAGGGGAACAGGGACTCCCCCAGTGCTTGCTAGTCCCCTCTGACTAGTTTGTAACAGGCCACTAGATCCCCCCTCAGCCTTCTCTTGTGGAGGCTGAACAGGTTCAGGTCCTATAGCCTCTCCTCATAGGGCCTGCCCTGCTCCCCCCTGATCATACGAGTGGCCCTCCTCTGGACCCTCTTCATGTTGTCCACATCCCTCCTGAAGTGCGGCTCCAAGAACTCCAACTGTGGCCTGACCAGTGCCGTATAGAGGGGGAGGATCACCTCTTTGCATCTGTGGATGCAAGGTAGGGTTGGCCTTCCTGACTGCCTTCCCACACTGCCGGCCCATGTTCATCTTCCTTTTCCGCCTCCGTGCTGACAAGAGGGGAATTCCCCAACCTGTAGGTATGATGCTGGTTGTTCCTCCCCAGGTGTATCACTTTGCACTTGTCTGTGTTGAATCCCATCCTATTCTCATCTGCCCACCCTTGTAACCTGTCTAGGTCCCATTGTAGCCTGTTGCTTCCTTCTAGTGAGCGCACATCCCCCCACATCTTAGTGTCATCAGCAAATTTGAACAGGGTGCTTTTTATCTCCTCGTCCAAGTCACTGATGAAGATGTTGAACAGTGCAAGCCCAAGGACTGAGCCCTGGGGGACCCCACTGCCCACCTCCCTCCAGGTTGAAAATGACTCGTCCACCACCACTCTCTGGGTGCGGCCCTCCAGCCAGTTGGCGACCCATTTGACTGTGTAAGTGTCAATGCTACAGTCTCCTAGTTTTTTAATGAGAATGGGGTGAGAGACAGTATCGAAGGCCTTCCTAAAGTCCAGAAAGACTGCAACCACTGCTACTCCTACGTCTAAGGATTTTGTGACCTGGTCATAGAAGGCCACCAGGTTGGTCTGACATGACCTGCCTCTAATGAACCCATGTTGGTTGCCCCTAAACATAATCTCCCCGTCTGGCCCCTCATGGATATGTGCCAGGATAATTCTCTCAAAAAGCTTGCCCAGGATCGAGGTAAGACTATCTGGCCTATAGTTTCCTGGGTCCTCCTTCCTCCCTTTTTTGGAAATGAGAACCACATTGGCCCTTTTCCAGTCCCTTGGCACCACACCAGAGCACCACAAGTGCTCATAAAGCTGTGCCAGGGGTCCCGCAATGACCTGTTGAGTTTATTTCTAGTTAATCTAATCTAAATAACACAGAACTTCATATCATGAATATATTTTGAGGGTCAAACCTATTTATGATACATTTGTGAACATCGTCAAAAAGAAAGCAGGTAAAAGTCCACTTGAACCTAACAGCCCTTAGGTCTATCACAGTTGAAACACTGTACTTTCTACAGCCAAGGCCATGTGTGAGAAACATGGCTAGTAATGTGTCCATGTCTCATGAACAGCCAGGTAGGAGGGAGCAATTGTAGCCCCCTCTCCAATTATCCCTTCTTCACTATTCATACTCTATACACACAACAATTATATTACAGTTTGCATGATATTAAAATATTTAGCCTCATGAAAGTCTGCTTAAGTTAATAGGAAAGACTCCTGTTTATTTCTAGGGCTCCAAAGCATTCTATAGAGAGATTCTCATACCAAAAACTCCCTTCCCTTACCATCTTTCTTGTAACACAGTATGCATGTTTTGAAAGTATAGAATTCCAGTAAGTTAAATATCTAGCAAAACATAAAAGACCAGCTGTGAGTATATAAAATCACTGTCAATTGTGATAAATGTCGTGACATCTTTGATAACAAGTGCATTGCTGCTTTATTTTAGCAATGGTATAAAATGATACTTTTCAGCTGGCAATAATGCTTCAACTAACGAGAAAGAGAGTAAAAGATAATTATAGGCACTGAATTGTTATTCAAGATTTAGTCTGTCAACAATAGTTTACTTGCAATTTTCTTTAACTAAAAATGAAACATTGGTAAAAGAACGTATTCTCTATTGCCTTCCTGTTTCTGTCTCTTATTAACAATGTCTGCAAGGGGAAAGATTCTGAAAAGCAATTTTTATTTCATGAATTCTGTTTTTTTAACATACAGGGACAGAGCCCCTTCCACAAAATTCTCAAGACAAGTCTATATATACCTTGTAATCTTCCCTGCAGAGCAAGATATGACCTAAACAGCAACTTTCTAGCAGTAACTGATACTATACAAATATGTATCATCCTAGACCTCTGCCATATGGAGATGGCTCCATTCCTGACAAGGAAGAATCAAGTCTGTCTAAAGTTCCAATAATCTTTTGTAAAGTTTCATGAATCATAAGCAGATGTCCCCTGTCTTTTGAACTTCCATCTGCTGTTATTGGCTGAAACACACTTGGATATTTTCTGTCAGAGTGTACAAACTCTTTTTTCAAGATCCTCTTATTTGCTTGGCATGCATGTTTAAGTAAAGCCCCAGGGAGGACAATTACTGTTAAGAGAATTTTTCTCTACTTCTCTACTTCTGGCATTTTTGAGGATTCCCTGAAATGTGACCCTATGGACCTGATTGAAGACTGCAACACTCAGGTCCAGACTTCAGGGGTGGAGCCCTGGAGAATATAAAAAGAACCCTGGAGCATAAAAAAGGAGCTGCATGCCCAGCATGAGGGGAACACATCCAGGACAAAGAAGAGCAGGTCTTAGAAGAATGAAGGAGAGCCCAGAAGCACCCCTGAAAACTTCTATCAGCAGGGAGCGTGGCACAGCTCCAGCGATGAGGCTCTCGGTGTGCAGCATGGCACATGGTGTCCAGACCCTGGGAGCTTCATGAGGCAGCTCAGGGCTGCAACCTCTGGCATGCAGCCAGATACATGGTGCACAGGGTGGTGCACAGAGTAGGACCTTTGGAGTGCTTGGGCAGCTCAGGTCCTCAACCTCTGGAGCGAGGCTGGGAGCTCGGTGCAGGAGGTGCTGCACAGGGGGTCTGGGTGCCGACCGAGCTTAGTGCTGCACAAGGCAGCCCAGGCCTGTGACCCATAGCAAATGGTTGAGTCCAGAGTGCCAGATAGTGATCAGGCTACTAAGCCAGAAGACAGGGCCAAGCCAGAGGCACCAGAAGCCCTGCATAGTGGAGCTCTGTTCCAGAGGCCAGCAACCCCCTCCACTCCCGAAGTCCACTGCAGGCGAGAGAGCAGCCTGGTGCACAAGACGAGGACTATCCTTCAGGCCTGGGATCAGTGAGTTGCAGGGAAAAGAGGATTCCCACAGGGGAGAAGAGTCCTCCCCCCCCCCACTCTCCGGTTACTTAAGGGCTCCTGAAAAGGGAGGTCCCACTGAGAGGGCCCCCCTAAAGTTACCAGCTTCTTTGTAGGGCTTGAGAAAAGCCCAAGGGCATTGGGGTTTCCCCTCAGGATTGAGTTTATCTTTGGGGTTTATCTGTTTCAGATCAGATACTTACCTGTATCTGGAGCACTGGTATAAAGTTTTATGTCATTTACCCAGGAGGTATTGTTTATGTTACACGTTTAGATATCTTATAAATATAGCCATTGTATATATGTTTATATCCATGTTCCTTTCCCTTGTGATAAGTCAATGTATAAATTTGAATATAGTTAAGTCCCCAATTGTCCTGGCCTGGTTTTATAGGGACGGAGGGAAACTGAGCAGTCTGCAGTTCCCACCCCACAGCATACCTGCCAGCTAACAATCTCCTTCAATTGGAGAAAGGGAATAAGCCAAGTTACCTGGGCTACAAATATACTACAGTCAATGGGGTTGCTAATTCCCCTTTTAACAGTTTTATCATTAGTCCCAGCCCCGTCCCCTTTAAGGGGAATGGGTAAGTTCATAGTCTGAGTTCACTCTGTGACTTAGGCCCTAAAATGGTTTGGCACTAAACTTAGTGTTACCTCACTTGAAAAAAAACTCTTTAGTCCACTGGCACTGTAAGTGTGCAAGTGGCTCTCAGGATATGCAACGCTGGGTAGGAACAGAGCAATGCTGGGTGGGAGCTCCTCCTTCCCCTACACTCCCACCACAACCTCTGTTGACACTTAATACAAGTTCAGTAAAGTAAACAACAACAGAAAATTGGGAAGCCACATGGTCCTCTCTCCTTCCCTTTAGTTCTGCAGTGTGGCAGCAAAGATCATGCTGCTAGAATGCAAGAAGATAAGAATTGCCAGGGCAGGCGCCCCAAGCACAGATACTTACCAATGAACTGGAAGGGGCCGGGGAGCAAGGTGCATTGAAGAACGCCACAGTTTATCAGCTCCTGCCAGTTCCGGTTGACTGGGCATGGGACAGCGAGCAACCAAGAACTGCATCCTGCTGCAACCTGAAGAAGAGAGGAAGAAAAAGAAAGTGAACTGGAGGTCAACCAGTAGATGCAGAGACAGCTCCATGAAAAAGAATTACAATACTGAAAAAAAGAACAGAAAAGACCACACTGGGATGGGTAAAGGGATGAAAGCCAGGAAGCTTTATCCCTTTGAGACTCGGAGGAGTCTCCACACTTACCTGAAGGGGAAGACTTGAAAAAAGGTGACTGACAAGACCCAGCGAAAAGCAATCCACACCACAACAAGCCGGCAGTGGAAGAAGACATCCAAACTGTGAGTGAGGGTACTGCAGACCAGGGTGTTTGTACAAATGGACACTCTGAACCCTGCAGCCCTCAAAGATACTTAAATGCTTAGCAGAGAGAGACTTATATATATACCCACCCTGTAACTGCCAGTGTAACAAGCATATTCTACAAGGATAGCAGTCAAGTACGGGGACTAGCTCCCTTCCTTCTTTTTTCTTAAGTACGCCAAGTCATGGCAGGAAAGATTGAATGGACAAGCTAGGCAAAAAGGAACTCTCCCATAAATCTCAGCTGGAACATCCGTAATACACCCACTCCAGGGAGCTCCACAACACATCACATGAATAGAGAGTCACATTGAGTAGGGACGCTCCTACATGCAGCATCTCGGAACTTCTGTGTCCTTTTGTGACCCCCTTGCAGTAGGTAACAGCCTCTCTTTGTCCTCACACTGGTTCCACAGGCTGCCAATCAGCATGCTCATCATCCAGCTACCAAATATCAGACTTCCCAGATGAGTCTCACCCCTGCTGTGAAGCTTCTCAGTGCTCTCCAGGGTTTCCCTGTGTTGCTAGGTTATGGACAACCCATCCAGGCTGGGCCAACCACTACCTGCTAGCTGCCCATTTGCATGCCATGGGGAGCAGCAGGGAGCGGGAGAGGGTAAGCAGGGGTTTCCTCCCCCTTCTTACCCTCACCCTGCTACAGTGATTTTTATCCCAAATTTTAAGAAACTAGCCTCAGGACTATTCCAGGCAATGCTCACTAAATATACAAATGAATATAGTTCTAAAACTAAGTAGTAGCTATTGATTTTCAAAAGCAGGTTGGATAGATACTTGGCTGGGCCGGTTTAGTTGGGGATGATCCTGCCTCGAGAAGGGGACTAGACTAGATTATTTGTGAGGTCCCTTCCAGCCCTACTTGTGATCCTATTATGAAAAATGAACTATCTGTCACTAATTTCAGGGTTGCTAATAACCTTTTATATGGCAACTGGGACTTTGTCCTAGATTTTGATCCCTGAAATTTGGTCACTTTACCTCACCCATATCCTCTTCTCTGACCAACACCTCACTACGGCCCTGCTACCAATGTTGGAAATATTAAAATAAACTGTCCATGTGTTCCTCTAGCAGCTAGATTATCTACTTAAACAATCTACTCTTTTTCTCTGCCTGTATACTATAAATCAAATACTAAGAAAGCAAAATCACATGGGTTCCCCTAATGGTGAGTTAAACTGCTTGTCAGAAAATGTGCCAGAAAGAAAATTAGTCACTTATGAAAGAAATAATATCTTGCTGCTACTTAAAATCTTATCTTTAACTCTGAAATAACTGATGCCCTGCCCACTATGAACCCTACATTCTTTCACCTCTTCCAGACTTACTGTCCTATAGTAAAAGTACTTTCTACAGTTGACTTGTTCATTCATTAGCTCCAGGAAGTCCCAGTTTATAATCTCCACAGAGGATAGTTTTCCTCTATGTAACTTCATCCAGTCATGTCTTATCAGCTGAACTCCAGTGACCATGGGGAATGTTGATCCTCTACACCACAGAGGAAGCTGAAACTTGGATGGGTCAGCTATTAGATGCCAGCCATAATTAGCATCGAGAACAGGGGAATAAGTACTCAGTCTAGATGAGAGAGAGAAAAAGTTAGGTTTGCTTAGGTAAACTGCTTTTTCAAACCAGTGGGACCTAATAACCTCCATTCTAGAAATCCCAAGGAATTGGTTTAGGAAATTGCAGAGCCACTGGCTATTATTAAAAAGCTTTGGTATTCAGGTGAGATCCCAGGAGACTGGAAAGGGTCAAATATAGTACTCATCCTAAAAAAAAGGGCAGGGACAGATAATTTAAAGCCAGTTGGTCTAACTTTGATACCTGAAAAACAGCTGAAGTTTATCATCAAGCCATCAATTTGTCAGGACCTAGAGAATAATAAGGTGGTAAATAGCAGCCAACGCTTCCATGATGATTCTCCTGGGTACCTTGTACGGTTGGATGTTATATACTACAGTAAGGCTTTTGACAGTGTCCCCCATCATATTTGTACAAGAATTCTAAGGAAATACCCTCTAGATGGAACTACTAAAAGGTGGAAATATTACTGGTTGGATAATTGTGTTTAAAGAGTACTTATCGATGACTCAATAACAAAGTGGGAGAGGGTATCAAGTGTAGTTCTCCATTGGTTTTTGCTGGGCCTGTTCAATATCTTCATTAATAATTTGGAGGATGGAATGGAGTGTATGCATAGACAATTTGTAGAGGATACCAAATCAGATGGCATAACAAGTACTTTAGAGCAAGGGTGGGCAAAATATGGTCCATAGCCCAGATGTGGCCTACCAGGCCAATCTATCTGGCCCACGGGGCCCCTAAGAAAGTTTTTAAAATTAATATTTATCTGCCTCTGATTGCCTGCAAAGGTTACAGGAGCCAGCAGCAGAAGGACCCAGAAGGAACTCAGCAGCAGAACCCAGTGGCAGCAGCAGCAATGCCCACCAGCCCTGCCCTACCCCCACCCCTAGCTGGAAGCTTCTGCCTTAGCTGAGGCTTCTGGCCTGTGATCCTGGGACTTTTCCTGCCTCCCTCTACCCAAGAGGGAAATTCAGGTAAGAATGGGTGGAGGTGGGGGCAGGAGAATCGCTGGTGCAGCAAAAGCCAGCCAGGCCCAGCTCGTACCACACAGTTGCCAGCTGGCCACCTCATGGTGCTCCCACTGCATTGCTCCCACTACAGTTTCTGCAGCTGGAACTGTATGGTGCCAGAGCTGCAGATGAGAAGCAGCAGACCAGTGGGAAATGGTGGTGGCTGGGAGGGAAGGAAGGAAAGCAGCAGGGGAAAGGCAGTGGGGGCAGGCATGGGGTGGAGGGGGAGGGGAGTGACAGTGGGTGGGAGCCAGCAGGGACCCGTGGGGCTGGGCTGTCTTCAGCCATGTTCTGTGGTTCTGGGGTTGCAGCCAGGAACAGTGTGATGCTAGGAGGTTTCTGGCTGTGCCACACCATGCCATCTGGGTCCCCGCACTTCCCAGCTTGCTACTGCTGCCTCCTCTACCATGGTGTGCCTGCAGCTCCCACACTCACAGCAGGGGAAGCCCTGCACTGGAGCCAGCTTCTTTCCCTGCCTCCTGCTACACAGGTGCCCACACTGCCTGGACTCTACCTGGAGTAGACGGGGCCCTGTACCCTGCTTCCCTGCAGAGTCCAGCATGGGGCTTCCCCCGTGGGAGCATGGGAGCTACAGACCTGTGGCACGGATCCCCCATCATAGCTGTGGCCAGGCAGGCTGCTCTCCTCACCTCTGCACAGCACGGCCTGGAGCTGTGCCCTGTTGGGTGCCAAAGCCTGCGCCAAGCACAAGCTCCCTGAGCCCTCCCACCTGCCATTGCTGCCGGCAGCAGGGGCTGTGTACCATGTAGGGGTGTGTGGAGGGAAACCTGCATCCCACAAACCTCACACACCCACATCCACCCCTACAACTCCCACTGACATCTATACAAACCCCAACATATCCTATGCGTCTACAAGCACCCCCATACACAACCCACACAAACACTCCCCCTACACAATATAAAAGAGTGAGACTTTATGTCTGAGTTATTATGCAATCCCTTCTATATACAGTACACCAACACAAATAATGGCAAATAGTTTTTTATAATAAAATTAAAATATTTTATAGTGTGTGTATGATTTGTTTTTTTCTGGTTCTAAAATGGCAAACCTCCCT
>NW_017728906.1:189480445-189506580 GCF_001723895.1 Crocodylus porosus
CAAAACTTAAAAATTTAGGAATACAGTTTGGTTCAACAGTTGGGGATATTCATTAGGAGCATTTGAAATGAACTCTGTAACACTGGGCTGGATAACCCATGAATGCCTTCCAACACTTCCAGCCTCACATAGAACTCCTACAGTTAGATACTGAAAAAAAATGTATGCAAAAATAACATGATTTTTTATGGCTCAGTTCTTTATTAAATATTCTACAACAGTCTAAACTATCCCTTCATAGAAAGTAGATGAAGAATATCACTGGAATGCATCTACCTAACTTAAAGAAAAAAACTGAAATAAACGGCAAGTATCCCTGATATGGATTAATACCAGCTGCTTAAAAGTCAGAGAAATATATAACTAATAAAATTATTCTGTCCTTCAGGCACTGGCTGATTCCTTAACATTGATAAAAGGGAAAAATAATACTCCATTCTCTCTACTGACTTGATGGGAGAGAAAGCAGGTGTGCTGCCATGAGTTCTGAATAATGTTAGCATTTCTTTTCTCCAGCATTAGAACTATTTTTATTATAGGGACTTTTATGCAAGCTTTCAAGGCTACTGCATTTATGAAAATGTGCTAGTACAAAAGAACCATGGATTGCAGTTTTCTCTAGGGAAGAAAAACTGATTGGAAACCCTTTGTATCTAGTTGGCACAATAGACAAGAGCATTTTATAAAATCTGCAGATAATGGGAAGAAATTGCTGCTAGAACAACAATGCCGCATTTGATAGGCAGAAAACTGAATGAATTGATCTGAAATGTTTTTTGTCTCAGTATTCCAAAATAAATACAAGATAATACCCCATTTTCAAATTATTTCAGGAAAATAGCAGCGGCAAGAATTGCATATTTATCATACTTTTATGAAAGAACTAATTCTTCAATATAAACATAGAGTGGTGTAGGCTATACATACACACAGAATAAAATACTCATAAGAGATTCATTTTATAAGTGCAACTGATTGTGTGGCAAGACTTACAGCCAAAAAACTCTGTTAAAGCAGTACAGAGACTAACCACAAGATGATAACCTGTTGGGATAAAATATTCAAATCCACGTGTATTCCAAAAGAAAAAGAAAAAGACAGGTTGCATCTATAAAGACATATACTTAGCAGGGCAAAAAACCATTTGGGTATGTAGCTTGTACTTTGTATGTGCAATTTTTTTTCACTCAGAACAAGTGCTTCTGGTGGATGACATACCTCTTCTAATCTGAGTAATAAGCAAGGATCCTAATTTTGTCTCATTTAAAAAAATCTCCAGTTTTCAGAAAGAAAAAAAAGTAAACCCAAATCCACATTTTTCCATGATTAAAATGGTACACCACTATATATAAATCTATATATTAGTGGTGTTTAGTTTTAATTATGGGAAAATGTGGATTTGGGGTTACTTTTTTCTTTCTGAATTTGGGGATTTTTTTAAATGAGAGAAAACCAGGATCCCTGGTGATAAGACAGTCTGTCTCTTTAAGAAGGAACAGTCATCCCAGTTGAGAAGCCCACTGCAAGGTGTTAGGATAAGCAGGGAGTGCCCCACTGTGAGCTTTCAAAGCTCCCAGAAGAGTAAGCGCAGGAAAACAGGAAGCAAGCAGTGAGTGAAACAGTGTATTTCAAGGAAGGGCCAGGCTATTGAACTGGAGTCAGAGCAAAAGGGACCCCCTCTTCATGTCTAGGACAGGGCAGAATAATTTGGTTTTGTTTCTTTCTTTAAAAGACTGTGCTTTGCTTGGGAAGACTGGCTGAAGAAGTCCCCACAGAGCAAACCCACCTGCAGAAGCCAGCAGGCTAAGCAACTCACTTAGACTCAGATTTACAGATTTACCTCTTAGGGTATGTCCACACATGCAGGCACATGCTCTCACAGCAGCTCAAATAGGAGTGGCACAAATTTGTGCTGGGGATTTTTCCCTCAGGGCACATGCCTGGACATGCCCTTTGGTGTGGGGCAAGTTTGCCACTTGGGGCAAAATGGCCCTGCCTAACTCCTGCTGGATCTGCAGCCAGGGGGAGTTAGAGCCTGTATAAAAGCTGCCTTGGCAAGAAGCTCAGGGCTACTTGTTCTTAGCAGCTTCTGGGGCCCAGCCAATTGGTACCTGGGGATGCTACCCCTTGTGCCAGCTGGACTGCTGAAGCAGCCCTAACCTAGGGTTCCCTTCACCTTCTACGCACTGCAACAGTCTGGCAGTGGGGCTGCTACCTGGATATGACCTGCTGCCGCCTGCGACAGCATGTGTCCCCAAGGCTGCACACCTGCCAGACATGGATGGGGACCGTACAGCTTCAGCAGAGGCATCTGCATCTCTGGGCAAGCTGCCAATGGGCTGTGGCTGCACAGTTGGTCTTTGTGCGGCACTGCTATGACCCCACCCTGCCATCTGGGCAGCTATCGCCTGGAAGAAGTTCTCAGCATGGTGGCCTGCTTTGAACTGTCAAAGCATGTCTGCCAGGAGGACAGCTACCTCATTTGCCCTCCAGCTGGGTCCTGGGTGCCAGCCCCAAGCAGGTTCCTTTGCCTGAGTCCTGCCACTTGCCTTACTAGCAGGAATCCTGATGTTCCCTATTTAAAAACTGCAAATTCCATGATAAACAAATCCCAAATTCACTCTTTAAGAGACCCCAAAATCCATGTTCTTTCACAATTAAAACAAAAGACCACTCTCTCTCTCACTTTTGCTATCTCTCTCTCTCTCTCTCTATACATATATATAGAGAGAGAGAGCGCAAGAGAGAGATCAGTTGGGCAATGCTACATTGATATAGTTACAATTTTAACGCAATTTGGAATCCTATCAGTGTCTCTATCATAATAAAATAAATTCTAAACATCTTTATGCTTTGATGTTTGCTTTTGATTTTCTTATCATAGAAAAATTAGAGCTCCCCCTGATGTCTTCACTAACCAGAATGTGGGGACAGCTGCCCCTGCAGCCACAGCTCCTGCCAGCAGGTCTCATCCTGTCTGGCAGCTGGGCATGCTGGGTGTGTGATAGGGGGATGTGAGGTTTGCAGGAGGGGGGTGGGAAGGGGTGTGGGTGGGTGTGGAGGTATGTGGGTTGGTGTGGGGGGATGTGGGGTGTGTGGGTGGGTACAGGAGATGTGGGGTTTGCAGGGGAGATGGGGGATGTGAGGGGAGTGGGAGTAGTGTGGGGTATATAGGTGTGTGTGTGGGGTACGTGGGGTTTGTATGGAGGATGTGGGGTTTGCAGGGGGGCTACCACATGCCCCCCTCCCCCCCACCACCTCTGCAGTACACAGCTCTTGGCTGTGCACAGCTGTCAGCTCAAATCGACCCACCTGGCATGGCCTGTTAGCATGACTTTGGACAGGACTGGGGCCTGTGGCTCCTGTCCAAAGGTATGAACTAGCTGGGTGTGTCGAGTTGGGCCAGGCCAGGTCATGTCAAGCCAGACCCATTCTCCATGAGGGTCAATAAGCAATAAGCTGGAACAAGCTCAGTCTGTTACCCATTTTGTGTATTAATGACTACAACATAGCATCTGACAAAATAGGCTGTTGCCTATGAAAGCTCATGCCTTTTTGACTCAGTTAGTCTTCAAGGGCATGCGTCAGAACAGACTCAATTAACTGAGTCTGCTGGAGCATGCTAATTAGCACTGCAGCAGCCTCCACATCATGTGTATTCAGCATTCCCATGCTTCAAAATGGTGGCAGGGACACTTTAACTAAAGCTCATTGAACAAATTTTGAAGCATAGGATGCTGAATGTACATGGCACTGAGGGCACTTTAATTATAGCAGCTCTTGGAGCCACTCCAATTAAATCTCCCATGCTCTTGCCCCTGGAGCACCTGTAAAAATGCCCCAAGGTGCCAATCTTCCCTGCCTTCTTCAGAGACTGTCACCTGTGTTGCATTTTCACACATATTGCATGTATTTTCCTACTATACTTATGCAGTTTTTGTACTAGGCTAAGCTCTTTACCAAATATAGAAAAATCTTTGTTCAGGCCCTGAAGAAATTACTATCTATAGAGGCTTTATTCAAAATGAGTCCCCTACCTGGATCTGATCCTGCTGCCCATACCCATGCTTCAAATTTCACCTTTGATTCCTTAATATTAAATCAGCATTTCTTCACCTGAGGAAAGAAGGGCTGAATTGGTTAGATAATATTTGTATGGACTGTGCATAACATTTCAATTCCCCAAGGTCCAAATCCTATTTCACCTCTACATCTGTCCCATAGCCAATGCAAAAAACCATGAATATTGCCTTAGAACTTCAATGTAAATCCTAAGAGGGTTCTTCTTCCTCCCTGCAGTTGCTAGTCATATTTTTTCTCCAACTAAAGATCTGAGGATTTAGGCAAAATTGATGTGCTTCCCAGGGGGATTAAAACCACTGTAGAGCATAGGGGGAGGTAGGCACCTCAGCAGAGCATTTCAGTTACTCTGAAAGGCTAAAATACTGATGCATAAGGAACCTATACAGGGTAGAAGAGAATTGTGTTTTATGATTTAGATGTCTAAAAGCTATGAGTCTTAGAGGAGGGTTAGGAAGCAATATGATAGAGGGACTTCCCTTATTTTCTTATTGTGGTTCTATTAAATTAAGTGTTGTGTTTGTTGTGGGGAGGGGCAGTATCTGTGACTTTTCAGAAACAGCTACAGCCTCTCTGTAGAAAACAGGGTTGTGGGGTTGGAAACGACATAGGGAGAGGGTTGGGGGATCCCTAGGTGAGAAGCAGGGGAGTGGGTGACCATTCAGTTAAGGGATGAAGAATGGAAAGCGGAGGTAAATGAAGTATGGGAAGCATGGTTGGGTAGGGCTGACGGGTTTGCTGTCCTGGGTGATTGGCTGGGAATTGGGAGTAGATGGCCCAGGTAGGGTTTTAAGTTCTGGGTTTTCGTTTAGGGAGCCTGTAGTTGTTTCATATCATATGGGTTGTTTTGCCTTTTATTGTAAGCCACCTTGACTCTTCTTGGGGAGGGTGGCATATAAATCAAATGGAAAAATAAATAAATACATACATACATATATACATGCTATTTCTTTTTTAAGATTAAGTTGTTACCAAGCATTTTTAGTTGTTTGTCCAAAACACAGCATATCCACCACAAATAACAGAGTTACATTCATATCTTTGAGCTCGTCTTGGGGGGACAATTAATAATTTAGACTGTCTCTCTTCTTTTCTTTAGCATATTGTGAGAGTGGACACACACATTTGAAGCCATTACAAAAGGGAACATTTCAAAAGAGCAGCAGCTGTTACACTCTAATTGTTATGTGAGGACACTGGTAACAATACAAATGTTCTCAGCAAAATCGCTCCAGTTTTACTACTGCTTCATCGAGTGCTAAAGATGAAGCAATTTTAGGTTTACTACTTTTCTCAGCTTGTCCATGTATAGCAGTTAGAACCTATCAGAAACAGCCCTTTTGAAGTGTTCCCCTTTTGAAATGGCTCCAAATGTATGTGGGACTGCACCCAGGTCTAATCCTTCAGACAATTATTTGGCAGTCAACACATTCATGCATGTACCTGTTAGTAAAACAATGCTTTCATGTGTGAAAAAAAAATCTAGGACATGCTATTTCCCTTTCCCATACTCAGACCCAGGCAGAGCCAGCCTTAGGCGTGAGTGGTGTGGGCAATCTCCCAGGGCATCATGGTCAGGAGGGTGCCACACACACACACACCTTCTACCCTGCCCCACTGCTAGCGCTGGGGCAGGGGGGACTTTGGTGGCAGCTAATCCTTGGGGGCCTGGGCAGTGAGGCCCTCCCCCTCCCTCCTCCTCCCACCAGGGCAGCAGGATTAAAAGCTCTGGGGCAGTGGTGGTGGTGGGCAATACCAGGTAGCATGATAGGCCAGGAGGAGGGTGCTGAGGCCAGGGCCAAGGGCAAGGTGGCATGGTAGTGCTGTCCCAGCTTCTTTCTTTGCCAAGTGCTTTGCCATCACTGATATTCTGGGGCTGAAGGCCAAGTCTGCAGTGCCCCCGCCCCCCGCCACGGCAACCACTACCAACGGTGAGACCATGGGCAACTTGGAGGTGCTGGGTGGTGGCGCCTGCTGCTGGGGCTGGGCTTCCTGTGCAGGCAGCTCTGCCTGCTCCTACTGCCCACCTCCTGCCCTTCCTGCCCCCCACACTGAGCCCCTGCTGCCCACAGCCCCACTGCCTGGTATCAGGCCAGCATCTCAGCCGAATGGACATACATTGCCCTGCAAAAGCCTATGGGGTCCCCTGCCACCTGCAGCCACTGGGGCATGTGTGCCCTTCACATACTCGTACTCCCCCCAACAAACACCTACAGGCACCCCCACCCACACACACACACACACACACACACACACACTCATACATACACCCCACACACAGCACCAGTGACCTGGTGGGGGGGTGCCCAGAGAGGGCACCAGAGGGGGAGGTCCTGGGGCAGGGGGTAAAATACAAGTTCACTCAAGGTACCATTTTCCCCAAGGGTGGCTCTAGACCCAGGTTCTGTAACTGTTTAAAAAGTAGTTTTATTTCAAAATGTAGCCATGTCAAAACCACTTTTCCTTAGTTAACAGATGTGTTCCCTGCATGTGTTCATTTTTATCTGATGGCATTCATGACAAAAATGACTTTGCTTCACCTTTGGAAGCCCTGCAGAGCATGCAAGGACAGTGGTGTCCAACCTTTTCTCCTTGTGGGCTCGATGGGGGAGGGGGGCAGGTCCCTCCATGGGCCAGATCCTGCTGGTGGACCCAATCCAGTGAACGGGACAGGCATGACTGGAGGTCTGATCTGGCTGTGTGGAAACAGCCCAGCCTGGGCCTGACCCTACCACACACAACTTGGAAATTGTGTGGTGTGAATTGCCACCACACCCCCACCGCCAAATTTCCTGATCCATGGAGAGCTCCCTGGGCCAAATGCCATGGCTCCGCAGGCTGGATTTGACCTGCTGGCCAGAGGTTGAGCACCCTTGTACTAGGAAATACAAGGTAAGCAAAAATCTATTAATTCTGGAGTATCAGCATTACTAATTACATTCCAGTCAGATGCATCTGGTTGCCTGAGACTTTAATTTGAGATTGTGTGGATGTCAGGGGTGTTTGATATATCCTGGAAAATATTTTTTTTCCTGCTGAATATGTACAAGAAGGAAGAACTCTGCTGCATTCTCAAATCACTGACTGATTCTGCAGGGCTGACAGCTAGGAAATCCCCATTGCTCTTCTTTTTAACTTGTAAATTTGCAGTGTTGCCAAGTCTTAAGCCTCACAATACTTAGAGCTCAGATTATGACATTAAATTTCCACCTTCCCCTGTCCAGGGAACCAAGCCAGTTCTCTACACATGACTGATGGCAGCTGTGAAAGGGACCCTCTCTCCCCAGCAGTGTCTAGGCCAAGCTGCAGTGAGTGCAGGATGGAGTCTTAGAGCAATTCAAAGGCAAAAGAAGTAAAGACTCAGCCTCCGTGATACTCGTTGGTGCAGCCTTACTTCTAGCTCTCATATAGTGACTGGAATGAGAAGATGACAACAAGAAAAGAACTAAGCTCAGAAAGAAGGAAAATAAAAAGCTTCTCAAAGTATGAAAATATATTTAAATGCTGGACAAAATGTGTTCTTTAAATGGAAAGCTCTTTTGGGCCAGGGGCCACCTTCTTGTTTTGCCTTTGCTTCATAACATTGTGATCTTGGTTCATGATTGTTACCGCTAGCACTATTACAAACAGCAATTACCAGAAATGAACAGAGAGACACACATGTAGCCTCTATTAAACACAGCATCCTGCAGAAAATTAATTCATATTTAAAGTTTGTTTGCTTTTAAATCAGTTTGTGCCTAAAACGATTGGATATATTCTTTGAGATGTACATTGCAGAAGATCCATATTTTAAAATAGTCACTTTAAAGTTAACTTTGAGATGGTGACAAATCTGCAGGCATTTATGTGATATGGCATCAGCAACAGAGACTGTTTGGTTGTTATAGCAACCGGCATTCTGTGATGACTTCATGAGTAGAAGTGGGTGACATACTACTGCTGAAAACAGAGAAAGTTAGGAATGAAGGACAGATGTCCAGACTTGAATGGAAAATCCCAAAATTAGACAAACTGGAGAAAAACCCCTAAATGAGAAAATCCCTAAATAGGACAAACTGGAGAAAAAAGCACAACCAGATGTTTATTTCACTTACACAAAAAATTTTATAAAAAGCCCACATTTTTGCCTTGAAAAAGAGTGCCTTGCCCTTGAAAACTTATCTGTCTTAACTTCTCCCAGCCATGTAGCTGGCTCAGTAAAAGATATCACCTTCCATATTTCCTGGACCATCATGGATACAACATCACCCCAGCACTACCACATGGAAATAAGTTTTTTCACAGTCTTCTCATTAAATCTGACTGACAAGAAAACATTCTTCCTAAGGTAATCCATCTTTGAAAGGGCTACCTTCCATTCTGAGACTACTGCTATGATCTTTGCCTGACCCCAGAAGGGTTCAGTTTCTAAATTTCAGGAATTAGGTACCCATATCAGATGACTATGAAATAATGAGTTCATATTAAAAATGCAATACATTAAAAATGCAGTAAGTTCAACTATTGGCTAAAAAGTCATAATGTTGATTCTTAGGTAGGGACCAGGCAGAAAGTATATGCGTAGTGTCAAATAACATCATTGGCTATCCCACTGCTTCTGAAAGACTCCATCACTGAGGGTGTTATTTCTTAAGTCAGTCTAATCCTAGATCTGTTATCTGCTTGATTACAGATGACAAATCTCAATTTTCTTGTCAAATCACTGTTTGGAGCAGAGCTAAAAAAAAATAACACATACCATTCTCACCTGATTATGCTCAAATTAGAGAAACAGTACACTTGTTCTTGTTCCCATAAATATTTTGGTGACAAGGAGGTGAACAATTAGCCCCAAATCACCATTTTTAAAGTGCATTAAGGTCATGCACATGTAGATGTGTGCCCTAATGTGCCCTACATTTAGGCTAATATGCCTTAAAGCATCTCATGTAGATGTGCCCAGAGTAGGATACTGGGGCCAGTACTGACTCCAGAGAGAATCTGTTCCTCAGAGAGTTACCCACGTGCCCAGGCTACAGCTCAGATCCATTGTTGATCAAATCAGGTATCAGATTCCAAATGATGTGAACCAAGCAGACTAATATAAAGTTTGGCTAATATAAAGCATAATGTTTTGCTAATTGGCCAGGAGACCTTATGCATACATGCATACTCATCAGAATATAAATGCACAATTGATGACAGTCCTCCATTATTCTAAAAAAAAATGTCCTGATGCAGGAGGTCCCCTGGTAGGACATAGGGCTGGAGGTTTGATACAGTCAACACCAGCCCCTTGACAGATTCCTGCTTGCTCACTTCTGATAAAATCAGAGCCAAACTTATCCTGGTAGCACTCCACTTCAGGCTACTGTTAATAGGTAGGGCCTGGTTTAAATCGCAATTTTGCATTTTTGTGAAAATCATGAAATTAAGTGGTTAAGTGATTTAACAAAAATGCGATTTGCAAGGAAATGCCACAACATGGCTGCCTGCTGGGGAGTTCTCCAGCAAGTGGCCATATCACATGGAATTTCCTTGCAAAAAGCAAAAATTGGAGCTGTGGAGGTGGCAGTACCCACTCCCTGCCTACACCTGCCCCAGCTAGTGCCAGCAGCAGTGGTGCATCACCAGGCAGGGCCAAGCAGGCAGTGGGAGGGAGGTGCTTTGCACTGCCCAGCGGGACTCCTATGTGCAGAGCAGAGCTGGGAGCAGAAGTGGGGTCAGTGGCAAGCAAGGCTGAGAGGCAGCACTCCCCTGTGTGCAAGTGATGCTGCCCATGCTCCAGCTCCTCCCACCCCCCTCACAACCCTTTGCTGACTGTGAACTGCAGACTCTGCCAGGCTGCCACAGCCATAATGCTGGGTGAATTCAGTTGGGCTTGGGCCTCCTGCACGTGCACGCTGCTGCTTGCACTCCAGCTCCCACTGCCCACCTCACAATCCTTTGTTGGCTGCAGGCAGTGAGAACCGCCAAGCCTCCATGATGCCAAGTGAGTTCAGCTGGGCTGGGGTCTGCCAGGCACTGGGTGTTATGCCAGATGAGTTCACCCCCCTGCCCCCAGTCCTAGTATTGTGGCCTGATCATGGGTGGGAGGGAGAGCAGCACAGTGATCTGGGTATGAAAATGGTGGCACCTGCCATGATTGGGCCATGCTAATAGTGAGCTTGGCCCATGATTTAAACCAGGCCCTAGTTATATTCCGTGTCACAAGAGGTCAACCAGGATATTAACCAAACATAATTCACCCCCCAAAACATGCACATATAGATTACTAAGGAATGGTGGGACCACTACATATTATCATCAGGATTCCTTAAGCACTCTGAGAGCGTGCATCGCTTACATACAAAACAGCTTCCTGTCTTATGTCCCAGAGAGACTTCTCCTCTGAGAAAGTCAGCCCTTGTTCTGCCTAAAGCTAGGATTTATAACAAACCAAATCAAAGTGCAGTTTCCAAATATGAATAGCAAAGATTAGTTTTAACATCACTGAATAAATCTGGGCTAATTAGAAATAAAAAAGGACTAAATATATTCAAATTGAGAAACAAAAATCACAAAGTATAATGGTGACTTATTCATGTTATGGTAAAGAAATAATTTATATAGGAAAACAGTACACTTTTGATATCCTCACCACCCCCTGCTCCTCCTGATATAGACCATATTTGCATTTTTTGCTTCCAGGCTGGGGAGGGAGCTAGATGCAAGATACTTTGTATGAAGCAAATGCAAACACTCTGCTAGTTATCAACTAGAAAAGAAAAGGAGTCTAGAAAAGAAAAAGAGTCACAAACTTTCCAGGCATTAGAGATACGGAAAAACCATACTATTCGTGGGTTTGGCATTCACTATTTCAAATATTTGCAAATGCCAAACCCGCTTCTTAAATACGCTTAAAGGAGCTCCTTGGGAGCTCTGTGCTTGCTGCTGCCATCACGCTCCTACCATCGCCAGAGCAGCCAGGCCCCCTCCCCAGCTGCCGGGGGTACCGAGTTCATGAACTCAGTGCCTTATTCATGGATTTTGCCAGTTGCAAGGGATACAAGAACATATCCCCACAAATGGCAAGGGTCGCCTGTACTCTAAGAATGAATACAAGGATGCAAGTGAACATATATATGGGGAATATCAAGATAATATGGACTGGGAGCAGTTGTTAATGATATTCAAAGTAAAACAGAATGTTCCCCAGATGCTTTCATCTTCTGAGGCCTAACAAAAAAATTGAATAGACATCTATTAGAAAAACACTTATGAGCCCGCATGAATATTTAGCTTTCTTGCCTCAGTATGGATGTCATTTTTAGGATACACTGTAAGACTTGATTGGCACACCTGTAAAAGAATCACTTAGACTTCAACCAGAAAGTCACCTCAAGACATCAGCACGTTACATATGAAGACAATAGGTGTAGAAAGAACAATGTTAATAAAAATTGCCCTTTTCTGAATAATAGGGTAAGAACTGAGTGTATGTTCATGCTGCACACATGACAGAATATATTTTGTTCTGCCGTCAATCCAAATAAATATTACCCCTTCAAGAGACATACAACAACCATCTCTGAATACAAATATTTATAAAAGAGGATAGGGAAATGCCTGAGAACTACTGTCATCTTTTCTTCATTTAAAGGGATGTAGATCCTGGTAGAAAGTCTGGTTCTGAGAAAGCAAAATGAAATGCTATGCATCTTTTTTACTGAAGTATACACCACTAAAAAAGAGTAAGTTCAGTGCATAAGGAATCTGATACATATGCTCTTCATTTCATTGCAGCAACCATATGCTTTCACTTCCTAAGAACTTTGGAAAGGAACAGAGTGATATGAATATACAGTAAAAGCTTTGTTATTTAGCATGAGTGGGGTAACGGAGGTGCTAGTTATCTAAAAATTCCAGTTATCTGGGCTTGCCCATGGTGGCGGTGGCAGCATGGGGTGGTGGATGGTGGCAGCTGCCACCACATGCAAACTCAACCCCTCTCCCCTCCCTCACATCCAGCCAGCCAGGGGGTACCTGTGTGGCTTGCAGACAGGAGCCACTGCCCTCACCCCCACAACGCCTGGCCCATCTCAAGAAATACTGCGCATGCCGCATAGATTTAGTAAAATTTCCAGTTGCTAAAGCGAGGTTTTGTATTAGGGGGATATTGGATATTATAATACAGTTAATAGAGTATTCTGGTTAGTAAAATGCTGGTTAACACAGCTTTTACTTTAGTGGGAAAGAAAACACAGTCATGAATACATCAAAGCACTGAGTTTTCAGCCATAAGTATAGAGTCCATTAGCAAAACAGACCTGAAGCTTTGAGCTCTACTTGGCTTTTTCAATATTAATACTTGGTAAAAAGTTGAAAACTACCTTTCAGGCACCAAAAATAACCAAAGCTCCTAGCATAAATAAAAGCATCCCCCGAGGCAAGGCAGAAACCGCAATATAGCCTGGATCAGAGTAATGAAATGTCTGATATTTTCACACTTTATCTGAAACAATGCAGACTGAAAGAAGGCTATTTTAAAGGGATTCACACTGTTTTCTTAGTAAAACTGCACTAAAACTTGAGGACAGACTGCTGCGCATAAATAAGTTTGGGATTTGGTTTCTTCACTTCATTTATAATATCTCACCCAAAAGAAACTCATGTTCTCTCATGCTCGCTGCTTGCTAATCATAGGCTGAACAGGGAAAAATTGGTGGTGGATGTAGAAGTGGATGGCAACTTGGGCAGCAGTGACCACAAGATCATTGAGTTCAGGATCTTGACAAAAGGAAGGATGGAGAGCAGCAGAGTAAGCACTCTGGGCTTCAGAAAAGCAGACTTGGAGTCGCTCGGGGAATTGATAGGCAGGATCCCCTGGGAGGCCAGTCTGAGCTGGAAAGGAGTCAGGAGAGTTGGTTGTATTTTAAAGAAACCTTACTGAGGGTGCAGCAACAAACCATATGGATGTACAGGATAAAGAGCAAATGTGACCAGCTTGGCTTAGCAGTGAGCTTAAACACAAAAAGGAAGCTTACAAGAAGTGGAAGCCTGGACAAACAACTTGGGAGGAGTATAAGAATACTGCTCAGGTGTGTAGGGATGAAGTCAGGATGGCCAAAGTGCAATTGGAGTTGCAGCTAGCAAGGGATGTGAAGAATAACAAGAAAGGTTTCTACAAATATGTCAGCAGTAAGAAGAAGGTCTGGGAAAGTGTGGATCCTTTACTGAATGGGGGACCAACTCAGTGACAGATGAGGCAAAGGCTGAAATGTCTTTTTCATCTTAGTCTTCACAGGCAAGGTCAGCTCCCAGACTACTGCACTGGGCAGCACAGTTTGAGGAGAAGGTGAGCAGCCCTCAGTGGTGAAAGAACAGGTTAGGGACTATTTAGAGAAGCTGACTGTGTACAAGTCCATGAGGCTGGATGCAATGCATCCAGGGGTGCTAAAGAAGTTGACTGATCTTAATTACAGAGCCACTGGCCATTAACTTTGAAGACTCCTGGCGATTGGGTGAGGTCCCAGATGATTTGAAAAGAGCAAATAAGAAAGGGAAGAAGGAGGATCTAGGGAACTACAGGCCAGTCAGCCTCACCTCAGTCCCCAGAAAAATCATGGAGCAGATCCTCATAGAATCTATTTCAAAGCACTTAGAGGAAAAGAAAGTGATCAGGAGCAGTCAGCATGGATTCACCATGATCAAGTCATGCCTGACCAACCTGATTGCCTTCTATGACAAGATGAGTGGCCCTGTGGATATGGGGAAAGCAGTGGACACGATATACTTTGACTTTAGCTTTCTTGCAAGCAAGCTGAGGAAGTATGGGTTGGATGAATGGACTATAAGTTGGATAGAAATCTGACTGGATTGTCGGGCTCAATAGGTAGTTCAATGTCTAGCTGGCAGCTACTATTAAGTGAAGTGCCCCAGGGGTCAGTCCTGAGGCCTGTTTTGTTCAATATCTTCACTGATGACCTAGAAGATGGGATGGATTGCACTGTCAGCAAGTTTGCTGATGACACCAAGCTAACAAGGGTGTGGTAGATTCACTGGAGGGTAGGGCTAGGATTCAGAGAGACCCCGACAAATTGGAGGATTGAGCCAAAAGGAATCTCATGAGGTTCAACAAGAAAAAGTGCAAAGTCTTGCACTTAGGATGGAAGAATCCCATGTACCAGTACAGGCTGGGAGCTGATTGGTTAAGCAGCAGCAATGCAGAAAAGAATCTGGGTGTTACAGTGGACAATAAGCTGGATATGAGTCAATGGTGTGGCCTTGTTGTCAAGAAAGCTAACAGCATGCTGGGCTGCATTAATAGATGCATTGCCAGCGGATCAAAGGAAGTAATTATTCTGCTCTATCCTGCATTGGTGAGGCCAAATATTTCTACAGTTCTAAGATCCTCTGCCACAGAAGCAAACGCTCATAGAGCTTGTGAGTACACTTGTTCTGGAATGAGGGATTCTTCCAACATGATAAAAGTGTGTGTGTTCTTATGTAGCCTGAAGACACTTATTAACAAAAGAGAGTGATATCCACTTGCCTGCATCTTTGCAGAAGGTGAGGAGTGCTAGGAACATACTGAACTAAGAACAAATTTAAAAATAGCCCAGGCATTCTGCTTTATTGACTGAATCATACAAATAATAACTGGCTGTACTTGCAGGTGGGTTTGGTTTTTTTGATGAATGTCTCTTGTGGGTCTCTTTCTAGTATGGATGGATTTTTTTCCCCAGAATCATTATTGCCTTTGAAATCTTTGTTTTAGCTATAAAGATGGTACAGATGCAAAGTGTAACTGCTCTTTCTGAAAAGCTTTCTTAGAAATGGCTGCAAGTGCATGTTGAGACCATGGCAGAACAGATCCCCAAGTCCCCCTCCCACGACACAAGACTGCTTCAAATCAAAGGAAAAAGAACAGCCTGCGAGAATCTGATTTTGAAAAGACTCTGGGGACATATAACAGAAATGTTTATTTTTTCGTACTTTATGGGAAGTAATGCAGACTATGGTGAAAGATGGTTCTGATCTAACAATACATAAAAATAATAGACTCTTTCCCAGTAAATCTCTGATCAAAAACTGAGGAGACTCCAATGTGTAAATAAGTACATAATATGAACTTTTCACTTTTCTGGAAGGAGTCAGGAAAGATTTCACCCCAAAGGAAACAGATGTGAGGAACAAAGGCTCAGTTCTACTAATGGAATGTGATCGAGGAAAAATAAAAAATTGGTTGCAGACTTTAGAAACAATAAATGTTTTCAGGAGATAAGAAGATAACTATAGAAGATGAGCCTATGTGTCAAAAATCATATCCAACTTGTACAAGTTATGCAGGTACTTAGAGACCTAAAGCTTCCACCTGATCTGGAATGATGGTACAGTACTAAAGTACTAAAGATGGTAGCAGTACTTCTCTTATCATATCTCCTTGCAAACTTAGAAATGAAAGAGAGAACACTATTCCCTCAGATATAAGATAAAGACTACCATGATATGGACCTATTGAAGGAAATACACATCAGCATGACATTTTTTTTTTTATTTTGCCTATGGGTCATTCTGTGTCAGATAACACCACAAATCTTGATACCTTCTTCTTCTACAGAAATGCACGGATGACCTTTTGCCAAAAAAACAGTTACCATAGATCCTTATATTTTGTCTTCAGTGATGCTACATATCTTTGAGAACTGATGACAACAGTAATTGTCATATCTGAAAAACAAAATTTCAAGCAATGAGGGGAAGTATATGCTGATAAAGAATGTTTTACATTCATCTCCAACCACAACAGAAAACCATAATTCAAAAGGTATGCAACATAAGAATCCGACTCTCTTGAAGTTGCAAGGACTCGTATCATGCTTTCCTCAATGGGAGGAAAGTAGAACATAATTTACTGCCTGCCTTGATGCAACAAAAAAGACTATCAACCTCTCCTAGCAGAACCATTAGGGAAATTTGCAGTGTGACTCCAGTGTATAAAGAAATGTCATATATCTGGACTTTTTCTCTACTGTGACAGAAGAAAAATCACCTGCCAAAGAGAAATGATCTGTCAAATCCATTTGCTTAATATTAGAAATGGACAAGTATTTGATCTAGGGTTAAAAAAATCTTGTCACAAACTTCGGAGATGTAATAGACTTCACAAGTAAGAAGACAGCTGTATCTGAAAAAAACTAGGATCTAATCTTGTACAAACCATTGAAATAGCTAATGACTCCACTGTTCCTGGAACGGAGAACAACATAAAGCTTATGGTAAAGGTAGCTGTCTTACTATACAGACTGCATACAGTTCTTAAGCAGCTTCAAAACAAGAAGAGAGAGTGTGGGAGCTGCTGCCTTTACTTCTTGAAGAAGACAAGTGATATGAATATATTAGGAAAGGGGGAAAAAAGCACCCATCTGCATGTCAAGGCTTTCCACCATATTGATTGATTGGATCTTCTGCAGAAATTGTTAGATGAACTTTCTGTAGTAAAAAAAGAAATTATATTTGACACCTACATTTCACTTATAATGATAGTTTATATTCCAAGTAAGATTTTGACAACGGTAATTTTCCGTTCTGAAAAGAAACAGGACTTTGAAAAACAAGTCCATCTGATGTTGAGTTTCTGACAAAATATCTCCAAATCTGTCTCCAAATATAAGAGATAATTATAGTTACAAAGATAGGCATCCTCAGCCTGTGACCCTGCTAGATCACTTAAGAGATCTGGAGACATACAACAGAACAGTTTGTTTATATTATACATCATGGAAAACTATACAAATAATGGCACATTGTTTGTTTCTGATCTAACAACTCAGAATAAGACCCTAGTTTTTCCTGGTAATTTTTTTACTTAAAACTATGAAGAGATTCCAGTGCATAACAAATGAAGCCATGCAAAATCTTTATGTTACTGTGAGAAAAAAAGAGAAAGATTTCATTAAAAAGGAACATATATTTAATCCTGTTAAGAGACTGGAATATGAACTTGGAAAAAAAACCCCTACCTGATCACATATTGTATACATACTACTTCAAAATTACTTCAAGACTAATATGACTGTGGAAGAGCACATATCTGAAAAAATGCATGTCTACTGGTTCCAAATTTGATTGGACCCTGTCTTTTGAATTGGACCACAATTCAGCAGATAAGAACATTACCAATCTTTCCTAATAAAGTTGCTACTGAAATTGAGAAGAGATTTCAGGGCAGGAAGTGTAGCAGAAAAGCTCTTTATTCCATTAGAAAAAGAATTAAACAATAAGAATATTGAATGCGAAGATGCATGTTCTAATTCTAGAAATAAGCAGGTATCGGTAACAACAACAAGCAACCCGGGTCAAAGTCTTTCGGGATACTAAAGATACTATAAAAAAGCCCACCAAAGACAAAGAATAGAAGAATATTCATCTGAAAAATATTATATCCGAAAATCATAGAAAGCACAGAAATTAAGGGCTTGAAGGGACCTCGTAAGATCAAGATCATCGAGTCCAACCCGCCTGCCCTGGGCAGGAATACTACTGAGATTAGATGATCCTGGCAAGGTGTCTGTCCAGTCTCCTTTTGAAAATTTCCAAGGTTGGGAACTGCACCACCTCCTTGGGAAGTCTATTCCAGATTCTGGTCACTCTTACCATAAAGAAGTTCTTCCTTACATCCAACCTGAAACCATCCTCTACCAGTTTATGGCTCCTTGTCCTCTCTTGGGGCACCCTAGTGAACACTTTTCCTCCCAGCTCCAGATATTCACCCCTTACATATGGCCACCAAGTTACCCCTCATTCTTCTCTTACTCAGGCTGAACAGTCCTAGATCCTTTCCTCATAAGGTTTGTCTTCCAGGCCTTTAATTATTCTTGTGGCTCTTCTCTGGACCTTTTCAAGATTTTCCATGTCTTTTCTGCAGTGTGGTGCCCAGAACTGGACACAGTACTTTTCTGGGGTTTCACCTGCACTGAGTCAGGAATTATCACTTCTTTAGCCCTGCTCACAACACTTTGGCTAATGTGGGTGACAGGAGAGGCTACCAGCTAGTCCCTGATGGTATGCTGAGTCTCCCTTCAGGGAGTCTTCCCAGAAGCAACAGGAATGGGGATCCCATGTAAGGGACCCCTGGATGCCAGGGGAGGGGGAAACAGTCTCCAGCATGCCCTGACTGGGAGCAAGAGGAGTGGGAGGCAGACCCCAGAAAGGAAAAGTGCGGTGAGGGACCCAGTGATGAATTGTCTGGGGAAACAGGAAGGCCCAGTCTGGTGGGTGGCTGTAGGCAAAGGGAGCAGGACCAGGGTGCCCAAGGACTTGAGGCCAGGACCATCAATGATAGAGTTGTCCTTCCTGAGCTGATCCATGTCTCCCAGCCCTGGTGGTTGCCCCATGTATGCAGCCCCCCTCCCCCCCGAGCAGTTCCAGGACAGGGCACAGGAGAGCTCAGAACCAGGGGCAGAGTGAAGTCCACCATCTCAACATGTCAGGCTGTCATTGGGACAACAATTGGCTTCAGAGCCCATCTACCCCAGCTTGTCCACCTGCCAGGTAAGGGGAGGAAGCTTTTCCACTCCCTGCAGCCTCTCTCCTGGCCTGGGACCTGCAGTGGCTGAAGCACCCCAGCCACGATGGGGATGAGCAGCCCCTGGGCTTGGTCTTGCCATGTGAAGTGGGCTCCAGGAATGGGAGCCCAACTCAAGGGTCATAGGGATAATGTCCCCTCAGAGGGAGACTGGGACACAGAAGTGAAAGGATGTGGGTCCTGTCTATGGCCCCTGCTGTGACAATGCTTCCTGCCCCATGCCATCACCCCCGGCTCTTCAGCCCTCTCAGGTTGAAAGTTGGGTATGGCATCACCTGCTTTTCCAGCTCCTATTTGAAGAAATCCCTGGTCTTTACTTCCAAGTCTGTAAATCAGTGTGCCAGATCTTAAGCCCCCTTCCCCATGATTTTCCCCTCCAAGTTTCTGCACTGAGTTCTGCCCTTACAGCATTCCCCCTGACCCTAACTTCTTCCATATCCTAACCACCCCTCCAGGTTATTTCACCCCTTTCACAAACCTCCTCCACCCTTAACCCCCTCCAAAGGTTTACTGGTTTGTATAGATGGGAAGAGGGACCAAGTTCTGACACAGGCGACATTCAGTGGGCTTTATTAAAAATCAAGAAAAATTTGGCAACTACAACACTGTAAATTGAGGCACATCTCTAGCTCACACCTCATTCCCCTGCATCCCTTTGTGTGCCCCTCAGGGAAGTGGGGATGGGGGTTGGGGAACAGTGTCTGGGTATCCAGGGTTATGGGCAGCACTACCTGGGACATGGGGCCAGAGGAGCCTAGGGTATGAAATCCATTGCCTGCTTCCAGGATGCAGGCACTCAGGGACTTGAAGCCCTCCAGTCCTACTCACCCTGGCACTGCTTCTGGTCTCTACTGGGCTTTGTGGACCTGGACTCCCCACCACTGTGCAGGCCCAGTGCTCCCAACATTAAAAGGGTGCTTGCTGTCCCCAGCCTCCCTACACTATATGATTTAAGTGCCATGCCTCCTCTGCCCAGGCTTCATGGAAGACCTCCACCCTGGTCTTACAGATGTTGTGGAGGATACACCTGCTCCAGTACATCCACCTTTCTTGTGCTCAGCGGCAGCTGTGCCAGCCCACCCACCCACCTGCCTGGTGCACCAGGATGCAATTTTGGGAAGCATCAATAAAAACATTAGGTGGAACACATAAGAGATGATAGTGCCATCTGCATCCTTGCCAGATTCCTTTCCAGGACTTTTGATGGAACTACAGAAGCCATCACTGTCCCATTTTTCCTGGGATGTATGCCTGTGCCTAGATCCTATGCCTAGATCATCCCCAACCAGAGGCTGTCCAACCTCTTCTTGAACACCTCCAGTGATGGAGAGTCCACAGCTTCCCTAGGCAGTCTAGTCAGACGGTAAAGAAGTTTTTTCTGGATTTACACTCTAAACTTACTTTCCTGCAAATTCAAGCCATTGGTCCATATCCCGCTCTCTGCAGCAAGAGATAAAAGGTGCTTTCCCTCTTCTTTATGGCAGCCCTCCAAGTATTTGAGGACTGCTATTATGTCTGCTCTTAAGCACCTTTTCTGCAAGATGAGCCCGCCTAGCTCCTTCAGCCTTTCCTCATACTACTTGCATTCCAAGTCCTTTATCATCTTTGTTGTATATCTGTAGACTCTCTCTAACATCTCCATGTCCTTTTAAAAATATGGAGCCCAGAACTGCACACGGTACTCCAGATGAGGCTTAGCCAGTGCTGAGTAGAGAGGCACTATCATTTCTCATGTGTTCCACTTAATGTTTCTATTGATGCTTCCCAAAAGAGCATTTGCCTTTTGTATGCCTGCACCACACTGTAGAGTCATATCAAGTCTGTGGTTGACCAAGACTTCCAAGTCCTTTTCCATAGTGCCACAGAAGCTGACTATCAACTGTTGGTTGATGAGGCAGATGAAGTGGCTGGCTAGGACATTCTGAATCACCAGACACAGCTCCTGGACAGCCTCTCCAGCTATAGACTTCCCTATGCAAAACTAGTTGGCAACATACCAGAGATTTCCAGGGTGCCCAATTTCAAGATGGCAATGGACACCTACTTCTCTGGTGTGAGGGGTGGCCACAAGCTGATATCCTAGTGTTTGATGTGAGAAGCCGGCTGGGCAAAGATGGCTATGAAGGCAGACCAGCACATGTGGAAGGTCTGGACCCACTGTTCATCTCTAGTGTCCAGGACAATCCTCTCCCACCACTTGCTGCTGGTAGCACAGGCCCTGAACCAGCACATGACAGTCTGGAGGTGGTCTAGAGGTGGTGTCCAGGGCATCCTGGGTGGCTTCATCCTTGTCAGTCATGTCAAAGTCTGTGGCCCGGTCCAGAATGCTTGGCAGGTGCAGCGTACAGTAGCTGGCCCAGTGTGAAACAGTTGGCTGCTAGCTCGGAGGCAGAAAGCTGAATGCCATTGCAGTCAGCTGCCAGATCATGTCTAGGTGGCTGCACCTGATGTCCTGCAGCCTCCAGTGAGTCACACAGAACAATAAGCAAGACGCACTGTAGCTCCTGGGTATGCAGGCTTGGGTGCAGGTGGTAGGGCATTAAGGCAGGGTGTGGGCAGGCTGGGACGTGGGGGCATGTGCAATTAACAAGGGAGAGCATTTGCTCTGGGACTCTTGTGGAAGTCTCTGGGTGGGCCATGGTAGAGGGTCAGCAATGGGGTGTCAGGGGGCTGAGGGGGCATTGCCCATGCCTGGCAGCCCATCCAGGGTGTCCCAGGTGCTCATCAGTACTCAACAGTTTCTGACATCCCTGGAAACCCACAGGACACTCTGGGAGCTCTTCCAAAAGCTAGAGCACCCTCCACTTGCAGGAGCACACTCCTGCAAGGGTGGACATGTGTGCTGTTCACTCCTGATTTAAACAAGGTCTTTCAGAGAAAACAACATCCTGTAACTTAGATTCCTCCTCCAGCTTTGTATATGTTTGTGCCTGGCCTAACTGTAATGCCTGTTGAAGTCACTTCCTAACCAACTTCAAAAGTGAGTATGGCACTCAGTTGCTTTCACTTCCTGACCACTAACAGAACGATTAGAGATACATGAATATACTTCAACAAAAACTCATTTAGTATGAAAAACCATTCACCCTTATCTCATAGACATGGAGTTAACTGTCAAATCAGAGTACAAGCCTTTATTGTTTTTTCTTCCAAAGAATACTTGGAGGGACCTCTGCCTTCAAAATGAAAAATATTGCCTCTCATAGCTCTGCTTTATCTACAATGATATTATATTTGCTTAGAAAGATTTACACAATATAATTACCCTTTCTAAAGAATAGACCTTTGAAAAATTATTGAAAATTCTTGAGTCATAGATAAGATTATATATGCCAACTGACCTCTAATAACTTCAGATATTTCCAATATCAAAAAAACAACATCAACCTCTGACAACTCAGAGCTTTCATAAGAAGTGATAGATGTAAGTGTGTTGGGGGGGAGAGGGGGACACGCTACCTATTAATTTCATAGTTTATTGGAAGGATACACCTTTGTTGAATGTTACCGGTTTTTTAACACTCTATTGCTATGGTAAATTGGAAAGACATATTGATCTACAAAGGTTTATGGCCAGAGAACTTTTGTTATTATGGAGGGGGAAAAATCACCAAAAGAGTATAAGGCAGCAGGAGCTTGGAGAAGAATATATGAGGGGCCACGAGCAGGTTTTTGGGGGTCCACCCAGCACAGCCTGGCCAGGGAAGAGCCACATCATCCTCCTGGAGCTGAGGTGAGTCCCAAGGAAGGAGTAGGGTCATACCCACCCTACCCAGCCCCAAAGCCTCCACCTTGTGGGTGGCACTGTGGGTGGGTGAGGCAGTTGTTGAGGCACCGGCGGGTCATGGAGTTTTTATAGCTATCTAGGAGGCCTTGAGAAGAAAAAGGTTGTGAACCCCTGGACTAGACGACCTCCTGAGTTCCCTCCCAACCCTAATTTTCTATTATCTATGCCATTGCCAGTAATGGATTAGTCTCTGAGCTTGTGCAGAAAATAAAATTAAAAAACAGTGACATCAAGGATTTTTCAGAGGTAAGAAAAATACTGCAAATGGTGACCATACATTTGAAAAAAAAATCATCTTCAGCTTCTCACTACTTAACCACCACTTGAAGGTTAATGATTCCTCCTTCTGGAATAAGACAGGCCCAAATAATGCTTCACCGTATTGTCAGGGCCAAATTCAAAACAAAAACATAGAAATTCAAAACTACTTGTATTCCTCTACTATGCCCTAAAGAATGAGAATGATGTCATCTGCACATCAAGGTATTCAACCTTTTTATCTGACTATGAAGATCACTATCATATCAGAGTAAAAGCCTTGATTAATGCTGCTTTCACAAATGAATGAAATTCCTTCCTTCAAAAAAGATAGCTATCTCCTTTCACATTTGTACTTTCTCTGTAATGATACTATATATTTCAAGAAAAACACTGACAAAATAATTAGACCATTTTAGAAGAGCTATTTAAAATGGAACCAAAGAGAATGCCACTAGTCCTTCTTCACAAAGTTGCTACTGAATTGTGAAGCAATTTGAGTGTATAAAGAAGCATAGCAGAAGAGCACTTCATCTCAATTTGAACAAAAAAAGGAATTCATCAGAGAGACTTTAGATGTGGAAACATATTATCTGTATGAGAAATGGAACACTTACCTGTTAAAATGTCACAAATATTCCTGAGACAAAGTTATGTCTATGCTAGCAATCAAGAATGACGGGCAGGTGGTGGGGACAGAGTGCCACCACCCACCGCCCCATGCTACCTCCACTCTGCATCCAGCCAGGCGCAACCCCACCCCGTGTCTCGCCTCGTGCCCCCCCCCCCCCCCCCCCCCTCAGACACACCCACACAACCCACACAGACAACCACCCACCAAGCTACATGCCACAAACCAAACTCACCCAGCTACACGCCACACGCACACACCCAGCCACACGCCACACACACACACGCACCCACCCACCTGCATCCCTCCATGCAAGGTGTGCTCCCTGTGCTAGCTTCTGCACGGCACCCTGCAGCCATGTGCCCAGGCAGGCACTCCCTGAGTGGGGGATGGACAAGCCCGCAGAGTGCTGCACAGGGAGTAGGAAGGGAGGTGCACCCGCCCTATGGCCATGTGCTGCATTTGGCAGGAGCTGCCCATGCCCTCCTTCCCACTCTCCTCATGGCATCCTGTGGTGGCATGACACGGCCCCTACCCTGCATGGCCATGGGCCACGCCACCTAGTCACAAGCCATGCCCCACACAGCTGGTTGTCACAGCAGGGAGCACAGCCTGGCTCTGCCTGCCTCGGCCCCCACCTCCGCCTGTCCATCCTAAGGCTCCAGGCCGCATATGCATAGTTGGCCCAGAGCATTATGGACAGACAGTCGGAAATGGTAAGGCTTTTATTATAGTAGAATGGTAAACTTATCGTCCTCTGTAGTAGCAGTAATTTGACTCACATTGTACTGTTCCAGGTGAGCTGAATCCTAAAGCAGAATCAGTGTAGCTGTACACCCTCCTCTACTTTCAGGCCTTATGGCTTTGGTGAGGGCACCTTGGGATCAGATAATGGCCCAAGAACATGGTCAGAGACTAGTGCCCAGAAAGCTTCCAGAGAGAAGAGGATCTGTGACTGAGCAAAGATTGACTTGCTGGCTTCTCTGGTGCAGTCCAGCTGCGCCTGGGTCATGAAACACAGGTAGTGGTCAGACGTGGTATCAGAGAGTCAGAGCGCACAACAGTATGGTTTCCCAGGGGGCATGCAGAGGTCCAGAAGCACTACATGCCATTCCTGAGCAGACAGATGAAATGCTCAGGGGGTCACCAAAGGTAGAGCAGGAGTCCAAAGATCTCCTTGCATGTGCCTTGATCCTCCTGACAAGAAGCATACTTGGTGCTCTTGTATCCTAGAGGCTTTTTAGATCAAGGCCAAAAGTTGTTTTCTTTTAAAGTCTGTTTTTTCTTTACTGCTGTAGTTGCAAAATCAGTAACCTTTAAGATTGTGAATCAATATAAGAATAACCATTTACAAGCTGTTGACCATAGCTAGTACTAAGAATTAGCACAAGGAGAAAATGTTTGTGTTTCTTCCCTAATGCAGTTAGAAACAGACATAGATATTTCTAACACCACAGCTAAGATTGATTATAGATTAGCATGACATCTGGAGAAGCACAAGGTCAGGTCACAATAGGCATCATGTGACAGACACCAAAGGAGAAAACATCTTCTTGAAATAGAACAAGTCTAAGCTGACCACAGTGGACACCTTTTTAACTTGAAAAAAAAATCTTTTTATGATTTTTGCAAGCTTGCTAACTCACTGACTATGCACAAAAACAGGTGGTGGGGACAGGTGGGAAAGAAGGGGAGAGAAACTAAGACAAGGCATATGGAGGTTGAACGTGGACAAGGATCAGCATCTGAAGAGGTGGTAAAATTTGATTGGATAAGAGTGAGCAAAGAAACCATGAGGTATAATATAGGAGCTTGCATGAAATCAACTTGGGTATGTGACACCGAAGACGCCACAGTGCAGGTGCACAGAAGTCCCCTTGCCTGACGACTTAGCCTGGCCTGCAGTGTTACCGAGCAAGAGCTATCCTATATATAATGTATCTGATTATTTAACTTTGCTTTGTTCAATCTGTTAATAAATCAATGTATCCTATATGACTGAAGTGGTCTGAAGTCTCCCTTTTTGTTGTTGCCCCACCTACCTCAAGTTTATCTGCACTTCAAGTGTACCACTCTCTGTATCAACCCACAGTTTAACAGAGAAGGGCAACTGTCCAGTGACCACTGGAAGCATGTGCTGCACTGGGCTTCACTGTCCAAGCACTCCCAGCTGTCAAGCAGACACCCCCTGGGCCTGAACAGGTATGCACCTCCACTGGGGATGTACCACATGTCTGTGCTGTGGCTGCACCAGACCCGCAGCATGATTGTGTTTATGAGGGAGTGATGGGTTTGACACGTGCAGGTTTGTAGGGTTATTATTTTTATTTACATGGAGTCATTTTTTAAAACTATAACCTGATCCATTGACCTCCTTTCTTCATATTTCTGTTGTGCTGGTCAATGAAAGTCCTGCCTGTTGTCAAAACTATAGTTGTGGTGTTCAGTGTATGCATGTGGCAGGAGCATTCAGAAGCATGAAAAACAGCAAAAGAAAAAGTGCTGCCTGCCTGTCCAAGCACCAGCTCTCCACCCCTCCTGCCTGGCTTCAATAGCTTGATTTTGGAGTGTGGCTTTGGATCAGAAAAGCACAGGAAGAAGCTGCACACAGTTCATAGTTTTTCTGCAGCTGCTAAGTTAAACTGCTCCTTCTGGGCATATAGGCACCCAGTGAAAGTTTTCATCAGGTAGGGATACAGTGGTTATACAGGGTCCCAACAGTAGAAGGGCTTCAGTCACTCCCTCTACCTCAATGTCAGGTACACCAGAGGAAAACTCTTTGGGTGTTTATACTTTGGGAGCTGGGGCGGGGGTGGGAAATGGAGCCC
>NW_017728906.1:189506680-189516386 GCF_001723895.1 Crocodylus porosus
CAGCACTTTAATTAAAGCAGCTCCTAGAGCCATTCTAATTAAAGTGACCGAACCATCATGTGTATCAGCACCCCTGTGCTGAAAAATGGTGGCGGGGCACTTTAACTAAAGCACATCAAATGAGCTTTAGTTAAAAGTGCCCCCACCACCATTTTTCAGTGTGGGGACCTTGAGATATGTGACACTGGAGTCTGCTGGAGCACAGTAATTACCATACTCCAGCAGATTTGATTAATCAAGTCTGCTCCCACATGTAGTAATTACAGAGTATTGGAGCAGCCTTTGTACATGTCTATAGGCGCCCTTTCAGATCCATCAGTTCAGGGAGAAGGGAGCTTCTAAATATTCTGGTATTGTACACCCTGCCCAGGTAAACACCCAATGAGTGCTTTTCTCTGTGCTGGTAGAGTTAGGGGAACCTACAGACATTTGGCCAGTGTAAGGCATGCTGGGATGTATGCTCTCTCTGGCCACCTGCTGGCAAAACAGTGGCAGTTAATACAGCCACTCTTAGAACCCAATTGAACAACATGTACATGTCAGTCCTATGACTTTTCCATTCCAGAATGAGGCACAACCAGTTCCGGAAAAAAAATGCAACGCCTTTTTAAAGCCAGAGAGACCAAAGTGCTGAAGATGGTTAGGCTTCCTTGTACAGCCAAGGACCAATTCTCTAGAAATGTCAAAAGGAAAGGAAGAATGACAATCAGTTCCTTAATTTCTAAGGCATGAAAGAAACAGAGGGTGCATCTACATGTGCCAATAATCCAGGAGCAGTTTACTCTTAAGTAAACTACTGGAGAGTAAACTGGGAAGAATCTCCCAGTGCCAGCCATATGACCATGAAGCTGGCTCTGGGAGATAAGGATTTCCCAGCCTGGGCCCTATGATAGTGAAGCAGGGACTGGGAACTCCCTGCACCTGAGGCAGGGGGACATTGGCCCAGCCTGAGCTCCGGTGGCAGACCCCTCCCCAGCAGCAGGCAGCAACCAAGGGTAGGGAGCAATCTCCCACCCCCTGCTGCCCATCTGACCCAGAGCACATTTGCTCCCAGGCTGACACATGCACTACTGTGCAGTAAGTAATCTCAAGTAAATTTGTAGACGTGGATGCTTATTGCACAGTAATTAGCTCTACTTCAAGCCTTGTCACCATGTGCCCAAAGGGTTACAAACCTTAATAAACTGTACCTCCACTGGACTGGATAAACTCTGCCTTAAAAAAATCACTTTTGACATGTGCAGTTTTCTCATGGAGAGATTAAACAAGCTAAGATCTATATACAAGAATTGTGCTTTCAGAGAAATGGGAACTGAGATAGCAAAACAAGAGCATGTTGGATATGTTGCAGCAAATACTTCTGAATCTATCTGAAATCACAACAGGTAATGGTAGTTCCAAAGAGCCGGTGTCAGTTTGAAACTACCCAGGTCTTGCGGAAGACACTAGGCAGACAAGAGAATTATCTTTATCACATATAATCAGAAGCATTACATACTATGACTGAAGATCAGCATCTGATCTGCTGCACTTCACATTTAATGGCAATTGGATAAAATACACAGTAAGTTTCCGCCCCACTGAAAGCAAGGATCCAGGACAGAAGCCAGAGCCCACTCCTATCCATGGTAGCAGCCATCTCACTAAACCACACACCACCTAAGCTGTACTCCTCTTTCTGATCCCATGTCTCTCTCTCTCTAAGCTGCTCAAGATGACAGCCTCAGGAGGAAGACTGAGAGGGTAACTGGAAAATGTATAGCTTGTGGGCTAGTGGTTACAGCACTGTGATTAGAAGTCAGAGAAAGGGAGGTTCAAAGCTGCTTTGGCTGAAGGGGGTCTAGAGCTTTGATTGCCCTCTTCCTGGGGCGAATACCCCAGCCACTACATTTTTTGAGCTAAAACAGGAGAAGGGCTTCCTCCTTCTCCATCTCTGGCATTTAACACCCACTAGATGTGGTTTTTGCCTGGATGCTATTTTGGCATTTATGTTTGCCCAGGAATGTACATACAGAACCGCATACATTTATGGCTAGCAAGTGACCTGTTGTGTGTGCTCAATGACCATGTGGATAATTACAAGTCCACATGGCAAGTAGACTAGGATCACAAACCATGTTTAAGTGCCAAAATGACAGCTATGTGGCTTGAGTAGGTGACACTGGGACATGTAACTTGAAATAAGATTTTGCTCATATTGTTTCAGCATCTGCATGTTATCAATACCACCACATCATGTACCAAGAAAAGGTTTGATACAAGCAATTGCCCTTTGTGAAGAAGAACAAACTTGGTGAAATTATTTTAATGCCTATTGCCTCAGTGAGAGACAGTAGATACCAATGTACCTCTAAAAGATAATTCTGATTACGAAGAAAGATTGCCTCAACTTGTGACTAACTAGATTTCAAGAAAGAGGTCAGAGAAAAGTGGGTAGAATTGACTATAGTTCATTAGAAGGAATGTAGATTATGGATGAAAACCTGTGCTGAACCAATAATAGATTATAATATCAATCCTACCTAGTAAAATTGCTTTTGAAAACTGAGGAGACATACCAGCATATAAAGAACCATGGCATGCAAGTTCTTTAATCAGAGAGAAAAAATGTACTTCAGTAAGAAGAAATCAGATGTCAGGGCTGCATAAACTGTGGTAGTAATGGACTCAGATCGGGTCTGAGAGAGGGAGAAAGCTATAGAGCAGAATTTCCATAGATCCAAGATTTCCAGGGAGAAAAAAGAAGACTACAGAAAATGAGCATGTATCTGAATAATCATAGCTAACTTCCCCAGAACCCATGAGAGAATAAATAGATCCCCCTGTTCTTGAATGAAGGAGAGTGAATTGCTAAAGATGGTCAAAGTGCCTGCCTCACTGTACGGCTGGCTTGCATTCCTTAACTTCACAATAGAAAAAACAGAGAAGCAACTAGTTGACGCATCTTCCCAAAGAATAACAGAAGGAAAAGAATGCTATAAGCATATTGAAAACACAAAAACATACTCATCAGCATGCACAGCATTAAGTTTTATTGCAGGAGAGGGGATGGAGTTCGCTATCAAAACAGATCACAAACCTTGATTGGTTCTTCTACCATACAAATATGTGCATGCATTTTTTCCTAATAAAAATACACTGACTTTGACAACAGCACTTTACTGACAACAATAGTACATGTGTCAGGAAAGGTTCTGACAACAGTAATTGCCTTTTCTGAAGAACAGGGTTTTAAGAAAGGAGACAAGTGCTTGTTAACCCTGTCTGAGCAAATATCCTCAACTGACATTAACCACAGATCCAAAGACAGGCAGCATCCAGTTTTTGCAAAACAGGCCTAATAGGTAGGCTGAGGACACAGGACAAAAGTGTCTATGGATTTTATAATTTACTTGAAAGTAATATGCTCATGGTGAAAGGACAGAATAATTAAGTTTTTAACAGAAATTGAGAAGATACCACTATACAAAGAAATCTGGTACTCATGGGGAGAGAAGACGAGAAAACAATCTTAAGATTTCCTAAGAAAGAAACCAAATTCAGGAAAACAGATTTAATGGACTTACATATCTAGTCACAGACATTTTAGTGATCAAAGGTACTTAGGATGAAATAGGCTGTAGGTAACAGTCATGTGTGCGAGCAAATCCATACCCATTCTTGAACATGATATAAAACCACTCAGAGAATTAGGGTCAGATTCTATTCCCCTTATTAGGAGCATAAGTGGACTTGAGCACATAAGTGTAATCCTATTCTCCCTCACTTGAGTCCCTAAAAATAATCAGCAATCCCTCACAGCTGAGGATGACTGCCTTCCACGATTGCCATATGTGTGGGTCCAAAGACGGCTGACAAGGCCAATCCAGGATCAACAGGTTCTGCTGCAACTCAGGCACATGTTTCCATGCAGGGTAGGTGGCTCCAGATTCTTGAATCAATCTGTGACATGCTGCTTCTGCTGTTCCTGCTTTTCCATCTTCTGTTGTAGTTGTGAGGTTTCAAAGTACTGAGATCCCTGCAGTACACCCTTCCTCCATTTGGGGCAGTCCTGGGAGATAGTTTCCTATGAGTAGATGTCAACGTTGCATTTTTTCAAGCTGGCCTTGAGGATGTCCTTGATGTGCTTTTTCTTCCCTCCTCTTCAGCATACACCCAGATGACTTGACTGGCCCAGCAAAGTTAATGTCAAATGATCTTCACCTCAACTCTCATGGCGTTTTCTTGCAAGAGGACACTAATGTTGGATTGTCTACCTTCTCTGGATTCAAAAGGTCTTCCACAGGCAATTTTGATGGTACTTCTCCAGTGACTTGAAGTGTCTCCTGTACATTTTCCACATCTTAGATCCATACAGTAAGACAGCGATCATGACTACTTGATAAATCATGAGCTTGGTTTCAAATCTGATGTCACAATCTTCAAATACCCATTTCCTCAGGAATCCAGAGGCTTCACTTGCACATTGGAGGTGATGTTGGATTTCTTTGTTGATATCAGCCTTCTGTGTGAGGTGGCTAAATACTCAAATGTTCTGCAGAGTCTCACCATAAATCTGAATTGCTGGAGCTGGGGACTGTTCATTAAGAGCTTACTGATGAAAGATCTTTGTCTCATGAATGTTAATTTAGTCCCATTTTGTTGAATGTTTTGGTAAAATGTTGACGATTGCCTAAAAAACAGTTAATGAAAAAAGAGAGTGGGCACTCCATCACTTCCCTGCTTTCTTGTGACTCAAACCTAAGGGTAAAATGACAGCTTTTTACAAAATTGGACACATTAATGAGCATTTAGATATCTGAAAGGGGTGGAATAGACCCGCACTTAGATGCCTGAGTCCATTTGGGTGCCTAATAGGTAAAATAACATCCTGGCCCTTACAGATTCATATCTTCTCACGAGATAGGAGACCAAGATGCAGAAGTTGGTAATGGCAAATTCCTCATAATAGATGGGAGATGGTTTTTATTTCATTACTACAAAGAAGGCAGAGAGGGTCTCAGCTGCTTTCACCTCTTGAATTGTTAGGGAAGTAGATGAGGCGCATGTACATAATGAAGAAAACAAGCACTGTTGGCCATGCCCAGGCCTTTTAATTATGTTAGATGCTTATAAAGTATAGTGTCGAATAGAGCACAAGGCTTGCTTTGCCTTTTCTGAATGAAATGCGCCTTGGATTAACGTCATCTTAAAAACTTGCCCTTTGCATCCAATACTAGAACACAAGGAAAAAATCTAGCCATACTCTTTTTTCTGGTCCTGTACTTTTTCAGTTTTTGTCCAGGAAGGAACAACACTGTGAGATGCATCTCTACACAACTGCTCCAACATTACACATTACTGCCACAATCTTTAAGAGAAGAAGTGACACTGAAAAATTGTAAAAATCACCTATGCCACTCAACAGTTTTTCAGTCAGTGTGGCAGATTAGCCTCAGCCCATAGGAATAAGAACAAAGGAAAACGACACCCATGCAATGTAGTGCAGCCTTTACTGACAAAATAATTAATTTCAACAATTCTTCCATAGAAGCCTTCTAGTCTGTGGTAACAGAACCATTCTTCTGGAACAAGGACACCGTCACACAGCTCTGCTCCGTCTGGCAAACCTTCTGCAAGCTATGTAAGAGCTCAGAGGTTCAGTGCTAGGGAATGACAGAGGCTAAGGTTGTTGAATATAGGAGGGAAGCATGCCTTATTTTATGACCAAAGAAGTTCTTAACTAACTTCAAAATAAAAAAAAAAAGAGAAGGCAAACCAGTTGCATTCAACCCCTGGAGCCCAGAAAGAGAAGAGTAGATGTTCTCATTAAAAGAAAGCAGAGAACAAAATGCCTGAAGTACCAAAAGAAACAACTTGGTGCGTAATTAATTCGTCAACCAAGTCATTATCACTGCCCAATTGTCTGCTGAGACTTTTGTAGATTTTTTTAAAGGCTTTGATCTGAAACACATGACCATCTTTCCTCAGGAAAGAGGAATGAGAATTTGAAAACTCTTCTAAAAAGTGCCAAGCGTACCCAAACAACATTATTAACATAACATGTGAATTTTTGTGATGCATAGAAATTCTTCTGCGGAAAATCATAGGTGCCTTCAAATCAAGTTCAGCTTAAGGCTGTAAACTGGGCCTTCTTAAAAAGGAAAGATGCAGAAATAAAATGTACTGCTTCATCCATAGGTGCCCATAGGATCTGGAAGCCTCCCAAAAAGCTCAATATTTCAAAACAAATGGAAGAACTTTCTCAAGTTATGTTGTTTCAGTCTTAAATTACATCTTCAAGCTCTGACACAGAAGTGAAGGAAGAGAAGTAGATGGATGGACAATTTAAACCAAAAGCCCTCTAACTATATTTCAACAGTTTGCAAAGAATACAAACCGTGCGTGTGAAACGCCTGTAGGACAGAACTGAGAATCAGTCCCAGTTGTATGACTCTTACGTAACGTGCAGTACTAGTAAAGGACACCATGATGTAGAGTGCATTTGTGTAACGTTTAATTTCTTAACATGTGGGATCCTACAAACAATGTAGTGAGGGCTGAAGATGATATTTAAGGGATCAGTGAAGGCAAGAATACTCAGATCTCTGCATCAGTGTCTTGTTAATGCAAAAGCCATTGTCAGGTTCCATTCCTTTCCTCAATCATAACAATAAAATGATATTTAAAATGTGTGCTTGTGTACATGAAGAAGTTAGCACACGGTAAACCAGCATGCAAATATGCAGTAGTCTAGTTGCTCTGCCGCACTTCCCATGTGGACATTCTCAATGGGCATGTCTACACAAGACGCTCCATTGCCACAGCAGTGAGCTACGGTGATGTAGCTCCGATGTGGCTCTGGCAGGCACTACCCATGCCGCTGCCGCTGCTGTGCAGTAGGGTCGGAAACAACTCCTGTGCTATGTGTCCCAGCTTCGCGGAGGGGTGCACGTATAGCCGCACCCAATATGCAGTAAGTGTAAGGCTGTTTTCTCAGTCTGGAAAGTGAAGTAAGCTGCCTTACATAAAGGCACTCTCAGTCAACACTGAGGCCAGTCTAGACCACTTCATCTGTGTCCACTGCATGTGCCACAGGAACATGGTCCCACCTACCTGCTCCCACTTTGCACATGGAAAACCTGGAAGGCACTCTGGGGGTATGCAGAAAGCACCCTGGGGGGATGCTGGTGACAGAGATCTTGAGGGTAATGTCTTCCAGACTTTAAAACTTTTCTCTTTGTGGAAAATAGTGAACAAGGGCAGCAACAGACCTGATGAAAACAAGGCTGGTATTAAACATGCAGGGCACATCTACACGAGGTGCTAACTGCACAGTAGCCCAATAACACTGAGCAGTAGCATGCCAGGCAAAAACTGCACAAATACATTACTGCACAGTAAGCATCACTAAAAACCTGTGCGCTGGTGCTACTGTACACAAGTTACTAAGCATTGATTTAGCACTTGGTCATCCAAGTACTGAACTTAATGCACCATAACTGTGGCACATTAATGAACATATAGACATTCCCACAGATCACCTATGTGCCAAAAGGAGCATCATAAAAAGGCATAGATAGTGGTTTTCTTTTTTATTACTTCCTCCAAACAAGTAGCTTCCCAGATAAAACTAAGATCTTTCCCCATACATTAGTGCTAAATGAAATCTTCATATGTAACAGAGCTATAGGAGAATTAGTTGGGGGGACAGGACACCAGAGGATCTAAGTCTGGGTAAAAATCCCTACACCTGGCAGCTAAGAGCTCCAGTGTTTTGTCAGGTGCTGATCAGCACTTCAGTCAGATACAGGGAGATATGTATTGGGGTTTTGCTGTCACTTTATTCCCTAGATACAAAAATATTCATTAAGCCAGATCAAATCTAGCTTCAGCTTCTTCTTAAACAGCCAACATTGACATTGGGCAGGAAAGAAAAATAGTAGAGTAACGTCCTATCTCTGTCGCTTTCTCTGAAAAAAACCAGAAATAGAAGATTAACAGGAGGAAGCAGCAGAACCAGTCTTCTAGGCAGAGAAAGCAGCAGAGCTTATGACTTCTTCCTCACTCCATACTTCACATTTGAAGTTTCTTTTTAATTTACTGGAGAAATTGGACAAGAGCATCTGACAATATAGGTTGTGGTCTGCAAAAGCTCATGCCTCTATGAACCAGTTAGTTGGTAAGGGGTAGCCCTGCTCTGCCGTCTGCCTAACTTCAGACTAACTTGGTTAACCACCTCTCTGAAGAAATTAGGGAATTACCCTTATATATGCATTTAATTACCCATAATGCTGGCACTGTGTACAGCTGTAGCACCTCCCAAACCAGATTGTGTGAACATCCTTACGACACTTTCAGAAAGCCAGAAATGCCAAATGTGAAGCAGTATCTTCAGCCGAAGGATCTCCCCCAAGTCATAGCTGTGAATGAGTCCCAGGTTTCCTGTATCAGGACTGTGCACAAACAAGGCCAACACTTTCTTGAAAGCCTATTAAGTCTCCTGTTTTCTGAGAGTGACTCTTGGGTTCAAATGGCCTTCCTCAGAATTACTACTGGGAAGGGAAGGGCACGATTCTCCACAGGACAAAGCAATACCGGGTAAAGCAATACAGGGTACCCTCTGTCAGCACCCACTCCGCATTGCTATTGTCTCAGAGGCCCCCTTTAGGGGTTATTTTTATAGTGCTATAAAATGTGTATCACTACAAAAACATAGAGTTATGGGCAGCCACAAGTTCAAAGTCCTCTGGCTAGAGCATGACAAATGCACACTCCAGCCAGCAGATAATAGGGGCTACTCCTTGGCTCTTCCTGCCTCTAGGACTTTAAAGGGCATATGGGCAGCCCAGGACTGAGGAGCAGGTCTCTGGCCTTGGACTGCTCACACACCAGGTACTTTAAAGGGTGCACAGGCTGCCTGGGCCCAGGGCTGCTTGCAAGACGCCACACGGTGGCAAGGGCAATTCTGGGAGGGGGGTTATCACATCCCCCACTCTGGTCATCCCCTGCCACCACTGTGCCTGCCCTGTCCCCATCGCTGCTGGGAAGGCCATCAGGAGCCTTCTGCTCTTCCTCTCCCCATCTTGTGGGAAAGGGAGGGAGAGCAGAGCACTGTGGGATAGTGGAGGATCTAAGACCTGGTCACAAGTTAAATTTGTCCTGGCACGACAGAGAAGTTGCTTTTTAAAACAGTAACTTCTTTGTCACGGATCTACCATTTTTGTGGCAGATCAGCCATTTTTATTCTGAGACAAAATCTATAAGGTGTGACATGTTACAATTTTTGCAGAAAACTCACACATATGCTGCATCTCCCAAGTAGAGTACCCAGTTCTATCAAGGTCTTTGTAGATAAACATTACACTGCATATCCTGTCCAGCAGTGATTTCTGATGATTTCCAAAGCCAAAGTCATTTAAAGAACCAGGATCTTTTATTTAGCTTGATACTCTAACATTAGTGGTTCTCAAACTTTTTAAATGCAAGGCGCCCCTCATTAAATTTGAGGCACTGCTTACTATCTTTTGTGAACTGAATGGCACCCAATTTCAAAAACTAATTTACATATGACAGTGTTTCATAGTTTCATAGTTGGTCGGGTCTGAAGGGACCTGAGTAAATCATCTAGTCCGACTCCCTGCCATGGCAGGAAAGAGTACTGGGGTCAAATGACCCCAGCAAAGTGTTCATCTAACCTCCTCTTAAACACCCCCAGGGTAGGAGC
>NW_017728906.1:189516397-189534254 GCF_001723895.1 Crocodylus porosus
TGAATCTATGAATCTATGAATCACTGCTACCCCTGCATCTAAGGATTTTGGAACCTGGTCATAGAAGGCCACCAGGTTGGTCTGACAGGACCTGCCTCTAATGAACCTGTGTTTACCTCCTTATACAGGAGCTGGACAGTGTGGGGTAAGAGATTGACTTTTATTAGTAGATGTTTTGGATGAGGAATCCAGAAAAAAGATGACAAAGCTGATATGGAAATACAAAACGCCCAAGCAAGGGACTAACAATAGAGGGATGGGGGAGAGGAGGGGAATGGGACTAGGTTACAGGTGATACAATGTTAGCCAACTAATGCTACAAGCAGAGACAAGCCTGAGCCTGGCTTATTAAACTTATATCCTCACACCTCACTTATCTTTTCACACCTTCAAAGCACTCTTCAAAGGCTCTGGATGCCCCAAGATGCCTTGATATGCTGGTTCAGAATCACTGCTCTACATCACAGAGTTTAGGCCTGATTCTGCTCACATTTTTACTGGTGTAAACACAGGAAGTTGCCAAACAATGGAGTAGGCAGGCATAACTGAAAGGAAAATAGTATCTGTTCTTAAATCAGAAGTCTTGTATGAGGAGTTTCAAAGTTAATCTGCCAACTGTAGAACATGATAGAAAAAAATTCCTTCACCCCTTGAAGTTGAGACCTTTGAACTTAAGAACCATATTGATTTGAACCATATTGTCTGCACTTCATTCATTTTATCATGGGTAGAGGCAGTGTTTTTTCCACCAGGTCTCTGTAATCTACTGTAACCCTAGGTGAAGAGCTGCTCCTGCTCCTGCTCCTGCTCCTGCTCCTGCTTCTGCTCCTGGTCAGCCATCCACCAGGGGGTGAGAGATAACTCCCTGCCCCAAAGAGCTGTCTGCTGCTGGGGCAGGCTGTGCCACTGGAGCCCCAGCAGGGACCATGTTCCTCTCCCCAGCAGCAGGGAGCTTAGATTCATAGACATTAGGGGCTGGAAGGGACCTCACAAGATCATCAAGTCCGAACCACCTGCTGTAGACAGGAAGGTTGCTGGTGTCAAATGATCTCAGCAAAATAAACATCCAAGCACCTTTTGAATTAATCCAAAGTAGGAGCTTGTACCACTTCTGTAGGGAGTTTGTTCCAGACCCAGGACACTCAGACTGTAAAGAAGTTTTTCCTTATGCCCAGTCTAAATCAGCCTTCCAGAAGTTTATGGCCGTTAGACCTTCCTATCCCTTGGGGAGCCCTGGTGAACAACTGTTTTCCCAGAACCTGGTGCACCACCCTTATACTTATAGGTTGCTACCAAGTCTCCTCTAAGCCTTCTTTTCTCCAGGCTGAAGAGTCCCATGTCCCTCAGCCTCTCCTCATAAAGCTTGGTGCCCAGGGCATGTTTTGGGCAGTGTCCTGGCCCAATGCTCCCTGCCAGCCCCTGGGCAAGCACCCGGCGGGGCATGGAGCTCCCTCCAGTGGTGGCAGGGGCACATTGCAGGGCTGCAGGAAACTGGAAGCAAATCTTCTCCCTAATCTCAGTGGATGCAGCAGCCAAGGAGGTTGGTGTGGTGGGGTGTTGAAAGCCCGAGGTACCCTTTTCTGGTAACACATCACCAGAGGTTTCAGGGTGGGGTGCTGGTGGCACTCAGAGCTATGGCCTGTCACTGAATTATGAGTCAGCTCCCACATGAAAGGCATGGTCTTTTGGGCACAACTGGACCAACAACTGAACTAAGTCACAGCCACCTACTGTGTCTGCAAGACCTTGGCCTTCACACAGCAGTGCTGTGCAGTCTGGGAGTGGTCTTGCATGTGCTTCCCACCAGATATGGCCTCATAAATGTGGGCATTTGAGCACCTGCCCCATGTGAACTGGATATCAGGCCTGCCCCAGAGCGCCATGAGATTGCACACCTCCTCCTAGGTCCATCTGGGGGCCTGAGCACTTGGCATGGGTGTGGGCCTGTGGGTGGGGCTGGGGATCAATGGAGATACAGTGCTGGACATGCTCCCCACACCAGTTGTCTGGGCCCCTATGTGGCAGCACCCAGGACAGGAGCATGGGCAGGGACTGCAAGCTGCATGGCAGAGGTGCTTCACCACAGTGCCTGCAAAGAGACAGAGCTGGGGTTGAGAAGCATCAGGGAGCAGGTGCTGACCCTGCTGCCACAGAGAGCAGGACCAGCAGCCTGCAGAAAGTGACAGGGCTGGGCAAGGGAATCTCAGGATTGGGCAAGGGACACAGCAGGCTTCAGCCCTTTGCAACAAGGAGTAGCTCCAGCTAGGGGATAGGACAGGCAGAGGCTGCTTGAGTAGTGTCAAGGGGAGTAACTGGGCCTGCTGGGCTCCTGCTGACAGCACTGGCTTCTTCATGCTCCCTGTGCTGTGTGCTCCAAGACACAACATGGCTGGAGGCTTTTATAGCCTGCAACAGGGGCTGCCAGAGAGCAGCCCAGCCCTGGAGGAGGAGAGACGGCCAGCCAGCTCCCTAGTCATGGGGCCGATCCAGCACTGAAGTCTCTGCATTAATGTGTCTACATATATGTTAATGCGCTTTAACTAATCACGCCTACATTTGATATTTGCTTTATGCAGGTATCAAATTTAGGTGGGATTAACTTAAATTTGCCATTTTTAAGGCATGTTAAGGGTGAGCACATGTGCCTTTAATGTGCCCTAAATTGGGCTAATGCGCATTAAATGTGCACATGTAGCATTTCTGTACAGTAGCTTACTGCACAGTAAATCTAGGTTGGAGTAAATGCATATGTAGACGCATGCAGTGTGTTGAACATCTGTTTCCTTTTATGCCTGACCCAGAGGCTATGAGACTCTTACAGCTGCCAGCAATGAGAGACACAAGCTTTTGGCGAAAACTGTAGAAACTCATCAGCTAATTTTTCAAAAGTGAATAGATTTTTGTCTCCATTTTTGAGTTCCCACCATGAATTATTTTAAATCTAACATGACCTCAGCACCTGCCTTTTGAAAATCCAATCTTATTTCAGGGTTTGTCAAGAAAGCATTACAACTGAGGCAGCACAGTTGCTAGTTACATGTGAAAATGTAGGGCTACACACTTGCTCTGGTGGTCATAGCTGCTATTGCTTGTGACAGCCAACATAATTGTCATCATGTATTTGCTCAGCTCTGAACGTATGCTTGATGTTAATATCAGAATTTATGGATATTCAAACTCAACAGCTGTAAAAATTAGCATTCTGAACATCTGGGACATACAACATCAAATACTGTTTTATATAATGTCCTTATATTAATGATGAGCCCTAGGTTATAATATGTTTTTGCTTCTCAAATGTTTCCATTTATAATTTGCATATTTTGCAATGATGTTCTGTAATCACATTACAGATTTACATTCCAGTCAAGAGCAGACTCGATCAGCAGAGACTAGATTTTGTTTTGTGATGAGTTATAAAAATGAACGCTCAGAGTTTGGGTGAAAATATATTCAAAAAGTTATTTAGCAAAAAGGACCAGGTCTTTCCCTGCTAAGTGACACAGTCTTTCCTATTCAGCTGTAACTGGGAGTTATTACTGCTTCATAACTGTTCACTGTGTGATGGCTTCTATTGACAGACAACCTAATTGACAGATATCCCTGCTCTGCACACTGGAACTATTTGGTGCCTTTGATGGCAATCGCAGCAGAAAAATTGTGAAAATTCACTGTGTGGTTGCTCATACCTTACAATATTGCAAATGACATCTGACACATCTTGAAAATGTGGAGTTTTAAGAGTTTAAATATTTACAGAACACCTGATCAGTCGGTGTCGTGTTTCTGGTATCATGTTACTGTCTGTAAGAAGAGATTGCTTGAACAAGGCAGTTTTCAGGAAACAGGAAGAATGCCAAAACACAGTTCAACTAAAATAAAATGAGTATGGGTTTCCAGGACTGAGTACCAGGCTTGTTTTTAAGCCTCTTTCAAAAAGTCAGGGCCAAATCCTTCTTCCCTGTCAGAGTAAAAGCCTTGATTCCTGAAAAAGTGTATGCTTATTCTTTAGTTAGAGGAAAACAAACATCAAACTACTTAAATGCTATGTACCAGTTATTCACATTGGAAACTCATCACGCTCTCAAGTTACTGCATTTTAGATGTTTCGTATTTGTGCACACACAGCTACTCATATTTTTAAAGATCTGAAGGAAAGTTAGATGTGCTTTGCATTCTATGCATTTCAGCACCAGGCTTACAAACAGAAAGAGACAGACTACATCAAGATATCCAATGCACTCTGATTCAAACCGTAATTAAGAGAAGAATTGTCTGTAGTTGGTTGCTAGCTAATCCTGTGTCTGCAAGAGCAGGGAATTCTGACATTTTGAAATTGAATTAGAATAAAGAGCCAAAATTTTGGAATTTCTCAGGGAATTAACATTCTGAAAAATTCCAAAATATTTTGATATCACTGAATGATGCCATGTCAGTAGAGTAAAAAGGGATTGTTTTACCCACCCAAAATTTTGGAAATATCAAAACATTTCCATTTGTTTTTTCTCTGACAGAAACATGTTCAATGAAACTTATTGATTGCCCAACTTTTGATTTCCATTCAATGTAGAACAAAAGGCTGTACCTCAGATAAGATTGAGACTACAACGAGAGCTAAAAATGAAGCCCCCTGTGATCAACATTTCAAAACTGATTTGTGTGACACTCATTCGGGATGTCTCTGATCACACTATGCATCTCATGATGAAAGGACAGAGGCAATTTTGTGTCATCTCTTACATAAAACAGATCTGAGAATTGTAGTGTAAACATTCCTATGCATATTGAGGGACAAAGGGAATATGAGGTGGGTTGCTTCACTGGAGCTTCAAGTAGAGGAATCAATAAGGAAAACAGAAGCAAGATAAAAGGAGCCCACATCAGAACCATGACTGAGATGTAATAGACAAGGTAGTAATACACTTGTGTCTAACAATATCATCTTAACTGGAGGCAATATTATATACCAAGTTGTTTCAGGTGTCTCACTTTGAGTTTACATCTCTCTTCTATGTCTGCTGTGTTGTGTGCATCTGGAATTTCACATTTCTGCTATTTCTGCCCATTTATATTTATCTTCTGTATAGGGAAAGGCTTGAGAGGTCATTTTTGATAAATATACATTTGAAAACTTCCATAAATTGGGGGGGAAACTCAAAAATAGCATCAGCTGTCCTGTTGGCCAAGCCACCACCATGCCACTGGCAACGCAGCCACTGACGCTGCTCCACACACTGCCCAGGATACTCAAGCATCCACTTATGTCTCTGACTTTATGAAAAATCATGGAATGACTTCAAACAGCTGTGATTAAAAACAAAAAAGACAAAGAAGGAGTATTTCTTCCCCACCCACAAAGAACTTGTCCTAGTGCTCCTGCATAATGAGATGCATTTGTTTGAATTACTAAATGTGTGCTTGGATGGTAAGAGCTCTATCCAAAATATGAACCACAGATATGTTATTTGAAACTGGAAAATCTTCAAGTTCAAAACTGTTACTTTTTATATGTTTGCAAAGTGTACTGAAGACAAAACAAATGAATACTAATAATTTGGTTTGGGGAAAGTCCCTGATTCACGGTGAAATAGCTATTTTCATTTTCATTATAGTTCTATCCAAGTCATGATCTTTGTTAAAGGACCTAGCAAGTCAACTTCACAAACGCTGGAATGCGGATGGGGGGGATGTATGCATCAGCAGGAGACATCACCTACATAATGACACAAACAGACATTGATTTATATTGGTTTTATATACTAATGTAAATTACCAAGCAATCAGAAGCAGAAAATGTACGGCAACCTTGGAGGTAGCTCATACAGTATGTGGCTATTATTGCACTATACAGCAAACTCATACCAAGTATGGACCTGGACATAAAACCTATATCAGTATAACCTTACACCAGTAGAAGTTTTACTCCTGAATCTTTCATGGATTAGTCATCCAGGTAAGGAGTTTGCATCATTTGTTCCTATTTTTTTTTAACACAAGTGTAATGGCAATAACACAAAATATACATCTGTGTCTTCAAATTCAAAAAACTGATAGTTTGCATGTGGCAAGAGGGCTAATTTAAGATTTCTTGCTCCCACACACTGACGCCTAACCACCAGCCTGCCAGGCACAGCATGCCATTCTGCCTCCCCACCAGACTCTACCCCGAGACTTTTGACCAACTGGCTGGGACTGGCCTACAAAACCTAGGACTGTCCCAGTCAAACCAGGATGTATGGCCATCCTAGTCATAGAAGGAAATGATTCTATATCATAGAAGGAAATCAGGTTATTCAGGCATGACTTACTCTTGGTGAATCCATGCTGACTCTTCCCAATTGCCTTTTCTCTAGCTGCTTCACAATGGATTCCTTAAGGACCTGCTCCATGAGCTTTCCAGGCATAGAGGCTAGGCTTTAGATGCTAGGGTCGGAAGGGACCTCAACAGATCATTGAGTCCAACCCCCTGCCTAGGCAGGAAGGAGTGCTGAGGTCAGATGACCCCACCCAGATGCCTCTCCAGCCTTTGCTTAAAGACCCCCGGTCACCCATTCCAAATAGTGGCCATCCTTACCATGAAGAAGTTTTGCTGGTATCTAGCCTAAATCTGCTCTCTGTCAGTTTGTGACCGCTGTTTCTTGTTACTCCAAGAAGTGTCTTGGTGAACAGAGCATCATCCCCCAATGAATTTGTAGGCAGCCACAAAATCACCTCTCAGCCTTCTCTTGCAGAAGCTGAAGAGATCCATGTCCCTCAGTCTCTCTTCATAGGGCTTGTCCTGTAAGCCCCTAACCATATGAGTGTCTCTCCTCTGGACCCTCCTCTCAAGTCTATCAACATCCTTCTTGAAGTAAGCGCCCAAAACTGGATGCAGTACTCCAACTGCGATCTGACCAATGCCGTATAGAGGGGAACTATCACCTCCTTGGATCTATTAATTGCTCTGTTGTCCCCTAGATTTTCCTTCTTCCATGTCTTAAAGATGGGCACTGTATTTGCTTATTTCCAGTCATCCAGGAACTCACCCAACCTCCTTAAGTTCTCAAAAAGGTTCGTTTATGGATCTAAAATTACCTAACCCAATCCCTTCAGTACTGTAGAATGTAGTCCATCAGGCCCTGATGACTTATTAATGCCTCTAAGTAATCTTTAACCTGTTCTGCCATTACTCTATGGTGTTCTGCCATTACTCTATGCTGTTTTTTTTTCTTTTCCTATCTCTGCTGACAATTGCACTTGTCATGTGGTAGCTGTGTCTATTTGTGAAAACAGAAGTTAAAAACGCATGAAATACTCCAGCATTTTCTGGATCATCTGTAACTAGATTACCTTCTGCATTCTGTAAGAGACCTATGGTTTCTCTGGTATGCCTTTTATTTCAAACTTGTAGAATCCTTTTTGGTCCCTCACCTGCTGTATCTCAAATTGCCCTGCTTAATTTTATCCCTGCATACCCATACAATACTCTTATACTCTTCCCTAGTATGATGACTAAGGTTCCACTTTTAAAGGATTCCTTTTTGAATTTCAGCTCCTTGAAGAGATCCCTGCCTAGCCAGGCTGGTCTCCTGTTGCACTTCACATTCTCTTGTTGCGTTCTTCTGCTTGCTCCTGTGCCCTTATGAAAGGGCCTCCTTAAAATACAGCTGGCTCTCTTGGACTCTTTTCCCCTTCAGACTTGCCTCCCAAGCAATCCTGCCCACCAGGCCCCAGAGTTTGTTAAAGTCTGCTTTTCTGAACTCCAGTGTCCATTATTTATTTTATTTTTATTTTTTGCTGTTCTCTTTAGGATCTTGAACTCTATCATTTTGTGGTCAGTCACCCAGGTTACATTCCACCTTCACATTCTCAAACAATTTTTCCATGTTTTTGGGCAGCTAGTTAAGAATAGTTTCCCCACCCATTGGGCTCTCTACCACCTGACTCAAAAAATTATCCCCAACACATTCCAAGAATTTTCTAAACCACTTGTGCACTGCTGTTTTTCCATCCCGGCAGGTGTCCCACTAATTGAAGCCCCCCATCACTTGTGGAAGTTTCCATCACTTATTCAAAGAAAGCCTCATCCACCCCCTCCTCTTGGCTTGGAGGCCTCTGGCTCTTAGCACCCCCTCCCCTCCCCGCCGCTGCTCTCCCCTCTGACCTTTACCCAAAGGCTTTCAACAGGCCTACCTTCCACTTTCTACTGCATCTCTGAACACATATACCTTACCTTTATATATAGGACACCGCCTCCTTTTTTCTTCCATCTATCTTCCCTAAACAAGCTATACCCATATACGACCTAGTCATGTGAACTATCCCATTATATCTGCATAATCCCTATTACATCATAATTCTGTGATTATACTAGGACTTCCAATTCTTCCTAGAAAATCACTTTCCTCGATCTGCTGGTAACACTCCTATTAATGCAGCCAAGTATGCTGTTAGTCTTCCTCACAACAAAGGTGTACTGTTGCCTCATATTCAGCCCATTATCCACTGTAACTCCCTCTGCCCTCCCCCCCCCCAAGACTTTTACTGCTTTTCTGCAGAGCCGCTGCTTAGCCAGTATGTCACCAGTCTGTAGCAGAGCATGGGATTGTTTGGTTTGATGTACTGCACTTTGCACTTATCCTTGTTGAACTTTGTGATATTTGCAAATGACACCAAGCTTGGGGGTGTAGTAGGTATTCAGGAGGGTAGAGATAAGATTCAGAGTCCTCAACAAATTGGAGGCCTGGACCATAAGAAACCTCATGATGTTCAACAAGGACAGGTGCAAAGTCCTGCACTTAGTATGGAACAATCCTATGCACTAGTACAGGCTAGGGGCTGACTGTCTGGGCAGCAGGTCTGCAGAAAAGGACCTGGGGGTTACAGTGGACAATAAGCTAGGTATGAGCCAACAGTGTGCCCTTCTTGTCAAGAAGTCTAATGGCACATTGGGGTGTATCTGTGGAAGCACTGCCAGCAGATCAAGGGAAGTGATTATTCCCCTTTATTCAGCACTGGTGAAGCCACATCTAGAGTACTGTGTTCAGTTTTAGGCCCCCTATGACAAAAAAGATGTGGACAAATTAGAGCGATACCAATGGAGGGCAAAAAAATAATTAGGGGGCTGGGGCACATGACTTATGAGGAAAGGCTGAGGGAACTGGGCTTATTTAGTCTGGAGAAGAGAAGACTGGGGGCACATTTAATAGCAACCTTCAATTACCTAAAGTGGGGTTCCAAGGAGGGTAGAACTGGACTGTTCTCAGTGGTGGCAGATGACAGAACAAGGCTCATTGGTCTCGGGTTGCAGCAAGGGAAGTTTAAGTTAGATATTAAGAAAAACGGGTCTCACTAGACAGGTAGTAAAGCACTGGAACAGGTTACGTAGAGAGGTTGTGGAATCTCCATCCTTGGAAGTCTCATAGATTTCATAGATTTCATAGACATTAGGGCTGGAAGGGACCTCGGGAGATCATCGAGTCCAGCCCCCTGCCCAAAGGGCAGCAAGTCAGCTGTGGTCTTAGGATCTCTCTTTAAGACCCAGCTAAGCAGAGCCTTGGCTGGGATGATCTAGTTGCGGCGGGTCCTTCTTTGAGCAGGGGGTTGGACTAGATGACCTCCAGAGTTTCCTTCTAACCCTAAGTTTTGGTGATTCTATGATTCTATATTTATTTTGGTTCAGTCCTCCAATTTGTTTAGGTCTCTGGCTGCATCTACACAGGATGTTGACTGTGCAGTATCTCATTACTTCTTCACAGTAGCATCGCATGGTATAAAGCATGACTTGATGCCACAGCACAGTACTAAGGGGCTACTGTGCAGTTAGTATCACCTAAAAGCTGTCCAGCAACACTACTGTGCAATAACTCCAGCTACTGCACAGTCATTTAGTACTTGTTTATACTAAATGTAAAAAGTAGTAAGTGACTGCACACTAATGACTGTACAGTCAGTGTCTCATGTAGATGTGGCCTCTGAATCCTAGCCCTACCCTCCAGTGTATCTACTATTTCTCCCAGCTTGGTGTCATTCACCAACTTGCTGAGGATGCACTACATCTCATCTTCCAGATCATAGATAAAAATATTGAACAAAAGTAGCTCCAGACCCAGTCCCTGGGGCATTCTGCTTGATACTGGTTGACAATTAGACATCAAGCCATTGATTACTGCCCTTTGAGCCCAATGATCCAGCCAGTTTTCTGTCCACTTTACAGTCTATTCATCCATCTGGTACTTCCTCAGGTTGCTTGCAAGAAAGTTATGAGAGACAGTTTCAAAAGAATTGCTGAAGTCAAGGTATATCACATCCACTGCTCTCCCCACATCCACAGAGCCAGTCATCTCATCCTAGAAGGCAATCCAGTTGGTCAGGCATGATTTGCCTTTGGCGTGCTTAATCCATGGTGATTGTTCCTAATCACCTTCTTTTCTTCTAATGGCTTAGAAATGGATTAATTGAGAACCTGCTCCATGATTTTTCCAGGGACTGAGGTGAGGCTGACCAATCTGTAGTTCCCCAGACCCTCCTTCGTGCATTTCTTAAAGATAGGCATTATATTTGCCCTTTTCCAACCATCCAGGACTACAACTTGCTACAACTTTTCAAATATAATGCTACAACTTTTCAAATATAATGAACAAAACTCTGCAATCACATCAACCAACTCCCTCAGCATCCTCAGGAGCATTGCATCTATCCTCAGGGGCATTGCGTCTAGCCCCATTGTCTTGTACACATCCAGGTTTTCTAAACAGTCCCTAACCTTTTGTTTCACCACTGTTGGCTGCCCACCTACGCTGCAAACTGTGCTTCTAGGTGCAGTAGTCTGGGAGCTGGCCTTGCCTGTGAAGAACAAGGAAAAAAAGGCATGGAATACTCCAGCCTTTTCTACATCATCTGTCACTAGGTTGTCTCCCCCGTTCTGTAAGGGACCTACATTTTTTCATAAACATCCTCTTGTTTCTGACATGACTTGTAGAAACTCTTCTTGTTACCCTACACGTCACTTGCTAGCTGCAACTCCAATTGCGCCTTGGCCTTCCTGACTTCATCCCTGCATTTTAGTCCAAGTTTACAGTTCTTGAAAGCTTCCTTTTTTGTGTTTTAGCTCACTGAAGTGTCCCCTGCTGAGCCAAGTTTGTCTTCTGCCATACTTGCTAGTTTTTCTGTGAATTGGGAAAGTACATTTCTGTGTCTTCAGTAAGGTTTCTTTCAAACATAACCAACTCTCCTGGATTCCTTTCCTCCTCAGACTGGGCTCCCAGGGGACCCTGCCCATCAGTTCCCTGAGGGAGTCAAAGTATGTTTTCCTGAAGTGCAGGGTCCTTACTCTGCTGCTCTCTTTCTTTTCTTTCCTCAGGGCCCTGACCTCAATCATCTCATGGTCACTGCTGCCCAAGTTGCCACCCACTACTACATTCCCCAGTTCTTCTCTGTTTGTGAGCAGCTGATCAAGAGCACAGCTCCCAGTTGGCCTCTCCAACACCTGCACCCAGAGGTTGCCCCCAACACTCTCCCAAAACTTCCTGTATTGCTTGTGCACCTCTGTATTGTGCTCCCGGCAGATGTCAGGATGACTGAAGTCCTCCGTGAGAACCAGGGCCTGTGACCTGGGCATTTCCACTAGCTGTTTGAAGACAGCCTCATCCATCTCATTCTCCTGATCTTGTGGTCTATAGCAGACACCCATCATATCACCCTTGTTCTTCTCCCCTCTGGCCCTAACCCAAAGACTTTCAACAGGCCTATCTCCAGTTTCATACTGGAGCTTTGAACAGTCGTTGGATCTTCATGAGTTTCCACACCAAACTGTTGGCTCTTAATGGGCTCCTCCACCAGAGGTATTTAAGGAAGTATTTCTTTTGTTCCACTTTCATCAAGGGAAGCAGGAACTATTCATTCTTGCATTTAATAAAAAATGCTGCATCATATATACATTTTCATATATACAATTTTGAAATGATTTGTCAGCAATAGCAGATGTGTCAACAATGGCATTTAACAGTATATCCTGTTAAGTATGTTATGCATGTGGAAACCTAGTAGAAAGGGGTATTGTGTTCTTGCATGTGATATGCAAAAAACTTTCAATAAAGTCATATTTGTTTTTGCTTTAATATTAGACTAAATTATATAGCACTAGGTCACTAGTATATTAGTAAAGCTTCTGGTTTCTCTTTAACTGGAGAAAAATAAGTGCCATGTTATATGTAATGCTGCACCATACCATCTGTACCCCCTACCCCCATTTCAAAATTCTAGATCTGCTTATGGCTATAGGTACAAAATCAGTAATAACTGTCACTGAACTGTTCATGGTCATAGACACACAGAGCTCAATTCAATGAAAAGCTTAGGTGGGATGCATTCCTGAAACATCTGTGGGCTCATGCTGAAAGCACGAGAGCATATGTTGCTCTTCTTCTAGAGACTATTTGGGTTAAGCTTCATTACTTGCCTTCAGAAATTCCATGTGCAGCATACACAATGAAGTTCTTTAAGTTTGCCATAATTTGCTCATCTTGGAAAATGAATATTGTGTTTGCACCCAGAGAACTGACAAAAGAACTATTTTAAAGTACTTACTTTTTGTGCCATCTGTGCATCATCCTTCCTGTATCTTGCACAGACATATTTTCTTGGGTTTCAGACTTAGTTACCACCCTCTTAAGACAAGCAGCTGTTTTCTTATCAAAAAAAATCAATACTGAAATATATATATTCTAACCCTTCATGTTGCCATGACATATTTCCTCCTTTATATAGTTCCCAAGTGTAAAAAATGTGGAACAAAATTATAAATATCTAAGAGAAACTTTTCCTTTTAAAGAAACTTACAATTATCACTATCTCCTCAATGAAGGAACAATACCTCATCTTTGGGGGACAAAAATCTGAGTTCTCTTTTTTTACCTTAAAAGTCTCTTGGAAACAGAGAGACAGAAGGAAACTTGGGTTGCATTTATAAAAATAAGAAGCCACAGCAAAAAATTCCCACAACTGTAGACTTTCTACAGCAACCTCTCCTATTTACATCTTTAATAACATATCAGCAGCAGTGTCAAAAAGAACGTGACACTTATGAGCCACAGGACACTTAATTTCTTAAAAGGATAAGGAAAAAATTGCAGCCATTTGCTAAGATAAAAAAGGCATTAGCAATGGTTTTCCAACTGTTTGCCACACGAAAAAATGCCTATTAATGTTGCATGCATGGCATTGTAGTGTGCATAGCATTAGGTTTAAAACACAAGAGGAATGAACTAGTTTCTGGGGCTGGACAGTAAACACTATGCATAAATCCTCATGACCGCTTACTTTGAAAATAATCGGTTGATGCAGCTAATTGAATCATCCCAAACTGCCTGCATAATTTTGCATATTATCTCTCCTTTATTAACTTCCCAACATATGAGTGCTCTTTTCCAGTGTTGTTTATTTGAGACTTACTCTGATATAATGTTAATTAATTTTTATTGGGTATAAAATAAAAACTGACATCTGGTTCTACTAAAAATGTCAAAATAAGGCTATGCATATCTTTAATGTGCATAATTTAAAAAATCAGTAGCTTCTGCAGTCTTTGAGTGATGTTGTTGCCATAATGGTTGAGAAATTATGTGAGAGGCAAGGATTTTGGGGGGTGATATCTTTTATTGGATTAACTGTACAGTTGGGATAAAGCTAGACAAGCTTTTGAATACAGAACTTTCTTCTTCAGGTCACTTTTTCAGTGGCTTTTGGAATCATAAGGATTTTATTTACACACACACACACACACACACACACACACACACACACACACACACACACACACACACACACACACACCGTCTGCTGTGCACCATGCTTCCAAAAGAAAGTACTAACACATGGTGCAGTAACAATGTAGATGTGCCCTATTAGTATGAAGAGATGCTAAATATCATAACTCTACTTTTTTTTTTTTACTTTGCACATGGAATATTTCAATAACACCTTATTTTTCTGTCTTGCAACTGCTCTTAGGAAGAAATATGCTTTGGAGGAAGTTACCTAGCTTTGCAATATTAATCTCTTTCCATTAATGGATAACTACCCCCCATCCCTTGACAGATCACTGAGAAATTTAAATCAGGATCCTCCATGTCTGATTGCCTGGTAAGTGTGAATATCCTGGAGGAAGGTTGTGCATCTTTAGAAGGGACTTGAATAAGGAAACTTTGGTTAGCTATCCACCTAGGAAACTTATGCAGTCCCTGCTATGATACTGTGTGAGAACCTCACAATCTTTAACAAATTTGCTAATATATTGCTCATTGGTGTGTTGTGCAGATTAAGAAGTCTTTAGGTTGAGAAACAAGGAAGAGTCAAAAAAGTTATGTGCATGCTGCCCTAGTATAGTATCAGGCACTACAGTAATAGTGCCTGTTTTGCGCGCGCACACACACGCGTGCGTGCACACACACACACAGGTTCCTGACCTGGAAAAAGTGTAGCTGCCTTAATGAGGCACTGTGCATGTACCAATAATAGGCTCTACTGGGAGCCTGTAGTTCAGAGGTTCCCAACCCCATGCCACAGCCCAGTACCGGGCCGTGAAGGGTTGGCTACCGGTCCTCAGGAGGGTTGGCTGCTGGACCAGAAGTCCGAAAGTGACCAGCACATTGCAGACCGGCAGCCAATGCTTTTTTATACTGAGTATAAAAAAGCATTGGCTGCTGGTCTGCAGTATACTGAGCACAAAAAAGGGTTAGCTGCCAGTCCACAGTATGCCAGTCACTTCTGGGCTGCAGTATGCTGGGCTGCAGTTTGCCAGTCTGCAGTCTAAAAAGGCTGGGAATCACTGCTGTAGTTCACTTAGGCCATTGACAGGCCTTACATATACAAGCTTTTCTCCTGGCCCAAAGAGAGCATATAGCCTTTCCAGGGGTTTCTTATGGAAGAGAACTGGCTTTTTTGCAAGAAAATAATCCCTCTTCATGCTGGTGAATCTCTCCCCTCCTGCACGAACTTGACAGGCTGTATGCTTCTCTTAGACACCAAGGACACCTAGTTATCTGACAGTCCTCTACTCTCCCTGCCTCCCTCCCTCCCTCGCTCTGACAGAGAGGAAAGAGAGCACCGGCTCCCTGAGAGCCCACCCAGAGCAAGGTGTCTGGGAGTCCTGTGAAGAACCTGCCATGGTAAACTCTCTCACCCCCAATCTGCCAACCAGCTAATTGGCTGGAGGGGCTGTAAGGATATTCTTCCACTGTGGGAGCCCCGCCCCCAGAGCTCTGGGAGGGTACCAGATCAAGGAGGATGCTTCCCCTGCCTCCACCAATCAGAATGGATTGGGGAACTCTTCTCCAGAGGTGAAAAGCCAGGTAGGGAATGGGGCCATGGCACACAAAAAGCATATGGAGACACTTCTTTCTTATGCAAGCCACCATTATGGAAAGCACTTGGAGGAACAGTGGAAAAAGTGACAATGATCTTTTAGGAGAAGCAGATGGGGAGAAGCTCAGAGAACATGAAGGATTCCAGAGTAACCAACAAAGTGAGCAGAAGGGGTGGCAGCCATGAAGAATACAAAAACTGGATAGTCATTAGGGTGGTGATGGAAACCAGTGCAAAAATAAAAAAGGTTAAGCTCATAAAGGAGAACCAAAGGCAAAAGATTAGAGCATTTCCACACAACCTGGGAGATTACCTGTTCAGATTTAAGGGAAGATTTTCAGAACAGCTCGGCACTGGTATAACTACTTCTACAGAAGGATTTGTCATTCTGCCACTGGCTCCAGTAGGACTTTTGAATCCTTTAGAAAATCCTGCCCCTACCCAAAATTCTTCACATCAGCCTACAGAACAACCAACTATTTAATGCACGGGGGTTTTTAATCACCCTAAACACAGTGATTAAAAAATCACCTCTCTACACAATTCAGCTAAAAGTATTCAAATCTCTGCACCTGACACATTTGGAAGAGTCAAATGGTTTTAGCATGCTCTTGTCAAATATGAAGTGGATAAGGGGGGAAAAAAGAAAAACAAAACAATTACACTCCCCACAAATTTCTTGCCATAGCTTTTATTTGTGTGTACCACTGTATTTTTAGATTCTAATAATATAAAATCATGTGATGCTTGTAGATATCACTATGGTCTATAATACTGTCTCTTCATACACATTTGGTACTTGATTTAAAAGAAAAAAAAATCTTTTAATTAAGACTGATATGAGGGTTTTGAAAAACAACAGCATGTAATCTCATTTATTTTCTTCTCTGAAAAACCATTTCCTACAAAGCATTAAATTTAAAAGAAAAAAAAATCAGTCCTTTAGGCTGTGTTGCTGTATTCTAGTTTTTTTAAGAAAAAGGCTTGCTCTTGTGTGTTGTTGAGGCACTGCAAAACTTTAAGTGACCCAGCAGTCAAGATTTCCCACTGGGGCAAAAGCAATTTAGTAATTGTCCTGTGAATTAGAGATGTGAACTCTGGTAGGATTCCTGAATTGGGTATTTTCTTGGGCAATGATGTAGAAATAATAGATTTAATGAGAACAGTGTAACGATGTGGAATACAATTTCATTCTCGAGTAAATTTCACATCTTTTCCAACTACACCATGGATTAACGTAAGGAGTCAAGCAGGGTGTTAACCAGGAGAACCTGCTGTTAAACACAAAAAACAGTATGGCCAGACTTGTAGTCTGGCAGATTTTGTGTGATGCAAGAAAAGAGAAAGTAAAAGAAAGGTGGTTATAGACAGCTAATACTGAATTTTTAACTTGGTCCTGAACAATTCACTAAGGTGGTCCCCTTTTTTCTACCTCCCGTTGCCAATGCTGGGAATTGTTCAATAAATCTGTGCACTCTCCAGAAAAATAACTATATCTTGATATACACAGTAATAAGTTAGGAATTACATTTTCATAAATCCTTCACCCCAAAAGTAGCTCCACTTTAACTGTACAACCGTTGCGGTCTTGGCTGTCTGTGGTGAAAGGCAACAATTAAGAATCATATATTGCCCTCTACTGTTACCTATCACATACTGCAGTATTGCTTCCATGAAACTGTGGCCCATGTCTGGTGCATTAGTCAAGCCAGTACATAGTCAGAAGCTTCAGTGATATGTATGAACAGAGAAACCAAGGGCTGGGCTGTGCCTGTTAGTCACAACTCAGCGTTAGGGTACACCTGCACTTCCCTTGGGAAATTCTCCACATGCTGCTTCTGCAAACTCCCTAGTCTAGTGCATAAAGCCAATGCAAGCCCCACTGGAATACAGCCTGCCCCTCCCTACAGATGAATCCAGCTCTATCAGTTAGTTGCTCTGCCTTCTCATCACCTCTGTGGTTATGTCAGCTTAGGGGACTAAAGTGCCCTTGCTGAGCAAGAATTGTAATTGCTTGTGACCCACAGCATGCTGCACAGAGAACAAAAGCCAAGGTTTAGGCCCTAAACTTTAGGGCACCCAATCTTTCGTCTGCTGTACACCACAGGAGGCTCAGGTAAATGGAACAAATCATAAATACTTAAGGTTAATTGGGTGCAGGATTACTGAGATGTATTCCTGAGGTGTTGGTATAGACTATAGCCTCTACAGCAAGAGAAGTAATAGTCAAGGCACCTCCTCTCAAACTTTGTATTTGGCGGTACCCCCAGTTGAGAACCACTGTGGAGGCTGACAGACATGAAAGCCCCTGCTCTAACTCATGGTGCTTTCTACAAAGTGCTATGAGTTAGCGCACCCCTGACCCAACAGATGTTCACCTGTTGGGTCAGAGGGGGGTGGGAAAAATCAAGCCAGCCTAGTGTCTCTCTCCTAGCCCCACCTGTTCCTCCCAGCTCTGTGGCTGTCTGCAGGAGGGAAGCGGGAGTGGGGGGGAGGGAGTGAGGTACGGTTGGGG
>NW_017728906.1:189534354-189545136 GCF_001723895.1 Crocodylus porosus
GGGAGCCTCCAATCCACCCACTGACCCTCCAGCTCAGACTAGGCAAACCCCAGCTGTAGCTTGCTCCCCCTCCCCCATTTCCTTTCCCTTCCTGAAGACAGCCCCAGGGATGGAGCTGGGCTGCATCAGCCCATCCCCAGTCATGGAATAGATTAATCCAAGGGAACACAAGTTTGCTTAGGTGCTCCAAAGTAGAGAGCCTTCATTTGATCCCTCATTTGATAAAGGTTAATTTGTCGTGTCATCAGCCACACTAAAAGCACTTTGCAGCCATTCACATGTGTCATGGCATGGGTGTAGAGCACTTTCAGAGGGTGATTGCATGACAAACCTAACTTCTGTCTGCATTTGTTGCACTGCCTCAGTTTACTGTGGTGGTTCTCAACCAGAGAGCTGTCCCATGTTCCTGCCTATATTAGTTAGGACTATCCAGTAAACCTAAAGGAGGCAGAAGCCGAAGCATGAAAAATGAGTCCCATGCCCCTGGAGGAGGCTGAGGGAAGAAGGGTGTTTTTACCTGGCCTGTGTCCCCCTGTACTTCGCTCCTCCAGACAGGCTGTAAAAAAGGCTGCAGTTGCAGGGCAGGCTTTTGCCACAGCTCTTCCCAATCCAACTCAAATGCTTCTCCCAGAAACAGGCACACAGGACTGTTCCACCTGCCTGGTGTACCTCTGTTTCCAGGACAGGCATGTGGGGCTGGACCAGAAAAGACTGCAGGAAGACTATATGCTTCAGCTGTATAGGCTTTCTGATCTATCTCTGTGGGTGTCACCCAGGGCAGTTCCACCTAGCCGCGGTGGAAACCATGCCACAGAACCACTGGAAGGGTCTCGTGGCACCCCAACTGAGAACAACTGCTTGACAGCCAGAGAAAGCTTATGAAGAGTAAAGGAGGAGAAAAGAAGTGTACAGAGGGACACAACAACTACAGCAACAGAAACTGTGGTCAGTCTGGCATGTGACATGAGCAAACCTTCTGAAAACACTTGCTGGCAGATTTACAGAACGGAGCAAAGTAGCAAGTCCAGTGCAGCACTTAGCATCTTGAAGGTCTGTAGCAGGGGGGATATTGGGAGATCTAGGTGGTAAGATGGGGCCAGTGCATCAACCAGTAAAATTTTATTTTGAAACTGTTGGTAGAGCACAGAGTTACAGAGACAGGTCAGGCGTAGGGGAAATAGACCTTCAGAGAGGTTGGTTCCCACTGATCTCCATAGATTTACACCCAATTGTGTCAATTCAGATCAGAATTTGGCCATAGGAATGTAGGCTGTACAGGAGGAAGCTGCTTAGGATACAAAAGGCTGAGGGAGGAAAATGACATTCATGGGAAGGATTTTTAGAGAGAAGCTGAGATACTTTAAAAAGCATGAAAGCAATTTCACTGCAATGGTTTAACTTGAAAGTTGTTTTCATTTCTCAAGGCTTGAAATGGAGCCATTTTGCCATAATTCTGTTGGTCCTTGTCTAAAAAAATCCACAGATTTATCAAAATGCATTTGCTGAAAACAAGCTATTCAGCAAGTGAAAAATCACAAACATTTTGCTTTCACAAAAAAAACCCTGCTGATGTTGAGTTCTGGGAAAAGGACCTTGTTCTGTTGCAAAAAAAATTCTTTGAGACAATTTTGAATAACACAAATTTAGAGATTGCTTGTGTGAAGTCCACCGGCTCTTGGTATGATCAGAGTTCAGAGCTCAGAAAGACCGCCAAGAAACATGTTTCTATCTCTGATGACTTTGTTATGTTAAACGATGACCCCAGAAGTCTGGAAAAAAAGACAAGTCTGCATTTTGAGGGATAATCTGACAAAATGTGATGTGTGGCCTGCACAACTTAGAACCAGCTATCCAAAGGGGACAAAAATTAAGGGAAGACTCTAAACTCCAACCTAGAATGACTTTTTTCAATGCCAGCTCCACTCCCCAAGTGGTAGGAAATTTCTTACATTTTTGCAGCAACTTCAATGAACAGCAAGGTATCGAGGATGAGTTTCATTTTTCAATAACTGCGAGAATGTTCAAGATGAGATCAATATAAAGTCAAACATATAAAAATTTCTCATCGATCAATTTTAACAAGCTCAGTTACATTTCCACACTACAGGACAAATGTTAAAGGGATCGATACAGTCTTCTACACTGCACACTTTGCTGTGATACCTGAACACATTTGCATTGATGTGTGTGGAATAAATAAGACCTGTTCCTTCAGAGAACAAAGACATATTTATTGCAGGCCAGAGGAAAGGCAAGAATCAAAATTGCTGGGTTTATTTTTAATCCCACTACAAAGGAGTTAGGTAGACCAGCATTTACAAAGGTAGTTTGGTCTTAAGAAGTCTAATGTCTATTAGCCTATATACCATCCTTGACATACACTGGAGCGATCAAGTTAAGCTGTAAAAGGGGCACCTGATTTATTTTTATTTTTTTGTAAACAGCTTAAATGCTAATAGCAACAGATGTTGCCTACCCTTGGATTTAAAATACATTAGTGAACACCTGTTAGGGCTAAAGTCTAGACAGCACCAACAGAGAGTTGTCTTCCAAAGCACAAAAGTCTGGAGAGAGGTAAAGAAAGCCAAGACAAGTACTCAAGGCCATCACGGAGAAATACCTGATTTTCAGACAAGGACATTTTCTGAGGGAATGGGTTTTTTAAAAAAACAAAAAGCATCCCTCCCACCAGCACCAGCTGCTGAGACTTCCTTGTCCTCCTCCCACGGGTATCTCAGTGTATATTCAGCATATGATATCAACTGGGGGCGGGAAGAAGAAAGTAAACAAGCACCCAATCAACAAAGAGGCAATTTACATCAACAGTTAGCCCGTGGTCAAAATGATATTAATTTGCAAACTTAATTTGCAAGATGAAGTACTAGACCTTAATTGCCTTGAACACTGCTCATGGGCTGTGCACCTTTGAATTTTAGATTGATTATAGGATTTGATTCCATCAGTGATCAGAGACTATGAGAAGGATCCCCATTCTTCTGTCATGACATTTTCTGTCTGAACATTACCTTCTGCCAGGGCAAGTACCAAGTACAGAATACAACAGCCTGAGCAGCCATTATAGTTCCCCAAGTCCCACTGTGATAAGTTTGTGGTATATGTAGCCTAGTGAAATCAGTTCTTTGGGTTTGATATAGCAGAACCCAGATAAGTCATAGAGTTAGGTTTCTTAGTCCTTTCCTGAGGACTTGGTGCAAATCAACGAAGTGTGGGAGAAAGCATGCACAGCATCAGTGAGCTGCAGAGGACTGTTGAGGTGCTTGACTAAGTAGAAAAGCAGCACCCTTAGAAATACAAGCCACATTTCAAGAGCTGAATGGCTCATCCATGACTCCACAACTTACTATGGATTTAGCAGGTTTCAAACTGTCTGAATACAAATAGTTTGGGGCCTACTGCAAATAACGTTTTACAAGCTTGTGAACAGTTGTCCCTGTTGCCCTTATATCCCAAAGGATGTTCCTATATCCCAAAGCACCAGGATGCCCCTGTATCCCAAAGTACCACGTCTACCACCCGCCCTAGGAGAAAATATATAAAAGGCTTTCAGCAAAATGTTCTTTGTCCCAGCCCACTAACTCCTAGTTTATTTGCTAAGTAACACATTTATTCAGCGTAGTATTGAACTAGAATAGAGAGTACAGTACCGAGATTTAAATAAAATTACAAAAGCTACTCAGCAACATTATACCAGCAAAGTAGCATGTCAGCTATTGAAAAAAAAATGTGTATGTTGTCCGGTATCACAAGGCCACGCAAAATGAAACCACAACTAAAAATTATACTGGAAGTGGTAGTTGTCTTTAAGACCATACCTCTGTAAAGATAAGAGGCAAGTGATTAGGCATTTTATCTCTGTATAGTTCTTTGTTATTGAAAAATCATTCCAGCCAGCTACTAGAAAGGCAAAACATGGCAAAAAAAGTTTTTACTGTTACTTTAAGTATATGCTACTAAAAAGGGAATTACAGCCTATGGAAGTACACAAAGAATTATGCTTAGGATGGTTCTGAAAGACATTCATTCTTCTCTTCTCTTTACTGAAACAAAATCATTTTCTTCACAATTTGTGTTTGCTCCTGAAAAATATAGTTCCAGATATATAATAATCTATATAATACCACCTAGTGCTTACACAATGTTTTCACTCTCAAAGCATTTTACAGGCATCACTGAGTTAATTGTCATGATTCCCTTGCAAAAGAGATACAGAAAATATAATTACTAGCACTGTGCAGAAGTCCAGATAATAGATTTGGATTTGTATTAAATTTGCTAATTTCTGATTGACAGTATACTGGGGACGGGGAAAGAGGAATGGCTCATAGAGCTGCAAAATTTGTGTGAACCCACCAAAGGAAGTTTGAAGACGGATGAAATTTTGGACAAGGAACTATCAAAATTAATATTTAAATTTAACTTCTGAAATGTAGTGAGTAGGGACCTATCAAATTCATGGACCTTGGCAGCTGATTACATGGCTCTAACATGGCCAGGGTACCCAATTTCACAGCTGTATCACAGCTGGGGCTGCTATTTTGAAGATGGAACAAAGCACCCCCCTCACCCAAGCCTCTGGTTGGCTAAGGGGCACTGCAAGTCCCACCCCTCCTGGGAACTGTTTGAAAGCCCCAGCCTCAAGCAGCCATGCCAGAGCATAGCATGCAAGGCCATTTTACTCAGCACACCATATCTGGATGGGCTCTGGGCAGCTGCCACCAGACATAGAGTCCAGGTTGTGTACTGCAGGTGGCAGGGAGGCTGCAAGCCTTGCTGAGAGCAGCCCAGGCTCTGTGGCCAACACCAACTGCCCAGAGCCCAGTTGAATGTGACAGGCACCCACCAGCTTGGAAACGGCTGCAGCAGGGTCCAGAGTCCTGGCCCAGCTCATTGCCATGCATACCTCATGGACCGCTGCAGGGAAGGGGCCAGGGCTCTGCTCCACTGACAGGGGCTGCACACTTGCAATTCCTGTCATCTCTGCAGGGGGCAGGAGTGAGGTGGAGTGGGGAAGCAAGGGAGGGCACGTCACTGTCCCCCTCCCTATCTCCATCTCATTGGGCGCAGCTGCAAAGGGTAGGGTAAGCTCTGTGAGTGCAGTTGCCCTATGCAGGAGGATTCTGGTCAAGTGGCTCTGGCCCCCGCTGTCCACATCTGCATCTCCTGGGGATGGGCTATGGGGCTAGGGGATCGTGCTTGCAGGGGGTGGTTGCCCCAGCAGTCCCAGGGGGGCTCCTCTTCCCACACCCAAGCACCAGCAGAATGGGCTAATTTGTGATGCCAGCCCCAGCCCCTGCTCTTGTTTCCCCTGTGCTAAGCCAGGAGCTGAGCCTCAGCTGCGGGATAGCACATACTTCGGCCACAGCCCTTATCCACTTCTTGGCCCAAGAGCATCCCAGAAGGGTCTGCAATGCCCTCCATGTGCAGACAGAGCCAGGTCTTCAGTGGAGAATAGGCCAGCATCCCTTCCCTCCTGGTCTGTAGTGGGGTCAGAGCCCCACTCATTGCTGGCAGCAGCTGCACACATTCCTCAGGGCAAATGGCAGGGAAGGGTCTGGGGCTGTGCTGCAATGATGAGGACAAGGACTTTAGCAATTCCCCCACCTTCCCCTCCTGGGTGACCCCTAACTGGGTACTTTAGGGCAGGGACAGCCATTCAAAAAGCCTGAGCCTGAATTGATTGAACCTTTGCAGATTAGTCTTACCTACTTAGGCTGAACCGGTTTCCAACAGACAATCCCTCTGGACTGAGGAAATTCAGGCACATGTCTGCAGTGGCTCAGGCTGGAAGCCGGGGGTGTGCGAGGCCTGCAGCCCCAGGCTAGTTCTCTGAGGCAAGGGCAGGGGTATGCGAGGCATTCATCTGTTGATGATACAGAGTTTTTCACTCTCCCTCCCTGCTTCAGTGTATCTCACCTTTATCTCATTGGGTTTATTGCCCAATTAAGAAAACAGAGAGACGTTACCAGCTATCTGTTGATTCAGCACAGATCCACCACGTGGTCTGCTGGCTAATACACAGACACCTGAGCAAAGGCAGAGGGGAGGGGGGGGATTTGTGCTTAGCAGAAAGTAGTGAGGGGGGAGAGAGGAGCAAACAGCTCTTCTCAAACATTTCCAAGGAAGGACATTAAGCTACCTGTTGATTAGCTCCAAAAAGCCTGTCTACCTTTGTCTCTCCCATAACACAGACTATAGCCAGCATGTGGTCTGCTAGCTAATGCTGAGGTGTCTGCATGAGGCAGAGGGGTGGGGAGGAATAATTCCTGCTTAGCACAGAGAAGCCAGGCAGATTCAGAGGGGAGGGGCCAGCCCTGCTGTGGAGTAGGGAGCCCTGCCCAGCTCAAGAGCATGCTGGGGGACTCTGGTTTGTCTTAAACCAGCAAGAGGTCTGGAGCAGACATTGCATAAACCAGTTTGAACCAAATCAGTTAAGCCTGATACTACATTCAACCAGTTCAAACTCATTTCAGTCATTTTCAAACTGGTTTATGTGCACTGAGTATCTGTTCTGTTACTGGTTTAAACCAGTTTCTGATCACTCCATAGTTTCACAGGAGCTAGGGTCCTGATCAGATCATCTAGCCTGACCCCCTGCCATAGGCAGGAATGAATACTAGGTTCACAAGACCCCAAACAGGTGATCATCTAACCTCTTTTTGAATTTGCCCAAGGTAGGGGCGAGGACCACTTCACTGGGAAGTTGGTTCCAGATTCTGGCCACACTAACTGTAAAATATTGCCTTCTGATCTCTAACCTAAACCTATTCTCCATCAGCTTATTACCATTGTTCCTCATCACCCCAAGTGGTGCTGGGGAGAAAAGGGCTCTACCTATTTGCTGTTGATCTCCCCTGATGAGTTTGTAGGCAGCCACCACGTCCCCGCTCAGCCTCCTCTTGCTGAGGCTGAACAGGTTCAGGTCCCCCAGTCTCTCCTCATACGGCCTGTTCTGCTGCCCTGTCACCAAGCAGGTGGCCCTCCTCTGAACCCTCTCCAGGCTGGCTGCATCCCTTTTGAAGTGTGGCGCCCAGTACTGGCCGCAGTACTCCAACTGCGGCCTGACCAAAGTTGTACAGAGGGGGAGTATCCCCTCTCTGGACTGGCTTGAGATGCACCTTTGGGTGCAAAACAAGGTATGGCTGGCCTTGCTGGCTACGGTCTGGCATTGGCAGCTCATTTTCATCTTGGAGTCAATAATGACTCCAAGATCCCTTTCCACCTCTGTGCTTTCAAGAGGGGTACACCCCAGCCTGTATGTATGCTATGGATTCCTTCTCCCAAGGTGCAGCACCCTGTATTTGTCTACGTTGAACCCCATCCTATTCTCATCTGCCCACTTTTGTAGTCTAAATCTGGTTGCATCCTCTCTCTCCCTTCAAGTGTGTCCAGTTTATGCATAAGGTCTTGTCCCTAGTTCAGGGGCTCAGCTCTGATTTACTCTGCTCTGGCTCCCACCCGCCACCCTCCCTTTCAGGAGAAAAGGACTTTTGGTGGGCTTTCGCCTGCATTCCACCTCCCCCTGCCCCCCTCCCACCCCCACCCCTACTTTCAGGGGACAGACAGTCTGCCATTTTTTTTTCCTATTTGTTCCCTTTTCCCTCCCCCCACCCTTCTAGGAGACAACTTTTTGCTGTTTTTTTGCCAGCTTTTTTAACATAGTCAGTTCCCCATGCTTTTTTTATGAGGAACTGGCTATTTCACAAAAGGCTGCCAATTACATGATTTCTGTGAAATCTGTGAAATCATGTATTTAGTAGGTCCCTAGTGATGAGGTAAAATTTAAACTCTGGTCCCACTTTAATCATCATTGTTGTACAAGAGCAGTGTCATGGGCAGATCCAGGATCATAGTGAAGGGGATTCAGCCCCCTCTGGCTTAGGGTCATGTATGCAGTGAGCTCTCTGAGCTCACTGGCATGTTAGGGCAGGTTCTGCCAGAATTTGCAAGTGCTGTGATTTCTATGCGATCACCAGCTAATTGGTATGCCTGCTTTTGTGAAGCCTGAAGCCCAGGGAATGAGTGTCGCTGCCATTCACTTTCCTTCCCCCAACACCTCCACTTCCTCTTTAATTCAGCAGCAGGGGACAAGAGTAGATGAGTGACAGCCATGGTCCTCATCCTCTGGGATCCAGAGCTGCCTGAAAACAGGGTCTCAGGCCAGATCTTGTATTGAGCTAGAACTCATAGTACATGAAGAACTTTGGCAAGACGTGCACTGTCAAGCCAGTGCACATGTGATACAGTTAAAAGGTGTGCAACCACGCCACTGCCCTCTCCAGGATTCACCCCTGTGCAGGGGCATGCTAAAAGTCCCCCAATCCTGCCAACATGACAAAAAATGAGTGGTTTCACTGAAATCAATAGGACTTGTACCTCCTTAAACTTTGAAAAAAATTAAGCTCTATATGCTTTTTAAATAAAAAATACTTAACTCCAAAATCTTGGTCTAGTCTGACACAGTTTGATAACTTAATGCATAATTTAGGGTAACATCTTAATTATAAGCAGCACTATATCACAATGAGGCCCCTGCCTATATTACTTGATTTTTCACAACATACAGTTATATTGGTCTTGACTTAGCAAGATGCTTTTCCAGTACACAAGTTTAGTCTTTCCCCCCTAATGATCCAGAGATGTAGAAATGTCACCTCAAATTGTGCCTTATTTTCCTGATGGTTTTATTAAATCACTTTTAAGAAATTAAACAGCTTACACACTGACTCATGAACAGCTTTTTCCCCTACTTTTTTGTTTACAAATGCCCAGTGGTATTAGACAAAGAGCACTGCTCCTTCTCCTAGTTAAATTTTCCATATGTAAAGCTGCTGCATATTATGGGAGACGGTTCTTATAAATCTCACCCACGCTGAGCTTAAAAAATAAAAAATAAAAAACCCTGGAGCATAAAGAGTATGAAATAATAAGATAAGATTTCAATGAAGATTAAACATCTTCCATTTACTTCAAGGACAAAATGTTAAAATATTGATATGGATAAATTCTGACAAGGATATTTATTTATTTATTTATTTCCCCTAGCTAGCTTACTTATTTATAATTTCTCAGAGGCATTTCCTAATAAAAAAGTGGAAAGCACACTATGCACCTCTAAACAAGGGTCCATGTGTTGAACCATGTGAGGGTTGGAGTTAAAAATGAAATGTAGAAACTACAGATTAGGTGCTAGAGTTTATTAGGTGGGGAGACAGCAAATTAAAAAATGCAGGGCTGTGTCCTTTCATTGGGAAATACTTCCACCTGATATCATAAAAGATAAAGTGATAGAGTCTACTTAAGCCCAGAGACAGCTGCACAATAGATGGCAGGAATGGAGGAATACTGGATCTGTTCTAGCTCCATTTCTTTTCTGCATTGGCCAACAGAATGGGACCAGTGCTTGAAGGCTACATGCTGCATTCACTCTGGGAATTTATACTCAGCCTGCTGCACAGGACAAGTAACTTGCCATCTGGCATTGCTTTTGTGCAAGGCAGCTTGTCATGATTCTTACCATGATCTAGCCCCCCAATTACAAGGGTTGCTCAATGACAATTTTTTCATTAATATTTTTAATGCTACCATCATTATAAGGGGGTCAAGGGATGTTTTTTTTATTTCTTTTTATTCAACTGACATACTTCGATGAAGATGCTTTTGAAGTAGCCATCAATATTTTTCACTTTCCCAAAATCGGAGCAGATGTTATCATATTTGGTTGTTGATAACCATTTCCTTTTCTTCCTTCCTTTTTCTTTTTTCTTGGTTTGTTTTTGTGAAAGTTGAAAAATTGGATGCGTATGTCTTTATACTATAATTGTTTTGAGAAAAATAAACAGCCCTTTTAAAAGAAAAACTATTTCACTAAAATAAAAAGAATCTACTAAACACCCAAATAGGATTTTGTCTATGAAAGAAATTTGCATCCAGCTAGTTGTGACACTTGGCTCAAAGGATGTTTATCGACATGCTCCAGGAGATGGAGGAGGGGGAGCAAAGGGTGCTTTAACTAGTGCAGCTCTGAGAGATGTGCTAAATTAAAAGCACCCAGAATGTTGCATGTATCAGTGTCCCCATGCTAAAAAATGGCAGTGGGATGCTTTGGATTAAAGCTGAATGATTTTTCAGTGTGGGGACGCTGGTACACATGGCACTAGAGTCTGCTGGAGTGTGGTAATTTCTACGCTTCAACAGACTCCATTAAGTGAATCTACTCCAATGGACTGGAATTATAGTGTATCAGAGCAGCCTCTCTGCATGTGTATAGGAGTCCAAAGGTATTATTATAACCTATTTTATGAACTTTTTCCTGTGTTTCATGAGCTTTGGAAGAGTAAAATATCTTCCAAAAGCTTCTCAAGCCAACCACAACAAACATACCCAAGCACACATTTAGAAATCTAAAAGTTAATAATCTTTTCTTGTAAGGAAATTCTCCTTTCTTGTTTTAAATGAAGTAAGTACATTTTCAAAGAAAAATAAAGTTTAAAAGTTTCTCACTGGTTCCAAAATGTGTTCTTGGAGAAGAGAGTCAAAGCCTTTCCTAAATACCTATGGTTTAGTGATAGCTGTTAAGGGTCTTGTTACACCTTATGCTGTAAGATGAACAAATGTTAAATCAGCATGGTTTTTGTTGCCAGGCAGATCCAAGAAAAATGTCAGGAGCAAAATCAAGAACTGAAATGATGGGAGCCCAAGAAGGGTGGCTGTGCCTTAAGGAAGCTATCCTTCTCGCACAAAGCGAGACGATCCCCGTGCGAG
>NW_017728906.1:189547141-189571284 GCF_001723895.1 Crocodylus porosus
TTGGATGTATATCTAGCTGGGGTAATGTAGGCCCAGCACTCTTTCCTGCTTATGCAGGGGGTCGGACTCGATGATCCATTGAGGTCCCTTCCGACCCTAGCATCTATGAATCTATGAATCTATGAACTGTTCCTCACCTTCATTAACCTGACCAAAGTTTTCAATTCCTTAAAATTGTAAATCTCTGTGGACCATCCTCCAACGCCTTAGCTGCCCACTTGAAGCTTGTTGCCATGCTAAGACTCCTGCATAATGATATGACCACCACTGTCCTGAGTGGAAGATCTGAAACCAATGCCTTCCACATCCAGACTGGGGTCAAACAAAGTTGTGTGATTGCCCCCACCCTGTTCACCATCTACCTGACTGTTATCATCCACCTCATCCATGATGACCTACAATCCAGTGTCAGTATCCAGTATCGACCAGATGGGAAGCTTTTCAATCTTCGGCACTTCCGGGCAAAAATGAAACTCACCAGTTTGCAGATGATTACTGCGTGATGGCTCACTCTGCACAGGATGTGCAAGTGACCCTAGATCTCTTCAATGCTTCATATAAGAGACTTGGACTGTCCTTGAAGTCTGTAAGGCAAAGCTTCTCAACCAACACCTCCCCCTCTCCCCCCACCACCGCTGGCAAGCTGAACATCCCTTGCGCTGTTTATGTACATGGGGAGGCTCTGGAGTACATGAAACACTTTCCATATCTTGGCAGCCACCTCTCTTAATGGGCTACCAGTGAGGAAGTCCAGCACCAGGTCAACTGTGCCAATGCCACCTTCTTGAAGCTGTGACAATGCATCTTTGAAAATAGAGATGTTCGGAAGTCAACCAAGCTCCTGGTTTATAAGGCTGTTGTGCTGACCACCCTCGTCTACTGCAGTGCAGCCAGGACCATCTACAAATGCCACAGTAAGACCCATGAGAGCTTTCACCAGTGGTGTTTGCATCAAATCCCGGGGATCAATTGGGAAGACCACCGGACCAGTGTGAGCATCCTCCATGAAGCTGAGTCCACCAGCATCGAAGCCTTGCACTTAAGAAATCAACTCTGATAGGTGGGCCACTGCATCCAGATGTCCAAAAGCCACCTCCCTCACCAAAAGTGCTTCTCCCAGCTCTCCATTGGCCAGTGCTCAAAGGGCAGCCAAAGGAAACGATACAAAGACACACTCAAGGTCACCCTCAAACACAGAGGCATCAATACCAATTTCTGGGAGGAGCAAGCTGCTGACCGTTCAGTATGGTGCCACTGGTCCACCAAGACACATGCCACTTCAAGGCCCAATGACTTGATACCAAGGCAGAATGGCGGTGGTGGAGGAAGGTGAAGGAGACCAACCTGGGGCTGTGAATTCCACTCCCCTATGCAACAACATGCCCCCATTGCCAAAGCATGTGTGCAACCAGGATCAGGCTCCTCAGTCACCTGAGGACCCATCAAACCTGATGGACGTCATCCTCTACTTTGAGGAACTGCTGCTGCCTCCGCCAACATTCAGCTTAATGGAGCAGTCACCTTGAGGTGAAAAACTATCCTTGATGAGATTGTGACTGTCCCTTACCTGCACAGCTGTGACTTGCCACTAGAGCCCTCATGAGCAGGGACAGGACTAAGAGCCTATAAGTAAAATACTTCTTAGTGCAGACCAAGTCAGTGCTGTCAGCCACACTGTCTTCACATTTTGTGTGTTTCTTTTTCAGTCTGTTGTATTTATCGGCAGTGGCTGCAATGCCAATAAATACACTAGTGGCAGTACTGGTTTGCTGCTCCCCCCAGGCAGAGTGCCCTGGAGTGCCTGGCAGTCGTAGTGTCTCCCACCACTGCCTGGCCTGGCTTACTGATTGGGCTTTGAGGGGCACAATCATTTTTATGGCTAACCCTTTTTTTCCTCCAGAGCCTGCTCCCTCTCCCCCACCCACTTTGCTGCCACCAGAACCAGCTCACTGTTCCCACCAGTGGCAGTACAGGGAGGTGAGCTCCAGGGGAAAAAAGGGTTGGGCTCCTCAGAGCTTGGGCAGCACCCATCCAGCTGAGCTCCAAGAGACCTGATCCTTTTTTTTCTCCAGAGCTTATTCCCCTGTCCCCCCACCTTTACTGCCTGCTGGGCACTTCCTGAGGTCCAAGGGGTCTGATCCTTTTTTTCTTTAGAACTGGCCTTACCCTGCACTACTGCTAGCTGGGTGCTGCCTGAGCTCCAGAAAAACAAGGATCAGACCCCTCTGAGCTCCGGTGGCGCCCAGGTGGCTGGCAGCTCAGCCAGCAGCAGCGCAGGTAGGGCGAGCTCCGGAAGGACCCAATTCTTTTTTTCTCCAGAGTTCGCCTCCCTGTGCCACCACCAGTGGGAGCAGTGAGCTGCTCCATGTGGCAGCAAGAGGCAACTGCAACTACTGGACAATCTAGGGCTACTCTCTTCTGGATGTCCCTGGGTAGGGGGTATTGTGCCATGCCAGACCCTCTTATACCTTGGCATCCCCACTCACCAACTGCATCCTAGGATACTGGAGGACTTGGACTTGGGCAGAAGAGCTGTGGGAAGTGAACCCACCTTAATGGAACAGAAGCTAAATTAGATGGATTACAGATAATCTTGCCCTGAAGTGGTATATCTTTACAGTGAATAATGAGTGCTTTAATCCATTTAAAAGGTGTTAGCATGCATCCAATCCAGTGGTTAAGAGCTCCAGAAGTCAATTAAAATTACCATGCAACAAGGCCCTAAGATTTCTCTCTCTCTCTCTCTCTCTCTCTCTCTCTCTGGAGACAAGGAACACTCACAAAGAAAGAGAAATAGTACAAAAAGAGCAATTGTTTGTCCACTGATGCTTTCTTCATTTCCATGCTGTAGGCATCATAAAAGCATCAGAGCATACTAGTTCTATGATACATCAGTTAGAAATAAGTAATCTTTAGCCTCTAGTCCTTGGATGGTTTCTCTAGTGTGGGATAACAACTGACTGTATAGAGCTGGTGACATCTGTATTCCCACCGCCACCAGAAGAGGCATGGCTAAAAAGCCAGGACTTGCCAGAATTCTGCAGTCAGCTCTGATGCACCCTAGTCAGATCAGCTGACTGCTGCTTCTAGCCTTGGGAACACATTGGAGTCAAGGGTTCCCATGTACTCCTAAGGCTGGGAACCCTGATCAGATGACACCTGGCCACACGTGCAATTTAAGGTGCAATGAGAACAAGTCATAAAGTTATTACACATATTTTGTAATTTTGTGTAATAACTTTGTGCTTATTCCTTCTTTTCCATGTCATTAATTGTATTAACCTGTGGCTGGGCTACTACTTAAGATGATTATCTGGCTAATCATATCTTAAATTTAATGTCTTGCAAGAGCTTAGGACATACTACATGGCACAGCCCATGTTCTGGAAACTGTGTTGTGCACCAAAAGTTTCAAGGTGTCATTAAATGTACAGTGAAATACTACAGCTTGGTCATGGATGATTCTTTGGCCTGACCTTCAGTAGAACTTAATCAGTTCACTAAAAGCCAAAGAACATTTCCTCAGGGGGAAAAAAAAGGGAGAATGAATCGGTTTTACTTGGTAACATAGTCTGTCATCCAATCTAGACAGCAATTGTTAAGTTTTTTGCCATTGTATTTCCTGCCTCACACAGCACACAAAATAAAAGCCTCTTGTCCTGAAACACTCACAATAATAATAATGAAAAAGAACCCAAGTCTAGTAAATTTGCTTGGAAACATTTATATCAGGCATTACAGTGCTGAATGGCTTTCAATGACCTAACTTTTTTTATGCTAAACAGATTTCTTTACTTGTCTAGTTTCAGGCTACTGCTGAAGGCAAAATGTGGATAAAAGTAATATTAATTATTCCTTATCAACCCCTTCAATTATCAAGAATAATTCCTACCCTGTTTCCTATATTTAATAGATTATTACCAAATCTCCTAGCAACTGCCACTTTTCCAGGCTATTTAGATGTTTTGTCACTTTAAGTGTCCTGCCAAGTATAGCAACTTTCTATTTCATCACTTGCCCTTCTAGCAGTGATGAGAAAACCATTTTCTCTTGTAATGTTATTAATTTTGGCATGCATTTTTGCCCTTATTCTACATGCACAAGTCCTACAAAAGTTACTGAGAGCTCTGTATAGTCAATGGAGGAAGATGAACCTTCCTATTAAATTCACAATGTCCTAGTTTAATTTAGTTTGTTCTCTAATAGAGTGGTTTGCAACTTTACTAGATTCAAGGCACCCCTCAAAAATGCTAGCTCTTAGTTTTCACTCATTTTTTTGATTATGGAAAAATAACATAGTAATACCAAATAACTCAGAAAGGCTGCACCCAGAGGCACTTTACTGAACAGTTGACTAAATGACTGCACAGTAAGTGTCTGCAAGTGTAGATGGTGATGTTTTACTATGTAGTCATTTAGTCAACTGCACAGTAAAGTGTCTCATGTAGATGCACCCTCTGACCGGTTGTGGTTCAAGTTATTTGCTACAGAAAATGTAGGTAGCAAATTAACTGTGCCATAGTTACTGCACGGTAGCGCACATGTAGATGGCCAACCAGAAACATATTTGCTCCTGGTCAGCCCAGATGGAAGAACAATCCCCTCCCCAGGGAGCTGTGGAGGCAGGTTTCAATTGTGGAGTACACCTGGAACAATGTCCCTTTGCCCTGGCAGCAGGCAGCTCCTGGCCCCAGCTCCGCAATCAAAGCTGAGGCTTAGAGATTGCTCCTTGGAAGCTGCCTGCTGCCAGGATAGGCCCTGATCATGGAGCCCAGGCCGAGACAATGTCCCTCTTCCCCAGCAGCAGACAGCTTCTGGCCCTGGCTCCACAAACAGGGACACTGTTCTGACCCAGACTCTGTGATCAGAGCCCACCCTGGCAGCAGGCAGCTCCTGGGGGCATGGAGTAATCTCCCAGTCTTGGCTGTGATCACAGAGCTGGGGCCAGAAGCTGCCTTCACAAGAAGAGTTCCCCACCCAGCCTGAAGCTGGCTGGGACCTGCTCCAGAACAGGACAGTTCCAGGAGAGCCCTAGCCTGCTCAGGGAAGTCTGTACGTGCAGCCTAAAGCTAGCTGGGAATTGTCCCATTTTGGGGCAAGCCAGCTCCAGGTTTCATTTGCTGGAGGCCTGGGGCTGGTTGGGAATTGTCCTGTTCTGGGACAGGTCTTGGCCAGCCCTGGGCTGTGCCAGGAAGTCCTGGTAGGCACAGAGCTTAGCCCTGTGTGCATGGGGTGGGACAGTTCTGCAGCAGCAGCGGTCCCCAGGCTCGTGCACATCAGGACCTCTCCCAATGGGTACAGGGCCAAGAGACAACTGCTCCTGCAGCTGGCAGAGCTCTCCTGGCCCTAGGCTCCCTGCCAGCCCCCAGGCTAGCACCCAGGGGGAGCCTGGAGCTTCCCTTGGCTACTGCAGGGGGGAAGAGCAGGATGGGAGCAACACTGTACCAGACTGCTCCCATTGCAGTATTTTTACTGAGCAGTAAGTCTACTTCAAATTGTAGCATGTGTAGACACATCCAGAATGTTTTTAACACTATATATTCCATCTGAAGTCCCTGGGTTCATCTTGTAAATCATGTCTGCACACCTAACAGTGCTAGCATTGGTTAGCACCTCGTAGCACCCCTGAAATGATCTCAAGGTTGAGAAGTCTTACTCAAACTGATAACCAACAACAGCGATCCTGTAATATAAAATATCCACTATTTTGTTTGAGTGGCTGCATGGGTGGATTTGAACATTGTCTAATAACACTGCAGGTAGCCTATTTCCCTAAAGCATGGGTGAAAAATACAAACAACAGAATATGGAGAAATACCTGGAAAAAATAAAATCTTGTAAATACTTCAGACACCTTTAACAACAAAATAGGATTATGTATTGACCTTATAAAGCATCCAAGAATAGTGGAACCTTAGAGTGATTTTGTATGTGAAACTACTCATTTAATTGGTATTTGAATGACTGCTTTCATAACATTGATTTTTACTGTACATAGATTCATAGATGTTAGGGGCTGGAAGGGACCTCACAAGATCATCAGGTCCAGTCCCCCTGCACTTCGACAGGAAAAACTGATGACCCCAGCAAGTTGTGCATCAAGACATTTTTTAAAGATGTCCAAGGTAGGTGACTGTACCACCTCTGGTGGGAGTCTGTTCCAGACCCTAGGCACTCAAATCATAAAGAAGTTTCTCCTGATGTCCAATCTGAAGCAAACTTTAATCAGTCCATTGTTTCTTGTCTTCCCCTGAGGTGCCTTGGTAAACAGATGCTGCCCCAGGCCCTGATGTATGCCCCTAATATACTTATAGGCTGCCCCCAAGTCCCCTTTAAGTTGTCTTTTATCTAGACTGAAGAGTCCCACGTCTTTCAGACTCTCCACGTATGACCTGCTCTTCAGACATGCATGTGGCCCTCCTCTAGACTCTCTCAAGCTTCTCCATCTTCTTTGACAGTGGTTAGCTTTACGTGTGTACTTAGGGTTGGAAGGGACCTAAACAGATCATCAAGTCCGACCCCCTGCCCCGGGCATCTTTAATAGAATCACAGAAAAGTAGGGTTGGAAGGGGCCTCAGGAGGTCATCTAGTCCAACCCCCTGCTTAAAACAGGACCATCCCCAACTACATTGTCCCAGCCAAGACTTTCTCAAGCCAGGTCTTGAAAATCTCCAAGGATTGAGATTCCACCACCTCTCTGGGTAAACCGTTTCTGTTTTACTACCCTCTAGTGAGAAAATTATTCCTAATATCCAACTTAAACTTCCCTTGCTGCAACTTAAGGCCGTTGCTCCTTGTTTTGTCATCTGCCACCACTAAGAACAGCCCAACTCCATCCTCTTTCAAACCCCCATTCAGGTAGTTGAAGGCTGCTATTAAATCCCCTCTCAGTCTTCTCTTGTCTAGACTAAATAAGCCCAGTTCCCTCAGCCTCTCCTCAGAAGTCATGTACCCCAGCCCCCAAAACATTTTTATTGTCCTTCGCTGGACTCTCTCTAATTTGCCCACATCCTTTCTGTGGGGGGGAGATGGCAAACTGAACGCAGTACTCCAATGTGGCCTCACCAGTGCTGAATAGAGCAAAATAATCACTAGGACTACTTTTAATGACTTTGTGGGAAAGATCACCAGCTATCCAAGAGAGAATATGGGACGAACTGCTTTGAACTTAACTCAGTGCTGCTGTCGGTAAGCACCAGGAATCCTGGTTAAGGTGGGTGCTTCCCTTCTGTGCTCTATGGAGCCTAAGATGACCTAGGCACATAATGTGCAATCCTGACTGAGACACGGAAGCTCCAAGGAAGAAAAGGAGCCCAGACATGCCCATCTTCCTAGCATTCCCCCATTGTACAGCTGAACACACATTCCTGATTAGCATCCAGGCAATCCAGACCAACCTCTGGGGGCAGCTAACTGCCTCATTCATCATGTAGGGCTTCTAGGTGCCTAGGACTGCCAATTTGGATTGCTGCCTAGGGGCAAGGCATCTACATTTTAGGTATCAAAATGCTTTAGTGCAAATGCCTGCAAGAATATTTGGATCTGGCCCTTAATGTCCTCATAAAGGGGACACTTCTCTTCTAAGTGCCAAGTTATTGCAGCTCCAGGAACATAAAGACGCATCTTTTATTTTCTTTTTTTCATTTCAGCCCCTTAAACGCTTGTAACACTGGGGTGCTTAGACCCAATCCTGTTTCTACTAAAATAGCCTCCCCTCAGAAAAGTCTTCTCAGAATGGCAAGAAAGGACAGCACTGTATGTACATCACTGGATAGGGATTTGGGAAGTCTGAGTTCAGTTCCTGGCTTACTTGAAGCAGCTTGCCTTTCAGCAAGTGTCTTAAGTCAGAATTTTCCAAACAGATGAGTATTCACCTGTAGCAGATCCAGGAACAGGGCAAGGAGGGTGCAGCCAAGCGTGCAGCCCCACTTTGGCTCTACTGCCCTGGGTGGGTCAGTGAGCTTTGAGCTCACTGCCTGGTCAGCATGGGCTCCATGTGAGAAGTGAGCTGTGAACTCACCAGCTGATCAGAGCCCCTGCTCCAGCGCCCAGAGTGCTACTGCTCTTTGCTCCCCCTGCCCAGTGAGTTCATCAGTAGGCAATAGGAAGGGACAAGTGGTGGCACTCACCCTGTGGGATCCAGATCTGCATGAAAGCAGGGGCACTGGGCCAGAACCTGCTTCATAAGGTTAAGTTTAGCAAAACTAAAAGCGGATTGCGACCATACCTTCTCTGGGTCTATCCCTGGTATCCAGCACTGTAGGTCAGATTTTCCTCATAAGGTCACTGCCCAGTGGACAAGTTTAACAGATTTGCCTCTGAGCTTTTCTGAAAATCTAAACCCACTTGTAAACATTGAACACTGAAAATCTACCCCCACATCTCCCTTGGGCCCCCAGGTAGAAAATAGTTATAATTGCTTCCCCTTTCTTACCCTTTGTCTGTCTTATCTATTTATGTTGTAAGCTCTTTTGTTGCAGAAACAGTCTCTTATTATGCATCTGAACAGATCCCACTGAGACCTCTATTAAGTCTGGGGGCTTTCATGGACTATAATATAAATAATGAATAGTTCATTTCTAAATAGCTTCCATATCAAATAATAATTCCCCAGGAATCTTCGCTCTTTCTCTGCTTTGTTAAAATGTACAGCATGTTCCCACTGATCTCTTTATGGGCAAAGTGTTTTTCTGAAGTGTCTCTTTTCAAGAACTTAGCTTGTAAACATGTGAGAATGATCAGGAATGTGTAGGTCAAAAAATATTTCTGACCTTGTGCTCGACCATCCCTTATCTAAAGCATCCCTCACTAAATTGTTTTGGGAAGGTCTGCTTCAGAGAGTCAGCACCTCCTGAAAAGCTGATATGAACACCATTAAAGCAGAAAGTCTTGGGCTGAAACATTACATCTAATATTATGCAATAATTTGGGTTAGTGGCACTGCTACTGTCCAAAATGAAGAGAGCAAAAGCTTAGCCGGACTTAGTCACAGAAGCTAATTTGTGCTATCCCCTGTAATGAAGTTGCAGAAGTGAATGAAGATGGTGTTTCAGACTGACTTGTACATGTCTTGTAATAAAGCCATGCTGATTGCAGGCAATAAGGGGAAAGAGAGACGGGTAGAGCCATTGAAACTCAGAACTGGAATAGAATGGAAGGGCAGAAGCTGTACTCCTGGAATGACACCAGCACATCTAATAGTACTTAAATGATTTAGTAGTGGTAAATGATAGGGGAAGATAATGCTGTCAGTGACTCTGATTCCTGAGAGCAAAATAGGAATATACATTCCTCCTGCAGCTTCTATTTCAGCACTTAACGCTACTGCTTGTTCCCATGGTTGCTGCAGAGTCTGCCCCTCCCTGTATTGCAGTTGCCATTAAGGTATCTGTCCAGGCCTTGTTTTCAATACCATTTAAAATGGCAAGATACTTTTCCAAGGTAGTGGGTTATGGAGAAAGTTTCTGTGGTAGTCTTTGTGCACTCCCTCCCTCTCTCATTGCACGCAGTATTTTATGGGTACACGTTTGCAGCACCACATACCGCGTAGTGTGGTGTTCTCTGTGCTGCAAGGCCATGCTGCCTGAGCGTGCGCTGCACCAGGGTTTTTTTCCCCCCTGGACATCCAGGGGTCAAAAAAAAACAACATGAAAAAACCCCAAAATAGAGCAAGGCATGATGCTCAGCCAGCGCATGCTGTTCAGAGCCATGCTCTGCTGCTGGCCAGGCTCCACGCAGCAGAATTGCCACAGTTGCAGCCCCAGGAGGCGCCCAAAACGTCCCAGTGCTGGCCCAAGCCTTCCCTACCCCACCCAGGGCAACTTGCCACGTGCCAAAGCATACATGGCACCGATGTTCCCTGGCGACAAGAAGCAGCAGCACAAAGTGCACTGCCACTGCTTGTCCCCAGGAAGCCAAACATCCATGCACGTCTGGATGTGTCCCTTATGTTCAGTTTCACTGCCCGCCATTTTCAGATCTATATTCAGTATAAAGCAGATGCAGGCTGGCAGACACCAAATGAGATGTGTTGGCTTGAGGCATTTCACATTAAGAAACACCCTACAAGTGGACCACCCAAGTACAGTCCCATCTTTCATCTGATGGGAAGTTTGGGCAACTCCCCTGCCATGACTGACCACACCTCTTTCCTACATATCACCGTATTCCCAACTCCAAAGTGTTCAGACAACAAGTTGGAATTTAAAAAAAAATGTGAAACTGGCTCAAAATCATGAAGCAATTTATAAAAATGTGGTGTTCCTTTTACTTGCCTTCTGGAGTTGGAACGCGGAGGGTTCAGTCACAAACTTTCTTTCACCCCAGCAGGTCTCACCTCACAACGGCTTAAAAAATAAACATATACATAGATAAAAGCTGAGATTGTCAGATTAAAAAAAAAAAACAGACTTCAGAAGCTCTGAAGGGGGAAATGATTCTTTCAGGCCTCACAAGAAAAATCATGAAAGTCAGGAACAATAATACTGTTAACTCGGTCTTGCCAGAGACAAGTTACCTGTGACACTCGTGGAAGTCATTCCAGAAAGTAAGCCATTTGCTTTTGAAAGGGACCAGAATGTATCAGCTGTCAAGTATTTAAAGAAATATCTTCCTTCACTCCACCTTCTCTGCTCCCTCCACAAAAGTCTTCAAACCCTTTCAAATGACTCTATGCACTACTATGAATTCAGGCAATATATTATCAGAACAAAATATACAAGCCAGTTTCCTATATAGGTTTGTTTCCCCGGAGAAAGTACATCTCAGAAGTTTCGTTTAAATGCTACTCAGTTTTATTTAAAAACAAAAAGACTTTCTCTCTTTTTTCTTTCCATACCTCCCAATGATACTTACGTTTTCACAGGTCAAGGGGGGGATATTTTTTAAATGCTGTCAGCACGTGTTGGAGCATTCTCATTTCTTGTGAAGGACTCAAGTGGAAAGATCATAGAAAAATGAACAGAAAGCTGAGAGGGAACAAAAATATTATATGACTCTATGAACATAAGTGCCAGACTGGGTCAGAACAATGGTCCATCTATCCCGGCACTCTGACCCTGAAAGTGGCAGAAATAGATGCTATAGAGAGCACTGAACCCAATACCTCTGGAGTGATCTTTCCCCTCTTCAGTATCCTTCCTGACACTTGCCGTTATTAGAGATCCCAGAGGAAACTTCTCCAACCATTCTGTTCAATAGCCATCAATAGATCTATTTTCCATGAATTTATGCAACCCTTCTTGAACCTAGCTATGCTATCTGCTTCCACCACCTCCTGTGACAGCAAATTCCACAAGTTAACACTACACCTACCAATTTCACCTACCAATTTCAGAGGGTACACCCTTGTTCTAGTACTGTACAACTTAGTGGGCAACAGCTGCCTGTTGCCTTGGTTCCATAAACGTATTGGGTGCATCCAGATGAGTGCAGACACGCGGTATACAGTGCTGCAGACCTGTCTGTAATGCTGCACGCCACATATGCACATTCACTAATATGCAGTGCAGGGGTGTTTTTTGTTCTTTGACACTGAGATACCAGTGTCAAAAAAACCCCACACCTTAAAAAAGTGCAGTGGTGCACATGCAATGGAAACCAGACCTGGGCAGACAGCACTGCACTCAAGCTGCTGGCGAGGCTCCATGCTGCCAGATTGTGGTGGCTGCAGCCCAAGGAGGCCCTCAGGACCCCAGGTAAGACTGCTGGAACCAGCCCAGGTGCTGGCCCCCAGCCTCCCCTACCCCACCTGGGGCAACATGCCACGTGCCAGATCACATGTGCATGGGCATTTCCCGGGAAAAAGCAACAGCGGCACTGTGCCACTGCTGTTTATTCCTGGGCAAACACACAGTCCCACTCAGGGGGATGTGCCCTCTGATTTTATAGATCCTTGACATGTCCCTCCTTAGCCCTTGCCTTTCCAAACTGAAGAGTCCATGCTTTTTTAGTGTCTCCTAGTATGGCAATTGGTCCATTACCCTAATCATTTTGGTTGCTCTCCTCTGTACCTTTCCTAATTCTCCTACACTGTTTAGAGATGAAGGGACCAGAACTGCACACAGAACTATCCTCGACTGCAAGGAATTGCCTCAGTAGCAATTAGCCCATTAGCATAATGTCACAATTTTTGCATGACACTTCAGAGCACAGCAAAATAGCCTTCTGCATGTTAAAGTACATGAGTAAGCTGCACCCCTTGAGAGGTAAGGAGCTAGCATCAAAGGTCTCCTCAAAGGACAGCAAGGGAAATAGAAATGGCTGCAACCCAGTAGCTAATCTGCAGCACCTAGGAGCAGCCTGAGCCTGGAGCCATATAATCTGAAGGGGTGGCACCCCAGTTTACTAAAAGCCTGTTTCCTGAGCCAGAAGACTTGGTCTTGCCCAGGCTTCCACTGCAAGCAAATCTCCTACTGCCTTGAGGGTTAATAGAGGGGAAGCCAACCAACCAGATAACTGAGCATCTGCTACAGGCCCAGTAGCCAAAGAATAGGAGGTGACTTGGACCTGGGGAGACCCAGAAAGGGTTTATCTATAGCTAACAGAAAACTGGAGGATCATATGTAGCTGGAATGGGTGGATATGAGGCCAGAGAAGTGCCTGACGAGCTCCCATATGAGTCAGGGACTCAGGGGACTGAGCTCAGTCAAAGAGCTAGTAGCCAGCATAGAGAGAGAGCAGCCTCACCCTGGGTAAGGGACACTGCGGCATGGGGGGAGGCTGAACTGAACTGAGAGCAGCCTTGCTTGGGTCAGGGATTCCAGGGACTTAGGTTAAAAGGCAAGACAGGGCCAAGAGGCCTGAAACACAGAGAGGGCTGAAGCTGAGAAAGCTGGGCCAAGGCTAGAGGCCTGCAGACAGAATAAGGATGGTCCAAAGCCCAAAGGGCTACCTACAGAGGCAAAGAATGTCAGCAAAATAACATCTGTGAGGCATGGGCATGGTTGGGCTAAGTCAAGACCAAGGAGAAGTGGAGAACCAGAAAGAGCACCCAAAAGCCACCAACCTCTGAGGGCAGCCTCCCCTGCTTATTAATACCATCAAAACATGGTAGGATAGGCTTTCAATGAGACCCTGAAAGGCTGGAATACAACCTGGGCAAGATTAAGGGAGCACCTGGGGGGAATCCTGTTACAGTGCACAGGACACAAGGAAAAGATTCAGGGGTTAATCAGAAGCTAGGTAGGCAAGCATGAATCCAGATGTCTGTCCAGGCATCAGGGTGTCAAGCCAAAGGTCAATGGTCAGGGATGGCCTTGATCAAGGCCAGGAAGTCAAACACAGGAACAAGGCTAGTAGATTCAAAATGGCAACACCTAAAAACACTGTTGCTGGGACAAGGCCCTCGAGGAAATGGGATGGTTTTATAGTTCTCCCATCAAGGACTTCTGGATCCCATTCTTTCCTATATGTCACTTGTCCCTATTTGGCACTTTATGGGAAGATCTAGGCTGATCTAGAGCTGGTATTTGTCCTGGTTGGCTGCCCCATAGTGTTGCAGCCTAGGCTTCCACCTCTGGCTGCAGAAGATATAGGTTTGAATCCCAGGTGCCCTGACATAGAGGCTGAGAGGATGTTCATTTTCAAACTGACACTGCCTGCCTCGCCTTGAGGGGGAACTGTGAAAGCAGCTTTACGTGGAACACAGACCAAAGGACTATTAGCCCAAGAGGTCCTGACTTCATTGGCCTATAAACTGATGTTCCAATACATGTTAGATCAGAACTACCCAAGCATTTAATTATGGAGTGAGTGCACAGTGAAGGCCCTGAGTAGGAGTCTACATGAGTCATCAAGTCTCTTCCCGTGTCATAAAGCCTCACAGCTCCCTGAACCCAAAAGAGAAAACAGGGATGATCTAAGTCAGAACCTAACAAGGGCACTGCCTACTGCAAGGTAAGGAACAAACTGTGTGAAAGAACAAGTGACTAAACCAAGCTAAGCCTTCCCGATTCCTCCTGGGAATCTCCAATAGAGGATGTAACCTGGTGAGACGTTTCCAGTTAGTTTGCCCTCAAGTGAGCCTGGCACCACAGAAATGGATACAGCCCTTATTGCAAGCAGCTGTGACCTTTTGTCTTGGGATTTCCCACCCCCCTCAGGGCAAACATAGCAGAGGTTAATAATCCTGATCCTTACTGACACCAGTGATGTAGTACAGGAAAAGGTGGTGAACTGGAAGACTATATAGCTATTTAGAGGAAATGCAAAGCAGTAGGTTGATACAGGATTAAATGGTAGAGTATTTACTCAACAAAGACAACATGAAAATCTTGACAACCAATGTTTTATTTACAAAGACACCTGGATGGAACTGTAGTTTCAGTGCCTGATCCAACGATTCTGAAGAGTTGGCATCTGTTCATTGCATTCAGCAGACTTTGGACCAGGCCCATAGTGAGAGGCAAGAAAAAGCAGCACACCATGAAGCCTTTATTCAGCACTTGAAATCAATAACTGAGTAGACAGGCAAAGAATATTGAAGAACTATTCTTGGGTTGAGCCCAAGAAAAACTAAAACTAACCTCTCCCCCCGCCCCCCGGAAAAAAAACAAGCAACAATTAAGAGCCATGACAGTATACATCAAAACAAACATACTAAACACTAACATTTTAGTTCACTCTTGAACATTTCCAGTGAGAGCTTCCCTTTACAGATCTTTACTCATAAACAATTCCTAATTAACAGAACTTGAAAATACCATCTCCACTAGATTTTTCCTTATAAGGGCTTTACATATAAATAGATTAGTAGTTTGTATAGCTATTTTTGAAAAGCATAATTAAGGTAATTTGGCAATTTTTCCTCTACTCATTTCAAATTTGATAATCCTTCTTGACTAATAATAATTGTAAAAAATAAGCTAACTAGTTAAATTATAGTCAGAGAAATGTTATATTTCTTCATATGTGCATAGACCCTAAAATGATGCTGGGCAATGTAAGAAATTAGACAAAAAATAATGGTAGTGAATCTGTAGTAAAATAGCAAACTTATTGTAACAGAGGGCTATTGTAGAGATACTGCTACAAAATTAATTTGTCCACAGAGGCAATAGTTACTACACTACTAAATAGAAATAGAGAAGCCAGCTTCTCCTTTCTCTTTACTAGTTTTAAACAAGAATTGACTTCAGTGGAGTTAGTCCTGATTTGCATGGCACAACAGGGGAAAAAATGAACAGACTGTTTTCTGCATTAGTCCTCCCACTCAGAACAGGTCTAGAAGGTGAGAGTGGGGGCAAGCCAGATACAGTCTTGGAACTGAAAGCCCGCTTATTATTTTATTCAAGCATGCCCAATACTCCTGGGTTGGTTCCCAGAGTTCTGACACCCAACATTTCTGTGAGATTGAGTCAGAAGAACTAGTTGGGTTATTTGGCTTGGGAAGTGGGATAATTATATAATTTGGTTCCCTTATGTTCATGCCAATATCTAGCATGCTTTTCCAGCCAACATTGGTCAGCTCTGGAAAAAGCATCATGCTTATAAGCACACAAAGGTTTTCTGAGAGGATGCTATAAGGCATATTTGCTTTTTTTTTTACCATTTCATTTGCTTTTTTTAACATGCATGTACCATCAAAAAGACAATTCTTTATCTTAAGCCATCATATCAAATACTTCTGAGGAGGACATTATGATTTTGTCTGACCTTCTAAAAAGTTCACTTCTATAGGCAACTAATCCTAATTGTTCCCCAGGACGACTACTTCAGATGGGTTGGCTGTATTTTCACAGCAGACTGATAAAAAATATTATTTCTAATTACTTCTTAACAGTCTAACTTTTACATGTTAATTTAATGAATTAACTGTTGTTGCCAAACAACATGATCTTGGTCTCTAGATGAAAATGATAAATTTATTATAATTATAAATTGGGCTGATGTATATTAAAATGTCATATTGCATGGATTTCAGCAGTATTTATTGATATTAATAAATACACTGTACCATTAGTATAAAATTGACATTGGCTATACATCAACTGCTTTATAAATATATCTTTGTAATAGCTGGTAGGCAATGGGAGCCTACAAAACTTTTGAAGCACAGGAAAAGACTGCGGTTTACTATTTATGATAATTTATCATCAGGGCAGAGTGAAATTTGTTCAAAGTTGAGTCTCACTGAACTTTCACTCAGAACATGGGAGAATTTTGAGGTTCATACTATATATTATGATCCTCATCTCATTATTTTCATTCTTGCTTATCTCTGGTAACACATACTCTCAACTTGGATGGGAAGCAAAAATGTCAAAATATTATCACAGTTGCTTTTGTCTGAATATGTATAGGAAGGAATAAAGGACATGATATTAGGGGTGAAGCTTGGCTGGAGACTGAAAGAGGTTGTGGAACTGGGGTGAGGCAGTTGAAAGTACAGGCAGGAGCATGAAGTAGATTAGTTGAGTTAATAATGAAGGGAAGAAGAGGCAGGAAGGAAGCAGCTGAACAGTCATGGTCAAGGAGGAAGAGGAGGTCTCAGAAAGGCACTGAAGGGGATGTGGGTGACTGTTCCACCTGTGCAAGTATCATCCTTCTTCTTTTTTCTGTCTGGAACAAAGGGGTGGAAATGGTAGCAAGAAAAGATGCAAAATAAATTGTTTTCTGCAGTTGGCCATACCAGATGAGATACAACTAGAGAAGGAAACAGGGATGGGATATAGATAGAGTGACCATAAGGAAGTCCAGAACATCTTGGACATGGGCTCCCTACCACCAAGTAACCAGTGCTGCTGCAGGTAGTGGCAGAGGCCAGTGGGCAGAGGCATACCATGCCTCTCCACCTTCTCACCAAACGGTGCCTCATGACCCTCCAATTATGGGACATCTATTGAAATTTAAACCAACCATCTGGGACAGGCCTACAAAATCTCAGACTGTCCTGGCCACACTAGGACATATGGTCACCAAACATACGAGTTCGTTGGGTGAGCAAGAAGGGAGAGCTGGTGGGAGCAGTAAAAGATATGGAGGTAACTGGATAAAGAAAGGGAGAAGGAATGAAGAAAATGATGTAGGGAGAGTGACCAGACTGCCCCGCGTTGGCTGCGCCTACCACATGATTTCAAATGCCTATACTACTACCATGCAACATCACCCCCACCTGAGGTTGTTCTCCAACATGGCTGAGAAGGGCATGAAGACCATGACAGCTGCAGCTATGAGCAGAGCCCAGCCCCTCCTCACCAAGCTGCATCCTCAGTGTCACTAGTAAGAAGTGGGGAGCAGGGTGGACATCCCTGCATCTCACATCTGGGGTCTGTGGTATCTGGGGAAGCAACTCCTGCAGAGAGGTGCCTTCTGTTGGAGCAGGTGTGAGAGGCAGGTGCTTGAATCAACCCCAGGTCTTGACCTTCATAGCAAGGGCTCTCTTCCCAAAGCAGTCAGGGCTCTATCAGCTCTTCACACTGCTTTCTAGCTCCTGATACATTCCCCTACTGCTAGTATTGGAGGTGCAAGGTAGTAGGGATCCCTACACCTTCAAGAGCAAATTGTTATACCTTCAAGAACAAATTGGATGCTTATCTTGCTGGGATCATATGACCCCAGCTGACTTCCTGCCCTTTGGGCGGGGGGCTGGATTCGATGATCTTCCAAGGTCCCTTCCAGCCCAAGTGTCTATGAAATCTATGAGATATGGCAGAGTTAGAGAAAGGAAGCACTTAGGTTGCAACAGAACAAAGCAATGTCGAGGCAGTGAAATGGCTAGATCAACCAAGAGGCCATGAGATCAAGGAGGACCAGATCACAAGCAACCAGTTAAATTGGTAAGAGACCAAAAACAAACAGGACAAAGTATGTAGCTGATGAAGTGCACAGAAAGTCACTGATGAGGTTGTGTTTAAGGTCCAAATGAACCAGAGATCACTCCACCAGATTTCATGGTTGAAAAACCCACTGAAGTAGAACTCTTGGATATGGTCCCTGCTTGATTGCCAAACCTAAGTCCATTTCTAGTAATATTATGGTAATTATATTAGACAGCAACAATAAATTAGTATCACTTATGCATATTGAAGCACATACTGTAGAAATATCAATCTAGGGAACAATATTCAGTAGATACAGTTGTGTGTAAACAAGAGGTAAATGAAGCTGGCCAGCCAGTTTTCCCCTTTCTTTCCCAAAACAGAGTTTTATTGTCTAGATTTTGTAGCCTGAAGCCAACATCCATCCATATATATATAATGACTGTACTTTCAATGTGTTGTAAACTTACATAAAGAAATAAGTGCCTCTCCCAGCAGACTTTTCCTATGAGGTTCTTTTAATTGGGAAAACAAAACTGATATATTTTTGTTTCCTCTGAAGTCTTTGAAATTACAAAGCTTGTATTATCTTTATGTCACTAGACAGCCAGCCAGACAATCTACAGTTAGCGGAAGGAAACTGCCAAGAAAAGACATTTTATTTAGAGGCTATTAAAAGCTTCAATTTTTGCTTCAAATTTAAATAATTGAAGTTTTTTTAATTCGAGTCTCAGTTTCTCATCATTCCCTATTTCATGTATAAAATTAAGAGCCTCAATCACTCTGTATGATAAAAATACAAATCTGATTAAGAAGGCATTGGGAGGCGGTTGGTTGTCTTTTGAAAAACTAAGCAGTATCCATTTGCTTTGATTTAAACACACACACACTCAAATATTTCCTTCCTCCCAAGAATATTCACCATATAGTTATATAACATTGAATTTTCTTATTTTCTTTCCTATAATCCTGTTGCTATGGAAATCTTCCCCCATACTACCTGCAAACATGACTCACAAGTGCTATCAACCTCTGAACTTACATTGAAATGTGTCTTAAGACCATTTAAAACAGTGGTAAAAGAATGCAATTGAAATCTTGTTTATAAAGTGATCTACAGCTAAATATAGTTAACCATATGCGTGTTTTTCTCTGCTCAAAAAAAAAAAAATCGAGTTTACGTTTAAATGGTGCCTCTCAACCTGGAGTTTCCCAAAGGGCTACTGAACTGCATTAAACTTATTGGGAACGTGCCCACACCTTGGAATGAAGCCGCCTCCAGGGTGAAATTGGTTACCAATCTGTGACACCACATTTATAGTGAATAATATTTTATGGTGAATAATATTTTAGCCCTCTCTGCCCCCCCGCCCACCTTTCTTTTTAATAAAGAAATATCAGAATGCAATCACCATTGTTTTGTTTCAGCCTAGGTATAAAGATAAATACCCCAAAGCTTAGGAAAGGACATGGACTCTTTGGAGACTGCAAAAGGTTATGAATGAAGCTTTTTCATCGAATAGGAAAAGCAGCACCTCTTCCAATGCCATACTCTGTAACACCAAGTTGAACCAAAATACATGTATTTTGTCATCTCTTTGCAAGTTCCATTCACTTTACACAAACCAAGGAAATCACCAGAATTGTTTTCCTCTTAGGGCATCTGATAGTCAAGAGTTTTACAAAATTTAAGGAAATTCTTGAAGGAGTTTTGTATTCTGTTTTGTTGGTTTCTTATTTTTTAATGGGAGGACTGAATAGAAAGTTGAATTAAAACTGGTAAAAATGATCTCTGCTTTAAGTTAAACAGTAAATTTCACATAGAGATGAATTCACAGAGTCATCATTTTGTGGCAGAGGGTTCATAGCAGGACTGACCCCCAGGGGTGGCCTCAAAACTCCTGCCCTGCTCTGCCTTGTCTTTATTTTCTCTTTCCTGCCATGTCTTGATGGTATTACTTTATTGGGAGAAAGGGAGGCTGCTCCCAGGACCCAGAGTGAGCCTTTGTCTACTACCCATCTGTGGCTTCCTCTTGTAACCCATGGATCTCCACCTTGCCCTATGATACTAGGTAGTCCATGCTCTAGCACACTAATTGCCTTAAGGGCTCATTTCATGGTCTCTGACATCCCTTACAGCCAGGACCATGTCTCACTGATGTTCACACAGGCGGGGCACTTGCCCCCAAGCTAATGCCAAGCCACCTCAGACCTCTGTGTCCTTGTTGGGGCCTCAACCTTCCTGGCCACCATGCCTTTAATCTACCTGGGCCCTTTGCCCAGACCTGGCTTCAGGACTCAAGCCCTAGTCTCTCCCTCTTGGGCTCTGGTTTCACCCTCTTGGGCTTCAGGCCCCTGGCCCTGGTTCTTAGCCCTCTCAGGCTATGGCCTGAGGCCTCCCATCTTCAGACCACATCTACCTGACCCCTCTTGGACTCTGGGCCCTTGGCCCTAGTTTTGCCTTTCTTGGGTGAGGGTCCTAGCTTTGCTGGCTTCAGGCCCCCTCTATCACCTTTCCAGGCTTAGGCTTTAACCCTTCCAGGTTTCTACCTGTAAACATCTTGAACCCTGCCTCTGGTAGGTCTCAAAACACCCACATGCCCCTTAGGCACCTTGTGACCCCCTCCTCCCCTGTTAGTTACAAACAGTCCATTGGTATAAACTAAAGCAAATGAAAAAAACCAGGCAACCGCTTAACACAAAACCTTCTCCCTCTGGGCCATCAAATGTGAGGAAACGAAAAGGCACAGGATCTTCTAAAAGAAAACCTCCCTTGGGGTAAAAAAACAAACAAGCTTCAGCCAGCCATCCTCCAGTGGGGTCCTCACTTCCCTACCAACATCTCCAAAGCAGCTCCTCCTTACTAACAGCTCCCTCCCCTGCAGAGTACTGGACTTCACCACTTACGCTCTCCAGGTGTGAACTTTGAAGTTGCATGGAGCAGGGTCCCTCTTGGGTCAGGAGGCTCTAGCCCAGCACAGGTGTCCTTCTCGAACTCTGATGGGCAGCTTACAGCTGTCATGCTAGCTTCCATAGCAAAGCTCTTGTTGCTCATGCAGGCTGTGCACTGTCAGCCAATTGCTGTGCAGATAGCCCTGCAATTCACTATCATGATCTATGGGCCCCTGGGTGCCTGTTCATCTGCAGCCAACCCACAGTGGGCAAAGCTTCTTCCAGTTGGGAGGAAGGGGTCTCCCTGTTGCTATTCCTCCCTTAAAGTAACAGGAGCCCTGGCCACAGACAAAACTGTGATAAACTAACTCACTAAATTATTAGAGTAATGAAGGATAATTAACTTAATGGACTGAAAGAAAGCTGGAGAACCTTGCATTTTAAATAGTAGCTGCCTGTACCCATAATGCCTTAGATGATTTCCCATTTGGTTTTCTTAGATGGTTTTCTGTTTGGTGTCTACCTGCTACAGCTTTTTAAAAAAAGGTTATGTCAGTTGTCTTTACTGCTTATCCACCTAACCTCTTGCCCAAGTTCATAATCCTTTCTAAAATATTTGTCTGTTATTTCTTTTGTGTAGTCTGAATTGAGAGTTCTGGGATTTGTAATTGGTTCTGATGACCTCCGCCAGCTAGTCATGGTAGAGCATGTCTGTCTTATTCTCAAATCCAGCCCCAAGTTTTTCCATTTTTCTATTGACAATTAACTACATTAACCCGTCTATCATTTTCAACCCCTCTGGTCTCATGGCCTTTCTGTGATGGTCATTTCAAATTAACGACTGAAATACTGAACTTATCTTTCAAGCCTGCCTTTAAGAAAAGCAATAAATCATTCAAAGTTGGGTGTAGAACACTCTTAATATTTCTGCTGGGGCTTGGTGTGGGAACACGGGGATACACTCAGCAAGGGAAATCTGTGCCATGCAACAATGGAAAAACAACATGAAGAAGTTCTTTTTTTCTGCATATTCCCAGTGTATTTTCAAGCTGCTTTTGAAAATCCTTTCCTTGCTCATTGTCCCCTTACTCAGCTAACCCCTTCCTCCCTCCTACCTCAAGTCTCTCCCCTTTACCCCGCAAGTGCTTTTGTAATACACACGTCTGCTGATGAATTCATGAATAATGCACACAGAAATGCATGTGCATATATATATTTTTGAACCCGAATCCTTGCTTAATAATTGTTTTCCAACTATTTAAGTTGGTCTAATAAAAGATATCAGATTGACCCAAAGAATCTTGTCTACCTGTGTGCATATAGAGACATCTGCGCACCAAGTTCATTTGGCAAACACATAGGAGGTAATTGTCGGAAGTCACTCCTTAGCTCTAGAACTCCTTCCCTCTTAGGCCTGTCAGAGCTTGAGCCTGAACATCTTTGGGGAGCACTGTATACCCTTCCACTTGTGTAAGTCTTTCGCAGGAAAGGTTATATAGGTTTTCCTCACTTTATGCAGGTTCTGTATGTGCAAATTCACTCTTATGTGATGACCCTTTTTAAACCAAAAATTCGTTATATGTGAGATAAATTCACTCGTATGCAATCAGTGTAGTAGAAGCCCGCAGTCAGCTGTTTTGTGTGGTGCATTGTGGGAGTGAAGCCATAAGTGCAGAAAGAAAAAATTATTTGGCAGGGCTGGATTGGGTGGTGATGCCCAGGCCAGGCTGCAAAACCGGCCCGGTCTGGCCCTGTCTACGCGACACCTTGGGAGCTGGGAGCCATGAAGCTGCGTGGCAGCAACACCTGCAGCTGCTGCTCAGGGCAGCTGGTGCTTATGCTTCTGGAACTGCAGCTGCCCTGGGAGCAGCACAATGCCACATTAGTACAGTTGAGGAGGTCAGTGCAGTCGAGGTCTTGGAACATACCCCTATTTGTTACATTTTAAAGTGGGTTCTCTTTATGTGAATTTGAGTTCAAGCTGAGCAAGCAGAAGGAGATAAGCAGGCCAGGAGGAGAAAATGTTGCATGATCATCATAGGTGACTCCATCCTGAGAGGTACAGAGGGCCCCATCTGTCGCCAGGACCCCTCGGCACATGAGGTCTCCTGCCTACCTGGAGCAAAGATTCAGGACATGAAAGGGATGCTCCAAACCATGATTCAGCCCACCAATTACTACCCCATGGTCCTAGTCCATGTGGGTACTAATGATGCGGCCAGGAGAAGCCCTGATTGCCTGATGGAGGACTACCACACTCTTGGGTGTGTGCTAAAGGAGATAAGCGCACAGGTGGTTTTCTCTTCCTTCCTACCAGCCAGTGGACATTGAAGATGGCATGAAACGTGCATCGCAGAGACCAACTGGTGGCTTCAGGAATTGTGTCTCAAGGCAGGCTTTGGCTTCCTCAACCATGACCGGCACATCACGACAAGAGACATGCTCGGATGGGATGGGCTCCACCTTTCCCCAAAAGATAAGCATGTGTTTTCTTCTAGGTTGGCAGACCTCCTCCGGTGGGCTTTAAACTAGGCTCGTTGGGGGAAGGGGAAGACAAGGGTGGAGGAATCATCGGACTGCCAGACCAAGCAACACCCACAAGTACAGCCCAGCCTAGACTGATGAGCGAAACATATACACAGGTAAGTGACAGGGGCCAGGGCAATGCTGTGATTAGGGGGCCAGTGCATACATCCACAGGAGGCCTCAAATGCCTCTACACAAAAGCTTGTAGTATGGGAAACAAGCAGGAGGAACTCACTGTCCTGCTAGCTGACACCAACGCGGACATAGTGGGGATCACTGAAACGTGGTGGGACTCAACGCATGACTGGGTTGTGAATGTCAAGGGCTATAGGCTGTACAGGAGAGACAGGATAGGAAGGAAAGGTGGGGGCGTGGCACTCTACATTAAGAAGGAATACCCATCCTCGTCAATTAACAAAGAATCGGAGGAAGGTCACTCTGAAGTGCTTTGGGTTAGAATACAAGGCAGTCGAGGGGAAAGAGACTTAACAGTGGGGGTCTACTACAGACCTCCCAACCAAGGGAAAGAGCTCATCCAGGAATTCTTAGGTCAGCTCACGGAGGTAGTGAAGTCTAAGGATGTGGCAGTCATGGGGGACCTGAACTTCCCAGACATCTGCTGGGAAGAGCAGTCAGCCAGAACTGACCGCTCACGTAGGTTCTTAGCCAGAATGCAGGGCCTCCATCTAACCCAAGAGGTGCACAGCTCCACCAGGGGAGACGCCTGGTTGGACCTGCTGCTGGCCACAGGAGATGACCTGGTGAGGGGGCTGTGGGTGCTCAACCACCTGGGCAACAGTGATCATCGCCTGCTGGAATTCACCATCCAGCACAAGGTGGCAAAGGCCTGCAGCAAGGCAGCAGCCCTAGATTTCAGGAGGGCAAACTTCAATAAGCTAAGGAGAATAGTTGGGGAAGCACTGAGGTCCCAGAGGGGAGGGCAGCCAGGTGTCGAAGGAGAGTGGT
>NW_017728906.1:189571295-189582575 GCF_001723895.1 Crocodylus porosus
GGTTAGATATCAGGAGGCGCTACTTCACAGTCAGGGCGGCTAGGGTCTGGAACCAACTTCCAAGAGAAGTGGTGCTGGCTCCTACCCTGGGGGTGTTTAAGAGTAGGTTAGATGTACACCTTGCTGGGGTCTTTTGACCCCAGTACTCCTTCCTGCCATGGCAGGGGGTCAGACTAGATGATCTGCTCAGGTCCCTTCCGACCCTAGAAACTATGAAACTATGAGTTATGCGCCATTTTCCAGGAATGCATGTACAGCATAAAGCAAGGGAAACCTGTATTTTGATGTTTCACTGTTCTATGCCAAATTATTTTATTTTAATATTTTTATCTGTCTTTATAATTTTTCTGGTTGTTATTATAAGCTTAAGGGTAACATACACACCAAATAAAGAAATAAAAGTCCTCTATCTATATTTATTATATTACTGTTCTCCTAATTTTTCTTTGTTTTGTGTCTTTTTTAGTTTGTGACTCCTTATAAGAAGTTAAAGTACCTAGAGCGTTCTGGCTTTCCTGCTATGCAAATAAATAAATCAATCATTCACTTAAAATTCATTTGGTATTTATATGCCAAAAGAATTACGATAGTGTTAAGAGAGATACCCAAAACTAAAGGGATGAAGCCATGAAAGGGAAAGAAAGATTGAATAACAATGAGTAGTTCTGATGATCTATTAGAATGCAAGGGAGAGGAAATCTACCACATCATAAAATAGCCTTCAGGGGAAAAGCAGGAAAAAACATCATTCCTTGTGTTGTATGAAACTGAACTGGGCAAGAAAAATTAGGAAACAATGCTACAGATACCAGTTCTGCATTGGCCAGATTATAGCCTATATGAAATATGATTATCTCAGGGAAGAGTAGCCTACATATGGATTAAATAAATAAATTGTTGTAGGGCTCTAAAACAATAGGAAATGGAAGAACAGGAGTCACGGAAATAGTGTGTCCTGGACCAAATCAAGAATCCAGAGCTACCCACTGCATAGAGAAACACATATCCAATAGAGTCACTGCCACAGAGTCTGTCGATCCCAGATACGCCTCATCATCCATCTTTGGACATACAGATAAGACAGTCATGGAAAACAATCATCCTTGACTGTGAGGGACTGCCGATAAAACAAGTCAGTTTACTTTCTGTATTCTGAATCTGTCTAGATTTACACTATTTCACTAGTACTGTCTGCAGGTTCTTGTTGCTTGTTATCATAAATTTGGATACCGTGGTACTGGTACAACATGCCAAATGCCCAGATGTTTAAATGAGCATAACTTTGTTATATCAAAACAACTTACACAAGCTTAAGAGCTGTCCCCTAATCTTTTCTTAATTATTATACTCTGTGCCTTTAATAATTGGAGGACCTCAGTGGAATATGCAGAACTCTTAAGCTCCATCAGTTTTGTACCTCAGAGTATGTATATCTCCAGGTATGTTACCTCCCTTGAATTCCCAGACCCACTGGTAAACTAATTGACAGCACTGTAATGTTTTGTGTTTTGATTTGCATATATAGAGAAGCTTTTTTTTTAAATGGACCACAGTACACATAGTTCCTTTCCATAGGCCTTTAGTTTCATAATATGCAGAATATTGCCTTCAGTGCTGGGTGCCAAAGAGAGTTATAAACACATTGGAGGGATTTCAGGGCTAATGCAATTAAGAGGAGGCAGGAGGAATTGAATTTGGATGAAAAATTAAATTAATTCACTCATTTAGTGACATACAACTTCCAGCAGTAATCTAAAGCAGGAGTCAGCAACCTATGATTTACAGAATAGATCAGGCCGGTGGGGCCATTTGATTTAGCCTGTGGATCTGGAGCTTTAGAGGTGTTCAGTAGTGGGGAGCATTGGCTGCGAGAGCTACCACTGCAACACTGGAAGAGGAAGTGGTAGTGGAAGGACCTCTTCCCATGCCTCCATAGGGAGAAACAGCAAAAGCGATGGTCAAGTCCTAGCACCTACCTACATGCCTCTGACCCAAGCTGGGTTATTCTGCCCCACAACTGGAAAAAAATTACCAACAACTGATCTAAAGGAAGAGATAGAAACCGAAAATGTCAATTACCAGGAAAATAGCAAAATAGGTTGCACATTAAAACCATATTTTATGGTGATTTACTTTAAAAAGAAAAAAATCAAGGCACAAGTATGTCATTACCATACAACATGGCCATTACAGAATATAAAAACCTTGTACATTTATTATAAGTTCTTATATAATATACCTGTGCACAGATTTTAATGGATTACTCTTTTGTCAGTTAGCTGCTCATTAAAGAGCCGCTTTTAAAAAATTCTGCTGCTTTAAAAAGTGTTCCAGGAATAATGGACATTCACAAGCTTTGCAGAGTAATGGTCATTTTGACCATTTACATAAGCCTAAAAGACTTTGAAATACTCTTACAACTACTTAAGAACAATAAATTCTTTCTTTCTGAAACATTAATTCTCTCTCATAAGACATTATAAGCCTAGGGCAGAGATAGGCAAAATATGCCCTGTGGGACAGATTAGGCCAACTGAAGGGTTTTTTTGCCGGGCCCATAGTGACTTCTTCAGTCCCACCTGGTCCAGTCATGGGTGACAGCCTGGGCTATGGCACATGCAGATGGCTGGACTCGATTTCTGAGCAGCCCCAGCAGCGGTAGCAGCTCCTTCTGGCCAGATGCAGCCCTGCTGCCTGGGCACCCTTTCCCATCTTCCCTGCACCCAAAACCAGGGATGGGATCTACATGGGCAGGGCACTCAGCCAGGTTGCTGGGATGGAGCTGCAGGCAGCTGCATCTGGGAGCGAGGCAGGCAGGTGGGGCCAGGGGGACCCCAGGATCTTGGGGCGGTGACAGTGTGGGGCCAGGGCCCAGGACAGAGCTGCAATCCACTGCCCACATACCTGTGTGATATGCTCTGGTTCTATGAACAGGGGCATGTAAAGAGTGGATCGTGGCCCTGCCCCAAGATCCTGGACCCAGACCAATGCAGCTCCCCCAAGATCCCTGGGTCTCCACAGAGATCACCCAGTACCTGTGCAGGCAGGGCACATGGCCAGGCAGATGGGGAGCTACATCTGAGGCCAAGTCTGGGATCTTAGAGAACTGACAGGAACGTGGCCTGGGCCACAGCACAGCCACGATCCACTCCCTGCATGCCCCTGCTCACAAAACTGATGCCTGTTGTAGGTGCATATGGGCAGTGGATTGTGGCTCTGCCTCAGTCTCTGGCCCCACAATGTCACTGCCCCATGACCCCATAGGAATCTTGTTGAGCCAGCCACTACAGCTCATCAAGTTTCCCTATGTGGCCCACAGAAGCAAATAATTGCCCACCCCTGACTTAGGGTGTAGATTCTTGAGTCTACACCACCAAAGGAAATGGGCATAGGTGGTAGAAGGCCAGGACCAACAGGGCGTATCCCCCACAAAACTTTTTGGGGCAGCCAGCAACAGCAGCAGCACCCCAGCACCACTGTCCCGCAGTACACAGCACCACTTGGCATGTAGCCCCTCCTCTGCCACTGCATGCAGCACCAGCAAGCACCAGTCCTGCAGGAGGGAAGGACGGAGGTCAGATGGGGCTTAACCCCCCAATAATATTTTCCCCCACCGCTTATGGGAATGGATCCTTTTTCCCCAAATGATGTTAATAGGAGCAAAATCAATTCTTTAGACAGAGATAAATTCAGTCTGGGTCAGAAGATACCAGAGTTCATTATTACAAAGCACAGGCATTTTCTAATTATGACTCAGCGCCAAATTTTTTTTTCGTCTTCCACAGAATTTCTTTGAAAGTAGAACATTCAGTTTAAGTTTTCAATCCATGAACAGCTATGTACTATTCTCAATGGGATAGTTCAGAATCAGTGATTGACTACATAGCTATAATTTTGAAAAGATTAATTCACTGGTGACCTAAATACCTACACAGTGGCAAATTGAAAACTGTTCCTAGGCAACAAGAACCTATTGACATGATGAAAATTCCTTCTTCAGAAATTATTATCTGAAGCAGAGAAGCAAGAAATTATGTATCAGATTCCAAAGCAGGATGAGTGAGGAACACCTCTGACTTTAAAATTCAAAATGGGTGTTAACGTATTTATATTTTTCATCAATGGGAGACCTCCAGGGAAACCCAGAAGGTAAATGCTGCTGGATATAGTCTGAGAGAAGGGTGTCCTCTTTAACGCAACACTGAAATAATATTCCAGAATAACAATAGGGGAAATATGCAGCTTAAGGTACCATTTTTCAGATGAGATTGAACAGCAAGTTTATGAACACTTGTACTTACTGAAGATCCTACAGCATGTTTCACAAGGGGAGAGACACAAATCTTCACTACCCCTGTAAAGGTCCAATGTTTAGCTATTCTATTTAGGGCCAAATTCTATTCCATCTTTTAGGTGACTGTGGACTTGGTTGCCTGTTTGCAAATGCATGCCATCCTGTTCAAATCAGGAAACTCCATTTATGCATCTACTTTTGAAGCACACCATCATTACTCTTAGAAAATAAAAAAAAAACTAGCAAGGAGGAAGACCTATCTGTCTTTTTTTCCACTAACTCTTTTTTGGAGACTCATGTAGGATAAATACGCCCACACTTAGGCTTCAGAATCCACTTGCGCATGTAATAGGGAGAACAGAATCTGGCCCATTGCGTTGGTCTAAAAACTCTTCTACATACACTTCTATAGCAGGCACAACAATTACTATAGCACTACTTAATCCTGAATTTACTGGAATTTCAAATACAAGATAAACCTGATCATAAAGACAACACCCCAATAATTAGATTCTATACCTGGAAAAATGATCAATTTGTTATCATTTGAAACGTATAAAATCTAATGATTAGATGTTTGTTTTGAATTCATTCCCCTCCCACTGCTACAGCAGGGAAAATAGTGATGGGGGGTGGGGAAGGGAGAGTCAGGTGGCCCTCTTGCTCTCTGCACGCCAGCTTCTCCCCCCTGAAGCCTTTGTCCCCACTCTTACTGCCAGCATCTGCTCATCAGGCTCCCTTCCCTCCCCAAGCACAGGGTGGAAGCAAACTGCATATGACAATAATCAGAGAAAAGGGATAGAGAGAAGGACAGAAATGGCAGAGGGGAACAGGAGACTGCTGTGGATCTGACTTTGGCCCCAACCCTGATGTCTGCAAAGTGCAAAAAAGGTACCCCATAAACACACTTTTGATCACTATTTTTATGCCTACTTATACACAATACAAACTGCACATATTAGTCCAGAGCCTAAAGCGTTATGACTTCCCATGTAGTTCATTGGGCTGAGTCAACAGTGCTTCCAACCATAGTGACCCCACAACCCAGCACTGCTCACTATGCATGTGTCAACTCCAGACAAACCCCCACAAAGGATCCATATGCTAATTACCCCCCCACAACTGAACCCAGGTGTTCTTGTCATGAGTCCTGAGACCCTCAAAAAATGTATACGCAAATGAGGAACAGGCCTGTCTCCACCTCATTGAGGGTGGTGCCAAACTAATCATGTTCAAGACAAAGATGGGTGACAGAGCCTCTCAGCTACATATAAGTTCAGTGATGTCTGCCAGACATTTAAGGCTGGTTTAAAAACAGGACTCATTGGAAATGGTAAAGACAGACAGGAAGTCAAAATGTATCTGATGTAGTGGTTCACCATAACTTGAAAAAGAGTTGACAGTGTGGGGAACTGAGCACAATCGACACTCTTACTCAGCTGGGCTGCCCTAACCTATCCCTGTGGCAGATTCCCATAAACATATCAAACGTAGCATTTTTGGCACAAAGGGGTAGGTGTCAAGGCTAGCTATTACGCTCCCAGTGCTGGCCTGGGATTGCACTGCTTCTAGGCCTGGTACCAGTTCCCCATGGAGGGAGCATCTTTTTTTTAAGGATTAGGAAAAAAAAAAGAAAATGTCTCCATCAGCATTATCTTGGCCTCTTGGGATGAGAGCCAGTAAACAGCCTGAAGGCAAGGCCTTAAGGGTAGACATAGGAATCAATGGAGCATCAGAGTGTAAGGGGTGGAGGAGGGAAACCCAAAACTGAAGACAACAGCAATGGTGGCAAGTAACTAGGAAGTGAAAAGTAAAATAAGTGAAATGAAGTGTGGAAAGGAAAGTCTGTAGAAAGATGGAAAGTGGGCAAAGGTGGAGAAGCAGAGAAGAAAGATGACAAAGAAGATGGGACCAACAGCTGAAGTAACGATGATGACAGAAGCAGTGGTGGCAAAGGAGGTGACAGGGAGAGGAACAAGAGGGAATACAAGAGAAAAGGAGAATGGGAAATAGAATGGGAACAGTAGAAGTTAAATGGATGAGAAGCAAAAAGCAACAGGAGCAGAACAGAATGCCAGCCCACCAGGAGTAGGACAGTAGAAAGCCATGGAAGATGCACTGAGAGATGTCAGGGAGCATAAGAGATTGTGAATAAAACCAATATAAAATGATGACAGGATGTTGACAGGATTGACGATGAACATGTATGAGTTCACAGAAAAGGTACTGTCTGAGATATTAGAGGTACAGATGGAACATATCACCAGTTTGATTGCTTTCTGAAACAGAAAGACTTGAGAGTTTATTTGCTGGAACATAGAAAGGTATGAACAGTTTCGGAAGAAATGTAGAGGAATTTGGGAAGGAGAAACATATGCATTCCAGTGTGCCCACAACCATACCACACATGATTTGGATAGCTCAGCTGGTTGAACTTCAGATGCTTGATCTGAGAGTCCAGGGTTCAAATCTCTGTACGAACAAGAGTGGGGCCTAGCCCTAGGCACAACCCTGGAAAGGTGTGAGGGTAAAATGGGCCTCTCTGTGCTGCTGTTGGAGAAGGAGGTGTGGGGCTGGCCTTTCCCTGCTGATGAGCTTCAGCCACTGCTTGCATTGTGTATTGGCACCCTGGGGTGTGCAGAGCCCCTTTTCTCCAGCTCCAGAGGCAGGTGCTGCTGTTGGAGGGGAAGGTGTCTGCCTGTGGGGGGCTGGCCTTTTCCTGCTAGTTGGGCTTCAGCCATTGCTGGCATTAGGAGCATCCCAGGGCTCCCTTTGGCCTCCCACCCATGGCTGGCAGGTGAGGGAAGGGCAACAGGGCCTCCTTCCTCTCCCCCCCATTGCAGGCCCCATGGGTGAACTGAAGTCCGGTAGTTTGTGGAGAGAGGGGCCGCCCTGCCAACCCCAAGCCTAACCAACCAGTGCGTCTCTTGGGGCACCTGGCCCCTGGCATTTTCCCTCCTCTCCACGTCCCGGCTGGCTGCACAGGCCTTTCTGGCCTTCTGCCCAAGCAGGAGAGCACCACTTCAGGGGTCGCCATGGGGGAAGAGCCACTACGGAAGACAGCTTGGAAGCCTGGCCTCGGAGACATGGTGACAGTTCCGTGGCACAAGTGGGTCCCATGCCATAGGGACTAGAAACGTGGCAGAGCAGAGGAGCAGTTGGGTAGGCCGTTGGCTTGTTTGTCTAGGGGCATGATTCTTGCTTTGGGTGCAGGTGATACTGGGTTCAACTCCTGGATGAGCCCTACTTCACCCTCTGCTGGTGGAGTCTTGGTTGGCACCCTGGTGTGTGGAGAGCCCCTTTTATCCAGCTCCAGAGGCAGGTGGGGCCATTTCCCTGTTGCACCTGGTCAGGCACCTCCGTACCCTTGTCTGCGTGGTCCCCCAAGCCCTTAGTGTTGGGGGACATTGGCTGCCAAGGCATGGAGCCGGGGGGGCGAGGAATCAGGGTCTGGCACTGCCCCACCTGTCTTGAACAGGGTCCCTCATTCCCACTTGGGTCAGTTGCCTACTTTTGTGTGGGTGTGGCTGAAGAGCTGAGGGAGCCATCGTCAGGGAAGCACGAACAAGGTTGTCTTCAGGGCAGAGTTTGGTGAATCCAGGGCAGTGGTGCGGAGACATTTTCCAGAGGGCTGCCCCTGTTCAGAGAGGGGAACCCAGCTGGAGGAGAAACGTGTGCACTCCGTTGTGCAGCAGAGGGGCCAGGAGGAGTCCTGGTCAGCTAGCTGCTTGGGCTGGGTTGGGGGGGGGGCAGGTGGCTACCACGGCGAAGGAATGGGGGCAGTCACTTTGCCTGTGGCCTGGAGAACTCAGCTGGTAGAGCTTCAGACTTTTAATCTCAGGGTTCAAGTCCCTGTTTAGGCAAGGGTGGGGCCTTGCCCTTGACTCAGCCCTGTGAAGGTGAGAGAGTAGAAAGGGCCTCTCTGTGCTGCTGTTGGAGAGGGAGGTGTCTGCCTGTGGGGGGCTAACCTTTTCCTGCTGGTTGGGCTTCAGCCATTGCTGGCATTGGGAGCAGCCTAGGACTCCCTTTGGCCTCCCACCCATGGCTGGCAAGTGAGGGAAGGGCAGCAGGGCCTCCTTCCTCTCCCCTCCATCGCAGGCCCTGTGGGTGAACTGAAGTCCGGTAGTTTATGGAGAGAGGGGCCGCCATGGCCAACCAGCACTTCTCTTGGGGCACCCAGCCCCTGGCATTTTCCCTCCTATCCACGTCCTGGCTGGCTGCACAGGCGTTTCTGATCTTCTGCCCAAGCAGGAGAGCACCATTTCAGGGGTCGTGATGGGGAAGAGCCACTACAGAGGACAGCTTGGAAGCCTGGCCTCGGAGATGCCGCAGCAGTTCGATTGCACTGCCCTGCCCACCCCAAACCTGGAAGGGCCGCTGTGTCCACCCCAAGCCTCCATTTCCATGCAGATGGAGCCTCTGCCTCTTGGCTGTGGGGCTCCCAGAGCGCCATGCCCACCCCATGCTTGGGGGGCCGCCCTGCCCACTCGTAGCCTCCCTCTCCACATAGATGGAGTCTCTGGCTCTCGGCTGCTCGGGCTGCCTGTCCCTTTTTCAGGCTCCAGGGCCTGTCGCCTGGCCACCTGTCCTTGTTGGGTCTGCCTCCTTTTGGAGTCTCTGGTGCACCAGCTGGAGGAGCTCCAGGCCACAGTCCAGAGGCTGTGATAGACTCCTACTGCCAGGCCCTTCTCCCCCGGGAGCCACGGTCTCCCTCCAGGAGAAGGGAGGACTCCGGAACCTCCCATTCTATCCAGTCAGGGGCATGGACCAAGGTGGTCAAGGGTCCTAAGGCCTACCGCACCAAGGTCCCTGCCCCGCCAAAGCTTAATTTAGCAATTTTGGGAGAAGTTTTGGGTGTGGGTAGGAAGACAGAGTGGAAGTTTCCATGGAAATAGCAGAAACAGGAGAGGCAGGGAAAGATTTTAAAAGAGGCATTGTGATCTTACTCCTCAAGAAAGGGAGAAGAAAATCCTGAAAAACTGGAGACTGATTCCACTCCTTAATATGGACTAAGTTAATGGCCACGGTGCTGGCTTTAAGGATGAGGACAAACCTTAAGAAGATAATACATGATGACCAAGTATGTTTAGTACCAGGTAAAAGGATCTCTGAAGTGATCAGAGGGATCAGAGATACACTGCCCAACGTCCAAGAGAGGAAAATGAACACTGTTACAGTAAACCTAGATTTAGAAAACCATATGACAGAGTGGATCATTGTTACATTCATAAAGTGCTAGGAAAAATGGGTTTCCCAGAGAAATGTATATATTGGGTAAAGTTATTGTATAGAGAAGTAGAGAATCAAGTCCAAATTAATGGGAATCTAAGTGAGACTTTTAAAATCCATACAGGGATAAGATAAGGGTGCCCCCATCATCACTATTATTTGTGTGTGGGATGAAACTGTTCGCACAAAGAATAAGAAAAGACACGGTCATAAACGAAGTAAAGATATTAGGAGGGGAGGAGGTAAAATGTGTATTATACATGGAAGATATAAACGTAGCAGAGATAGACTTTTGATGGAAAGCATGCTAAAGAATACATCAGAATACAGGCAGCCCCCGCTTCATATGTTTCACTATAATGCTCATTTTAAATTGATACCTGAATTCCACTTAATGCTCAGCAAGTTTCATTATAACACTTGCGATCATCATCTTGGGCCATTAAAAACACTTGCAGTTGCCATCTTGGAGTTGGAGCTTCAAATGAGAGAGAAAAATCAAGTGCTAGGGATCCCGATGGACACTGCAGGGAAAGGTAATATAGCATGGGAAAAGGTGATGGCAAGGATGTGGCAAATACTTTGGTTCAGATGCAGAAGGACATTGTCCTTTTTGGGAAAAGTGGTAGCAGTTAAGGCTGTGCTACTGCTGATTATGCCATGTACAGGAATTGTATTCCCACCGACGTGGCAGCAGAAAGCAAAAGTAGAGAGGGAAATATGTGTGTTCTTCTGGAATGTCAAAAGAAAGAGGTTGGCTACATCTGAACTGTACAAAGCAAGAGAGATGGGGGGTGGAGGCTGCCAGGCTTGGGACTGTTTGTCTGTAAGAAATATGTAAGTGCAGTATGCAAGACAGTAGCGGAGGGATAGGGGAAAGCAGTGTATATCACTGGATTTCACACAGCTGCAATTTTGAAGAAATGGGGAGTAGATCAGACCTCTTTGAAGAGTCCAAGGATGTGGCAACTGCCAACTCATGACATCAGGATGGAAGGATTCATGCAGAGGTATAAAACAGGAAAGGTAAGGCTGGAGGTCTTGAAGGAACAGAAGAAATTGATCAAAGTGGTAAGGGAGAGAGACAGGATGGCGACAGTGGGAAACATCACAGAAGGACAAGTGAAGGTGTGGGGAGCAGTGGTGGGGAAATAACTAAAAGGAGAACACGCTCACCCGGCACGTGGGTGGTTATAAGAAATATCTTGTTAGTGAGACAGGTGCAACTCAGATGGGGCTTGACAAGCTTATCAAGGTGCCCAAGGGAAAGGTACGGGGAAGAAGAAACAATGGGATATGCATTTTGGGAGTGTACATATGCAAAGTGGGTGCTGGAAAGGGTCTGCTGCTGAGTGGCACCAAAATAAATCTATTGTTAAACTGGGAGATGGTACTATATGGACTCATACCAAAGGGACTTGAGGAAACATTATCAAGGACTTCATTAGCATGTGTCAAACCTACTTTATGAAAGTTAGAAACCTCTGGGTTTTTATGGGGATGGCTTTCAATCAAAGAGAGTGCCTGAAGTTGGAGCTGCATTAACTGAAATACTACATCAATTGGGACAAAGAAGAAATCAAAGAAGAGGCAGGGAGGACGTGGAGGAAAAAGGACTGGACACACTTGTGATATAAAAATCGTGGTTCGTTTCTCGGGAGGAGGAAAAAAAAACTTCAGCTACAGACACACTCTATTAGCAACACAAAAGGTATATATTTGCAAATAGGGTCAGAGAGAGAGACAAAAGATCAAAC
>NW_017728906.1:189582586-189594201 GCF_001723895.1 Crocodylus porosus
TAGTTTTCCCCTCAGTTTCCAACCCCCCCTTCCCTCTCCCATTAGGAGACAAGGAGGGCTAGCAGCTGTGTTTTTTTCTAAATCTGCTATTGATAATGCATTTTTAATAATATTTCTAACACTTGTTTCACTGAACCAATACAGAAGATTGATGGGACGTGTGGAAAGGTGATTACTGAGGTAATAGTTTTTCATGGAGTTTTGTACGCAGAAAAAGAGAATCTGTAAGGGGTTTTTGTGGGAAGCTGATCTTTGTTGTTTAAGGGTTTAATATACGTAGTTGTATATTTTTGAGATGTAGTTGTTTTTGCAATATGAAGTCTTGGTAAAACAAGGACGCTCAGTAAGTGAAGCTTTGCATGAAGTATAGGGTGATAAGTATGCTTTTAATACAATTTGTAAATAATTTTTTTAAAGGTTCCCGTCAGCATTTTTGGTACCAGAGGAAGGTGTTGGAGCTTGTTCTGGCCTCTCCAAGTTTTGGCCTGGTATTGCACTACCTCCAGGTCTGGTGCTCATTCCCTCCTGGGGGAGCAACTGCCTGTTTTGTTTTGGTTTTTAAGGACCATGCACCAAAAAAAAAAAATTAGAAATTCATTAGTGTGTTTGCCCAATATGAGCCAATGTACATGGACTGCATTTAATCAGCTTCATAGTTGGTTCCACGACTGAGCATTATGATTTAATTATAGCCAATATATTTAACAAGGGGATTTGCTGTTATGCAAACAGAAGATGAAGGTCTTTTTTCCTATGCTACTGGGGGAAAAAATCCCTTGTCTTATGTAACAGCTGCAAGAGCTTGCTTGCCTGCAAGCCGAGTGGGTGCGCTGTGCCTAAGAACTTTGCAAGAAAGGCAGCAAAAGGTTTGCAGAGGGTGTTGTAAGTTTTCCAAATAGAGGGTATGCTGTGCACAATGCATGTTTTTTACTGGAGTATTTGAACTGTGACCAGAGCCCCCATTGCAAACCCTGAGCTCTTATTGGCTACTATGGAGCCATAAAAAGCTTAGGGAGGGAAAAGCAGCTGTGGAGAAGCCAGAGGAAAGCAATACTAGCCTGGAGAGTGGGGCAGAGACTCAGCCCCTCCTTTACCTCCAGGCAGAGGGAACTTGCTGAGTTACCAAGAAAAAGCAGAGTCCACCTTCCCGGATGCAACAGAAACCTCACCTCTGCCATGTAGTGCTAGATCATAGTTAAAGCTGGATTGCCATTTATTATGGGAAGGGGAGTGTGACCAGAGGGAAATCAGCCTGGGTTATGGGGGTGGGGAAACTGTTTTAAAGTGTTATAACCAAGTGAATGTAATCATTGAGGTTGTTTGAAACAAGTGGGACCACCCAGTGTGGTGGAATTATTTATTGTTGTGGTTATAAGTTATATTCAAATTGTTAGTTTTATTATTAACTATTGATAATAGATAGATATCGTCTCTTGATTAATCATTTCTTTTCTGTATATAGCTGTGTATAATAAAGAAACCCATTTGTTTTGCCTCTCCATGGGACACCTCAGTCAGCAGACCTGCCTGAGGGGTTCCCAGGGCTACTGGCATCCTGAAGATCCAGAATCCGGCATATTGCCCGGCCTAGTGTGCCAGTGAGGATTACATAAATTTTGAGTAAATATGGTACTATAGTATGGATGAACTAGTCATGCTTCCTCTGTTAAGGTTCAATTTAGTTTTGTACTTAAAAGAATTCAATTTCTGGTGTATAAGAAGTAGGGTTGGAGTATTGTTGTTGCCTTGATGGTCCAGGAAATATACAAAAGGCCAGGTTTTCTTTTTTGTCATCAAATCTTTTATTGGACTAATTGTTAGTTGAGCCAAATGTTGGACAAGCTTTCAGAAATAAAGTGCCTAAAGAAGGGTGCTTTATGAACAAAAACATGTCTAACATCTCTCCCAACTGTACAGTTGGTAGAATAAAGGATATCATAAAAAACCTTGCCTCTAATATGCATGTCCCTTCCAGACCTACTTTCCAATGATTCTAGGTTTCTCCTTCAGAAAAGCCTGAAGAAACATTCTTCTTCAAAACTTAAAATTTCCCTAATTACACTGGTATGGAATTTGCATATTATCACTGCAGGGCAAATAAGCTTGTAGCAGTCTCTCACCTGTACATTTAGTTATGGCATTATTAAATTAGGACAAAATTTAGGTTTTTCTTTATATAAACAAAATAGTCTTTTTACATGAAAGATGTCCCAGCAAGTTATTGGTGGGTTTATCCATTTCTAAATGCAAAGAATGTTAAAAATAAAATAAACCACTCTTCCCTCCCTTTCATTTTTTTACAGTAACATTTTGAAAAATGTTGCAAAATAAACTTTAAAAAACACTAAATCTAACCGGCATACTTTGAGTTCTTTTAGGTTTAACTGTGTTTTTTTCATAAGTGTTCTCTGTAGAAGTGGGTGATTGATCCTCATCTCTGTGAAAAATTCAGAGGAGATCAGGTGGATGGACACAGACATGGTCAGGAACCAAAGGAATGTAGAGTTTTCTTATCTTCACCTCTGATAGGATTAAGGGAAAGTAAATCAATCCTATCCACTAGGGCTTAAGACAAAGCAGAACTGAGTTTGGAACTAGGAGTTCAGGCAAGTGTTGAGAAGTAGGATGTGCGGAAAGGAACAGAGGCAGAAAACACAATTTGCCCTCAAGGCTGTGTCATGTAGAAACGTGACCCCCCCTTCTTACTGTCACTCTCCTGCACCATGTTGATGTCTTCCATTCTTCTGAAGACACTCAGGAGGGAGTAGTAAAACTTCGCCCTGGTACGTATGGTTTCCCATCACTTTTCTTTTTTCCAATAAGTTTACAAATGTTGAACCTGCAGCTGAAATCAGTATCTCAGGCCTAGCAGTAGTTGGTTGACAGGAAAAATATATCCTCTCCTTCTGGGTAAGGGTTTAGACTTCCTAAAACACACTACTCTGCCTTTTAAAAATACAGGCAGCATAATACCAATTGAAATTTTGGAAATAATTAGCAGACATAGGAATCATGGGGATGTGAAGTGAGACCTTGGCAGCTCATTTTACCAATATCTGAATCCTGTAAATGACAGTGGTTAATTGTGGCCTATTACAGATTTCTGGAGAAAAACTGCCTGTAGCTCATATTTCATTTAATTTCCCCTTCCATGCTGCATGAGTCAGGTTGAATTGGTTCAGAGAGTCATAGACAAATCAGTTACTAGTTTGTGTTGGTACAAGAAATGGGTCTTGGCATTGCTTCTAGGTATTAAAAAAGCAGCATCTTCCCTTCCTACATCATAGGCAGCTGAGGTCTCATATGCAGACTACAGCTACATGCCTAGGGCACTGTAACAAAGGTCCAAGGGCCAGTTTCCAGGGGCTATCATTATGCTGAATAAGCAAAAATGAAGAGTTTGAGACTAGCACTTTGACCATAGAAAAATGTGGGCAATCCAAATCATGGAGGTCAGATCTTGGGTAAGATGAAGAGGTGGGGGAAGGTAAGCAGTTGAACAGGAGACCAGAGAAGGTGCATCACCTTTCATTTCAGTTTTTTTAGTCCCCTGACTTGCTGAGAATCTCTTGAGGTCTCTACTTTTCAACACCAGCTGATCCCAGAGATGCAGTGAGGGAAGATCGTCTCCCTCTCTCCAGACTGAGATTTCCCCTCTCCAAATCCCACCCTGCAGGTCATGAGGAGATAAAACCCACATCTCAAGGGAATAGTCTTAGCACACAGCTCTAGCAGGGAAGAGATGAAGCAGAAGTGGAAGTATAGAGGAAGACTGACATCCAACAGAGGTCACGGCATTGCAAGGGCCAAGAGAAGGTCAACATTAATCTTGAAGCAGAGGGAGTAAGGATAGTGAACAGGGTAAGGGTACATCTCTGACCCCAGAGAAGACACCGTGAGATTTCTTCTCATGAGATTTCTGTTTTGTACTTAAGAACAGCAGCACAGCAGCAGTGGCATCAGCAAAGCGACTTCGCTGCCTCATCTCTGGGCCTGCTGTGTTTGAACAGGTGTGGGCAGAGCGGGGCATACTCAAGAGTAATGTCCCCCCAGTTTGGAGACACTGTGGACATACCCTGTGGCAGACAATAGCAAAACTTTCTTCCGTGCTCGGTATGTGACTTCTTACCGTTCTGACTTTGGATGGGACAAACTCATGGCATTAGAGGCTTTGATGTGGGGGGAGTGTGAAATGTGGGATATGTAATTTCTTGTGACTGTAGGCTAAGGAACTCAGGGCAGGGAAATCCTGACAACGATTATACATACAAACATCCATGATACATACAAACATCCATGATAGCTGCTGTGTTTGGCAACCTCTGTGAAGCCTTTGACATTACTGTGTGAAGGAAATCTGACTTCTGACATGGAGGTGACATCCCCTCAAGGTGTCTCTGGGCTTTGGGGAAAAGCCAGATACTCAGAAGAAACAGAGGGGAAAAAGCCTCATCTTTCTGCTTTGCAAGCAAGCAAACCAAGCCTCCGGGACCATAAGGGGGCAGTTCAGCTAAAATGGGAAAGAATATATTTAAACCACAAGAAACCTTGGTTTAAAGCAAATGGAACAGAAGGGTCTTCAACCATAAATATACAGTTAAACACAGGTAGTTGCTTACCTGGATATCTCCTTCCTATTCCCTTCTTTCTCTGCCCTCACATTCATTTCCTTTAACTATTGTCTCTGCCTTGCTGGGAGAGAGCCAGAGCAGTTAGAAATGGATGGTACTTGCTAGTCACCTAATCCTTCCTGGCTCAATCACCACAGGTTCAATCCTGACAGTATATGCCTCACAGTTTAATTTTAGATGAGCCAAGTTAGTTTCTATGTATACCAAGTGGCAGGCTATTCCACCATGTCTCAGAGTCTGCTCCAATTCCATTAAAGTCAGTGAGAATTGATCATCTCTCAGCTGTGTGGTTTATCTTTTTATTTTTATTTTTTGGTATATTCTTAAATTGTCCTTAAATTCACCCATTTTCTCATGGATCATACTACATTCCTTTTACAGTGGCCATGTCTACACGAGATGCTTACCACACTGTAGCTCATTACTACTGAGCACAAACCGTGACACAATGCTACTGCACAGTAGTAACAACCTACTGTGCGGTAAGTGTCACTAGGCAACTGCGCCAAGACACTGCTATATAGTAACCAGCATTACTGTGCAGTCATTTGGTACCAGAAGTACTACATGACTGTGCAGTAATAGCTGTGCAATGGGCATCTTGTGTAGACTCACCCTCTGTGGAGTTTATACTGCTCAGGAGGTGACCCAAGTAACTATAGCTATCTGGGCACCCTTTCACTGAGCTAGAGAGATCTAACTTATTAAAACTTTCCTCAAATTAATCCCATTATCCCCATAATCATAAATTCGAATGTGTCCACTGGGAGGGGAAAGAAAGACAGTGCCATGACATCTTAAATTAATGGGGGGAAAGGGGGAAGAGAAGGGGAGGTAGCCAACAAGTTCAGATTATATCCAGAGTGCCCAAGGAGCTCTGACAGCAAATATTCTAAGAAACATACTGATTTCACCACATCCTCGGCTCGACTTACCCTCCAATAGGGCTATGTTGGCCTGTTTTCAACCCCTAGGCTGGGATCTTACTCAGGAGCCCTATAGTCTGGATTCTGCTGGTGGGAGCTGGTGACTCTTACCCAGGTCCTGCTCTTCTCTTATTTCCTTTATTCTAGCCTTCTTGAAGACAACAGCATAGACCTCAAATGCAGAGAAGTGGCATCTTTTCTTTGCCTCAGAGGATATATGAGGAGTGACTGGAAGATCTCAGCCTGCCAATTGCCTTCATCAGAAGAAGTCCTAAATTACATATCTGAATTACATATTACTGTGAAGATACTGCAGTTGTGTGTCAATGAGCCAGCGCTATCAAATGAAGGCTTCGCGCCAACCACTTCACTTGTGACAAGAAACTGATCTCCTATTCCTTTAAATTCTTTTGTGTGGTGCCTAGCAAAAAAAATCACTTGGAGGTGCCAAATACCATAAGACACTAGCACATCAAGACTTATTTTATTTGCACTGAAAAAAGAATATAACGACTACTTACCATATAATTCATTCCCTGAGAAGCCGAGCTCTTGGTATTCCCACACAAAAACTGTACCCACTTATTTAAATGTTAGTTGAGTTTCTTAACAAAGGAAGTAGAGTAAATAGTGTTTTTAAAGCTAGCCAAGAGAAGACAGACAGGTTACAATCATTCAGTCTTTCCTACAATACCATCACTTCCTATGAGTTCACATTATAAAATCCATAATATAATCTATTATACAGTAGAAAGAAAAGTTGCGGGGGTTCTTTGTTTTTTAGCTAATGAAGGTCCAAGGTGTCTGGAAGAAAGCAAAATCAAGACCCCATACCTTCATTCATGTTTTGAGGTGCACAAATGATATATTTAATTCTGGGAACATCTGGCCATGCAGACTAGAAAATAACCTTGCTTAGCAATAAGTAGATAGCAATAATAAGCAGTGATGAAAATGTGTCAAAGAACAAGATATAGAGCAAAACTGGATTAGCAACGTGAATGACAGGTTAGAGAAGACTTGAAAGGAAAAATAAATCTTTCACAACCGTCTTGGAGCTATAAAAATATATTCACTTGCCTACTCTTTTTGTAGCAAAATGCGTCAGTTGAAAATTCATAGCCATAAACCCCTTCTTGACATGACGTCACCTTTCACTCCTACGTGTTTTCTAGATCCTTTTGGAATGTCACAAAATTCAGAGGACTCTGCCATGATGTGTTAAGTAAGGAGATGAGGCCCAGGAACACCTGATGATGAGAAATGCTGAACAAACCTAGCACAAATTGTCCTTGGAGGGGAGAAAGGGTGCTTAGCAGCAGCAGCATAAACTCTGAGGCCATGAGGGTCTACCTCCTGAATACCTCAAGTTATTCCAGAGGGAGACTCATGGTTGCTTTGTGATCACTCTAGCTAGCCTCAGAGTAAAATTATGAGCTACAACTAATAGGAAAACAAGAGGCATTTGATATGCTCCTATTCCAGCCAAAGGCTGTTGTTTAATATTTTCTTACTCTTAATAAGCATTACAAAAATCTAGTAATTTGAGTGTTTAATTTAGCACTGCATTGCACATTTAGCTTCGTGGTAGCAAAAGAGGTATGACTGAGATGTTCTTGTTCCAAAAGGTAACCTAATTTAACTACTGGCACCGTAGAGTCTGTGGGTAGTCACACATTCACCTGCAAAGGATGTAAATTATGGAAGTGCTTTGACATATTCAAATTAGCACATTAGATAATCTTTGCCTGAAAGGTGGCAGCCATGATGGAACTTAACAGATACTGAATTGCTCAAACATGCATTTTAAATTCACTTGGTAGGTGTTAAATTGAACGTGTGACACCATCCTATTACATGTAAATTGAAGACTTTCAGTTCCATCCAGAAGAAGGGAGTGGAATATGTACACTAAGGCACCCCATTACACTCTCTTCTAGAAGTAGGTATTGTTTTCCTTTCTTCTCCTGTTGTTAGTCAGGTTTTGTTTTTCTAACCATCTCATCAGCTAACATCCCAAATCATCCTGCAAGATTCTTTTCTTGTATGACTAACTAGTTACAATTCTTTGCACTGCATGTAGGAGTTTATTCAGACAGACAATATGTTGGGAATAGCCATTTTCCAGTTCCTCAAAGGGATGCAACCAAACTTTGCTAAAATTAGGACTGGGGAAATAATTCATGACAAAACAATGTAGTTGCCTCCTTTTTGTTTATGAACCATCAACATCAGATTGTTATCTCCAAATGAAGTCATTTTCCCTCTAAATAATTCTCTTCAGTTGTGAAGCCCACAGACTTACACCAACACAAAGGATTTACATGGGTTAACAGAATACCCATTTGTTATTTTGACTAAGAGAACTTAATATCAGTGCAGAAAAACATAGCAAGACTAATTAAACACCAAAAATAGATTAGTATATAGGTTAAGTTCAAACCTTTCTTTTAGTACGTGTCAGGATCTACATACCTATGAAATATTAATCAAGGTAATATAAACGTTCTGGAAGAAGGTACAGCAATTGTTTTAATGGAAGAGTATATATTTTTAACTTTTCTTGATGCTATCTAGCAAATAAAAATGAAGAGTTCCTAGGTCTCTTTATCCTAACTGCTCTTAATAACTGGCTACAGCTACTTGTTTAAATCACCACTGTTTACGTGGATTAAGGATGGTAACATTTATTTGCTTTGCTTGCATTATACCTATAATTCAATCCAATAAAGCTTTCAACAAGGTTTATTAATATGGTACAGTAAAAACTCTGTTATCTGGCAGCCCCTGGGTATAGGGGATGCCGGATAACAAAATATGCTGGTCAATTGAGCAAGGACACCTGGTCAAGATGCCACTTCTCCCGCCATGTCCAGGGCGTTGCCGCCACTCCTGCAGCATCACTGACCCTACTGTGGCATAGCTGACCTCCCCATGGGCCCTGCAGGCCTCACAGGACAGGGAGGTAGGCCCCGTGCAGCCTGCTATGCCCTGGGCCGTGGGGGCTCAGCAGCGCAGGCTGCTTTCCCCCATGCTGTGGGGGCTCAGAGAAGCCAGAAGTGCCGCGGTGGGCACTTCCAGTTTCACTTTACTGTACAAGCTGGCATGCCGGTTAATAGAAGATGCCAGCTTGAAAGGTGCTGGATAACAGAGCTTTTACTGTAATAGGAACAGGCATTCCTTAAATAAAAATAATTATGTGTGATGTGATTCATAAAATGTTTAAGCATGAGATGTTATCTCAATTTTTGTAGAAGCGTATATTTTTATTGAGGTGAGCCAATTCCAAGCATTCTAAGATTTAAGATTAGTTTGCAAGTCAGACGTTGTTTTTTTAAATACAACTGTTTAAGGTTTTTTATTTGTTTTCTGCTTTTTCAGCCCTTGAGGTTTACTCAAGTAACATTTCCAAACATTCCTGCTAGGTAAACTTGTAGTGTACTTTACAAAAAAGTTAAAAAAGTAAAGCTGTCATTAGAAACCAAAAGACAAAGCATGAAGCAAAGTACTACAAAACTCATCTTGCAAAAAAAGTTAAAAATAAAAATAAAAAAATCACAAGAGCTGGCAATAAGCGAATTAGTTGGATAAAACTTTAGGTAACTCAAAAAAAAGAAGATTTTTTTCCCCAATTATAAGCAGCAAGGCTTATATTCTCTTGCATTCAGACCATTTAGGGAGTGAGTGATTAAGCAGGAGGGCTGTGCAAAACAGCACCATTTTGCTTCAACTTCTGTTTGGACTTTTTAATGGGACAGCGTTTCATTTAGAGTTTAGTTTCGTTTCAAAAGGACTGCTCCATTTTGTTGAAATAGTTTTGCTGTATCAATGCTGTTTCGAGTTTTGCCCACGTCCCTGAAGGAGACGGCAGAGCCCTCCTGGGGGTGAAGGCACGAGGCTGCTGCTACCACCTGGGATTGGCACTGGGAGCTGAGCCCAGTGGAGGGAGGCAGAGTGCAGCACCGGCGCTGTGCTCTGCTTCCCCCTACCAGGCTCAGTTCCACAGGGCTGGGAGCCACTGGGCGCTGAGCCCGGTGGAGGGAGGTAGAGCGCAGCCCTGGCACTGCGCGCCATCTCCCTCCACCAGGCTCAGCTCCCAGCAGCTCCAGCCCCATGGAACATAGCCTGGTGGTGGAAGGCAGAGCACAGAGCCAGCTCTGCCCACCTCCCGCCACTGGGCTGGGCACCACAGGGCTGGTGGAGCTGATCAGAGCACAGCCCAGTGTCACGAGGTGGGCAGAGCCGGCGCTGCACTCCCATCAGCTCCACCAACCCCATGGAGCACAGCCTGGCGATGGGAGGCAGGGAGAACTAGGGCTGTGCTCCCCACCAGGCTGAGCCACATGGGGCTGCGGAGCTGCTCGGTGCACAGCCCTGGCTCTCCCCTGCCTCCTACTACTTGGCTGCTGCTTTGGAACTTCAAACATTTCAAAACTTTTGAAATGTTTTGACTGGCCTCATTTTGTTTTGAGGCTGTTTCAAAGCCCTTCGTTTCATTTCAATTTTGCTGTTTCGAGCTTGAAATGAGTCCAAACAAAACAGCCAGTGAAATTTTGCACAGCCCTATTAAGCAGTGCTGCATATTCATAAAACAGCAAGTAGCATCTGAAAGAACGTTTTCAAACACGAACGTTTGCAACCAATATTAAGCTATGAGGTTAATGCAGTAGCCTGGTATAAGGCTTAACCCAACAAAATAAAAACATTGTATTTCTGTAGTTCCATAAGTTTTCCTGGCTTTTAACAAAAACAACACATGAACATAGGGCCAGACTGTTCCTGCAGAAGTACATATTGTAGTTCCTACCCACTTATTTTAATGGAAGATGGTTATATATCCACAACACAAATCTTACCCATGATACTTTCAGGATTATTTTAACCCAGAAGCACATAGAATGTCCCTTGTCCCAAGTGTTATGAGTAAAAGTAAAGTCAATATAGTTCTACTTTGACAGGACAGGCAATCAGATCCTATCAGATTCCTATTGATTTCAGTGCAGTGGGATCAAACGCTAAAACAGCAATTACAAAGGTCTGAGCCAAGTCACTGTTCTTTCCAGGAATGAGTTTTTAACACTAGAAGTGAAGAAAGGAATTCAATCACAAAAGCCTACAGTTGATAGCAAGTATAACAAAATGCAGATAAGTCACTAAGCAAGTCTTTCTACCTTCTGAACATTGGTTTAAGAGCACCAGCAAACTTGGAAAAACTTCTTTATCACTCATCTTTCTAATAGAGAAAGTGACTAATTATATAGTTTAAAAAAACAGGGTTAATAATAGGAGGAGGGCTGAATTTGAGAGAGACTCATATCTTATAAGATATGATAGAGCCATTTAATTGCTATTAAAACTAGCTTATTCTCCATTAATAGAAAGCTATATCTTTAGTATAATTTGGGTCACACAGCTTAATTACAATATAAGGTCTCCCTTCCCTTTAATATGAATCATGGCTAAGATGGCTATATCCCATCAAGCCTCCCCTCTATCCTATAGACATGAGGCATACCTGGGGAGCTGGAGGACTATTCCACCCACTAGAGCAGCCCCCAATAAGGACAGGCCAAGGCTACAGCCACCAAATGCGGGTGAAACAACTGAACTCACTAGGTATGCAGTACCAGATGTTCACAGGGGCATTTCTCTACAAGCAGAAGTAAGATAATATTTGTTCTTTGAAAAATCAACGAGTTTATCCATCTCCTGTATCTTCTCCTCCACTTGTTAGGTCAGACAGTGTTGTGAACTAACTAGATTTGCATTTTAAGACTCTGGATCAGGAAAACTCTTAGGCCCCTGCTTGCTTACATGCTTACGTGAAAATGAAGTCCTAAAACTAATTGGACCCTTCAGTCCTGGGGCTTTTGACAGAACAAGAACAAGAGATAAGACTGAGTACCTACACCACTAGGACAGCAAGCTAAGTCAAGAAATATTCCCTGACTGGGAATTGAACCCAGGCCGTGGCAGTGAGAGTGCCAAATCCTAACCACTAGACTACCAGGGAGGTGAGTGCACTCTTTGTCCATTTCAATTTCCTGTCTTGCCAAAC
>NW_017728906.1:189594301-189641363 GCF_001723895.1 Crocodylus porosus
GGGGGGGAGGGAGGTTAATCCCTCCCTGGTATCTACCCACTCCTGAACTGTTACAGTTTCTCGTCCTCAAAGTGTTACCCTTCCCTTCCCTTGACAGATGTTGCGTTTCCAGTCCATGTGAATGAAATTGCTGCTGCTTCACTCCACCGGGTCCATCCTGCTTCCTGCCCTCTCTAGACTTGCCAAACCTAGACAGAGGTGTGTGCATGAGATGGAAGCGTTGTGCTGCTCTGCCTATGCACTTCATTCAGTGTTTCCTTTATCACAATCAAAAAACAATAATCAGATCTTGCCACAATAACCAATTCATCTCTGCTGTAAGTTGAGCGGAGTCAATAGTGCTACATCCAGAATGAATTTAGCCCAGTTTGTGTAGCATACCTGAACAATGTCTGAATTTGATATATTAAACATATAGAAAGTATTACATTGACAAGCATCTTAAAGCAGTAAATGCCCAGGAGCATGAAGACTTACTCCTAAAAGTACAATTTAGTTTTGTGCTTATCATGCTATAACATAGCAGGGACAAGCTTCTCTCACAAGTATCCTGCATTACCACAAAGGCTTTCAGGTGGAAACTTCAAAGCCTCTTCAATGACTTATGATGCTAGGTTCCATGGACTTAGGTAACAGAGGCTCATAATGGCTAGATCTGACAATCAAAGCAGAGTTAGACACACAAGCCAATGCATGGGAGGAGTTAGGCACTACAGAGTGTGATCCAGAATAACCAGCATGCTGAGGAAGGAATGACCTGTGCATCTACGTGAAGGGATGCACAGAGGAGTGGGTCAAGCCTCTGTCCCCTTCAGAGTTTAGGGACCTGACTCAGAACTACAGGAAGGTGACCGACCACATCCTCTTGGGATCCACAGCCATGAACCTGCTCCTCTGAAGGGGAAGCACTTACAATATAGTGGAAAATCCAGGCCAGATTCCTTCTTCAGCCAGAAGGGGTTCAAACCCATCTCTCCCTCACCCCATCAAGGTGCCCTAGCCACCACTCTATAGTCTAGTCTGGATATAGGCCTTCTCCAGTGAAACTGTGCAGCAAGGAATGGGAGATTCCTAAGGCTGTAGAGATCCCAACATGGAGCCTAAGTCTGTAGCCTAGTACATAGGGTAATTATGTAAAGTGGAAGAGCCCTGGATTCTGGCCCTTGGTCCAAACACTATTATCCAATGGATGTTTAATACAAACCACATAACATACAGACAATGTGCAAGGAAAAGAGCTGGAATTTAGGACTCCCTACTTTACCAAGTGGCACAGTTTCAACAGGACAGGTGAATGATTCCCCTCACCCAATCTAAATTAGTCTATGACTAGTAGCTAGGGCTCTCTCCTGGGAACAAGGAAATGTGGGTTTTAGCTCCATCAAGTCAAGGAGATCATTGACTCCAGGTCTTCCCTTTCCTGGGTGCATGTACTAATCACTAGGCCAGGGGTGACCAACCTGTGGCACCCAGGCCACAAGTGGCAAGGGCAACCACCATGTGTCGCATGCAGGAGACTAGGGAGGTGCAGTCAGCAGAATGGCAGATGGGGAAGGGAGAAGGAAGCAGAGCAACAGATCTGGCAGGAAGCATAGGGCAGAGGCCATAAAGCAGAGAAACGGACCAAGCAGTACTTGGAGAAGACTCAGTGCTTAATTTGTGGCATGCCTGTCCAAAAGGTTGGGCCCCATGCACAAAGCTATTATATACAAGGTAGTGCTGCCTTCAACAGTATCACCTCTTCCTCCAGCTGCATCTTAAAAGTAACTGGCCACCTCTACATTTTGGAAGGCGCTCAGTCCTGGCAGCATGTGCTTCCTGTGCTCTGAAGGTGTTTACAGGACTGGGCCCCTCTAGGGACTTATGTGGAGGAGTGCCTACTTTCTGGATCCCAATCAGACTTACATGGGTGTGAAACAGATACTGGGCTGCTGATACTTGGACAGATCTGGACATAAACTGTAGGCTGCTAGGGAATTTCAGAGTGATAGAAGGAGGTGTCTAGCATATTTAGGCATCTCTAGATTTAATCAGCAGCTTTGCAAGGGCATTTTTGGACTGTGAGTCTGGACCTGGACTTGGACAAAATTGAAAAGGCCTATAACCTTTATTGCATATATGCTTAAGTACCTATGTTAGTTTTGAAAAATTGTACTTTCCCCAAATCTAAGCAACTGGGAAAATGTCCTTACTTCTCCAAGGTTTATTCTTCAAAAACCTGAATATCTTCTATGCTTTTCTTTTTAAATATTTTTAATCCACTTTTAATCCACTTTATCTTTCAACCAAATTGTTGCAGACTTTTCATGCTGTGTCAACATAAGGATTGCAAGGAATTTTGGATTAAAAAATAGTTATTTGATTCTTTGAGATGGAAAGTACAATATTAGGACACTAAGCAGTACAGAAGATGCCGTATGTGTTGGCAGACTACAGAAAATACTGGATAGTATCTCAAAGATAAGAAATAAAAAGTTAGGGTGAGAAGCACCTTCTATGGCAAAGTTGATTGGGTGTTATATAACAGTCATATGGCTCTATTGTGAAAATCCATGAGAGACAGCAAAAGTCTAAATGCTATCAAAACCAGTAGGGAAAAGGTAGTCAGGAACGGAGCGCTAATCCCTTTCCACAGACTGATGTTTTCTGGGATCTACTGTAGTAGACCAATTTTCCAAAAAGGATCATTCTTTAAAAGGGGAGGAGAGAGAGAAAGAAAGTACTTTCATTTCACATTTGCCTCTTACCAAACTTCTTAAAAATTCATTGACAGACACACATTACAGTCTGTGCTGTCAGGAAAGTGACAGCTTCTCTTTCACCCTTGGGCAGCAAATGGAAATGCTGCTGGTTTATACGCAGAATTCTAAAAATAACCACCGTTTCTTTAAAATTTAAGGCTGCTATAACTCAGGCACCGTTCTAACAAACATGACTCTGAAGCCCTGATGCATTATAGTAAATTAGTTATGGCCAAATACGAAATTATGGGAATTCTGGATTTAAAAAAAATATGTAGGAAGCTAATAGAAAAAAATCAAATTGCATGTCAAAACAAAAGGCAGCTGAGATAATTTGTGAACCAGTCAGTGCCACTCTCAGCTAGGCATTTCAGTCTGAGTTTGGACATCGATTGTCCAAGTTCTGAGATTGTCAGATACAACTGATACAACAGAACAACTGATGCTGAATATTCGGCCATCTCACGCAATCTTGTTCTAAAGCCTGTGGGCTGGAAAGACTGCTATCGTTATGACGCTGGAGACTGGGCTCAAATCCCAGTGTTGCCATAGGCTGCACTATTGATTTCTACCTTTGTTTGGGGCATTTATATGCGACTGGAAGAAAAAAGCAATCACCTTTAAAATACACAGTCAGAAGCCCTCAAATGTAAATCTCTTCCTGCCCTCAAGTGGACTGTCAAGACCCTCAAGTCAGGACCATCTAAGTATTAGCAGGAGTAGCAACACACCCCAGTGAACTCCTCCCAGCTTTGGCTGTGGCAAAGGTCTTAATACTGAGAGGAAGTGAGACACTGCCACCTCAGTATCCTTCATGGGACAAAGGGGGACAGGGGGAAGGAGTACGACTACTTCCCAGCCCCAAGTGGCAACCAGCAAAGTTCATAGGAGAGTAGGTTTGGAAGGGACCTTACAAGATCATCTAGTCCAGCCCCTTGCTCAAGGCAGAACCATCCCTCACTAAACCATCCCAGCCAAGTATCTACCTAACCTGCTTCTGAAAGTTTCCAAGCACAGACTTTCAACAGTTTCTCCACGTAGTTTGTCCTAATGCCTAACCACTAACATAGTCAAAAAGTTCCCCCTAATCTCCAGCCTAAATTTCCCCTGCTGTTGCTCCTCGTCCTCTCCTCTGCAGACATTTGTGAGACATGGAATTACCAGATGCTTTCTATACCTTTCTATCCCAGACAAATAACTCCACCCCTGCATCTCCACCACTTTGCTCAGAAGACTTTACTCCTCTGATAGAAACTAGGAAAGTGGGACAAGTTAGCAGGAACTTTACCAACCAGTTAACAGGACTTTGCATAACACTTATTAATGTAGTGCTCAAACTCATCATGTAAATACAGAAAGGGTAGGAAGGCAGGGAAGTATGTAAAGGCTAAATGACTTGCTCAAGGTCAGACAGTACATCCATAACAAAGGCAAAAAGAGCATACAAGTCTTCTGAATGCTGTCTACTATATCATGTGACTTAGTCTTACTAGTGCCCAAATCTTACTTCAACCAGTCAGTGACTCACCACGGAAACACCATGTACTCAAACAATCACTAGATCAAAGGCTCATTAGTTAGTATTTGTAAATGCCTATGTATCATCATTAGCCATTGTCTGTGCCTATGTGCAAAAAATCTACTGAAACACCAGATACAACTTTCGGGAAGATGATTCACTATGGAAGTAAAAGAGCAAGAAGGGCTGTAAAAGACCAAGTAAAGATTAAGGTGAGTAACTACAGAGAAAAGGCTCTCACCCAGCCATCTTCCTTCTCTTCAAAGTGTGCTTTATTCATCAAAAGGTGAAATTTGATAAGAGTCTTTGCTAAACAGAACAATTAATTACAGGTGAATACAAAATATCAGTACAGTCTAGTTCTCTAAGAAGCTAACAATTTTTCACACCCAAGTGAGATATCTAGAACTGGGTTGTTTCCTGGATACAGGAGACCATATCATTAGACACACAGAGATTGGATAAAAATACTGGGAAATGTTATGACCATGATAAAAATGGACTAACTAAATCCTTGTGTCTGGGACACGGACACTGCCTTATAGCTATAGGTAATGAATGATGATTACTGACTCTCGACCTTTTATGTGCTTCATATAAAGGAGCATGAGGACATAAAGCATGGTGCCAGTGGATACTGCTGGCCAGAAAACACCTCTTTCAAGTGTAGGGAGCACATAGCCATCAAGAATGGAACATGTATATGGATAACAGTTCAAAGAACTGAAGTTAATGTAATTAAGTAATTAAGTACAGTTAATTGCAGTTTATTGGTTGGTGACCTTGGTCTTCTGAGGTCACAGATGACTAATGCAAATACTTTTCCCATTGCATAAATTATTACCCAAAGAAACTTATCTGCCCTTTCATAAGGGACATTTTTTGTGGTAGGTCTGGGTTCACCTTTCTTTGAAATATTAAGGATTAGATGTCAATTTTGGGAAATCATAGCTAGAAAATCAATACTCATAGGTTGCAATTAGCAGTGTCAGAGAAAGGCATATTTAAAACTTTATATGTCCTTTCCATTCCTACTATCTTTATCAAGCAATGCTATTCTGCTGCTTTCTGCATATAATATATAAAAATCCTTTCTCAGAATGAAATTGCTTGCATTGATTTGCTTGCAGACCCGCAGTTAACAAGATTTGCTTTATTACAAATGATTAGCAAAAAGTCCAATCGTTGTTCAGAAAGCAATAAAATCTAATTTATCACATCAATGAGACTACTTTGCAGGATGCCAAGCAGTGGGAAATGTTTAGAATTAGGAAAAAGAGGAAAAACAAATCTAAATGCATTTATAGAATATGCCTTATGGATGAAACTTTTAAACTTTTCCTTAAGAAAAAAATCTGCCTTAATAAATGTACCTTTGTGAAGAACAGCCTTCCTTCATGTTCTTTGTCTTTGATGGTTATTGGTCTTTTAAGACCATAGGCAGTAGCAAAGAAGAAAGGTATATTTATGGGGGGAAAAAAACTACAAGGAAGTGCTTGCTTCTTTAGGAATAGACAGGGGTCTACCAAACTCAAGGAGGTGTCCAGCAAATTTCAAAGGCAGATTGTGTGGCCATTTTTGTGAGTTGAGCACAGCACCCCACCCCACCCCACCCCATGCCTCTGATTGGCTGAGGGGCCCCAGATTGCCATGTGGCCTGAAAATGCAGCTTAATTACCCTAATTAAGCCTGGGGAAGTAATTAATCCATGCATAACTAAGCATGGATTAATGGTTTCCTTGGGTTTAATCAGGGTAATTAAGCCATGGCTTTGGGCCATCCTCAAGCAAGCAGATGCCTCAAGCAGGTCCAGCCCTGGCTGGTGGCAGGTGCAAGAGCTCCTTGGGACTGACAGCACAGAAGGAGCTGGGGGTCAGGGACTCAGAGGGCTGAGGGTTGAAAGAGGGCCAGTGTGAGGGCCAGGGGCCCAGAGAATGGAGGGCTGAGGCCAGAGGAGGCTTAATCTGAGAGTGCAAAAGCCTAGAGAAGGACTAGGGCCAGAGGCACAGAAAGCAAAGAGAGGCCAGGGGATTGGCAGGCCTACCAGTCTGAGAAGTGGCCTGCCATAGGGTTAGAGGCCCCGCCGAGGCTGAGGGCTAGGACTACAACAACCAAGGGAGGGCCAGGGGCTCAGAGAGTAGAAATCTAAGGCCACAATAGGCAGGTTCAAGCCAAGAAGGTTTGAGCCAAGCGGTTAAGGCTTGGAAGGGGGCACGTACTCATGGAAGACTGATAAGGTTAGTGGGCCCAGGAAGAAGAAAGCCTAGCTAGGCCCAGCAGCCAGGCAGGCTAGGTGAATTACTTGATCAATGGGCGGGCCATCAGGCCCAGTGGATGATTTAAAGTAACATCTGCGGGGCATGGACTTGATTGTAGGGGTGGAATAAGGCCATGGATAGCCCTTAAGGTGACTGGTGCTCTGATGGGCATGGACGGGGTAAGAAGAGCCTCACTTAAAACCTGAGGGCACGGCTGGGATCAGCTGGGTCTAGGAGGGACCCGCTGGGCCAATAATAGAAGAGCGCTCACTCTGGGACCATCCTAGGACAGCCTTCCTTTTCATAACCTACGTATTGCACTAAAGGCATGGCTGGTGGCCACCAGCCAGTGTCACAACTGCTGTTGTGGGGCTCAGTCCTGTTACAGGGATGTTTTAGGGTGTTAACCAGACAAAATAAGATGAGCCCTACTGTTTGTTTGTCTTTTTGAGGTTTTGTTAAATCATGCTAGAACAGGTATTGAGAAGACATGTCAAAAAACTATCCTGCCCTTCCCAAGTCACTAACTTGAAAAGGGGCATTCCAGGGAGGAGTGGAAGATCCCTTACAAAATAAAACAGTTTGCAGTAAAGCTAAGCCTAAACTGGGCTTTTGGGCCCAACCAAGAAAAAGCAGTGAAAGGGGTTTGCTAATTCCAGCAGGCAAAGTACTTAAAATTAAGCATGTGCTTAAATGCTTTGCTAGTTTGGGACCATAGCTCAAAGTATTTGCTTAGAATCAATAAAATATTAATAAATAAAACATGGGAATATTTAGGAAACACAGTGTTCCTAGTTTCAACTCTGAAACAACACAGTTCTAGTAGAAATACATCACACAGCCCAACCTTCAGGTGCCACATTTCTAAAACCATATTTATATTGTAGCTATAGACACCAGAGCCCAAATTCAGCCCTAGCATAGGCACATTCACTGGCTTTAGTGTAGCCCTTGCTTATATCAGGAGTTGGATATATTTTGAATATCCAAAGCCACATTCGAGTGGCTCACCTGGATCTTTCAAATCTGGGCCTACTTATTTAATACTTTGCTCTCTAGAGTACTTTCTATCACAGGATCCAAAAGTAATTAATAAAAGCATGGGTGTCTTCTTTTAAAATCAGGAGGACATTTTTTTCTTATATATAATAGGCCTCTGCAAGTCAGCAGTGATCCAATCTAGCTTTGGATCCAGCCATTTTGGATGGCTGTGGTCCGATCAGGAGCTCTGGACCAGGTTTCTGCCTCGATCTGGCTGAAGCTTCAGAGCCGCCTTGGAGATCCAGCCATAGGGTATAATGGGGAATCAATGAAATATCTATAACTTTGTTGTCTCTTGTCCAATTTGCATGAAACATGCAGGGATGGTAGCCTCTGCTGAGAGCATGAAACCTGCAGCTTCAAGAATATTGGTGCAGGGTTTTTGGGGGAACTGTACCCCAAATTCTGGAAAGCCAAACTCATGTCACGGCTGTGTGTCACACCAGGGTGGTGGTGGGCGGGGGTTAAGAAAACTGCCAGGCTGATAGCTCTTACTGAGGCCATGAAGCCTGCCAAATTTCAAAGAGATCGGTGCAGGGGTTTGGGGGGAACTGCCCCTCAAGCTGCAGACAAGCAAAACTGGTGCCATGGCTGACACTGTGTGCTAAGGCACAGCGGGGTGACAGCTGCAGGGATGGTGGCCCCTGCTGTGATGCCTGCCGGCTATGGAGGCGATCGGTGTGGGGAGGGAGGGTCTGGGGCCCTGCACCCCTAGCTGCTGACAGACAAACTCGTACCAAGACGGTGTCTGTCCTGGGGGAGTTGATTGTCTGTATTGAGTCTTTCCTCTCCTTAGCCTGGTTTGTAGGTGCTAATTGATGCTCGTTATGTCGTTATGTAGTAGCGAGGTCCTGTGTATTGAGCTGGTCCCCAAGTCCCTGGTCCCTGAGTGAATCATGATTGATTGATCAGTAACTGGGAACACAGCAGCTCAGCAGCCGGGCCTGCAGCCCTGTCTCCCCTCCGCCCCAGGACACACACAGTCAGTCCCACAGCACCCATGGCACCAGTTTTGCTTGTCTGCAGCTTGAGGGGCAGTTCCCCCCAAACCCCTGCACCGATCTTCTTGACGCTTGCCAGGCTTTGTGGCCTCAGTACGAGCTACCAGCCCTGCAGTGTTCACCCCGCTATGTTGTAACGCCTAGACGTTGAGTTTTGCTTTCAGGAATTTGAGGTGCTGTTCCCCCCAAATCCCTGCACTGATCTTCTTGAAACTTGGTAAGATTCATCCTTTCTGCAGAATCTACCATCCCTGAAAATGTCATCCAAATCAGACAAAAAACAACAAAGGTATAGATATTTTATTGTTCCCCCAGTATACCCTATGGATCTTGGAGGCGGCTCCGAAGCGCTTCGGGAAGCCGAACGAGGCGGCGTTTCGACCCAGATGTGCTGCTTCCACCCCCGAAGCGTCCAAAGCTTCTCTGGATCTGAAGCTCTGTCCAAAGCCCTACACATTCCTAATATATAATACCAAAAAAATGGTAATACTGTATTTCCACATTTCATTTCCAAATGATATTTGCAACTCCAACATGTCTACATGTAATTGAAAGCAAACAGTAAATAAATCTTTTTTCTTTTTTTAAACCTCCCTCAGACTGAGACACAGCAAACACAAGCCTGATTTTCAGAGGATTTTTTAAAAAATCTTGGCATACAGTTAACTCTGCAGTTAGGCTTCACACGGACAGCTCTTGACAGTCCAGCCTGTGCTTCAGCAAATGGTAAGGCTGAGATATAGTGAGAAGGGGAGTCTCAAAGTTAGCAATGTAATCTATTGGTATTATGCCACCTAGGCCATAACTGCAGCCAAATATTATAATCCCTGATGTTTCTTCCGCATACTTTAGACTGTGGCATTTATATTAAAGGCTAAATTTGTTTGACTTTTTCCCTTCACCTTGTCTTTGGGTTTCAAAGGTATAAGGCATTGTAATTGAAGGGAACAGAAAGGCAGGGTAATGACAGCCTTTGAATGTCAGTGACCTACTGTCACAGCACAGGATAAAAGAGAGAACAACTATTCTCTTCCATTACAAGTACTTGCTACTTTTCCATAACTACAGAATCTCCTCTCTAGACACACAAGCCTGGAGTTATTTGCTTACAGCATATATTGTTTCTAATTTCTAGACACATAAGTCCCTTTTCGTACTTGGCTTTTGTGGCTTCATGAGTTGGAGGATAATGGCTGTCATGACATACCAGGAAAGAAAAAGAGAAAGCACTGATTATATTTCTACCTGCATCTCTTCAGTCTCACTTCTTTTTGACGTAGCAGCAAAGCTCTGCTTGGGATACTTTTAAAGTTGCACTTAAAATTTAGTTAAAATTGAGAGCTAATTAAATTATGCTAATTTAGTCGGAATGAAAGGTGAAGCTTCAAAGTAACCCCTGTAGGAGTGCTCCTGAGCCCCAGAGCTGAAGGGAAAGAAAACTACTATACACACACGCATCACAGATTTAAAGAACTGCTTGTGGCTATACTTCAGGAAAAAAACCTCCTCGTTTCCTCCTTTGCCATCTCATAGAATCACAGGTTCATAGAAAAGTAGGGTAGGAAGGGAGCTCAGGAGGTCATCTTGTGCAACCCCCTGCTCAAAGCAGGACCACCTCCCTACATTTCACTAGAGTCTGGGATGTTGAAAAGTTTTACTCGCACTTGAAAACCCTCATCGTGAAAAAACGGTTTTCAAGTGAGAATAGAGCTGCACAAACAGCCAAGCCTTCTGCAAAGTTGAGGGGGTGTTTTGTGATGGTCCTTTGAAGTGCAGTTCTCAGAAAGGGCTGGCAGAGAGAGAAACCTTTGAGAGAGGCAGGCAGAAGGGCAAATGTAGCCTGTTACAGCATTGAAGTTTGAGAGACAGCAACTGCTTTAAAAGTTTAATTTTGAATTAAGATGTTCAATTTTAGAGTGCCAGAAACTGCTCCCTGACTGACTTTGCAAAGGAAGTGTTAAACTTCAAACGAGACATCCACTAAAATGCTGATAAACAGAGCTGCAAAGCAAATTCAAAAAAGAAAAGAAATACTATTCCTTATTCTCTGCCTTGTGACTATGGACAGAGAAGGGGAAGGAAGGAATAGGAGAGAAAAGTAGAGAAGGACAAAGTGAGTGTGGAAAATGGAGAGTATCTAAGATGCAGGGATGGGAAAATGTGGGAAGAATTTAGAAGTCAGCTATATACCAAAAAAAAAGACTTAAAATTCAGGTCCAGATTCTTCCTTTCCCTACTCATATTGGGTTTCTTTATCTTTTATACTAAACACCATAGGGCATTTGTCGGTGACACATTAAAGAGAGTTACATGCCCTTTTGCACCGCTTTAATGGTGTTGCTATTTGCAAATTAGGTGGTGTACTGCACATTAACTCTAGCCACTGTAGCAAATTTGGCAACATAATGCACCTTAAATTACTTTGGGGCACAGCAAATGACTTCGGGGCGCAGCAAACTAAAACACCTCGGAGGAGATTTAGTTTGCTACCTTACAGCTGCAGAGGGAATCACTAGGCTCCGTGCAGCTCAGAAGCCGTGCAGACGGCCCCGGAGGGCAGTCCAGGAAGGCAGGCTGCACCGAAAGAAAAAACCAAAAAACAAAAAAAGGGGGGAGCAGGAGCAATGAGTGGGCAGATGCTGGCTGGCGGGAGGCCGCCCCCCTTATTCTACTTTATTTCTTTCGCTTTGACAGAAGGCTGGGGAGACTGACCGGTATAGCCCCAAATAGCCTGGATCCTAGTTCTGTGAACACCACTCTTCCTGCATATCAGAGTGTATTATATTCAGTTTGCAGAAGCATCTGAACTACACCCTGACTCTGTTCAAAGGATGGGACATCTGGCAGGGGGTTCTCCATGAGGCCTCTCCTGTTGGAATTTCATTCCCACCTCTGTTTGTAACCGTCTCAGCTGGCTCACCTTCAGGGCATGCACCATTTTTTTTCCCCATGAACCATGAAAGAGCAGGAAGGCTCAGGTGGAAAACATTTAGGAGACTGAGTGCTGCTGGGCTGTTGGTTCTGGCTGTGGACAGTTTGATGGATGGATGAAGGAGCGCCATACGAGAGGTGTCTGTTTTATGGTCACAAAGAAGGAGCAAGGGACAGAGCTCTCATTTTAATGGGAATCTGTACAAATCTAAAGGAATTAATCAAATGAAATATGTAAGCTTATAGTACTATGAATAAAACAACCCAATTTAAAAAATATTCCTGTCTGTGAGGGCTCTAATACATGAATAGCTCATAATAACTCAAGAGGTACACACCAATAACCAAATTATATAGATCCTAGAGAGGCTAAGAGTCAAACTTTTCAAAACTACCTAAGAGACAATATAGCAAAATCTCATTCCCATTAACTTTCTATAAAACTCAAGCTCTCAAGTGCTTAAGTAACAGATGCTTTTGTAAATCCCAGGAGACATCTATTTGCATCTCTAGGTACGGAGCTGGATTCACAAAAATACCTGAGTTTGGCACCTATCTTCTGTTGGCTTCTAATAGGATATAAGCATTTAACTGCTTATCCCCCGTGTTAAAAGTTACAATCTGCCTATTATTATGTACCTAGACACCTTTGTATATGGAGTTCTTAAGCCTAAAATGCATCCCTGAAGTACTGGCACAGAGAGAGAGAAACTGATAGGCAAAGACTTACCACAAAATGAAACTGGAAAATAGTAGTGGTATTGCCAGGAGGACAGTGAGTAAGGAGGGTGCAGGAGGAGAAACAGGAAAGGAATGACAAATTACATGCCCACAAGTCTTTGCTATGGATGAGATTAGCAACAGCAGAAGTTCTGATGTAGAAAAGCAGGGGAAAGTGATAGCCCCAAGTCCAGTGAACTCCCGTGTAAATCAGCATCTGTCATATCATGATGGGAAAAAAGAAATACACTGCAAAGGGAATCAGCTGTTCAAGCATCCAGTGGTGCCTAGCAGAAGGCTCCATCCAATTCACTGGTATTTCACCTATGCAAGCTGAAGGCTGGAGGAACAAGGAAGGAACATGTTCATATTAGTACTCCTTTTGACCCATGCAACTAACCACAAATACAGTGTCTAATTGGATTACTCTACTTGTCAGGTATACAGTCTTACAAAACAGACACTTTCTTGAATACAGGAGGAATCAAGCAACCTTGCTCATATCTCCCCACTTTTTTCATTCAACATGCTGCCTCATTTCTATTGTCTAGTTTTCTCCCAGGATCACATACCTACTCACGTGGTGTTGAAGCTTCCTCCACAGGCACCCAGACAAAGCTCCACTACCCATTGCACTTGAATTCCTAAGCACCCTTGCAGTTGCCTGCTTTTTGATAGAAATATGGGCTCCAACTATGTTAAATGAAGTTCAGCAGTTAAACCTACAACATTCAAAACTGTTCGACTCAGCAAATACCTTTGCCTCTGTGCATTTGCGTATTCCATCTGAACTTCAAAAGGATCGAGAAACTTTTTTTTTTAAAGAAAGGATTTCAAGTCCTTCCAAGCCACATGGCCTTCATTATACTTTATTTTACTGAAAATACTTTGAACCCCAAGTTTTCATTGTTTTTATTCTGTTGCAAAACAGTTGTGAAAAATCTGCTGCCCTGCCACCTCATCCTCTCCCACAAAAACCTACTCACCTGCACATTACCATGCTAAATGACCATGAAAAATTAATCTTGGTTGACTTCTTCCAGATAAATAGGTTTTACTTGAGTAGAGTTACACCAAAGATTTAATTGGTTCATTTTATGATATTTCTTGCCACTACCTCACAGATAAGGTTCAAGTGTCTGCTAAAGTCTACACAATTTTGCATGTAGAAGAATGAAACAAAAACAAATCTTCAATTCACCATTTGCCAATAGGTGATTTTACATGGGAATAGATGGTACAAATCCAGCATTTTTTTTTCTTTAGATTCAAGAATTTAATTTGGTGAATTGTGGGTAAGCGATTTCAGCAAAACCAGAAAAGGCAAAGCACACATCTGTTTATATCTTCATGAAATCAGGAGTGCTATAAATGGCATCAAGGTTTGTATTACCAAATGAATGCAATACAATTAGCTTACTTTTTTAAAAGTTACTTTTCATTCCTTACCCCCTCGTTCTTTTTCTGTTGAATTTTTTTCCAAGATGGCAATAAGAAAACTTGACATTTTTGTCATCATCTTCAGCTGAGTAATTTGCCTAAAGTATTTCAGGCTGCTTTCCTTGATCCGATAATATATAAAGGATATGCAAATTATTTGGGAGTTCTGAAATGGAGGTTGAAAGCTATGGAAATACAAAATGATTTTAAAAACAAAGTGCTGTTTGTTGGTTGGTTTTGATCTGTTGTCCATAAGAAAAAATAATGCTCACATGGAAAATTCTGTCCTGTAAGAAATTAATTCTTAAGAAATGCACAGCTTCCAAGGAACAGAACAAAAGAAAGTACAAATTGGACTCTCAACCTTCTAAATTTAGATTTATTTACACCAAATCTGTTATTGCTTACATCATCCTGTTCATTGGGTGTCAATCCTGTCTGCTCTGTCCTTGATAAGTATATAGCAGTAGAGTCCTGGCTTTATAAATGGAACTATACAGGAAGTCGCACAGGGATAAAATCCCTTGCATCTCCACCGGGCAGTGTGAGGGGTAGTACTCAAGTCTCTGTCACCAGCAAGCATGTATGCCTACTAACCTAGGGACACAATGTAGTCACTGCAGGAGTTTGTGGATAACAACCATATCATGAAACAAAATATTGATCTTTTCTAACCTCACCCCATATCAGGGGACCGGAAGTAAAAACACCATGGGTCAGCCTCTTGGGCTAGGTACAGACATTCAAAAAGCCTGAGGCGGGATGAATCCAAGTAATGTGGTTTTCTGTACGTGGCGCAGTTTAGATCAGTAGTAAACAGAACACATATTCACTCACCCTTTGGGAGGGGGGGAGAAATAGCGGGGAGCATATCTTAGATCTGCTTCTGCCATTTCTAAACCAGTCTGTGTGTTCTGTTACAGGCATAGCCCAGTTTCTGATCACTTATACCAGTAAAAGTGTAAAGTGTGTACCTGGCCTTGATAACTTCCTCTGAGCCACACTATTACCAAAAAAACCAGAAACCTGTATCTTTGGCAAAAGTGGAGTCAATAAATGTATGAAAAACTCTAATTCTCCATCCAAGAAAGGATGCCTGCTAGAGTAGTAAGGGTGCTGGTACCAAGAACATCACAAAAAAGAGAGAAAAAAAGAGTTTGAAATAAACCATGACTCAGATACCACCCAAAATTAAATCTAGACAAGCCCATAAAAAGAAAACAGAGTAGCCCAACCATGCAACAATTAGACCATGTAATTGTGGAGGCAAGGTCAATAGGAAAAGAATAGGTAGCTTCAACCTTAATTTTACTGAAACTACAGAAAAAGAAAGTTGGCGTACACTTGTCCAATATGCCATAGCACCACACGGCAGAAGAGCAGAAATGCTGGTAAGCACAAGCCAGAGCTCCCACTTGGATATCAAGAAACCATAACAGAATCTACAGAAGTCTTATTCTACCTTGGTTTGCAGGCTACCATCAAACAAGACTTTCAAAAAGTATATAAAATGCAGTACATATAGGGGATGCAATCCCTACGAACCAGAGGAAACATGTAATAGCTATCATTCACCAGTGGCTCATCAGGATAATTTTTTTAATATACCAGCTTAAACCAATTATATGTCAAGCCTTTCCCATGTCTAAAAAAAGCTCCTCAATGTTAACTATACGGTCACTACCCCACACTAAAATAATTACACTTTTGTCATTGTTTCCATCTCTTTTCTTTAAGCTACACGGGAGGATTAATACAAATATAGGCACACGTGCATTGTGCATGATGTAGCGTTTTGTCAAAGGCACGGTTTACATATGCTCTCTTTCGATGGCTTTCATTTTTCAGTTCCTCACATTCACTAGAAAGATTTGGTGGCTGTTCTAACCATATGCTTATTTTCTAAATGACCCACTGAATCTTAACTAGCAGAGCTATCTTACATCTCAGAGTCATTCTATTGCTAATACCTTACTGCAAGGCTCAGGTGCCAAAAATCAATGCATCCTGCTTTTTATATCTAAGGCTTACAGTAAGTCGTATCTTTTATTAATGTTAAAATTCTTCCCCATTATTCATAAAACATTTGTTTTTTATGAATTTCCCAAATTACAGAGCTTGCTGTTTTATTCAGGCTTCTTGTGAGACTTCAAAATACCTTGCCTTCCTTTGACAAGGTCTGTTTGACAAAGGCAGAAAGTTGTCCTTCAAGCTAATAAATCACACAGCCACAAGCACAGAAAAGGAGCATGTGTGCTCTCCTAGATGTTCCTAATCAGCATGACACTTCAAATAAGTTATTTTATGCAGCACAAAAATGACCTTGGATTATTATTTCAGCTCATATTTTACGTTGTATCACAGAACATCAGTGTGCAGAATTTTAATTAGACCAGAGACTTGAAGAAATCACTGCATTTGATCCATTGGCTTGTCTCAGCCCTGGAAATCATTCTGAGTTTGTTGTTGTGCCATACCACAGGGTTTTAAAATGGATGATTTCTCGAAACTCTCCAGTTTATGTGAATAGTGAAGGATAAATGGGGGAGGGTAGAATAGTCTGAGGCTGTTTTTTATCCATCTTTCCTCTCCAGGGACTCCATCTCCTTATGTTGATTTAGAGGAGCCGAATACATAGTTGTAGAGAGCACTGGAGGATGTTCTGTTCCTGTTCGACGCAAGGCAGAGCATGCTACCTTCAAACGCCTATATCCTTCTTGCTTTAGGAGCCATTTTACTGAGCACAGGAAAGTCTCAGATTCAACTGTTGCTATATCCTCCCACATAAAAATAATCAAAACAACTTTCCTCCTAGTATGCGTTCATACAGTATTTACTCAAATACAAGATGAGATTGATGAAAAAAGCCCCTTGCCATACATGTACATACATGGAAACATCACTAAAGACATTGTCTATCATTAAACTGTTGCCAGAAACAGCACATGCTCAGTAATGGAAACCAACTATGAAGTTGATTAAATGTAGCTAACATTTAGCATGACTATAAAACATATGTATCATATGGAGCAAATAGACTAATAGGATCCTTTTCTTTTTTTTTTAATTACAAAACAATTAAAAGAAATTTCACTAACACAAAACTTGACAACTTCCCCTACAACAATACCTTGTTCTTATTACACCCCTTTTCACCATTAACACACAAACCACTCCCAACGCAGGAAGAAGCAACCATGTTTACTCTGTCCCTTTGTCCTTTTGAAAGAAACACCACCATTCTTCTTTCCTCCATCTCTTCTCTGCCTTCTCCTTTCCTATCTCATCTACATCTTGATCCACATAGTGTATAAATTCACATATTGCCAACTCCAAACATTCTCTTCTGGTGAAAACCAGTCCCTTGACCAACAGTAGGTTTCTCACCTTCCATATTGTTACTGTGGCACCAAGTAGTATGGTTCTCAGTTTCTCTCTCTCCAGTCCTTTGGAGAGAGAGAACAACACCATTTCATAGAAGTCACAGTTCATATTGATCACCCTCAAAGCATAATGCGCCCCCTTCCATACCCCTTGGACAAAAGGGCAGTCCCAAAATACATGCAGTACAGATTCTTTAGCCCTACATCCCTCTCTTGGGCACAATATCAATCTTACCAAGCCCCATTTATGCTGAATGCCACTGGCAGGAAAAATATTCTGTATCATCATCCATACCATATCCATAAGTTCTCGTTTCAATCTATTATCTGTCACTTATTTCCACACATTTCCCATCTATATTTCCATCAAATCCTCAACTACTGTTATCTTATCTTTCCTTATCATCATATTAATCACCTTCTTAGGGTCTTTCATGCTTTCTAATCCCACGCCCTCAAGTTTATTTCCCTTTACAAAGCTCTCCATCTTTACATAGTGGGCTGGTGGCTGTAATGCCCATAGCTTTTTCCAATCTCCCCCATATAGGCCCCATTTTCTTAATGTTCTTTCTGCCAGGTAATGGCAGAACTATGCAATCTCCCCCTCCCCCTTTGTTATCTTTTTACAGAACATACTTACAAATTAAGTATATGCAAAGCTTTCCAAATCTGGCATTTCCGACCTCCTAATTCTCTAGCTGTGTATAGCTTCATTCTGGCTTCCCTTTCTCTTTTATTTTCCCTCCCACAAAATGCATATCTGCATCTGTACCCTCCATATCTGTTGCCAAGTTGGTGGATACACCATGCCCTTATAAAGGATGACTGGCCAGAGTACCATTTTCACCACAGCCACATTCCCCTTGAAAGGTAATATTCTACCACACTCACTCTTACCTCTGACTTCTCCCACAACTTTGCTTCTTTCCCTTCAGCATCCATTAGGATTCCCAAGATCCTGATTATACACTCTATCACCCATAGCCCTTTTCCCTTGACCAGAAGGATCAAAGAGAACGTGACCTGAGCCCCAGACCCCTTCACCCTTGCACCCAGAACCCTGTAGTAACTTTTGATCTGCTCAGGGTCTCCATTGGCAGTATCACTGGTGCCAACATGGATGAGGAGCATGGCGTAGCAGTCAGAGGGCCAGATAAGTCTTGGTAATCCCTCTGTGACATCTTGTCTTGGGAAGTCTGCTGCTTGCCCAGATCCAACAGGTCGGGGCAGGAGATGGCTCCCTTCATCCCCCACAGAAAGGAGTCTCCAACTACCACCACCCATTGCTTCTCCTTGGTGGCAGCTGTCTCAATCCTTCCCACCTTGGTGAGACCTAGCCTGTCCTCCTCCATCAATGGAATGTGTTCCTCCCTCTCTGTTGCTAGTGCTGCATATCTGTTCTCCAGATGAACTGCTTCAGGTGGAGGTAAAGATTTCTCTAGCAGAAAGCAAAATCTTGGGGCTCAAGTCATGTTCGTTTCAATAACTCGGGTCAAAGGAAAGGGACAGGTGTATCCTGCAGATCAATACCTGGCTGTGCAGGCAGTGTTACCAGGAGAGCTTTGGCTTCTTCTACCATGGGATGTTGTTCCAGAAGAAGGATTGCTAGGAATACCTGGGATCCACCTGATGAAGAGAGGGAAGAGCATCTTTGCAGACAGGCTCACTAACCTAGCAAGAAGGGCTTTAAACCAAGTTCACTGGGGGGTGGAGACCAAATCTCTGAGGTAAGTGGGGAAGTGGGTGACTTGGAGGAAAAGCAAGCAGGACAGGGCAACACAGAAAGCTTTCTTATACTTCCTGAGAAATCAGGTTAATTGACTAGTTACCTTTGGTGCCGTTACACAAATGCATGGAGCCTAGGAAACATGCAGGTAGACCTGGAAGTCTTTGCATGGAACTATGACATGATAGAATATGGAACTATGATGTGATGGAATATTCTGACATTTATTGAATATTAGGAGAAGGACCTATTCTTCACCCAGGTCATTATTTTTGTAATTACAGTGTTTGTTTATTTTTAAAGAACATGGTACAACATATTTAATATGGAGCGACATTTCAAATGACATCCAAATGAATGATCTTTATCGCAGAACTTCTTGTAAACAGTGTTTGTGGTGTTTCCTGTTGGCACCAGTATATACAACCCTCTTTGACTACCAACTCTGGAGCAAGATGCATATAACTGACCATGTGGAAAGCATTGTTCCCTTAAATAGTCACTGGAAGCCCCCAAAAGGGTCAAGTGAAAAATAACCCACCTATAATATTCTTCAGGTGGTATTCAGTGATTTGGGAAGGTTTAGAGTAGATAGGACCAGCCATTCTCAAGTTATAAGTGAGCATACATATATACAGACATACACTTCATTTTATATAGATAGGATGGTTGATATAGATGGATAGGATGACATGATAGAACATGGTACTATGATGTGATTGGAATAACAGAGATTTGTTGGGAGCTTACATGACTGGAGCACTGGCATGGATGGTTACAAACTGTTCAGGAAGGACAGGCAGTGGAAAAGAGGAGGAGTTGCACTTTATGTAAAGAGCCATATGATTGTTCAGATCTCCAGTATTAAACTGGAGATAGGCCTGTTGAAAGTCTCTAAGTCACAGTTAAAGGGTGATGTTGCAGTGGGTGTTTGGTATAGACCACCAGAGCAGGAGGAAGTGGTGGATGAGGCTTTCTTAAAAAGCTAGTGGAAGTTTCCTGATCACAAACTGTGATTCTCTTGGGGGACTTCAGTCACCATGACATCTGCTAGGAGGGCAATATAACAGTGCGCAGGCAATCCAGGAAGTTTCTGGAGAGTGTTGGGGACAACTTCTAGGTACCAATGCTCAAGTGGCCAACTAGAACCCATGCTCTTCTTGACCTGCTGCCCACAAGCAGAGATGAATTTGTATGGAATATAGTAGTGGGTGGCAACTTGGGCAGCAGTGACCACGAGATGATTGAGGTCAGGGTCCCAAGGAAAGCAAAGATGGAGAGCAGCAGAGTAAGGATCCTGGACTGCTGAAAAGCATTCTTTGACTTGCTCAAGGTATTCATGGGCAGGATCCCCTGGGAAGCCAGACTGCGGGGGAGAGGAGTCCAGGAGAGCTGGCTGTACTCCCAATGTGCAGGAAGACTAGCAACTATGGTAGAAGACGAGTTTAGCTTAGCAAGAAACTCTTCAGTAAACTAAATAACAAAAAGGAAGTTTATAAGAAGTGGAAATTTGGACAAACAACTAGGAAAGAGTATAGGAGCATTGGCATCCAGGGATGAAATCAGGAAGGCCAAAGCACAGTTGGAATTGCAGCTAGCAAGGGCTCTGAAGAGTAACAAGAAAGGTTTCTACAAGTATGTTGCTAGCAAGAGGAGGTGCAGAGAAAGTGTGGGTCCCTGACTGAATGGGGGAGGTAACCTTGTAACAGAGGATGCAGAAAAGGCTGAAGTGCTCAATGCCTTTTTTGCCTCAGTCTCACAGGCAAGGTCAGCTCTCAGATTATTGCACTGGGCACCATATTTTGGAAGAAGGTGAGCAGCCAACAATGATGAAAGAACAGGTTAGAGACTATTTTAAAAAGTTGGTCCATCAGGCCTGATAGGATGCACTCAAGGGTACTAATGGAGTTGACCGATGAGACTGCAGAGCCAATCATCTTTGAAAACTCATGGCAAACGTACCCCATTTAAGAAGGGGAAAAAGGAGGGTCCATGGAACTACAAACCAGTCAGCCCCATCCACCTTAGTCCCAGGAAAAATCATGAAGCAGATCCTCAAGGAATTAATTTCTAAGCACCTGGAGCAGAACAAAGTGATTAGGAACAGTTAACATGGGTTCACCAAGGGCAAGTCTTGCCTCATCAACCTGACTGACTTCTGTGATGAGGTGACTGTAGACCACTGGATGTAGTGTACCTTGATTTTATCAAGGCTTTGGATACAGTCTTCCACAACATTCTCGCAGGCAAGCTGAGAAAGTATGGGCTGGATGAATGGACTGTAAAGCTCTTCCACCCTGTTCTTCACCTCTCTTCAACCAGTATTTATGAAAAATTCACTTGCACTTCTCTTTATCGTAGTTCACCATTCCCAGACGCGTTTGTGGTATCTCTTCAAAAGAGTCCTCCATCCTTTATACAGCTCCATATATTCTTGACAGGTCTTCTCATCTTGTAATAATTGAACATTTCAGTTTCACATCCATTTGCCCCTGCCTTCATTTTTAAAACACTGCTTCAATTTAGGGCAAATTAAACCTCCATGTCGTGCACACACTCACTCTCTTCCTCCCTGGCTATTCCTTCTTGTGGCGTTTCTTCCACTGTCATGTATTCCAACTCAACATCTTCTTTTCCACTTTCCCTTTCCTGTCTCTGCTGCTCCTCTGTAGGTGTAGCTTTATTTCAGAAGAACCATGGGCATTGCTGCTATAAGTGTCCCTTTTCTCTCCAAATAAAAGAGTTCACATGCTTCTTGGCCCTATGCTGCCCTGTGACATTTCCTTCACATCTGTAGCATATTGTGAAATGGCAGTATGCAGCCAAGTATCCTTCCTGCCCACACTTGTCCCAGAGTTTAGGATGTCCAAAATACATTGTAAACCCTCAGTGTGGCCAGCAATCCAAGTATGGCCAGCAATGCATTATCCTGTCAGGACTCCTCATCTGCCCTCATTACCATTCGATAGGGTTGTGGGAAGCTTCAGTCCCCGATTTGATTCAGCAGATTTGACCTGATTCGGTGCCCAATCTCTGAATCCAAATTGAAATCAGAGGACCCTCTAGTCTCTGAACTGAATTACAATCCTCTGAATCGATTAAGAGACATTCAGAAAGATTCAGCGATTTGGACATAGATATAGCTTTAAATGTTTTTTCTACATATCTCTAGGTAGCAAAGGCTCATGAATGCTGTGATGCTGGGGCACATATAGTGTCCAACAGAAGCAGGGGGGCTCCCCAACGCACTCAGCAGCAGACCCAGAAGTGGGCCAGAAGCACTTCCAGTCCACTTCTGGGTTCACTGCCAACCACATAGGGGGCCACTCCACACTCCTGTGGGCCGCTCCATCTGCCCAGCATTGAAGTGTTCATGAGCCATGCCTGGTATTTGAAGGTATGTAGTAAAAACCAGTTAAAGCTGTGTCTATGTCTGAATCACTGATTCTCTGAATCAGCATCAAAGCTTCAGGAATAGTGATCTGTATAGTGATCCGAATCAACAAATTGAATCACTGTCCCCAGTTTGGGCTGAATCTGAATCGAATAGGGCCCTAGCACTCAGACTCTCCATGACCCCATCCACATACCATATTTATCATATATCTTCTCAACATACATAACTTTCTGTAGATAATTCTACAACCACTTTTCTATCTCCCGAAGCATTTCTGTGTACATTTGAAAAATTATTGTACTTTGTCTTGTCTTTTCTCCCGCAGTATGACTTATCCCCTTAAGTTCTTCTCTTTTACCTACTACCTCATACATCTTTCAAAAATCCTCATAATGTTCTTGGCTCCAAAACAAAATTTCCTAAGACTTCTGGTTAGGAAAGGCAGCCAAGCTATTCAGATATTCTGCTTTAAGATCCAAAAGTTCAACCAATGTTTTTTCTATAAATTCATATCTATCCATCATCCAACTTCTCTGTTCTCCTTCCCCTGTTACTACTGCTCTTATTCTCAGGAGTATGTTACCTGCTGTTCCAACTCTCACTTCCTCCCATCTTCTTTCTCCTTGCAGCTCTGGGTTATTCCTCCCACTAGTCATCTTCAATCACCATTCCTCATTTCTCCCTCCTGACTCCTCTTCTCCTGTTCTTCCTGCCACTGAACTTTTCCCTTGTCGCTTTCTTCTATAAAGCCTTCTTCAAAACCACCAGTCCCACCACATCTTTCTTTCCTACCATCTTTTGTCCCTTCTTCCCCACTTTCATCCATCCTCCATTAAACTTTCATACTTCACTTCTGCTCTCCAATCCACTTCTCATATGTTGGTCCACTTTCTTTTCTATAATGCCACACTCCTCTCCAAAATGCTATTCTGGGCTTCAAGAACTCCTCCTCCTCCTCCTCCTCCTCCTCCTCCTCCTCCACCCTGGTACTCCATTGCTATCCCCTTGGCATTCCTGGCATCAATTAAGGCAGTGAAACTAGGCTTCCACCCAGCCATAACATTTGATCTCAGCCAAAGAATGACCACGAAACTATGCTGCTGATGGGAACCTTTTTTTTTTTTTTTTCCTGTTTTTTTGCACCAGTCCTGGAAGCACTGCAATACCAGGTCAATGCATGGAGTGGATGGGGCACGCTCCGGTTCCACCACCCAATACCAAAAAAAATCTGCTCAATATAGACCTCCTATGGAGGACATATCAGAGACAATTACCCTGGGGAGCCTGTGGAATAGGACCTCACCAGAAGGTCAAGACCCCTTGCACACTCAAGCAGTGCCCCCAGTCTCCTCGTCCCACAGCTCTTGCTCAGGGCAGAAAACCACCTTCCAGATCGTGGTGTCTTCTCTGCCAGGTAAGTAACCTACCACAATAATAGGTGAGTGCAGCCCATCCAAGTCAGATATATGGTAGTGTCCATTGTGCTTGGTTCCCATCAACACAGACACTCTTTAAAGTAATGATGAGCCACTACATTGCATACATTTCAATTTCCTTTTCACTCCCACAGCTGAGTTGTGCCTTTCTTTCCCATTTCCAATGATTGCTGTTTTTAAACCAGCCTTAAATGTCTGGCAAACATCACCGAATGGGGCCCCAAATAGTTTACACAGAATCCCTCTGTTGCCCCCTCTCTCAGCCTGTCACATATGATTAGTGTAGCCCCACCCTTCATGAGGTACAGCCAGATCAGGTTGCCCTGCACCTTGTCTGCATAGAAATTTTGGGAGGATCCCAGGACTTGTTATAAGAACACCTGGTTCCAGTCATGAATGGGGGGGCTAATTAGCACATGGCTCCTTTGTGGGGAGGGGCATGTCTGGAGCACACGCATGTACTAAATCCTGCTAAGCTGTGGGGTTGCTATGGCTTGAAGTGCCGTTGTCTCTGCTGGGAACCATCCCAATGAACTATATCATAAATCATGACTTTTTTGGCTTTGGACCAATATCATACATAGTTTGTACTCTCTATAAGAAATAAAAAAGTTCTGCTTAAAAGTGTGTTTATGCAATACCTGTGCTAAAACTTGCAGCAGTTTCAAAAGAGGAAAACTGCATCAATTCTCAATAAAACAAGTCTGTGGTACCTGTAATACTTTCCGTATATTCAGGTTACTACAGGTATATTTATTTCAAGGTCAGTGTTTTCAACTGTGTCCCATACTTCCATGTGCTCAGGGAGAGTAGGGTATGATAGTAAGGTGGTGGGAAGGAACAGCAGAGGGACGAAGTTGGGGGTAGAGGGCAAAGGGGCTACCTGATCCTTCAGATTTATTTTCCTTGCTGTAGCAGTGGGAAGAGTTTTCAAAACAAAACTCCTATACTGTAATTATATCCAAAACCTGGAAAATTAGGAAAAAATCATAAATTTTCCATATTTCTAATCTAATTATTTGGGGGGTCATCTTATATTCAGCCTTGTCTTGTATTCAAGTAGGCAGCATTGATGGTACTTCAACAACTTTAGATGTTACAGGATATTTAACTTGTCAGAGAAGTACTATCAACACTGCCTGTGGAGGATCCTCTAAATCCAGTGAGAAGACAGGGACACCAATGTTAGTGTCCACCTGCAAGCAAACACCACGAGTATTGAGGGAATGAGCATCTGACGTCAACTAATTTGAGCTGGCCATGTCATCCAGATGTCCAACTCTAGACTTCCATAGCAAGTTTTATTCTCCTAGCTTAGACAAGGTGTACACTCAAGAGAAGGACAGAGAAAGCACTTGAGGTATGTCAGGGACCAGCTTAAAAAAAAAAAGTCAAGTTAAAAAAATTCAAAATCTATGTCAAGTTGTGGGAAACTATCTCAAAGACATTAGGGCTGGAAGGGACCTCAGAAGATCAAAGTCCAGCCCCCTGCTCGAGGGGCAGGAAATCAGCTGGGGTCATAGGATCCCAGCAAGATAAGCATCCAAATTTCTCTTGAAGGCATTCAGTGTAGGTGCTTGAACCACCTCCAGTGGCAATCTATTCCAGACCTTGGGGGGTCAGACGGTGAAGAAATTCTTCCTTATGTTCAGCCTGAAACGGTCTTGCAGGAGTTCAACTTTGTCATCCCTGGGGTGCTCTGGTGAACAATCATTCCCCCAGATCCTGGTAAGCACCCCTGATAAACTTGTAGGTGGCCATCAGATCGCCCCTGAGCCTGTGCTTTTCCAGGCTAACGAGTCCCATAGCTCTCAGCCTGTTCTTGTAAGGTCTGTTTTCCTGAACCTGTGGTGCTCTTCTCCAGACTCTCTCAAGCTTCTCCACATTCTTTTTGAATTGAGGAGCCCAAAACTGGACGCAGTACTCCAGCTGCGGCCTCACCAAGGCTGACTACAAGGGGAGAATGATGTCCCGGGACTTGCTTGAGAAGCATCTATGGATGCATACCAGTGTTTTGCTCGCTTTACTAGCTGCAACATCACATTGAAGGCTCATGTTCATCCTGTGGTCAATCATGACACCCAAGTCCCTTTCATCTGTAGTGCTAACCAGCATAGCACTGCTAAGCCTATCAGGATACTGAAGGTTTTTCTTCCCAAGGTGGAGAACCTTGCATTTTTCAGTGTTAAACACCATCAGGTTCTCATCTGCCCTTTTCCTGAGCCTGTCAAAGTCAGCCTGGATCACCCTCCTGTCCTCAGGTGTGGATGCTTTACCCCAAAGCTTGGTATCATCAGCAAACTTGGCCAGTCCACTTCTGACTCCAATGTCCACATCATAAATGAAGATGTTGAACAATACAGGTCCAAGGACGGAGCCTTGGGGGACCCCACTGGTTACAGGGCACCATGATGATTGACTTCCATCAACCACCACCCTCTGGGTCTGACCATGAGCCAATTCCCTAGCCAGCATATCATGGTGGACCCGAGGCCACAGTTGGCCAGTTTTGCCAAGAGGTGATCATGGGATACCAGCTTGAAGGCTTTTTTGAAGTCAAGATATATGACGTCAATCTCCTTTCCATTGTCCAGGTGATAGCTCACCTGGTTGTAGAAGAAAATAAGATTGGTCAAGCAAGACCTACCCACAACAAACCGATGCTGGCTATCCCTCAGGATGTTGCCATCAGGCAGTCCATTAAGGATGGCCTGTTTAATAAGCTTTTCTAAGAACTTCCCCAGGATAGAAGTCAGGCTGATAGGCCTATAGTTAGCCGGATCCACTTTCCTCCCTTTTTTGAAGATCGGCACCACATTGGCCTTCTTCCAGTCTTCGGGCACTACACCAGAGTGCCAGGAGTTTTCAAAGATCAATGCCAGAGGCTGGGCTATGATGCTCACTAGCTCCTTGAGGACCCTGGGGTGTAGATTGTCAGGGCTGGCTGACTTGAAGATACCCAGCCTCTGAAGGTATTCCTTCACGAGGTCAGTATTAATGGAGGGCAAGGGATCTCCCTCACCTGGACCTCCCTATCCCGTGGTGGGTGTGGGCATGGGCATCCCAAGGGACTGATGAAAGACTGATGCAAAGTACCCATTTAATAGGTTGGCTTTTTCCTGCGTGTCAGTTGTCAGTTTTCCCATCTGGTTCAGCAGGGGTCCAAAGTTGCCCTTGCTTTTCCTCCGGCTCCCCACATATCTGAAAAAGGACTTTTTATTGTCCTTGATGCTCAAAGCTAGTTGGAGTTCAGTTGCAGCCTTGGCTTTCCTGGTTTGCTCCCTGCAGGACCGGACCAGCACAGAATATTCCTTCTTGGAGGTGAATCCCATCCTCCATCCTTTGTAGGCCTTTCTTTTTAGCCTCAGGAGGTCTGCTAGATTCCTAGAGAGCTATTTGAGAGTGGAGAGTTATGGTGGGAAGTTTATCTATTCCTCTGCCTTCTGCTACAAGCCAAGTAGAAGGGGAATTGCTCCAAATCCAAGGATATTAAATCAATGGAGTAGATTTTAAACATTTCTAATGGGTAGGTTGTATTAGACTGATTCAGATAAGGCACTTGTTTCTAGAGATTGGAGAGGTGAAGAGCTTCCCTAATACCTGATTACTGATTCTCTTCTCAAAAATGATGTCTTGACGTGCCATTTATCACTAGCATACGCAATCTTTAAAAGATGGTCATGAGAGCTGCTTGTATTAAAGAATTAATGAGCTATGAGAGAAGATAATTGGGATATGGAAGCAGTGGCAAGCCGGACCAGAGCAGAATATTCCTCCTTGGAGGTGGATCCCATCCTCCATCCTTTATAGGCCTTTTTTTTTTAGTCGCTAGTTCCCTGGAGAGCCAAGGGGGCTGCTGTGCCCTTTTGCTGCCGTTTGTCTGAGATGAAATAGCATTAGCTTGTGCATCAAGGATCGCTCCCTTGAGCAGCAACCACTCTTCCTGAACTCCCCTGTCCTTGGGATCGTGGTCCCTTAGGGACTCACCGACAAGCCTCCTGAGCTTGTCAAAGTCTGCTTTCCTGAAGTCAAGGACTTCTGTATTGCTGACTGACTTGCCAGCTTTACAGCGGATGGTGAATGTGATCAGCTCATGGTCACTATCACCCAGCTTCCCTTTGATCATTAGATCACTGATTAGGTCATCCCCAGTTGCCAGTACCAGGTTGAGCAGCACTTTACCTCTCATTGGCCCATAGACCTCTTGTGTCAGATAGAGGTCATCCACGCATGAGAGGAAGCTTTGTGACCACTCAGATTTAGCTGAGAGCTCCTCCCATGAGATGTCTGGGTAGCTCAAGTCTCCCACGACAACCATGGACCTGGAGCATGCGGCCTCAGCCAATTCCCTGGTGAACTCCTGGTCAAGCTCTTGACTTCGGGTGGGAGGTCTGTAGTAGACTCCCACCACTATGTCCCCTGTGCCGTGTTCCCCACAGATTTTAATCCAGAGGGTCTCCAGCCATCCACCCTGGTCACCAATGTCAGTTTGCAGGGATGCTTAGCTCTCCTTGACATAGAGAGCTATGCTCCCGCCCCTTTTGTCTACTTGATCCCTCCTGTACAGGGTATAGCCATTTGTCCCCATGGTCCAGTCATGGGTGGAGTTCCACCAGGTTTCTGTTATCCCTATTACTTCATAATTATTTGTGTTAAGCAGGAGGACAAGTTCATCCTGTTTATTCCCCAAGCTCCTGGCATTTGTGTACAGGCAGGCAAGTGGCCCAGGATCACCCCAAACAGAGGAAGAGTCTGCTGCAGGGATCTCAGTACTTTGAAACCTCATGACAACAACAGGAGCTGGAAAGGCAGGAGCAGCAGAAACAATGTGTTGTGGACCAAATCAAGTATCCAGTGTCACCCACCCCACACAGAAACACATGTCCGAGCTGCAGTAGGTTCTGTCAGTCCTGGATGGCCTCATAAGCCATCTTTGGACACACAGATAAGAAAATCAGGGAAGACAATCATTCTCGACTGCAAGGGATTGCCCCCCCCCAAAAAAAGAGAGAGATTTGGGTAAATATATTAATTGTTTTTGTTTTTGTTCTTGTTTTTGTTTTTTGTTGGTTTTTTGTTTTGTTTTTTTTGGTGGGGGGAGTTAAGTTAAGGTTCCATGACTTCAAATGAATTCTGTTCAGTTCTTAGGCAAAAATTACCATATGCAATGAAATAATGGTCCATCTAGTCAAGTATTATTTTTCCAATTGTGGCCAGCCCCGACTGCCCCAAGAGACTCCACAGGCAGCAAATTCTGGATAATTTATGTTAGGAAATGTTTGCTCCTGACAACTGATAGCTAGAGGTCAGTTTATGACTCTAATCCTAGCAGCTAATCTGTAGAACTCCCAGAACTGGGTTGGTCAAGTCCATTCTGAGACCTAACACAGCCAGTATACCACACAGTACTTCTAAGGCCTTTTTTTAAATTTCTGACTCTATAATTTGGAATAGTCTCACACACCTTGGTAGACACACCCCTACCATCCCTACCTAGCAGTCAATATCAGTAATATTTCATGGCAATGAGTTTCACAGGCACAGGATCTATGGAAGAGCACTTTTCATTAGTCTTAAAACTGTATTTTCATTCCTTAGTTTGATTTTTAAGAGCATGCACAAGCAGCTGACTCCTTACTGGAGAGACAGACTTCATCTTGTATTTCCAAAACTGTTGAAAATAAAGGTAAGTTCCCTCTCCTTGTATATCTAGATGTGTTTTGATTCCTATTCCCATCCCCCCAGCTCCCATAGGAGGGAAATCAAATTCATACATGACAGTAGTGAGATTAAATAAACCCTTGCCCCATTATTTCAAAGAATGTGTAGATCTATCAAAAAGGCCCTTCAATTTTCAAAACAGGAAACAATTACAAAAATAATAAAGCACTACTGAAAAAAGGGCCTCAACTCTGGCTTCTGACAAAGTCATTTCCATTTCAGCTCTCAGCCTTAGCTCTGCTCAGTCACTTCAATCTTACCCACAAAGAAAAGCAAAGAGGCAAAAGGCAAATACACTCAGTCTCTTGAAACCCAAAATCCACTGATAAGAAAAAATAAAAAAACTCTTGTCATAGGATGTTTGTTCTCCTTGTTTATATATGAGAGAGAAGAGGGGATGTTTGCCAAAGGCATGTAGCCTCGCTAATCCCAAAACTCTGATCAATGATTTTTAACCCTCCCAAGAAAGAAAGACCTTTCCTTTGTTTCTTCCCGTCCTAACTATTGGGCTATACCTATTCCTATATGTTTGTACTCCATTAATTTTTGTAGAGCTTCAAGCACTGTTTAGATTCTGGGAGGAGGGGGCTTGGGTGCAATGCTGGCTACACCCAAAGAATGTATAGGGTTAGGTAGATATGGGTAGACAAGATATTACAGTCCAGTGATCATTATTCTAAAAGGCTTTAAGATGTGGTGGGAAAATAGAAAACAGTCACTTTGACATTAATTGACAAGAATTGGGGAACATGTAGATCAAAAGGAACCACTTGACAAGTAATTATAAGAACAGCTGACATGGTTTCTTGAAAAGGCAAACCATGCCACTTTAATTTGTTCCACTTATTCAAAGCTATTACTAGGGATGGGTGTGCCTTATGAATTTCCAGGATTTGCAAGCTTCTCAGACAACTTCTTGGATTCACAAAAGTGGGAAACCTCATGAAGTGATTTCTTTCCTGTAACTGCTATAAGATTCTGGACACCTGTCAAATTAGACACCATACTGATATAAATCTGAATGGTTGTGTATTTGACAGGCTTAAAAAAAAACGATAGCTAAATTCACATTCTGGATCCATGTCAACTCAACTGTACTACATCCCTGTCCATTAAGCTACCTGCAAATCCCAACTTTTTTGCCCTCTTGCTCAATCCAACCTTCCCTGTTTTAGCTCACAACTACTGAGAAGTAAGGAGTCTATCCAGAAATAAATGCTATGCACAGTTTATACTAATGATTGCTGTCTAGTCAATCAAAGCAAAACATAGGCATTAACATAAACTGTTAGAGCCCCCCTATGGGGAATCCCATGTATAATCCCAGCAAGAACGCAATGGATTGAGTCCCCAGGACATACATAACAGAATATTTCCATCCTAACAAAACTGTCCCCAGCTTCAGCCCCAAGATATGGTAGTTTCTTCCCTTTGCATTTGTTCCTGATGCTAGACTAAGTGCTAGCTCAAAGTGAATAGTCCTAATTTCCAGTGCTTCACCAGACTTTTCCCTCTGGGATTATTGTGCTGGTCAAGGCTGCCAGAACATTGTCAAGAGGGCTACAGCTGTACACCTGTGGAGCAGCAGCCTCAGTTGCTAATTTAGGGGGAGGAGTACAAAAATAACTACTTGTACCACAGCTATGCGATTGCCTCAGCTGTACAATGGCAACCAGAAGTCAGCACTGTTCCCACATGTCCTGCTGCACTGGGCACCCAGCTGCCTTGTTACACCTCTGGACCAAGCTCCTGGCTATGGGTTTGATCATACTAGGCTCTAGTATGCACTGCAATAGCAGCAGCAGTACCAAGCAGCATAAACTCTTTCCAGATACCAACACCTCCTCAGCACCAGCCTAGCTGCCCATAACTGACCAGAATAATTATGACCAGTTATCTGTCTGTATGTGCGTGAAAAACTGAGGGGCAGAATCCTATTCTCCTCCAATGGACAGGTTGACAGTACGAAGTCACGGGTGATGTTTTCTCCCTAATCACCAGTCAAACAGTGCTCTGCTGGATTAGCATCCCCTTCCACTCTCTGGCCCCCTCTGCTCAGTAGCTGTGTCTACATGAGTTGCTGACTGCCCAATAGCTCATTACTACTGCACAGTAGCGTTGCATGGCAGGAAATGTGATACAACACTACTTCACAGTAGTAACAAGCTACTGCACAATCAGCATCACAGCATCACCTGTGCCGTTTGGTTACTGCACAGTCATTTAGTATTTGTGTCATTACTTCAGACGGTGCAGTAGCAACTGTGCAGACAGCATCTCGTGTAGATGCAGCCAGCGAGGACTAGCAAGCATTATATGCCCTTCCCTACTACCGAGATGAAACCAGGTACATGCTAAGCCTTAAGTACATGGCAAATTCGAGTGAAAACCTCAAACAAGTGACTGTTGTGAAAAGGTTCCCTACAACTACAATCCAGGGATTCAGGTTCAGCAAACAGTAATGCACTTTGCTGAACTAGGACCTCAAAGCTTAGCAATGCAGGTAGAGCTGGTAACGTTCTTGCATAAAGAACATGAGGGGTATAGCCATATAACACAGATGTTTGCATCCAGTATGCATTTTTGTCCCCCTTTAACTTCATTTATTCAGATAAAATACATCTCCTATTTATCTTGTTCATGTGGTATTAAGAATTCTACTTTTTTTTTTTTTTAATTGTAGCCCTGGTATATCCTTCTACAGTGTATCTCACTTCAAAATTTATTATCTTTCTTATATTTCATTTCTGCATTTCACTTATCTTCCTTGCACTCCTGTTCTGCAAATAACTCAAAATGGGAAATGCCTGGCTCTACTATCATCATCATCATTTATAATCCTCTCCCCTACAATTCAAATAATAAAACAGGGGAAAAAAATGAGAACAGACCAGACAGTCTCATATATTTTTGTCTTGAAAATTTCACCTGGAGGTAAATCCACAAAAGGAGTTGATTAAGTCCTATCAAACTTCCCCTGTAGGCACCAACACCCAAAACAAAGAGCCTTAAAATCCCTACTTAACTGCGTTTTACCCTGGAAGCCACTACATCCCAGAGGTGTCCATGCATCCAAAGTTCCCTTGGTGCTACTCTTCATCTGGCCAATGACTGTCAAACTCCTGACTTTTCAGTTTAACTTAATCAAGGTCCACCTAGTCATTCCCCTGCCTTTCACATTTTGAGGACTCAACCCAAGAGTCATTCCTAGAGAACATCTACCCACTCTGACCCTATACAGAGCAAAGGTAGAAGTGATAGTGTCCTCCTTTTACCCTATTACCAACAGGTAAGAGAACTCACCCAGGATGAGGGGGATGGAGGTCCTTTTGCTGTCTAAGATGAGTATTTGAACAATCAGGCTAGATGGAGGTTATCCTAGGATAGGACTATCCCTCCCATTGAAGCCAATTCATTTTGTATGAAATCAGAAGGGATTCAATGAACAACAAAGCAAGCACAGGACTGAGCCGGACTTCATAACACAGCTCATGCCTCAGAGTGAGTTGGGCAGACTCATTTTCCAGTCCCTGTTGCAGTACTTAATATTAAGTACCTAAACTGGGTATCTTGCCTCCCCTAGAACTATGCTAGGAGCTCTTCTGATTGCTCTGGCACTTGAGGAAAGATTCAGGATGTGCTTATCCAGCAGATATCAACACAGAATATTTCAAACTCTTAGAAATGGCCTGTCATGAAAGTTAGACTAATTTTTCTGTCCGTACTCGGAGTTGCAAATATACAGCCAGACAAACTGCTATCAGTCAGACATCTGCTGCTGTTCCCTGCCTCAAAGTATCATTGGCCCTAGGAAAATGAACCAACTGTGAGCAATTAGGTAAATACATTTTTCTCAAACTGCCACATTTAATTTAAAAGACATTCAAATGGGTGGTGTTTGTGAACAGTTTTGATGCTATTCCACTTTTAGATATCTGTGTGCATGTCAGTTCCAACCTGTACTAAACTGAACTCTACATCAAAGAGTAATACACATCCTCTACCAGCAGCATGGGGTCAGAGGAGGGGAGGCTGAAGTGCTCTGAGTCAGAATACAAAGGGGTCATGGAGAAAGGGACTTAATGGTTGGAGTCTACTACAGATTCCCCAACCAAGGGTAAGAGCTGGACTGCAAATTCTTGGGTCAGCTCATGGAGGCACTTAAGGCAAGGGATGTAGTTGTCACGGGTGATCTAAATTACCTGGACATCTGCTGGGAGGAGCAGTCAGCCAGGATGGACCGCTCATGGAGGTTCCTGGCTGACATATAGGATCTCCACTTAACCCAGGAGGTTCACAGTCCTACCTGGGGAAATGCCCTGCTGGACCTGATCCTGGCCACAAGGGATGACCTGGTAAGAGGGCTCCAGGTCCTCAACCACCTGGGTGATACTGATCATTGCTTACTGGAATTCACCATCCAGCACAGAATGTCAAGGGCCGGCTGCAGAATGTCAAGGGCCTGCAGACTTTAAGAGGGGCAACTTCAATAAATTGAGGAAGTTAGTGGGAGAGGCACTGGGGTCCTCAAGAGCAGGCAAACTCAGTGCCCAAGATGAGTGGTCATTCTTTACGGAGATGATACTCAGAGCCCAAGGGGTGACAATTCCAACATGAAGCAAGGGGAGCAAGAGTGCCCAAAAGTCCCCCTGGCTCACCAAGGGCATTCGTGAATGCTTGGTTGCCAAAAAGGAGGTGTACAGCCGGTGGAAGGGAAAGGCTATCACCAAAAAGGAGTATACCTCCACCACTCGGGTCTGTAGGGGAGCTGTTAGAAAAGCAAAGGCAGATAGGAGCTAGGGCTAGCATCAAGGATCAAAAATAATAAAAAATCCTTTTTTAAATATGTAGGTAGAATGAAGAAGGCACCAGGTAATGTGGGGCCCCTGCAGGATATGCTTGGCAATCTAGTGGTTGCACCAGAGGAGAAAGCAGACCTCTTTAACAAATTCTTCACCTCCATTTTCTTGTGCAGGAACCGGGACTCCCCGACCATGATTCCAGATGGACTCAGGAGAAACACCTCCAGACCTCAGGTTGGGGAGGACTGGATTAGAGAGCTTCTGGAGGGGCTGGACGTGTTTAAGTCAGCGGGTCCAGATGCTCTCCACCCCAGGGTGTTGAGGGAGCTAGCTGGGGTTATTGCAGGGCCTTGGCATGGCTTTACGAGTACTCGTGGTGCTTGGTCCAGGTGCCAGATGACTGGAAGATAGCTAACGTGGTCCCCATCTTCAAAAACGGGAAGAGAGAGGACCCGGGCAACTATAGGTCCGTCAGTCTTACCTCAATCCTAGGGAAACCCTTTGAGAAGATCCTCAAGGAGCATATCTGTGATGGATCGACTTCAGGGATGATGCTCAAGGGCAACCAGCATGGTTTCATTAGGGGCAGGTCATGTCAGACCAACCTGATTGCCTTTTATGATCAGGTCACAAAGGCAATGGATGCAGGTGTTGCCGTGGACGTAGTCTTTCTAGACTTCAGCAAGGCCTTTGACACCACCTCCCACCCCATCCTCATTAAAGAACTAGACGACTGTGGCATTAATGCCTACACAGTCAGATGGAGTGCAAGTTGGCTGAAGGGTCATACTTAGAGGGTAGTGGTGGATGGGTCTTTTTTGACCTGGAGGGAAGTGGGCAGTAATGCTCCCCAGGGCTCGGTCCTTGGGCCCACACTGCTCAATTTCTTTATTAGTGACTTGGACAATGGGGTGAAAAGCAGCCTGTTTAAATTGGCTGATTATACCAAGATTTGGGGTGAGGTGGGCACACTAGTAGGGAAGGACAGATTACAGCAGGACCTAGACAGGTCATAGGGGTGGGCTAACAAAAATTGGATGGGTTTCAATACTGACAAGTGCAGAGTGTTGCACTTGGGCAGTAGGAACCAGCAGCACACTTATAAGCTGGGAAACACCCTTCTTGAGAGCACGGTGACAGAAAGAGATATTGGAGTCATTATTGACTCCAAAATGAACACAGGCTGACAATGCAAGGTCACGGTCAATAGGGCTAACCATACCTTGTCATGCATCCACAAATGCATCACAAGCAGGGCCAAGGAGGTGATCCTCCCCCTCTATGTGACACTGATCAGGCTGCAGCTGAAGTACTGTGTTCAGTTCTGGGCTTCCACACTTCAGGAGGTTTGTGGTCAGCATTGAGAGGGTCCAGAGGAGGGCCACTGGCATGATCAGGGGGCAGCAGGGCAGGCCCTATGAGGAGAGGCTACAGGACCTTAACCTGTTCAACCTTCACAAAAGAAGGCTGAGGGGGTACCTGGTGGCCATCTCACTGGGGGGGACCAGCAGAGTTTGGGAGAGACCTTGTTCCCCCTAGTGTCCCCCAGGGTATCAAGGAATAACAGCCACAAGTTGTTAGAGAGTAGGTTTAGATTAGACATCCGTAAGAACTACTTCATAGTCAGGGTGGCTAGGATCTGGAACCAACTTCCAAGGGAAGTGGTGATGACTCCTATCCTGTGGGGTCTTTAAGAGAAGGCTTGACGTCTACCTGGCTGGGGTCATTTGAGCCCAGGTTTCTCTCCTGCCCAAGGCAGGGGGTCGGACTTGATCTACAAGGTCCCTTCCGACCCTATTTCTATGAATCTATGAACCCATGTTTGCAAGGATCTAAAATGAAACTCATGAAATCTGCCTTAGTTGAGAACCTTACTGACCAACAACAATCCTCTGTTCCTATAAAAGACAGTAAGTTTTTTTTAAAATGCCAGAATGACTTGGGAGCCTACTTCTTATTTTTAACAAATTTTATTCTTTTGACTTCAATTAAAACTTGGATTCCTAATAGTCTAGCCTTAGTTTCTGAAGGGCTATAGCTAAAAAGTCCCCTCTAATGTTTCATTTGAGGTTGGATGCAGCAGGAAAGCTCATTGACTATCTTCAGAAGAAAACAGAAGTACAGTAAAAATTTGATGGACTTCTGATATTCCGTCTATTGCCAAGCATACATTGGCATGTGTCTGTCTTTTTATATGACCGTTATCTCTGAAAGAACTCTAGGTACCAGTTCTGGAAAGGCAAAAGCACAGGAGTTAGTCAGGCTGTATACTTCAGAGTCCCTTTAAAAGGTTCTGGTATTATGTTTTATGATCCTGATTGACTTGAACTGCTGGTAGTTATTAGAATGGCAAAATGGTCTGTCAGATAGACCTGCGACCACTGTTGCCATTACTAGCATATTGCTGATTCTGGTAAGAAACTTAATTTCTTAGGATTTTACAGGACTTTTCCTATGCTCTCTGCACCACAGAAAGTGTTAAAAAGGAAAATAAAGAGGGAGTAAGCAGCTGCCTTAGAAAGAAAAAGCCAGTTAATTAACCACATCTTCAAGAGTTTCAATCTTTATAATGATATAAAGCAGGGGTGGCCAACCTGCTGCTCCAGAGCTACATGCAGCTCTTCAGAAATTAATATGTGTCTCTTTAAATCTTTGTACAAACACTCAGTAACCAACTTCCATTTAGTCTATATCATTATAAAGATTTGGAAGCTGGTCACTGTGTGCTTGTGCAAAGATTCAAGGAGACGCACACTAACTTCTGAAGAGCTGTATGTGGCTCCGGAGCTGCAGGTTGGCCATCCCTGGTATAAAAGATTCAACCCTTCTGTGGCAAAGTGGGAACTCACCAATGAGGCACACTGCTAGTCTCCCACCTGCCTCTGGGCCCACTGCCCATCTCTCTCTCTTGCCATGCCTTGTTGCTAAATGATCAGGGTTTTAACTAGGCGGGAGGCTGCCCTTTGAATTCCCTGCTCTCCTGAGCCTATGTATGCAACTCCAGGCACACTGAACTGCATCCCAAGCCTCGCAGATGTTTCTAACAGCTGTGGACTGTTCCAGCCTGAAGCCAGGCCCAACTCAGCACAGCGTTAGGCCTTTCATGTTCTGCCCTGTATGGGTCACACTCATAACACCTTCTTCTCACTGAGGCCTCTCACATATTCTCTCTCTTTCTGCCCCTTGTGGGACCACACTCATAATGCCCTCCTTTTCCTTGGGGCCTCACTCACCCTGCCTTCACCCAGAGGGTCCTTGGGCTTGTTTCCCTGCACTCCCCAGCCAACAAGTGCACAATCTTTTGGGTACCTCCCGCTGCTCTCATCCGAGTGAGTGCTGGGTGGTTTGCAGAACACTGGCCTGACTCTGCCTCTGCCCTCTGAGTCGTTCACCCAGCTGCTCTCAATCAGGGGCTCCTGATTTGCCCTGTTGTTTACTTGTGGCTCTTCTTCAGGTGCCCCACCCAACAGGCCTCTGGCCCACCTGTGGCCTCAGGCACCCAAAGGCTTACCTGGACCTAACTTGGCCCCTGTGCTAACAGGACCTACTCTCAAGCCCCCTGCTCACTGGGGAAACACTTCAAGCCTCTTCCTCACAGGGCTTCATCTCAGGCCTCTGTGTTTGCAGGGCCTCAGTACTACCTTCTCGACTCGTCCCTCTCTCCAGGGCTTCCCAAATGCCCCTCTGGTCCAGGACGTCAGGTGCTCCACTGCACCCCACCTTTACTGAGGCATATACTCCACCCCTACGCTAAGGCCTAGGGTCAAACACCCCTGCAGGCTCAGAAGCCACTCACTGATGTGCCTGGACCACCACTCTCACTCTCCAGGGTCCTGTACCCCACACGGGCTCAGGTGACTGCAGCTATGCCTAGCCCCACTATCCACTCTCTGGGGTCTTGCACCCCATATGGGCTCAGGTGCCACACTGGGGTGTGCCTGGTCCTCTACTGCCACCGATGATAAATAGCCCACCCAAAGGCAGGGGCTGGGGTTAACCCAGTGGTAACTGGCCTGGCATTTCCTGGGGGCTCCCACACCACTAGAAGCCTAACCAGGCCATGCCCCTGGCCCCAGCAGTGCAGTTTCAAGCCATACCCAGGACCAAGAGCCTCCTAGCCATCTCCATAAGCTCCTGCCCTTACCTCCTAGTGTTACTGGAGAAGCAGCTCCACCAGGAGGTGTTTTTTTCCTTGGTGCCAGGCAGAAGACAGCTGCCTCCAGCTCTGCTGGAATCTTCAAATGGCCATTCATCAGAGCTGGGGTCACACCTGCCAGTTGCCTCTTCATCCTCTTCAAGTGGCAGACACCAAAGATGCTCTGCCACACCCTTCCACTTGGAATTGGTTCTCCTGTGCAGCATGCATGAACTGAAGTGGCCCATAATGTTCTTTTGTAGCCATAAGGCCTTGAAATATGCTAAGTATCCTAGGGTAGGTCTATACTACTTCCGTTGCTCTTGAGCATATCCTGCCTACCAGCTGACACTCTTCAAGCAATTAAACTGGAAACAAGATAGTGACACTGCTCTAGCGACATTCACCATCCCTGCTCCCAGCCTACAGGAGACAGATTGAGAACAGCAGCAGGGGACTCCCTCCAAGTAGCCTGATCATGTTTTCATATTCAGCATTTTCAGAGTCAGACTAAGTGGACAAGATGTACTTGAACAGGGCAGCTTTAGGAGCACCACCAAAGTGGTGTTGGCATAACCTTTAAGACATCCTCATGTCCTCCTTGTGCTGTGTATCAGCTCTCCAAAAAGGCTACTTAAATAGAATATAAATTTAAATAAATATATAATCTTATTATATTTTATGTTTATATTCTAATATAAAAATATAAATATTATCATAATAATTATAATCTTAATATAATTATATGGTGCATAATATAATGTATTAATATAGGTATAATTATTATACAATTATATATGCATTTATAATATGTATTATATGTACTTATAATTAATGTATAATACATAGTATCCATAGTAGTATATTTATATGACTGGTATATGTATATTGCTTTATAATTGTATGATGATTATAAAGTATTAATTTTAATTCTGTCATTATAATTATACAATTTAAAAATGTTATATATTATATATTTATAATATATTGAATATTATATTAAATATTATGCTATATTTATACAGTAGAAAATATAATTTTATTAGACATTTATATTTTATTTGCTTTATAATGCAATCATTATGCTTACGTAAGGTGAAGGAAACATGCACATATACACACTCTCGAGGTAAAAAACAATGAAGTAGAAAAGTAAGTAATTCTAACTGTCATTTATACATTCCAGTGCAGAATGAGTATTCTAGATATTCTAGTTGAATCAAACAAATCCACACTATATTAGATGCATCACAACTCTGTGTTATGGCAACATGAAAGTAAGAGCCGTATCATATTGCTGATCCTCACATACAGTAGACATAATGCTATTTTACCTATTAAAAGTTAAGTTAGCTTGCCTCAGGTGAAACCCCAACGCTTTAAAGGCACACTCTAAGATTCTTTGATCTTAAGGCCAAAGTGACTTCTTGATTGACAGGCCCACAGCTGTCTCAACCCCCAAAACTTTATGCTTTAGCTAAAGAGCATCTTCCAAAAAGGCATGCAGTCTTAAAGAGACATCAAAAGGCAGAGAAGTCACCACTTGGTAGTTTTCTCCAGCAGCTAATCACTTGTGCTGTCAAAAAATATATGTCTCCATTAGAGTCAGACTTTGTCTGACTTCAGGTTCCAGCCATTTGTTCTTGTCGTGCCTTCCACCCCTTTAGTAATCAGCATTTTCCCCACCATGATTGATAGTACTTATAGACTGCAATCAGATAAGCCAAGCCGTTTTGCTCCTTAAGCCATTTTTGTAAGGCATTTTGAATCATTTCTGTGGGTGCTATAAGTAAACCCTTCTACAGCCAGGTAGCTCTTCCTGTTGGAAGTGGAAAGAGCATCCAGCCATACCTCTCCTCCTCACTTTCAATGCCCCTAGCCTGCCGCCCGCAACACTGCTATGTCCTCAAGAAAGCATACCAACTTCTACTAGACGTGATCCTTTGCAACTTCCCCACGGTATACAGTCTGGCCCACAGCAAGCCTTTGTAGGTTTGGGTTTTTTGTTTTTTTTTTAATTAATCCTAGGTTTTCTGCTGTCAGACCTGTGACCCAGACTCCAAATGATGCTATTATTTTTGATACAGAAAGACTAATGGAAGTGGTTGCCTAGTAACACGAGCCATGTAAACCTTTCCCAAATATTTTCTTCCTTCTACTCAGATTGTTTGCATCTGGAAGCTCATGGGCATAGCATGTTTGCATGGAGATGGAGCTACATAATGTTCTCTGAACTGAAGCAGCTACAAAATGATGCTGTCAGATTCGGTGTCAAGGCAACCAGAACATTTTGGATGTTCAGTGTTACGTATTTCATCACAGTGTCAGCTAAGAAGTTTCATTTTGGTGTTTGAAATACACCATGAATTTCCAGCGTTAAACAGAAAAAAGAATTAAAATGTTTCTTCCAATAAGTAGGTTTACAGCCACAACACACATCTATTCCCTCCCTTCTTAACTGTAGAGCTTTAGAATATATAAAACAAGGATACAAACAGAAAAAAGAATTCCTTTTCAAGAAATATGTCCAGATTACAAAATTAGTCTTTGTTCTGCATCAGACTGAAGACAAGAAATTTCCATTTTTTTTTTCCCCAAAACAAAACAAGAGTGAGAGAGAGACCCATTCTGGAATAACTAATAGTCTAGTATTCAGCAATCAACCCAGGATGAGATATGAGGTACTCTGGTAACCACCCTAACCCCTGGGCTATTGTCAATTATGGTCTTCTGCTCTTCGGGCTGAAATTCCTCTGAAATTTTATCCTAGCAGGAGCAAAAGGTGTCTGTGCATCTCCGCAGACAACCAAAATCATGAGATACGTTATAGTTCAGCCCATGGTAAAGTAAAAAAAGGCAAAATGGTTATGCACCACAGACAACAACTACTTCTACAGAACACCATTTTCCTGGAAGTACTTTATAGAATGTATACACATTGCTCCACTTTACATCTAAGATACTTCTTCATCCCCCTCACTGTAGTAAGTGAGCAAATTACAGTCTAATGTATTTACCCACACAGCATCCTAGTGAGATGGGAATAATTACATTTACCTGTTTCACAGATGGGGAACTGAAGGTGCAGTCAGAAGACCAGCTCCCCATTGTAACTCATGGCATGTTGCAGGAAGTGCCATGAATCAAAATGATCCCTTGGACCTAACAGAAGTTTGCTGCTGGGCCCCAGGAGTTAGGGAATCCAACTGCTGGCTGCAAGCCAGTCTCTCCTAGCAAGGACCCCCCTCCCACTACCATTTTCAGAATGGAAGGGGGTGAAGGGAATAAAGGGAGCTCATTCTGGGGGTTCCCCAGATGGCACTGGAGGATTGGGTAGGTGGATGGGATTGGAGCCCCCCCCACCGCCCCAGTTCCAGTATGCCTGCCTCACCCTCCAGCACATGCTAGGAAAAAAAACAGACTTAACACCCTCTGCTCACTTTCCCCCCCTCCCATTCAAAAAACAGTGCCAGGGCTGAGAGACAGCACAGACACAAGTTACTGAAGATGCTTCATTTTGGAAGGTCTTCATCTGAACCTTCGTGCAATGAGGGTTCAGATTTTCATGGGATCAAGCCTTTTTAAGCTAAGGACACACATTCAAAAAGGCTGAGCCCAAAATGATTCAATCTTTGCAGGTTAGTCTAACCTCCAAAGCTTGACCCGACTTGGAAGTGGACAGACATTTTCTGTTCATTCCAAAAATACAGGTACATGCCTTCAGTGGATCAGGCTAGAAGCCGGGGAGCACTAAAGCAGCCCCCAATCCCCTTTCACAGTACTGAGCTGAGGTGGGGTATGGCCAGGCCCTGGCAGGACACTCTGATTAGCCCAGCAGGGAATTGATAACAATGTTCATCACCCCTAACTTAGTGTTTATTACCCCATTATGAAAACAGAGGGACATTACCAGCTACCTGTTGATTCTTCCTTTGTCACAGCATGGACCGATGGGAGCCAGCATGTGATCTACTGGCAAATACACAGATACCTCCCAGCAAGGCGGAGGGGAGGGGGGAATTCCTGCCAGAGCTCTGCCAGAGCTGCAGCCAGGGACCAGAGGGGAGGGACCAGCCCTGCTGCAACAGCATGCCGGGATGCTGAGGGTGTCTGGTTTAAGTTAAACCACAAAAGGGTCTATGTCTGGGACAGACATTGAATAAACCAGTTTGACCCAAATTACTTAAGTCTGATACTACATTCAGCCAGGTTAATTTCAAACTGGTTTCTGCCATTTTCAAACTGGTTTATGTGCACTGAACATCTATTCAGTTACAGGTTTAAACCAGTTTCTGATCACTTAAACTGGTTTATGTATAATGTCTTTCCCTAGCCTTAAAGTGCTCTGCAACTGTGCACTTCTCTTTGGTCACAGCTGTGGAGCGCTTTCAAGGGCCAGATCAAGTGAAAATTGTCACTTTTGTCTGCACCTTGAGAGACTGAGCAACCTCCCCAGGGCCACATGGAAAGTACTTTGGAAGGCTAGCAATTCGACATAGATCTCCTGATGCCCTAACTAAGCAAATAAACCATCATTCCTCTGGCTACATCAAGTTGCAGTTATATTATTGTACATTACTCAATGTGCTGCCTTACAGCACATTCCTTAGCTAACAACGAAATGAAGATATTTTTTCCTGCAGAACAGCCTGTGTCCTATAAAATGTTTCTTCAAAATGCTATATGCCCTGCACTCTGCCACCTATCTGTTCTTTCCCACAGAGGATCTACAGAGCCGAAAGGTACATTCCAGTATCCATAGAATAAGGCCTTTATCAATATCAGCACTATTTATATTTCCAAATTCTCCAAAGCATTTTATAGACACTGTATATGGATTGCTTAGCCCCCAACTAGACTTACGGCCAACAATATTCCATTAGAAGAGAATGACTTCTTTCATTGAGATGGCAGGAGGAAAATTAAGTAGACGGAAAATGAATTATTTAATACATTTTGGCCAGGATGGGCCCCATCTCTCACAAAATCAGAGCATCAATTCTGTTGACACGATGGGAGAAGAGTTACATATTAAATCATCAAAAAACAAAAAGTCCAGATGCACTAAAAAAATGTATATAAACATGTGTGTGTGTGCATGCACGGTCATACATCCCAGCAGACTCCACACTGAGCTGGAAACCAGGATTTCTCAATATTTAATCCTCCTTCAGCTTGAAAGATCAAGAGAGTAGATTTATTTCACACACAGCTCCCCCTCCACCCCTTTTTTCAGAAAACACTATTTACAGAGCTTCTATAAATTCAAAGCTAGTCATAAAAATAAAACACTTATAGATGAATAAACTTAATGAAGACAGAAGACTATTAAACATAGTTTGGATTTGGCTTTCAGTAAAATAGCACAAGCCTTAGAATGCCAAACAGCTACAATCTCTTGTGCGGGTAAAGGCATTCTTGCCCCAAGCAGCACCACATTTTAAAACTCTGCCCTTCAGAGAATGGAAATGCATTTTTAAAGGGCACAGCAATGGTTCACTGTATTGTAGCTTGTCATTTGAGGTATACTGGCTTGCTGCTTTGATTTAAAATATCCTTGAAAACATTTCAATTCATGTATTTCTAGCTGAAATTATACAGCAGGTACTAATTCGATGTGTACGTTTAAGGCAGCAAATATCTGCCACTCTTATGAAGAAATAAATCAAGACAGCATGATTTTTATCTGACAATTTAGATTGTCATTTTTTAATTCCATGAGTTGCCTCATTCTGATATGAAATATGATAAAATTGAACAGTACTGTCAAATGTTCATTTACCAGTGCATTCTCTGTATATCTTAATGTACAAGAAATAGATCATATGCTGGAAAGCCAGGGCGTGTATCATATGCAAAAGACCAGGGCATGACAACTGTCATTCTCATGGAGCAATTGAGTTTCCACTATAAGCTTTTGTCTTCCTCTACAAAAATTGAGTTTCCACTATAAGCTTTTGTCTTCCTCTACAAAAATTGAGTTTCCACTTTAAGCTTTTGTCTTCCTCTACAAAAAGCCAAAGAAAGAGCATTGCCTGTTTGCCTACAGCACAAATAATTGTGATAACATGGCAGGTGCTGAGTACACATCTTATTTTGACAATTTAACAAGTCCTTTATGTTATAGTAATTATGTGGATTGCAAGATCTTTGAAAGGACCTTTACATCTGTGTTTGTTTAATACCTATAGCTAAAGCAGTTTAGCACTACTGCTAGATGGCAAGAACACTTACCCAGGCACAACTCCCCGTAAACTGAATAGTTGCAAGACCTGATAAGCAGATCTTTTGAAGAAATAAATAAGCTTGTCTTGAGGTTGTAACTGCCGGCAATAACAATAAAGTATGTGGAACCACTGGAGATTCATGTTTTCATTTCAGTTTTTTGGAAAGTCCCACGATTATTTAATCTCTTCAGAGGTCATAACATTTCAGAAGCCCCTTGATTAATGCTTAGCATTCTTTGTTCTAGATTTTGCTTGATAAGCAACAGTCTATTTACTTAAAGTTAGAGATTCCCAAGTAAAAATTCCATGCATCAAACTGGCAATTGTAAAAAAACCAAAACAAAACAAACAACAACAACATCCTAAGGGACAGCCAACACGGTTTTCTTGTGGGTAGGTCTTACTGGATCAATCTCATTTCCTTCTACAACCAGGTGACCTATCACCTGGACAAAGGAGAAGAGATTAATGTCATATATCTTGACTTCAAAAAGCCTTCAATCTGCTATCCCATGATCACCTGTTGGCGAAACTGGCCAATTGTGGCCTTAGGTCCATCACAATCCGCTGGCTGGGAAATTGGCTCTGTGGTCAGACCCAAAGGGTGGTAATTGATGGAAGTCAATCATCATATGCCCTGTGACCAGTGGGGTCCCCCAAGGCTCTGTCCTTGGACCCATATTGTTCAACATCTTCATTAATGGTGCGGACATTGGAGTCAGAAGTGGACTGGCCTAGTTCACCGGTGACACCAAAATTTGGGGCAAAGCATCCACATCAGAAGATAGGCGGGTGATCCAGACTGACTTGGACAGGCTCAGCAAATGGGCAGACAAGAACCTGATGGTGTTCAACACCAAAAAAAAGCAAGGTTCTCCACCTGCAGCATCCTTATAGGCTCAGCAGTGCTACGCTGGCTAGCACTATGAAAGAAAGAGACTTGGGGGTCATGATTGACCACAAGATGAACATGAGCCTGCAAAGCAATGCTGTGGCTACTAAAGTGACCAAAACGCTGGCTTGCATCCATATATGCTTCCCAAGCAAATCCCAAGACGTCATTCTCCCCTTGGTGAGGCCACAGCTGGAGTACTGCGTCCAGTTTTGGGCTCCACAATTCAAAAAGGATGTGGAGAAGCTTGAGAGAGTCTGGAGAAGAGCCACGTGCATGATCGGAAGTCAGGAAAACAGACCTTACAACGAAAGGCTGAGAGCCATAGGGCTCTTTAGCCTGGAAAAGCGCAGGCTCAGGGGTGATCTGATGGCCACCTATAAGTTTATCAGCAGTGACCACCAGTATCTGGGGGAACGTTTGTTCACCAGAGCGCCCCAAGGGATGATGAGGTCGAAAGGTTATAAATGACTACAAGACCATTTCAGGCTGGATATAAGGAAGAATTTCTTTACTGTCAGAGGCCCCCAAGGTCTAGAACAGCCTGCCATCAGAGGTAGTTCAATCACCTGCATTGAACACCTTCAAGAGTAAATTTGATGCTTATCTTGCTGGGATCCTATGACCCCAACTGACTTCCTGCCCTTTGGGCAGGGGGCTGGACTTGATGATCTTCTGAGGTCCCTTCCAGCTCTAATGTCTATGAAATCTATGAAACAAAACCAAAAAATACCCCCAAAAACCAAAAGCCCCCAAAAAACCAAAACCAAGTTAGTGGGAGAAAGGTTGGGTTTTCTTGTTCTTAAGAGATAGAATTGAATCAGAATAATTTTGATTTTGTCCTTCATTCTGATATTTTCTTTGTGACCTCATGACATCTACCATGGCTTGATCTTCAATAGTCTTGAGCATTTTTGCTTCCAACAACTATGTCTGGAACAGAAGCTAGTCAGCTACTCTGAAAATTAGGTCCCTTATCTCTCTACGTATTCTCCCTTTTAAAATTTGAGATGATAATGTTTGCCTAAAGCAAACATTATTTCAGCAGACAAAAAAGCATTTAATGATCAGAAGAAGATCAGCTACAATGATTCTTCTCCATCAGTCCCTCGCAGTCAAGGATTTTCGATTTCCATGATTGTCTCATCTGTGTGTCTGAAGATGGCTGATGAGGCCTATCTTCAATCAACAGATTCTACTACAGTTTGCACATGTGTTTCTGTGCGCAGAGTTTGACAATGGATTCTTGATTTGGTCTGTAACATGCTGCTTCTCATGCTTCCACGTTTCTGTCTCCTGTTGTTGTCATGAATTTTCATTCAAAGTACTGAAAAGAAATGAAGAGTACTGTATTACACAAGCTATGTTTAGGGCATTTTTTCTAGCCCCTTCTCCATGTGGTTTCAGCAGAGTGGATCCTGAAGAGGGCTGTTCAGTCACAGTACAGCTGCAGAATCGTACTCCTGTCTCATCCAAGTGCTAGACAACCTTCTTGTAACTGCCACCTTCATGTTTAGGATCTTCCAGACCTTACAATCCTGCTCCTGTCACCATTAGCTGGTCACCAAAGGGCTGGAAAACCTGTTTTCATGGAAGATGTCTTTGCATAACTCAGTGCTGTAGCAAGGGGGAGGGGGAGGGGGGCAAGCAGGGCAACCTCCCTGGGCGCCAAAGTGAAGTGAAGGGATGCCA
>NW_017728906.1:189641463-189644518 GCF_001723895.1 Crocodylus porosus
GGGGGGGGGGAGGAAGCGGAGGAGCTGCAAGAGGCTCATTTCGGAAAGCATGAGGACAGAAGAAGGGTGGCTTCTGCCGCTGCGTGCACTCCTAGGCATAGGTGGCAGAAAGCTGGGGCTAGTGGGGTTTAGCCCCCGCCCAAAACACAGTGTAGCAGTGGCAGCAGAGGACTGCAGGGCAGCCTAGGTGTGGGCTCCAGGCAGCTGCAATGGGGGCAGTGGAGTTGCACACAGATACAGACGAGCAGCTAGAGCCTGCAGGCAGCCAGGAACTCGGCCTGACCCTACTGCTTGTGGAGCAGCACCCAGCAGGTAAGTGTGTAGGGGGAAAGGGAGGGAGTAGGGCAGGGGCTGGGGTGAACGTGCCCTGGAACGAGTTGTGGGAGGGTGGAGGCAGGCTTATTCCTGGCTTGGGCTCTGCACCTCACTGCCTCTCGCCCAACAGCTGCACAACACCACATGCTTCCCATTGCCAGGCAGGCAGGGGCCTTGGCACAGCCAGCACACAGGAGGCACATGGTGCATCTGGCAGGGGAGAGCCCAGCCCGCAGCAGCAGCCCACTTCTACCCCATGCACAAATCCAGGGGGCTGCACAGAGTGGCAAGATACCCCCGCACCCTTGAAAAAGCCATCTGGGTTCCAACCATCCCACAACACATGCCAGAGCACCGTGCATGTGAACCCCTGCCCCATTCCCTTCCTCACTGCAAGGGGCTCAATCTTCCCCTCCCCCCACAACCCTTTCCTCCCCCTTCTCCCCTACACGCTTACCTACTAGGCAGTGCCTGTGTGTCTGTGCATAGAAATATCTTGTAAGTTTAAGTTTTACTCAGCCCCACCAAATAACGTTTTCTCTCTCCACCTATGCTCCTGGGCAAGCATGGTGGGGGGCCATGTGATCTCTGTGCACAGGACAAGGGCAGGCTGCCACTATGGGCTTTGCCCCAGACAACAAACTTCATTGCTATAGCTCTGACATGACTTCTTTTATTGTGGAGAAGCTGCTGCACATCAGTTTCCACATGGCTGTTCACAAAACAGGACCTTAATCCAATGGTGAGGAGACCCAGACAACTGGTGATCTCATTCTGTGGCAGCCTTCATCCACCTTCACGGCCATTGAGATTCTAACATCTTCTACCTAATCCACCATTGAGGACCTGTAGACCCATGGCTGGGGACCTGGCAGGCTTATTATAAGGTGACCTGTACTCACCATGTCACAGCACCATCAAGGATATATATGGCTTTCCAGGAGAGAAACCATTGCTATCTGCTGTCCTCACCACATCCTGGTGCTGCTGCTGCCAATCAGTCCATCAGCGTTACCCCTGCTTATTTCACAGCTAGCCTTCCCTGAACGTCATTCCACCATCTGCCACCTGTGGATGTGCTGGGTAGCAATACAGTTCTGCCCCACCACTACCATGCTTAGTAGCCTTATTAAAAGAGGGCTATGGGTAAAATGTAGGTTGAGTGTCAAACCAACATACAGTGACATCTTCCAATATATATATTTTTTTGCATTACCTTCATGTTAAATAAGTCAATCACTCTCAACAATACATCAAAGAAATAGAACATGTTAAGCACTTCACAGAACCAGGCTCTCAAAAAGCCTAGAAAAGAGACTGCCTGTCTAAATATCACTGCTCTGAAAATGGATTGGGGCATATCAGTAATTATGGCGAAAGCTGATACACCTTCCAATAGCCCTGCTTTGTGAAAAGCAGGATGCTATTTCAAGTTACAAACTCACCCCTTCTACAGACTTCATTTTAAAAGCAGATCATACTCCTCTACTTAAATCCACCTTTGACATTTTTATCCATTTTTATCCATCACTCAATCTTTCCTCTCTCCTTATTTTCTTGGTGAAAGAACAGGATTTGTTAGGATCCTTCTGTTACACAAATAGGACCAATGGGTCAAACTGGAATGTCCAGCCCCCTTTGCTATGCTCTTAACATAAGAGAAGAGATAGCAACCCTACGCATCATGATGGCCAAAGCTTATGTTAATCTTGTTTATTCCAAAGAGTTAATTAAAAGGGCAAGAGAAGGAATGAGAATCTTCCCACTGTTGTGCCAGAAAAGCAAAGCTCAAGTCTTCTGTAATAATTATTCCCCAAACGCCCTGAGCTGAGGCATGTATAATAGGTTTCAAGCAATATTGATGTATAGGTAGAGGTGATGATTGAGGACAGATAGCATTCCTTATCTGAAGGAGACTGCTTTGTCCAACTGCACATCCTATGGCTGATGAAATAATGGTGTCAGGGGTGAGAAAGGGAAGAAAATTGAAAAGAAAGACTTCTGAAGTTCTCATTTCATTTTTTTTGCTTGTGCTCTACACAGATGGATGACTCCAGCCTCATCAAGTTGATTAACATGAAAAGTTGGATTCCTTATATTAATTAATTTTCATTTATTTGGAAAGAAGCTAGTGTTCAACCCCCTTTTCCATAGCAAAGCTGACAAGGGAGGGACTCTCTCAAAAAGATTTTTAACTAATAATAAGCCACCTCTGATTAAACATTTGACTGGAGATAACACCATCCTGTATTTCTTGAAGCACATAAGAAGAGATATAAAATGCAGCCTCTCCATGAAAGCCCTTATTGCACATGCTGCATAAATATGCAAAGATATTAATATACACATAGAAACCTGTCACGCAATAGAGCCCAGCAGAGCTGGCAAGCCAAGCTCAGGGTCGCGGTCACGGTGGGTTGGCCTGGTGGTGGCTATTGGCACGGACAGGTGGGATTATTGGTGTGGAGTCAGGAGAGGTGGAACCAGAGTGTGGTGAAATGCAAATATTTATTTGACTTATGCTTTGGCATAGGCAGAGAAGTCTTCAGTTACAGTTAGGAACGAACAACAGTGAACAACAAAGGGGTCTGTTGGCCCACGAGGTTCAGTCCAAAGACCTAGTCCCAGGGCTGGTCAACAGCTCATTAAATGGGAATACAAACAATAAAACAAAAATTGTAACACATGAACCGATGAGTCGCGTGACGCCAGTCCAAGGTAATGGACAATCGGGTGGTCG
>NW_017728906.1:189644888-189645937 GCF_001723895.1 Crocodylus porosus
GGGCTCACAGAACTTTTATATGAATTTAGTAGCCAATCAGGGTGCTCTCCGCAGAGAAATTTCTAGTCTGATTACCTCATGTCAGGTTCTGACTGGGCATGCTCTCAGTCAGAAGCTGACACAATCTGAGCATGCGTCTGTGTGGAAAGTAGGTCAACAATGATTGACAGGTCCGCAGGTCACCCAGGGGCACGGGCCGGGTGAGCCTTGGGACTTTCCGCTCACAGAGTCAAACCGCGCATGTCAGCTTAACCTCTTCTGTGCTGGCAGCATATACTCAAAATTTTTGCTCTGACAAAACCAAGAGAGTTCCCAAACAGGTCTACCCCACCACTTCTCTCAGCTGCTCTGCATCTGTCCTTTACTACACATTACTCATTTTAAATAGGGTAGGCAAGCCAGTCTATTCACCAGTCACTTGACTGCATATTTTTGACTCATTAAAGATTATAGCAATTTTACAAAATTAAGAAAAAAATTGTAGCTTTCTTGACAGAAAAATATATTTTTTTTATGGTTTTATCACATTTCTTTGTGGAAATTTTGTGCTTTCTCTGTGTATTATATCAGTCAAAAATTGTAAAATACATTGCCAATAGGTCCAAATTTGACCGGTCAATTGATCAAACTTTATTTGACTAGTCAAATACCCAACCCTAATTTTAAAGACTCTTGATAAAGGACTAGATGCACTCTATGGGCGCATCCACATGAGTGCATGTGTGCCCCTTGCCCCACCTCAAACCCCTTTGAGGCGGGGCAAGAGGCATGTGCGGGAACAAAAAAATATTCCCCGTGCTGCAAGTTGGAAAAAGCTGCACACTGTGCCCTGAGGCAACCGGAGGCTGGGTCCCCCATGGAGATGCTTTGGCTGCCCATCTCTATGGTTGCCCCCTTGCCCTGGTGCTGAAACACACGGCCAGCAAGGCTGCATTTTTCAGCACCAGGGCTCCCATGCCTGTGAGGAAGGAGATGGGGAGCTGAAGGTGGGGGGAGGGGACCATGGAGGGGACCCCCAATGGCCCCACTCACTTCCCCAGCCCCCCCGA
>NW_017728906.1:189646522-189651283 GCF_001723895.1 Crocodylus porosus
GGGGGGTGGGGCTGGGTGAGGCAGCCATTGTGGGGGTTGCAGCAACTAGTGGGAAATGGGACCAGGTGGGGCAGCAATTAGGGCATGGGAGTGGGGCATGCGGGCCTTGCAAGGGGGGTGTTACCCCTGTGAAGGGCATTTGGCCCCTGTTGGGGGGCCATACCCCTTGTGTGTGGGCCATCACCCTATGGGAGTGCAGCAAAACATGTATTCATGAATTCATGAAACATGTATTTAGAGTTCACTTTATTATTATAAGAGACTTGCTTTAACACTGTAGATATATCAATAAAACATTGTCCAACTGATCACTGTCTCCGTCTTGCTCTCTGTCTTTATAATGGTCTTTTGCTTTACTTGTGGAGGAACATGGATTTGGGGGTATTTTACAGATGGATTTAGGGATTTTTTTTATCAGGGATTTTTCAGTTTTCCAATAGGGAACACCAGAATTCCTGCTAGGGAGGCCAGTGGTAGGACCCTGCCTGCTCAGAGCTGGCACCTTGGACCCATAGGGCTGTTGCTGACCTCCTGGACATATGGGGCCAGGAGGACATGCTTTGACATTTCAAAGCAGGCCACCACACCCGTAACTTCCTCCAGGTGATAGCTGCCCAGATGGCCGAGCAGGGGCACACATGGCAGTAGTGCCACACAAAGGCCAACCCTGCATCCGCAGTCCACTGGCAGCTGGCCCAGAGGGGCAGATGCCTCTGATGGCTCTGCAGTCCCCATGCGAGTCTGGCAGTTGCACAGCAGGTCACAGCCAGGCAACAGCCCCCACTGCCACACTGATGTAGTGGGTAGAGGGAACTCTCAGGGCTGCTTCAGCAGTCCAGCTGGCACAAGGGGTAGTGTCCCCATGTACCAGTTGGCTGGGCCCCAGAAGCTCCTGAGAGCTGTAGCCCTGAGCTAATTGCCAGGGTAGTTTTTCATACTGCTGGGGCCAGAACAGGGTAGCTTTTTATACTGCTGGGGACAGCACAGGTTCTGGCCCTGGGCTATAGCTCCCCCTGGCTAAAAATCAGGGAGGAGCCAGGCAGGGTTATTGTGCCCCAAGTGGCACAATTTGCTCCACAACAAAGTGTATGTCTGAGCATGTGTGCTGAAGCAAAAATCCCAGCTCAAATTTGCACCAGTTCTATTTGAGCTGCTGCAAGCGCATGTGCTTGCATGTGTGGACGCGCCCTATATGGCTGAGCAAAAGGTGCTAGTCTTATATAGGGAGAAATGATAAAGAATAGACTAAGAACAAGTTCTACCCTGATTAAGTCAATAACAGAATTCTCAGTAATTTAACTGATATAGTGCATGGTGCACAAAGCAGCCCAAAAGCCAACAGGCTTGCCCCCATGAAATGTTGAGCACCTGAGACAAGATATTAAGTCAGCAAAAAGGTTTCAGATCCACAAAGAATAAGGTTTGCTCATGATAAATTTATTTTATGAAACCTCATTTTGAAATAACTAACAGCATGAATAAATAGATTATACAAGGCTGAAATAAGTCCCTGGCTCAGAATTATTGTTCCTCAATAAATAGTCCTGCCGAAAAGGAAGTATATAGGTGCACTGCAACAAAGAGACACAATGCCTTCCAGGGCTTTCAGTTAAGGAGTAATACATGGAGAATAATTTTCAGCACTCCTTTAATCTGTGCATGATGGGCCTCCATTCCAGTTATATTAGCTGGTATATGAGGCTCCTATACATGTGCAGGGAGGCTGCTCCAACACGCTATAATTACAGTGCGTCAGCGAAGACTCAATTAATTGAGTCTACTGAAGTATGGTAGTTACCATGCTCCAACAGACTCCAGCATCACATACATTAATGTCCCTGTGCTGAAAAATGGTGGTGGGGCATTTTAAACTAAAGCTTATTTGACAAACTTTCATTCAAAGTGCCCTGCTGCCATTTTTCAGCACGGGAATACTGATACATGTGACACTCTGGGAGCTCTTAATTAGCACAGCTCTTGGAGCCCCTCAACTTCCCAGAGCACCTCTATAAATGCCCTGCAGAGCAGGTAGAACCAAGCTGTCATTTATCAGCATGTGCCCCAGATCGTATTCCCAGAGATGAAGCAACCCAAGTGAAGCCATGGGCCACATTCCGGGAAAAATAAATTGGCTTGGATGACAGCGAGTGTCAGGCACTGGCCCTTACTCTCTCCATGAACAACCTTGTATGATTGCTTGGCCCGGCCAAAATCCGTTCTTGGCTTTATAAGATTTACAAAGCTCCTACAGGTTCTAAACTTCTGTTATTATTTGTTTCTGGTCATATCTATTTCCCAGCTTTCTGATGGCTGAGGAAAGAATGAGTGACAGTTAGCTCTACCAGGGATGAGCTAGTACAAGAAAAATCTGCACAATGATGTGATATATGCTAGGGTTCAATATATTTATTATTGTTTAATACTCACCAGTCAAGCCATCCATCAGTTAGACAAGGCACTTTACAACCTGCCTGTTGTTGCAGTGACAAAACAATGCAAAATGTTATTAAGAAAGCACTGTGCCTCTGGAATGAAAGCATGTTAGAAATGAGGAAAAAAAATCCCCTTATGAGTGCTATGAAAGAAAATAAAGCAAGCTTAAGAAACATGGGGGATATAAATTGCACCTGCTCAAAGCCCAGCCATAAACAGTTAACACAATATACATAAAAGCAGTCTAAGTCTGATTGCTATTCCTGCCACACATCTTCAATGTACCTAGTACAGCATAGAATCAGAAAGTGATACACTCCAATGAAAGGGTATGTGGATCACACCTCACCATAAGAAGATACGAGATGGGCTGGCCAAGGGCCAAGAAATGACAGAAACTCCACGAGCCAGAAGAGCATATTACAAATTCTTTGATGCTTGATGAAGGATATTTGTGCCCGAAAGCTTGCAATTAAAGAATTATTTTTTGTGCAGAAATCTAGTTGGTTTAATAAAAGATATCACCTCTAACATGAGTCCCAATTGCTTTTTCCTCCAGACCAATACAGCTACAACCTGACACATGGAAGATATTGAATTTTAGCCATTTTTTTAAATGAGATCTTCATAATTTTACAAGGAGGAAGCAACGTTGACCACCTGAAATCTGAGATACCACTCCTGCCTTTATTCAAGTAATGTGTATCATCACCAAGCCTCACAACAGAGCTCAGAGACACCTTGCCAGATAAGAAATGCCTGCCCAGAAGAGCATTCCATCCATTTACTGCTCTGCAAAATATGAAACACTAATCAGAAGGAAATATGAATACATCCTGCTTACCAAACAACTTCCAGGTAAACAGAGTATTCCAACTTTTCTCTGAGCCTAATCTGCATATAAAATGAACTGTTCCAAACAGGAGATTTTATCACACTTTCAACTCTCCTATGAAATATGAACTGTCATTTCTGCCCAGGAGAACAATCTTTTCTCCAATGCCTGATGTAGGGTGTTTCTACCCAGAAGCATGCAATTAAAGAATTCTTTTTTTGCAAAAATCTAGTTAATCTAATAAAAGATATCGCCTCTACCATGAGTCCTGATTGTTATTACAAATTAGACACTTACTTGAAGTTCTTTTCAAGAAATTCCATTCCTAGCAAGGCTAAGGCCAAGATAAAGGGATCATTAGATCAAGGGTACAGCTAATGCATTCTCTATCAGAACAGCGCACACAGAGAAGATAGTGGAACACCTCCCATTGACTTCAATAAGCACTGGAACAGGCTCAGACTGGGCACGTCTACATAAGATGTTTACTGAGGAGTTGACTAATTAGCTTCACAGTAAATTTCTTGAGTCTACATGTGCAGTGCTGTTAGACAGAACAAAACTAATGAACTCTGCAGCAAGATAGTTCCCTGTAAATACAAGTACTGTTCTGCTGCAGAGATTTTTTGTGCGCTACAACACGTGTAGATGCTGGAGGGGCTGGCTGGGGCATGCCTGCTGGCTAGTCCCTCACTGGAGTATCCTCATGTCCCAGCCAGCCCCTCTGCAGCATGCTGAACAGAGCCACAGCAGCTCCAGGCTGGCAGGCTGACCCCTCCCCTCCCCCAGCTGCTCTGACCTGGCTCAACATGCTGCATTCCTGGGTGCCCCATTTACTCCACTATAAGGGCTGGAGTTTATTGCTTTGACTTAATCGCACACATAGACACTTCCACAGAATCTCAGACTTCAGACACTGAAGTACTGGGAGAAACAAATTCAAACTCTTTCCAAAGTTAAGGACCCCCTATTATGGAGGCAGTACAATGCTGCTTCTTATTTCCTTTGCAAAAATTATCTAAGTAAATTAGCAAGGCTTGCCATTGCTTCCACATCCCAATTATCTTCTCTCATAGCTCATTAATTCTTTAATATAAGCAGCTCTTACGACCATCTTTTAAAGATTGCATATGCTAGTGATAAATGGCACATCAAGACATCATCTTTGATAAGAGAATCAGTAATCAGGTATTGGGGAAGCTCTTCATCTCTCCAATCTCTAGAAGCCTTATCTGAATCAGTCTACTACAATCCTGTTAGAGAAAAATATCCTACCCATTAGAAATGTTTAAAATCTACTCCATCGATTTAATATCCTTGGATTTGGAGCAATTCCTCTTCTACCTGGCTTGTAGCAGAAGGCAGAGGAATAGATAAACTTCACACCAGAACTCTCCACTCTCAGTAGCTCTCCAGGGATCTAGCAGACCTCCTGAGGCTAAAAATAAAGGCCTACAAAGGATGGGATTCACCTCCAAGGAGGATTATTCTGC
>NW_017728906.1:189651383-189659229 GCF_001723895.1 Crocodylus porosus
CCTGCCCTTTGGGCAGGGGGCTGGACTCGATGATCTCCCGAGGTCCCTTCCAGCCCTGAAGTCTATGAAATCTATGAAAAAGGTTTGCATGATTTCCAACCCCCTGTCCATCAGCACCACTTTTTAACAAACCATAAAAAAGGCACATGTTATAGTCAATGAAGAGGAGAATAATGAAGCAGCACTGAGGCAGCTGTAACAGTAGCAGGGTTTTAAATCATTTACTGTATTTTTATGGGGGGAAGTGTAAACCAAAATACAAGCTGCACACCAAGTTCTGCTCACACTTTACTCCCACTTAGCACCACAACACCCTCAGGGAAGAGATACTGGGGTGTGACATTTTATGAGGAATGTAGTCATATTGATTAGCAGTTTTCCTTAAAAAAAAAAAAAGTAGCATCTTAAAGATTTAGGATTCATTGCACCTCCCTCTTCTTCTAGAGTTTATTTGTATCTTCAACTATTAGCTTGTCATAGGTGTTATTAGGTTTTGGACTTTGGATTTTAGCTTAGTCATGCTGCCATCTGTTAGGATCTAGTCCCATCTGCCCGAGTAATTCATTTAGAATCCAATTACGTCCAACCTAGTAACAGCTATGAAGTCGGGTAAGAATCACACGTGTGTGCATTTCTGTGTACATGCTGCGGGGTGGTGGCAGTCAGCAGTATGGTTCCACTAGACCGCAGTTCATCACTGTATTACCTCTGCCCATTCCTTAACCTCACACAATATACTCTTAAACATATCCTCAGCCTGAACCATCTGGTCCAGAGTTTGACAACTAGCATTTTCATGACATCACAGCTCTTTTCAACTCTTTATTTACTTCTCTTCCTCTGGAGTCCATAACCTGAGTTACTCCAGATAGAGAGAGAATGCTTTATATGTCATAAAATATACTGTTTTATAATATATATATTACCAATATATAATGTTTTATAATATAATTAAACACACATTCTCTTCAGTCACCGAACACTCCCAGACTGTAAGTTCGTTGGTATTTACAGTGGCTTTAGTTTTTTTATACATGATTTTATAATAATTGTGTCATGTCTGTGGGTTTCTCAATTGCACGGCTAGAAAGATCGTTCTTTTGCAGGCAGAGAAGGGGGTAAAACAATGTTTATTTTTTTAATTCACTGTAGTTTTCATTGCAGCTTCAGAGACAGCATAACCATCTATTATGTGTGGAACGTTAAATCGTTCATTCTTTGCCTGCTTTCAGGAAGCAAGAGGAAGAGTCAGATCTCTGGCTCCAGTACCTCACCCTTCTTGAGAAAGGAACAACTTAAAAGGTAAGTTGTTCCCCTTTCCCCTTCCCCTTTTCTCTGTAAGTGAAGGTACTTGACAAGTAATGATTAATCCTATCACCATTCCTTTCACATAGATAGATACTGTTGTGTCTGTCGTACAAAAGAAGAAACCAAGGCACGTGGAGTTTGGTTTGTCCAAGCTCACACCAAATCCTCAAAACTCTGTTATCTGCTTCAGCTACAACTCCATACTCCTTCTCCTAAGGTGTCAAATTAAATAGGTTTCCAAGTCTTTCCATCTCTGTATCAATCATGATCTGAAATTGCCTACGTGAAGAGATGACAAATGATACTAGAAAGTACTTAAATCTAATAAAGCCATCATAAGAGAAAGTTTAAATGAAAATTCAACCTGGAAATACAGACTCAACAGATAAATAATTATTGGAAAACACTAGCAAGGGATTTTCCAATTTAAAAAAAAAAAAAGATTGGATCGTTTTCTATTCTAGAGGAACAAATCTTATTAGTAAGAGTCCACCCCAGTGGTCATGTCTTTAATGCCCACTTATAGTACAAGGCAGCCCCAGATTGAAATTCACCGTAAACTACCTTGTGATCTGGAAGCAATACAGCTGTGGTACTGTGTTGAGACTACCCAACTTCCTCCTGGAGATAGCCATGAAGGTCCAGGGAATAAGCAAGAAGCCAGAACTGTTTGGCAATATCTGTTACTGAATCAGCCGTATAAGTCAGGAAAGATGTTAGACTAGTTCAGGGGCACAAAATGTCCTTTGGGGAGGAGGCACATACAGAACAACACAGTGTGTTTCAGAATGGCCCCGCCTACCACAGTGACTGAGTGGTTCAGATACATGTAATAAAAAATGTTTGGCACTCCAGGGTTGGAGGCATATGTTTCTTTAAAAAAAAAAACTAACAAAGTGGTAAGGGAAAATGCAGTAATATACAGGTGAAAGGTCGTATTCAAGATCAGATAGCAGGCCAAAAACAAAGTTGGAAATGGAAACCAAGAATCCTGATTCTGACTTAGATTGCATGGCTGTAGTTCTGAAATTGTTGAGCTTCCATTTGCTGTTATCAGTACTTCACCCCTGCTGTTTGCCATTATGCCCGCTAATGCATATCGTCTCTTTTTTTTGCCTCCATTAGTTCTTTATAGTATCAAGTATTTTCTTGCATAAATGATCTTGCCAACTTTCTCTCCTCTTTCATTACAGAAGCCATTAGTGTCATTATTCCTCTAACTTAATTTTCCAAGTCAATTATGATTCCATTATCTCTATCCTACTGCATTATACACACACATAATGTTTAAAGTGTAAGATTAGATCCCTAACATGTATTTGCCTTCTATGAGTTAGTATTATTCTATTACTTAGTGTATATTTGAAAACAAAGTTTTTTATTATAACAAAACAAACATCAAGGTGACTAATAAATTAAGTCAAACAAGAATAAACACATTCGTGAAATCCAAAGAGCAACCTTCAGAAATGAAGGATCACTGATGGGCTGTTAGCCTTTCATTATACGTAAAAATAATCAATACGCTCTAGTTATTAAAAACTTCAACAGTGTTATATAAACTCAAAAAGATTATTGGTATTGCCCCCAGATGGTTGGTACTGAACTAACTTAACAGAGACTATTCCTGCTGCAAATAACTCGCAGTCTGATACCATACAAAATTAGCTAGATAACACAGTCGATAGGTGAACAAAGAAAGAACCAAGGTAACAGTGAGGAACACAACCAAAATTATGGTCAAAACCACTACCATAGAGCTAGCATGGTTAAGATGCACCACCTTCAGTACCCAACAGTAGCACAGCCAGGGCAGAGCTACCAGGGCACTGTCTCTGGGTGCCAATGGGGGTGGGGGCAGAAAAAAATGTCAGCTGCTACTTCAGCTACACAAATTGTGGCAGTGTCACCACCACCTGCCTGCATCCTCCTGCCCTGGGTGCCAGATGCATTGTTATGCCTCTGGCAGCCAATAGCACATGAGTGAATGATGAAATTACTGTCTTGTCCAGCTGCCTTTCACTTCCAGCCCTGGTTACCAGGATCCTATTTTCAGCTGGGTCAGCTGGAGTTGGCCTTTGGCACAAGTCTGAAGTAAAGCCCACACTCATGCCTTCTGGAGCCTATCAAGATGCCTTGATCCCCCTGGCAGCACACCCTCAACATAATAGTATGTCAGTTATCTGACAGCTACAAACACATGATTTGCCTTAGTAGAAGACTACAGGATCTAGCCTATTATGATTACCAGTATAAACACAAACCTGAATTTTATAAATATTTACTAACTTATAGAATATACTCCAGAATTGCCATCAAGCAACCTTTATATATCACAGTGGAATTAAACATGAATAACCACCAGTTTATATACAGCAAGATTTTGGGTGGGGGGAGGGAAGCATGCAAAAACACAAACCATATCAGGTGAAAAGCATGAGTGTGATGGAATAAAAAAGTAAGCCCCAGGCTAAGGTGCACCAGCAGACAGACCTTAGGCAATCATGGACACAATCATGTATTCAGTCCTCTTTCCCCATCGTAAGCTAAGCCTTGCTGAAGATATTTATAGAATATCCATTGTATTCACTGCAGGGAAGAAAGCTCATGGATGAGCTATAGATAGGCCCCTGTATAGATGAGCTATAGTGAGGAGCTTATATGATTACGTAGAGTTGGGTGAGCATCTAACTCCCTTGGAAACTGTTTATTAAATTTGAGCCACCAGGACTACACACCCCTTGGCACACTTTCCTACCATGCAGCAGTGCAGCCTCTCTGCCCTGCCCCATACCCAGCCACATTGGCAGCAGGCTTTCCATGTCCTTTTCCCACCATACTGCCATGCCCCAGAAACCCTAGTTGTCACATCAGCAGGTACAATGCAGGTCGGAGCAAGCAGGCGTTAACTTGCAGGCTGGATGCAGCCCATGGACCACCAGTTGGACAGCCCTGAATTAAATGATGAACCAATCAGCATTAGAAGAACAAAAAATGAAAGAACAGGAGATGCGATATGAGACCATGGGACAAACATAGCATCATTCAAGGAGCATAATTCAAATAGGTAAATGAAAGTTTTTACATGAGCAACCACGAACAATGTGGTCCTATATGTATACATGTTAGGAATGGGACAAATATAGAAGAGACGAGACTAGTTAAATGGTACCTTTCCTCCCTTGAGACCCACAGGTGATGGTCAAAAAAAGAATTAGGTAATAAGAATAAAATTACCCACTGAAGCTACTTAAGCAATGGATTAAAACTACCAAGGAAAGCCAGACAGTCATCTTGCTGTGAGGGGCTTATTCCACAAATGGAGAATCTCCTGCTCCTTACTGACGAATTTTGAACTTCCTGGTCCAAAGAGAAGTGCTCACTTGTGGGCCACTCCTGTGGGAGCCACATTATAAATAGGGGCCAAAGGACACTAACAAATTATGTGGCATCTGCCAAAATGACAGAAGACCTCCACAGACATTGAGTTAGACAATTAGTAAACACCAGTGAGTTTGGTAAACTATGCCAGACTACTCCCCCAGTGTTTGGAGCATCCTTGTGAGAAGTTCCCCTGGTAATGCTGAGAAATTAAATTTTCTCTGCTTCTAGGGATCTTATTTGAAGTAGGGATGTTTGAAACCCTCTTTAGATTACCATCTGATGTTTGCCACCCCTCCCAAAAAAAAAACCCTCAGTGTTATAAAATGCTGCAGCAGCTTCCACAAAATTGTACTGAATTAAATGTTATGCTTCTAACATTTATGATAACCTTGGAATGTGGTCAGGTGTTCTTTTTATCTTGTTAAGTGCCAAATAAATTAGCCATTTTGTTGAGCCAAGCTGCTCTGAACTTGGCTTCATTTGAGGACACCATTCTAGCACACATCATTGAGCAAAAAAGTAGGAAATTCAGCCCATTATCAAAAGTATGCATTACCAGTCTCCTGGATTCTTACAGGCAGCAGGAATTTTGTTAGGTTCACAGGAAAAGGCTTGGCAAAAAATAGCATCATTGTACCTGTTAGGAGTATAAAGTCAATATACACTATTACAAAGGGGCACAGAAATCCCTGAACAGAAATACCTACGGGTCCTCGAGGCATAGCACAAATTCAAAGCACTATCCCTGTCCAATACTGAAGTGACCCCCGGCATCACTGCATATCCAAAATACACCCCTTATCCACCCCTTCTCCCCCACATGGAAGTACGCAGGCACACTTGAGCAGTTGATGCTTCAAGATCAACCTGTAGAGCCTTCCCCCGCTTGTTCCTGTGGCTAGTTGCTTCAGTGGCTGCTACATTAAGCAGCAAATAGCAGGAAGATTGAATCAAATGTGTTATTACTAATCCTCTACCTCTGCTCCCTCCGCACTGCCTAGCAGCAGCAGCAGCTTTCGGAAGCTACGACAGGGACATGGCAATTTTCCCTGCCCAGACAGTCTCTTCACTCTCCCACCCATCCCTTCTGCTGCTGCTTCTCCGATTCCACAGCCCTATCGAGTACATGGGGGTGACAGAAAGAAGAAAACCCCAGAACTTAACTCTTCTTTCGAGACCAGTACTGACTCCCACAAGGTCCTTTGGAATTGGGGGCCTTCAAGGAAAGCCTGGTTGCTTGGACAGGACTTCCAACCATATATGTCCTTTTTTGTGTGGGGATGCGGGGAAGAAGGTTAGGCAAAGAAAGGATTCAGGTTCTAATCCAGTGCTTCTAATTCAAAGGCAGTTTTGTCACTGGCACCTACAAAATTACAAAGGTTTTTAATTGGAGGAAGGAAGTTTCTTCCTGATTTTATTACTGCGTATTTACCTTGCAACAGTGAACATCATTGTGTTAAATGCTGTACATACACTGAAAGCAGATACAGAGAGAAAATATCCTTTGATACTGGATATGTTCAGTTTGAGGATCAGTAGTTCCTCTTGTTCTAAGGCAGGATAATCCCAAACTAGCAGGGGAGGTAGACTTTAAGACTGAATGGGCCTTTCCCATTTAACCTTCCTTATCTAAAAAGAAAGGTGGATATGTCCAAATGCCTTTTGTTGTCAGTACAAGTCCAGATTTACACACGCACACAACTGCACACAGCAAGTTTCATTCAAGGATACCACTTCTTTGCTCAAATACGTGTCATTCATCTTGACAATAGGCTCTAGAAATAGGAATCTCATTGTGACATTGTGCTGCATTAATACTTTAAGTCATTGCCTTTTGCATGAAATGAGCCAAGGTAGCAAACGGCTAATATTAAACCATAAAGCAGCCTTTCATATTTCACTTACTAAACATTTCCATTCTGTTGCACTTCTTTTGTTGCTTTCTTACCTGGAAACAAAAAAGACTGGCTCTTTGCTTCTTTTCATTTCTAGCTAGAACTGATTGGCTCTGGATTATCACCAGTGTTGGAAGCGATGTCTTGTGGCCAAGGTTAAAAAGGCAGGGTATAGCTCTATCTCACTCTCTTTGAATATTTGTAGGTTTGTAGTCCTACAATTTCTGCATGTATAGAGACTATCATAAGCATTAAAAAGGGCCACTCATAACTAGGTAAACCAAACCTTTTTCCCCTCACAAAGATTTGCAACCTCTTACTGAAAAGATTGCTACCTCTTTGTAGAAAGGTTTTCACCATTCACTCTTTACACATTTTATAATGCAATCACATGATACTTCCCTTTCAACATTAACAATTTTGGGAAGGGACCACCATGAGAGCTACACTGATGCCAAGCTCAATGCAACTCCAGCAGGGACAATTATTCAGCACGTTCATTTACACACACAAACCCTGTGTATTTAAACCCTCTAAAAATATACATTTTTAGAGGAAGCAGGTATATTTGTCATTGGCAAAAGACACTCAATTTATATTCCTGCTGGATGAAGTCTTCCTTTTAATTTACACAGCAGCAGCAAAACTAGGTGTACAGGCAGTTCCTGTAGCATCAACTGTAATTATGGATGCCATTATGGAAAAGAAAATCAGGCTTTCTGCCCTTCAGGTCTGTTACCCACCTATTTATGTATCTGTTCCATAAATGCAAAGAGTCCCCTACTGCTTTACTAACTAGTTCTGAGAGATGTGTTGAATCTGCATGTGTGAACCTTATGTTCTGTTCTGTTGGATCTGCTAATACTGATGCATGTATGGATTTACTTTGTTTACAATAAGTTCTGTCCCTGCAAGTCTGAAGACACTCCTTCCCACGCCTGGGGATGCAGTTATTTATTTATGCCTTGGGCAAACATGTTGCTGGGTATTTGGTCATAGCCATGTTGGTCTACAGACATAGACAGGCAAGTTCTTTGAGTGGATGTGATATCTCTTATTAGACCGACTGAGTATTTGGAAAAAAAAATCTTTGCAAGCTTTTGGGCACAATCACCCTTCTTCAGGCATAAGAAGTCTCTGTGGAACATACTTTGACAATCTATCGAAGACAAGAGGGATGTGGACAACATGGAGAGGGTCCAGAGGAGGCCACTCGCATGATCAGGGGGCAGCAGGGCAGGCCCTATGAGGAGAGGCTA
>NW_017728906.1:189659329-189672527 GCF_001723895.1 Crocodylus porosus
GGACCTGAACCTGTTCAGCCTCCACAAGAGAAGGCTGAGGGGGGATCTAGTGGCCTGTTACAAACTATTCAGAGGGGACGAGCAGGCATTGGGGGAGTCCCTGTTCCCCCGAGCACTGCCAGGAGTGACAGGGAATAATGATCACAAGCTGTCAGAGGGTAGATTTAGACTAGATATCAGGAGGCGCTACTTCACAGTCAGGGCGGCTAGGACCCTGGATCTCTTTAAGAGGAGGCTAGATGAACACTCTCCTGCCATGGCAGGGGGTCGGACTAGATGATCTACTCAGGTCCCTTCCGACCCTAGAAACTATGAAACTATGAAACAATACTCGACTACCTGTGGGGGCACACTTCTCACAAGACAATCACTCCCTCTCTGATCTCAGTTTTCATCCTCAAAGGGAACTCACAAAACACCTTTCATAGATGAGCCTATGAACTTCACTTGGTAAATCTACTAGACACTAAAAATCATGGACTCAATATAGAGGCCTAAACTGTAGCTTAAGCAGCTTAAGCCTAAATTGGGCGTTGATTTCCACCCACATGAATTCAGAAAGGTTCTCCTTGTAACTGGCTACTGTTTCGTAGGAAAGGACTGGGGAAAGTATTCAAGTGGTCTCTACCAGCCTTGTACCCCTGTAGAGCAACCAGATACAACTACAACTCCTGAACAACCCCAAGCACAATGGGCTGCTCTTACCAAGCAACTACTGGAAGAGACATCCCAAAGGCAAAGGCAATGAAGGGCAAGGGCAAGGCCCAATTCACAGTAGCCAGCCAGCTATATGGGGAGGGAAAAAGCCCAATTCTAGATCCTATTCATATTTCCTGGAGTATCTGTACTCTACCTGATTCAGTATCAGCCACAAATTTGCTAAGTGTGCACTTGATCATAGAAAATTAGGATTGGAAGGAAGCTCAGGAGGTCTTCTAGTTCAACCTCCTGCTCAAAGCAGGGCCATCCCCAATTAAATCATCCCAGCCCAGGTTTTCTCTAACCAAGTCTTAAAAAACTCTAAGGATGGAGATTCCACCACCTCTCCAGGGAACCTGTTCCAGTGTTTTACTACCCTCCTAGTGAAAAAATTCTTCCTAATATCCAACCTAAACTTCCCTTGCTGCAACTTGAGACCATTGCTCCTTGCTCTGTCTGTGGAATAAGCTCCGTCCAAAGGTGGTGCAATCACCTACCCTGGAAATCTTCAAGAAGAGACTGGACAGTCACCTCACTGGGGTAGCCTGAGTTGTCTTTCCTGCCTAGTGCAGGGAGGCTGGACCTAATGACCTTGCAAGGTTTCTTCTAGCTCTTACTATGAATATATAAATCCAGGCCTCCAGGCTGCAGCAGGCTCCAGCCAGGCCTACCAGGCATTAGGCCCAGCTGCAGCCAACTTCTGGCTGCTGGGGCCAGCTCCATCTGCTTGCAACCCACCCCCAGCAGCCTGCCCTGAGCTCACAGGTGTGATGGGGCATTGTCTCTGCCATACTACTGCCAGTCCCATGCCAAGCCCCTGTGCTGGACACTCCAGGAAGCTGTCCAGACCCAGCAGCACAGGGACAGCTGTACGGGGGCCCAAAGACACAGCACAGGACTTACGATGGCATCCTCCTTATCCACAGCTGTGTTTACACCTGTTCCCACCATCCAGGGCCCCAACTTGTTGCAAGAAGAGATTGGCGACCTCATGGCACTGTGGGGTAAGGCAGACATGGAGCAGCAGTTTGAGCATAGTGGGTGCTCCAATGCCCATCTCTATGAGGGGCTATCAGCCTGGATGTGGGAGCATGGGCACAACTGGTTGATGAGCAGTGCTTCATAAAGGTCAAGGCCTTGTGGGCACAGTGGGTTTCCATCACCAGCCACATTTGTCAGTCAGTAAGTGCCCGCAAGTCCATGCCCCTTATGTGGCAACCAATGGACATACTCATGCCCTGGGACCAAGGCTGAAGCCTTGCTGTCTGTAGCAGCACAGATGGCCTGCCCAAGCCCCTGCCCCAACCTGGCACCCCCAGTGCCAGGACCCCTCAGGCATCCAGCAACCCATCCCACCAAACTCCCCAGCTTCACCCTCTACAAGAAATTCCTCAGGCCAAATGACCCCCCTCTTCAGGCCAGATCTGGTTTGTGGGCCATATGTTTGACAACCGTAGCTTAGTTTATACCACTCTATGCTGTATACTAGAGGTTAATCCAGTATTGATCTATCTACAATCCTCTCCTTATAGATGCATTACAAACAACTTCTTACCCCCCCGCCACACTCCTATCTACTACTAGGATCATGGCCCATTTCTCTACTGTTTGCTCTTTCTCTCTGAAGTCATAGATCCCATGCTCTTCTGGTACTGGCCATATACCCACATCATAACTATGACTTCCCAGTTGGCACCAGAGCTCAGATAGACACTAAGATACTTTAAAAAACAATCAAGCACAGAGCATTGGCTAAAATGTTAGGAGAACAAAAGTGGAAGACCTGGAGGTGGTACTGTGAATTTGTGCAGAGCACAATTCTAGAACAAATTCCTGTTTTACCTTCTGCAAAAACTGAAGTCCTGGAGTTTCAGCTCTGAAGTAAGAATTTAATTCAGAAGTTCAGATAATGGACATGAGTTTAACTAATGCTTTCAGGTGTCATCCTTACACAATCATTACCCCATCACGCAGGGACACCATTATTTATTCTCTATTAATTTAATGAAGTTTGCTAAAATAATCTTCTTGCCATTTGACAAGATAAAAGTGTCATATTCTCAGCTGCTAAAATACACTCAAAGGAGCTGTAATTCATGACTGTGAGCTCACACGCCGTAAAATATCTTGAAGTGCAAGAACCCAGGACAATATGTATAGTATTATAGCAAAGGAACAAATTAATATCAAATGCTTAGTAGCAGAATGAGTCACCTTCAGTACTACACAGCTGCCATCACTGTGCCTCAGTTCTAGTTTATAGCAAGAACAAATTTGTTTTTAGGTTGGAGCTGCATGCATTTCTGATGGTTGCAAGGTAACAGGCTTGGCCCTGTTTATTGTGTACTGAATTGACTGCAGGTGTCTCCCTCCATTTATATTTTCCCACTGGGAGGACCCACCCCAAGTCCACTCCACCACTTCTCAAAAATCCCCAGGTCTTACCCATTACCTCTCTCTCAGATTGGGGCTCTCTGTCAACACTGAAGAACAGCTCAAGAGTCCTTCATATCAATTCTCTCCTTGTGTTACTCCCCTTGTGTCATGAGGTTCTCATCTTTTTCCAAGGCCCACTGGCAACTGGACTTGCCTCTCTTGTTGAACGTACTTGACTTTGGCTCAGTTTTCCTAGCAGCATTTTAAGCTGGGAGCTATTCATTTCCTTGCTCTCTTCAGCAGGCAAGGTTTCTTCTGCTGCTGCTCTCCAGGGTCTTCTATTCCTTGTACCTTTCATAGGGCAAATATATCCCCCCTTTTCAGGGCAGAAATGCAGCCCAAGGCAGGGCTTCCTTTGCTTTCTGTTAAGTCCCCTTTCTTCAAGCACTCCTGGAAAGCACTCTCAAAGTCCTCTCATGCAAGCCCCATATGGCACATTGCATCAGATTTCTAGAAGTGTATATTCACACAAGTCTTTGCTTTAAATATCTTGGCATTCAGCTGTATGGATAAGCAACAACCAATGAGAGAAAATATACTAGGAACAGGGGTTGAATAAAGACATTGGGAAAGTTGGATCCTTTCAGGTTAAGCCTAAATACCGTTCTTAATCTTGTATGTGGGACCTAGAAAATAGAGCAGAAGTTATAGCTGGTAGATAGGCAGGCAGTGGAAAATGTTTAGGGCATGTCTACACATGTCGCTATGGTGACATTGTTACCACGCTGTGATTTACTACTTCCTTTTTGGAAGTACTAAAGGATGGTGCAGTAACAGCCCATACTGACCTGCATGCACAGCATGCAGTTATTTTTAGACGCTATTTCACTGTAGCGGCGCACTACACAAGAGCGCATCACATGTAGACGCCCACAGACGCTATGTCACTGTAGCATCACATGTAGACGCACCCTTAATCTATATGTCTGTTTTACGCAATTCCTTACTTTAATAAAAGCAATGCTAAATTCACAGAAATCAACAGCCAAATGCCGCCTAGCAGTTTCTGCACTTTCTCGTGCTTGCCTCCCTAGGAAACTCAATCTTCTCCCTTGTGAGACATGCCATATATCACTACCCCAGAGTTCATTCCTGCCCCTACGGGTAAAATCGAGAATTTTGATTTTAATGGGCAGGTTAGAAAACCAAGTCTAAAACCTGGGAAAGAAACCTGGAACCCAAAATTGTTGCATTTGTCCTAGGGCACTCCCGAATAAAATGTCTACAGCCAGAAGCATGGGAATGAGTCAAGTCAGGCTGGCCAGCACAAAACATATGGCAAATATGAGGTAAAGTACACATTAATTCAATCAGTAGATTCAATAAACAATAAGTTTAGCTTCTTATGTGCACATTCACAAATATCATGTGAATTAAATGTTTACAAAATACCACATAGTAACTATTGTCCTTGGAAGCAAAGTCTTTGGCCTCAAAGTAGAGAAGAATATAAATGCATAGTGCTCCTGTCCTCCATGCTGTAGAGTCCTAGCACAGTAGTATTATGATAACAGAACAGTAAAAACAATAGGGGGCTAACAGAGTTTCCTCTGGCTGATAGAGCTAATGGTGTGAGGCATTTATTATAGTAGGCTGCTACTAAGTAATTCCATCTGCCAAGACATGCGAAACCACAGACAGTGCAGAGGTTAAACAACAAAGAAACTTGGTTGATAGGGCTGCAGTTAGATTAAAACATGGTAATCCTGGGTTCATTGGAACCCATTTAGGACTCCCCACCTTGCATACTGATTTCAAAGAAGAATGAAGGAGCCTATTTTGAGATGTGGCAACAGCTGTCCAAGCATCACAGCCTGGCAAAACACACTCTGGCATATTCAAAATGGGTAAGATCACCGGTGGGCAAAATGCGGCCCGTGGGATGAATGCAGCCCACCAGATCATTCTATCTGGCCCATGGGGCCCCTAGAAAATTTAGAAAATTAATATTTATCTGCCCCAGGCTGCCTGTCATGCAGCCCTCAATGGTTTGCCAAAACTCAGTAAGTGGCCCTCCACCCGAGATAAACTCCCCACCCCTGGGTAAGATGAAACACATAGAGGTTGTCCAAAATTCATACATTGGATCATTAGTGGACACAAGAAATCTTCAGTTCCAGGCCCTTTCTGTAACCCCAAACATCATTTTGCCTTTAAGTAGGACCTTCTCATGTACCTACAAAATCATGGGAACTTTCAAATCTGCAAGGCTTAAAGTAAGAACCAATTTACTGAATCTCATGCAGCAAGGTAGCGTTACCACTGTGGAAAGGAAAAGTAACCAGGATATGATGAAGTCACAAAGCACAACAACTGAATTCAAGATGCAACTTCTCATTTCTTTCATCTCCATTTATTTTCCCTTCCTGATTTTTATTTCTTTATTTATTGGGTTGCATTACTGATTTAGCTGCGGTCATACTGCTCTCCTCTGAAGAGCTGAATGGAGACTTTTTAATCAACACTTCAGATATATGCTTGCTATAAAATTCCAGTGGATCTTTTAAAATAAAAATCTATATCAGTAACTGCACAAACTTCTTGTAGTCAGTGTGACAATTGTCCGCAACAGATAATTGAAGATAATTACAGAACTTGGCATATTAGAACAAGGAAAGGTTTTACTGAGGGGTTGACTTGAAAGAACACAGCAATAATGTAGATCTGAATCATGCAGGCAGCAGTCCTTTACTTCAGCTACCTATCCCTCCACACAAGCAACCAATAGACAAAAGTCCCACTTCTGCCTTCCTGCTCCACTACAGCCCACTTCTGCTTTTGTGTCAGATGGTAAATAATCCCAGAAGCTGACAAGATCCATGCCCTATGAGGACTACTGCTTCTTTCAGTCCAGAGGCTAACTCAGAAGTGGGCAATTACTTTGGCCGTAGGGTCAGAACCATGATCTGCTTCCTGCAGACTGTTCCACAGGCAGGGATGTGCAGGGAACAGATCAGAGCTCTGCCCCAGACCCTGGCCCCATGCTATCAGTGCCCAATGATCCTGTGGTCACCACTGGGACCCACATAGGCAAGAGGCATGGCCAGACAGATGGAATGGGGCTGCAGGAAGGAGCAGGATCAGGACTGTGGGTTGATGACAGTATGGGGTCAGGGCCCAGGGCAGAGCCATGATCCATTCCCCCTGCATCCCCTCCTGCAGAATTGACACCCATTGCAAGGACATGCTGGCAGTGGATCGTGGCTCTGCCTCCACTCTGCAATCCTGATCCCGATCCCCAGACCCACCTACCCATCCCACTCCCAGATGCCGCTCCCTGCCCACACACCCTGCCCATGCAGGTTAGAGCTAGTCTCCATGGAGACCCCATCCACCCTCTCCATCCAGCACCCTCAGCAATTGGGTATGGGCAGACAGGCCAGGTGCCTGGGCAGCATGGCTGGGCCTGACAGTGGCAGCCAGGAGCCATTCCTGGGCCTACTGGGAAACAGAGTCCAGACACTGGGCAATCCCATCCCCACTCTACACTGAGGGGTGGTGGTACTGGCTGCATGCACCACAGCCTGGACTGCCTTTCCTGCCTGGGCCAGGCGGGGTCAAGGAATCTGCTGTGGGATGGACAAAAAATGGCTTAGCAGGACAGATATGACCGATGGGCCATATTTTGCCCATATCCTCCAACACCTAATCCAGGTATACTTATCCAAGCTGTGTAGAGAGTCCCTACCCAAGTTCTTAAGATCAATGCCTTCAGTGAAAAGCCATGACACACCTGATGCTGCCTCTGCACTGCCAGCTCTCAACACAAAATCATCTTTTTTATGTGACCCCTGCCCCTGAGTTGCAATGGGTTAAGCAGAGAGGGATGGTGCTGTTCCAAGCCCAGGAAAACCAGACCCAGGGAACTGAGTTGAACTATAGCTCCCAACCTGTCTTGGGAGCTGGCAGAAAGTTGCCACCAACCAATGGGAAGGAGGGTGGGCACAGCTATGAAAAGCCCATGAAAATAAAAACAAGGGATAATGGTTTGAACTACAGCCCCCAATAGCAGGAGGAGAGGGGTGAAAAAGCAGCTGCAAAACAGGGGCCATTTTGCCTGGAGCCAGCATGGTTGGAGAAGAGGAGAGTCCTTGCTCTCCAATATGCTCCATGTACAACTGAAAGAGGTGCAAGAAGACTGTGAAGGTACCTGGTCTGAGTGCAGCTGGGAGAAAGATAAACTTCCCCACTGAGGAGACCCCAGCAGGGAGAGAAACTGACTGCCACGACAGTTGCACTGAAAAGGTTGCAGAAATTAGTGCCATCAGCGTGGCTGAGGAGTGGTGAAAGTACTTGTGCTGCCTACGATAGCTTGGGCTGTGCACAAGGTGAAGAGTCTTGCCCCAAAAGGTCCTTGTGAGACTACTGGAGGTGGGGTTTTAAGCTGCACTTTTAAAAGAGGTGCTTGTGTTAACTGGTTTCTACACTGGGTTTGGTGTGTTGCATTACAAATTGCTTGTCTGATGATTAGGAGTATGAATAAATCATTCTGGTTTATACAGTCCTGTTAAACTGATATACTTCTGGGGAAACTGAAAAACCAAAGCCCAACATCCACACCTCCTCCTGAGAGGGGTTACATGTAAAATCTTCATTCGTTGGTAGAATCATTGAAAAGTAGGACTGGAAGGGACCTCAAGAAGTCATCCACTCTAACCCCCTGCTCAAGGCAGGAACATCCCCAACTAAACCATCTCAGATGAATGATTATCTAACCTCCAAGACAGACGTTTAATAGCCACTTTAGGGGTAGAAACAGACATCTCCCAATCAAAGAGGATCAACTGTGGGTGGCATGGCCTACCAAAACTGATTCACTTTCTTGGGCAAAACATATTGCCCACTGTCCTGCATCCATCAGAGGACCGGATGCAGGACAATGAGTGCTATGTTTCCCTTGTCTGGGGATTCCTTCATCCCTCACTTCCCCACACCTCTTTGCTGGGACACATGTGAACCCATGTTTCACATGGAGGCACAAGTCAGAGAAGGTCCTGGCATGGGATAGCATTGTAGCCAGGGGATCTCTGGTGCCCAGGGCTTCCATGCCAGGACACACACTGACCTGTGCCTCAATTTGAAGCACAGGGCAGCACAAATCCTGTCAAGGAGCTTCAGAGTGGCACAGGAGCCAGGTAATCCATGGCCCCCATGCCTCCACACTGGGTCCTGCACTGACCTATGTTTCACAGAGAGGCATGGAGCAGTGCAGGTCCCAGCATGGAAGCACGGGATATCAAGGATTCTCCGATTCCCATGTCACCCCATGCCTCTGCAACACACCACAATGGCACCCATGCCTCTGTGTGAGGTAGTTGGCATGACTCCCAATGAAGACACAGAGAACTGGGGATTCCCCAGGTCCCAGCATGGAGGTACAGCATACCTTCCCCACACCTCCATTAATGCATGGTGATCCAACCAACCCATGTGGAGTTTCCCTGCTTATGAAGATGTGCCTTAAAAATCCCAAGGCAGGTTCCCATAAGTGGTAAATCTAGACTTTTCCCAGCTTATAGAGAGGTGACCTAAGATTCCCCAGTACACATCTCTGTAAGCAGAGAAAGCACAAGAGTTGTTCTGGGGGCTTAAGGGACCCGATCCTACCAAGCATGCACAGGATCAGGCCCCTCAATCCCCCAAAGCACCTGACTGAAGTGGCTAGAGAGTGTGAGCAGCTCTAAGCTGCCTGCTCTCTCCTGTGACACAGCAAATAGATATCTGCTGCAATGAAGGGACACAAATTTTTGCTACCTCAGCACTGTCACTGATGTGGCATGGCACCAATTAAGGATATCTCTTTGATCACCACTTTTACCTCCATAAAAAAAAATCCCATGGTGGCACAAAATTGACAGACAGAAAAATGTCTGTTTCTTCTCTTGGTGATCTCAGTGGTAACCTACCCTTACAGTGAGAATGTTCTTCTTAATATCCAACCTAAATTGCCTATGATGGAGTTTAATACCATTACTTCTTGTTCCGACCCCTGCAGTAACAATGAATAGTTCATCACCACCCCATGTATAACCAGGTATTTGAAGGCAGTTATCAATCCCTAACAGTCTTCTCTTCTCCAGAATAAATAGTCACAGGTCTTCCAACTTGTTTGTATAACTCTTGTTTCCTAGACTTCAAATAACTTTATTGCTTTTCAGTGGATTCTTTCTAATTTTTCCACCTCTTTCTTGAGGTGTGGTGCCCAAACCTGGACATGGTACTTAGTGCTGAAGAGAGAAAAGAGTGGAAACAACACTCCTGTTTATACAATCCAGTATGCAACAAGAGCATCCTGTTGACTCATATTCAGCTTGAGGTCCACTACCCACAGGTCCTTTTCTGAAGGATTGTAGGTAAACTAGACTGTATTTGTACATGTGATTTTTTTTTCATTCTAAATGCAGCACTTTGCAATTGTACTTTCTCATTTTAAAATTTGATCAATTTCAAATCATTTTTCCAGATTGTCAAGGTTGTTCCGAATTCTAACCTTAGTCTCCAGAGTGGCTGTAACTCCGCCCACGTTGGTGCATCTGAATCCTTCAAATCATTATATCATTCATATCCCAACCCCAAATGCAAGGGTGGCAAAATCCAAACTATAGCTCACATCACAGAGGAATGCTCTATTTATCCTCTTAATGTTGCATTGAAGTTCTGCACTAGGCTGCTGCTGATGCTTTGCAATAGATATCAAATCTCAAACTGTCACTCAAGGCTTATCCTTCAGTGCTGTGGTTTATAGGTTGTTTATAGCTTTTTCTGTCGCTGGGTTCCTGTATTCCACAGGAATACATAAATAAAATAAATTCAAATCCCATCCTTCAAACTATGAAATATTACTCAATGTGAGAGACACTCCTCGGATACCCCACTCAATAACTCCTCCCAAGTGGACACTAAACCACTGATGCATGATGATCTAAGCAACTGTGTATTCACCTTATGGTAGTTTCATCTAAACTACATTTCCTTAGATACATTTCCTAAACAACATTCTCCGTAGAAAGAATGTCATGGAAGACAGCAGTAGGGATCAACTGGTGCACAGAAACCTTAAGTAGAGTCCTTGCTACCAGATACATACTCCTTGTGGCAAAGTGAAAACCTCGGCCTGATCCCCTTCCACCCCAATCACCCATATACAACTGTGGTCCTATCCTCCAACGGATTTGGAGTTCGTGCCTTCTTATGGTGACTCCCCAAAGAACTACTTGAAAAAATTCTGGGCAGGAAGGTTGTGCAAATTCACTCTTCCAGTTGTTTCATTTTCCCCTGTTCACCAATAAAGACAAAGACCCCAACCCCTGCAGATCTGTCCACATGGAAGTAGCAAACTTCCTACCGTTTAGAACTTTGGACCACTGTGTTTATAAATACACATGAAAACACACGGTAGCTTGCACCAGAGGGCAAAATAGGTCTACTGAGATAGAATCTAAAAATAAGAGAAAACATAAGTAAATCTAGGTAAATACACACCTGCAGAGGAACTTCCAGATTTGCATTATCAGGAAGTGGAAATTGACATTTAGAACTAGATTTACCAGACACTGATTTACAGCTCTAAATGAGGTTATAATATCCGCTGATGCTTTTTTTTTACTTCTACCAAATCCTCCAGCTCAGCTATCTGAGGCAAGTCATTAGGGAAAGCATTCATTATAACAAAGATACATTAATAGCATCCATTTGTAAGTATTAATTTGCTGTTGTCAGGTGGTAATTGCAGAGGTGATTGCATCAGTCTTCACAAGTTTGATAAAAGCAAAAGTCCTTGTATCACTGCTATGGACGCTTATGAGGTAGTGACTTTGAAAGACTGGGTTGAAAGGCATGTAATGATCCAGCAGTTTGAACTTCAGACTCAGACCTCAATACCTATACTTCCTTCACAATCACCCTCAGCATCTTATGCCAGTGGGAACCAATTAGCTGACATATTCTGGGTCGTGGAGTGGTTATCCAATGGAAAAAAGAAGCAAGGATTTCTTACAGTGATATCCTGGAATCCTAGTTTTCTCCAATTTAAAAAATATCCCCACAATTTTTGGTTAAAAAAAGTAACCCTAAATCCACATTTTTCCATGATTAAAATGAAACACCACTAATATATAGGTATTAAACCATCTTTAAAAAAGGGAGGAGGGAGGACCCGGGCAACTATAGGCCCATCAGTCTTACCTCAACCATAGGGAAACTCTTTGAGAAGATCATCAAGGAGCACATCTGCGATGGGCCAGCTTCAGTGATGATACTCAAGGACAACCAGCACAGTTCATTAGGGGCAGCTCATGTCAGACCAACCTGATTGCCTTTTATGATCAGGTCACAAAAGCACTGGATGCTAGTCCTAACTATGTCTGCTTTAGCTTTCCTGACAGCCTCCCTACAGACCCAAATTTCGGTTTAATAATAATAAAAAAATGTAACCCCAAATCCATCACTTTCCATGATTAAAATGAAACACCACTTGTCTTGGGGGCTCAGACAGTAAAGAAATTTTTTCTTATGTCCAGCCTAAAGAAATCTTGGAGGAGTTTATGAGTGTTGGTCCTTGTTTTTCTCTGGGGTGCTCTGGTGAATAGACTTTCTCCCAGATCCTGATGCACACCCCTTATGTACTTACGAGAGGCTCCTGGATTTAATAATCTTCAGCTTGTATGGGTGTCATTATTCTCTTGCCCTCTGATCATGCATCTGACTCTCCTCTGCACTCTCTCAAGATTCTCGATATCCTTCTTGAATTGTGGAGCCCAGCATTGGATGCAGAACTCCAGCTGCGGCCTCACCAAGGCCAAGTTACAGCAGGAAGATGACATCCTGAGATTTACTTGAGAAGCATCTATGGATGCAAGCCAGACTTTTGTTTGCTTTACCAGCTACGACATCACATTGGTGGCTCATGTTCATCTTGTGGTCAGTCATGACCCCCAAGTCTCTTTCAGCAGTGGTGCTAGCAAGTGTAGCACTGCCGAGCCTACAAGTATGCTAAGGGTCCCCCACCCCGGTGGAGTACCTTACATTTACCAGTATTGAATGTCATCAGGTTTGTATCCACCCACTTATGAGAGGCTCCTGGATTTAATAATTTTCAGCTTGTATGGGTGTCATTATACATTTTACCCTTGAAAATTAGGACAAAGCCTTTTCCCCCAGAGTCTTTGTGATAACCTAAAGTATGCAGGGCCTATATTACCTTACTTTCAGTTTGACAGATTTTAGTGTATTCAAGGCATTATTTCTCAGGTAAACCCAAATCCATCACAAAGGCCTTGAAAAGAAATATGCCAGATCTAATTGTAGTACTCTAACTTTTACCAGTCTTGAGGTACTTTAGTCTAAGGTAGTCTTTAGCTAAAGTTCATAAAAATTCAATATCAGAAAGTAGAGGGTGATTTCAGCAACCCTGAATCCCACTTTTTATCTAATGGAGTGGTCATTTGAGCAGAAGAGGGCAGTACAATGTCTAGTCTGTTGGAAATGCCTGGACAATATTAATGATGTATATCTTCCTAGTGTACAATTCCTTTTATGCAGCCAACTGTGAAGTCATCGTTTGTGAGTTTTTAATTTAAAAAAAAATGAATGAATAAAACTCATCCAAAGAACGTTAGATACTGTGCTACTTTCTTATTAGTATAGTAATAAGAATGTGTACTTCTTATTTGCTTCCTATTTGCTAACTTTGCATGCAAATAAGGTTAGCAAAATCTCTTGATTTCAGGTTTGGAAGTTTCAAAGTCCAGAGAAGGAGACCTGGGTTTAGGGTACTTTAGGGGTGTGGAGCACAAACTCTGATTCCTCCTCAGTCCCCAGAATTGTTTGAGCCCGGATGCTCAGGTCCCCTGGTTCCAGCTGCAGATCTTCCTCTGGCAGCAAGAGGCTCGCACTGGGAGATGACACTGGGGTGGAGGAGATAGTGATTCTGCTGCTGGTGCCTATTTCTGCAGTTAAGGGAGGTGGTGCAGGTGCAGGGACGTCAGGTGCAGACACTGCTCCCACCTCCTTACTTCCTCTGGGAGCAGAAGCTTCATGGCTGCTCTAGAAGAGAATGCATCTA
>NW_017728906.1:189672627-189727248 GCF_001723895.1 Crocodylus porosus
ACCCCCTCTAGCCCCTCTCCCTCCCCTGCCAGAAGACCTGGCACCTGCCTTTCCAGCATGCTTCATATTAATGTTTCCTGTGCTGCAAAAGGCATGCCTGTGTGTGTGACTTCTTCTGTGTTGTGTATAGGCTCTGCTCTGATGATTACTTGCTTGCTTGACTGATTATTAATAGCCATTCACTAATAGTAATAACTAATATAATCTAAATATCTTCTTCTTCCATGAATAACTGATTTTTTCTTGTTCTACAATATGTATGTGTGCGAGTGTGTGCAATGTCTGTTTTCCGGCACAGTGATGGATCACACTGCCAGGGAAAACACTGAGCTTTCTCTTTCAGAAGCATTAAGGAAAAAAAAAAGCCAATATAAATTGAAAGAAATGAATTGGAAGTAGAGAGATGCTAAGATAAGCTAAGCTATATCTATCCAATCCTTTCTAACACCAAAAAGTAGCAGGCCACTGATCAGGAAGCCAGGCCAACAGCCACAGTACCTTTGAGACGCTATTGCTCAGGCAGAAACAGCTCAGAAAAGGGACAGAAAAGCCTGCAGAGGGTTTTATGCTCTTTCTATGTCCCTCCCCCAGACACTGCAACTGGAAGGGCAGTCAGGGAGAAATCACAGTCACTGGCCAGCTACAGATATCATTCCTTCCTCCTGCTCCCCATCCCTTCTGAAGGGAGGCTCTGAATTGAAACGGAAAGTTTACAGCTTCTAGCTATTCAATTCGGATTCAGATATTTGGCACCCGAATCAGGTCAAATCTTTGCTGAATCGAATCGTGAACTGAAGCTTCATGCAGCCCTACTGCTCAGCCCCCATATAGGCATCCAGGGCAGGATAGTCAAAACAAGAAAGGATTAGATGATCCTGTAGATTTAAAATGGCCAGTAATGGCTTTAACACGATCACGTGAAGAGGCAGACCTACCTGAAGTAGTTCAAGGATCTTATCTTGACCCTTCAGCCCTGAAACGTGCATATGAGGGAAAAACCATACCAGTCCCGAAGAAAAGAACTATTGTATTGGACAGCTGGATAACCTGCTGTAGGTGAAAAAGCCTACCATTAATACATATGGGCCCCATTTCCACTTCCCCAAATTCAATAACCACTGCCACATTAGCATAAACTCACCTCATCATTCAATTGCATATGCTCACCCAGGCTGTATTGAATTAGGATTAGCAAATATGATCTCATCAATGATTTGCACAAGCTCACTAGGGTGTTGTTGAAAGTTTGTGATGACTAAGTTTAAAATAAACTTTGTAACCCTGTTTTCAGGTAAGAGAAGTAACAAAACATCACCTGGTATGTGTATGAATGATGCATACTTAGGAGTATAAAGTTAGTGTTAAACCAACAGGGAATCATCATAAAGTGTACTTATGCTTCAGATGACATAAGTAAGCTAATTAAAAGTTAAGGATACCAAGAGCATGGTACACACCTTCAAGACTGCTGGGGTGATATCCTGTCCTCCAGAACTCAAAGGCTGTCTGTTCAGCATTCTTGTGATAGGACACCCATTTTGTGGAGTAACTAACCCCCTTCTTGCTAATGTATTGTGTTAGCTCTTAATAAATGTACTTTATAGAGTGAATCTTGTCTTTTCCTGTGCTTAATCAGGATTCAGACATACAACTGTTCAAGTAACACCAGAGTGCTTCAGGCTTGGTGGTTAATAAGTCTGGTGCTGGCAAGTGAAATGTTGGTGCTACAATTAGTGAAGGTGAGGGAGGTGATTAATACCAGAGGCCAGCTTCCCAATAAGAACAAGTTTTATTATTACTGTTTTTTATTAGCTTCTATTTATTTGGAATGATTCATTCCAAATCACTCTCTCAGGGTGGGCTGTATCCAAAACAGAAAAATCAGATGAATTCACAATAATTTATGATTAATTCAGATCTGCATTTTTAAGTGAGTAAGATCTGGCCATAACTTTGCAACCCTGGAATAGTAGCTGTCTGTCAAAGAATGAGCATCCCCAACTCCACTGGAAGAACTGATGCAACCTAGGCCCAGGCTGCCTATTCCAAGGAGCAAATATTGCAAAGAGTGCCACTCAGGTGGTCATGAGCCTGCTTTTTGGGCTGATCAAGGTCTTCAGAACAGCAGTATGGGATATACCAGAAAGTTCCAAGCCAACAGGATGTTGAGGAGGTCTAGATGTTTACCTGTTTGGACAGGTGGGGACCTAATTCTTTCCAAATAAAAAATGTGGTTGTTAAGTGGTATGGCTATGCCCACTTTTAATTTAAGGATGTTTGTTCCCTAGTGCTGAGCCTCAAGAAACTTTATGCTGGTTCTATTCAGTGGAACCCCTGCTAGTTGTAAGAGGATGATAATAAAATGCACTTTTGGCAAGCTGAAAACAAAATGCTGCTACCTAGAAAGGTATTTGAATGGCATTGTGCCATGCTCCACTTCGTATGTCTGCAAGGATGAGGCCAAGGATTTTTTCATGGAGTAGGCTTAAAGTGCTGTTGGTCACCAGGGACAGGAAGTTCACCTGACTTTGCTAAGGTTGACTACAAGTGTGTAAAGGTATTAAGAAGTGTTTAGCACCCATATCCTTGCATCACAGGATGATTTGAACAAGGAAGGGAACACTGCAATAGAAAGCTATGCTGTAAAGGCATCGGTTTTTTTTATCTGCTAATTTGATGGGATATATTTGCTGTTGGTTTTATACTGTCATAAGATTTGGATACTTCATTAAAAACCTTTATCTGAAACCATCTTTTCTTTTCTGGCATTTGAAATAACAACATGGTACAACTCACTCTCTCTCATGGACCAATCTGTGTCATGTTGAGCCACTGAGGAGGTTCTCTGCAAGGGGAAAGACTGACAGCTGGTCCGATACATGTAGCCCAGTGAAGTGCATGAAAGAAGAGGTTTCAGTCTCCAATGACATGGTGCTTTTTGTGGTCTGAGAGGGCCACATACCTTTGCACTTTCACTATTTGTTTAGTAAAGGTTTAAAAAGTCTGTCTCTCAAAGCATGCAAAAAGCCACCACTGGAAATCTCCTCACTGCTTTTGCAAAACAGTATTTGAAAAGTGTGCACAAAACAGTGCATCAAGTATAAGAAAAGTTCTATAGTCCAGTGGCAGAGGAGCTGGATGTCAGGAGTATACCTCTTCTTCTCCTTCACCCTGGTTGAAAGGATTGTACATGTGTGGAACAGACAAAGCAAATTTGTGGCCTTGTTCACAGCCCCAACAACTGCTAAGATTTCCTGGTGTTGCAGGACAAAACAGTGCTCAAGGAAGTCTATACAGGCACTGGTTATGGTGCTCTATGTCATGCAGGAGACGGGATCTCCAGCCTGGAAGCCAGAGAGCAGCTGCACCCAGAGCTACCTCTGCCACCCCAGATTCGGCAGCATGACTAAAGGATTACAGATCAGAAACCGAGAGAGCCTCTTCTCTCAAAAGCACAGATTCTGGGTGCTTCTCCCAACCTTTATATTTGGCTTGCTTTACTTTACCACCAGACCTGCACACTGCCCAGCCAGCAGCATCCTGGCCTAGACAGAGGTGCAGATCCCCAACTGCTCGTAAATCTACCAGTCAACTAGAAACAATAGAGGTGGCAATGGCTGAACACTGACGGAAACTTTGCACAGGAGACTCAGGAATAAGCCATGCACAACAGTGTGCTTCAGAAAAGTTTACTACTCAATCCCAAACAGCACAATCCACTGTTTCTTTTCTGTGGAAATTCTATAACTGCAATGGGGACACCACAAGGACATTAATTTGCCACTGCTACAGTCAAGACGACAGACCTGAAATCAGGAACAGCAAGGGGAGGGCTTCGGGAACCCCAGTCCTATCCCACACTAAGTTCTTCTACTACTATAAGGACCCTCAGTGATTTTTTTGGCACAGGAGAACTGGGCAGAATGGACCCCGTTCTTCTTTCTACTGAGTGTTTCCCATGCCCTACCCTCACCTCTCCTCCCCCCCGCAGATAGACAGAGCACTGCTGGCGCACTAGGTAGTTGAGTGACACCCATCTGATTACTGCTATCTGAGTTTCTTTGCATAAGGGGGGTTCCCCATTGGCTACCTTTGCCTATTTTAAAGCAGAATGGATAATCTGGACAAGTATGGCCTTTTCTTTAACAGGATCAAGACTAGACCTAGTACTAACAGAATTAAAGTCCATATCCACTTGCATTAATAATTCTAAGCATGATCCTCCTTATTGCAGAATGTTTTCATTCAAACCTAAATAACTTATTTCCTGAAGGAATAATCACAGTCTGAAGTTCCTATGAATGGGGAATTTCCTAAAGGAGACTTCCTGGGGCTCATGTGCATCAGCTGTGGTCTATTTATGCTATGCCAGGTGCTCTGTTCAGGAGAACCATACCTGAATTTACATCCAACTTTGTAGTATACTAAAATGATCACCTGAATTAGAATAGATGCAAATTAAATTCGTTGAAATCAAATTATGTTGGTGGTTGTAATCTAGCATGCCATATGCTGATGAATTTGTCTGGTAGTGACCAAAGAAGTCTTCATCTCTAACTGCTTTTAAATACATTTTCTCCTTTGGGGGGAGGGTATGTATAGGCACATGTGAGCATGCTGCAAAGAAGAAAATGATTTTTGTTAGAAATTGAGCTTCATTATTTAGATCTATGGCAGCACAGATAGAAGACACCATAAGATCTATAAAGGGCCATCTATTCAAGGCCACTCTTTTAGAAAAAAAAAATTTATTCAGGAGAGCACCCAAACACATATTTAAACTTTAACCATGGATAACAGTGGGACACAAGCATAGGATTTAACCCTAACAGGCACAGGGATGATTTAAGGAAAGGGGCAGCTGGTAAAGAGCTCTGCCCAAATACACCTACATAAATCCAGCAAAACTTGCTTTACATAACTTGTAAAAAAGACATAAATAAACCATTAAAAGTAGCAGGAAGATGAATTAAAAAAAAAAAGACCTATTAACACATCAGTCATTAACTTAAAAAGCGTCCATACGGATAGATTATTATTCACTGCAAGTTCTTTACCCAGAAATGGTTTCTAAGTCATAGTCTAGAACAAATGCTTGGAGAACATCCAAAAACCAAGTGAAAAAAAAAAGTGCTTATGAATATTTTCTGACCTGGAGCATAAATGGTATTTAGAATTCATCTTGTACCTTATAAGGATGGTTCAAGGACAGGACCACTATTTTTACATTAAAAATATTCTCTATATAGCATCTTATTTCTTTAGTGGAGCACATAGTTGCTAATTTTTTTGAACGACTAAAGGAGTCAGTAAAAAGCTCTTAGTCTCTTACTATAGATGTAGCTACTGTTTGATCTAAACTTCCACCTGAAAAAATTGGTATCAAGAGGAGGACCAATTTTATAAATCGGATGAAGCAAAGTCATAAAATGATTGTTTTACCACAAAGAACACAGCTTCACCAGATCAATCTTGATTAGAAAAGGATAAATATAACATTGAAGTATTTTCTGTTACAGCTAGATACTCTATAGTAAAATGCAAAACTTTCCTTTTTAATTGGCAAAGCACAAGAATGCTTCTATTTACTATCTATTTCATCTGCTACATATTATCTATTGTTTGTATGTTTATGGTAACTATTTGCAATTAAATCATCAGGGGCATAAAGTTGCCTTAGGATGAGATCTTCATATGTCATTTAAGAAAACAGAGAAGTAGATAAGCCTGGGGGAAAACAAAAAGACAAAATAAAAATGCACACATTATAAGCCTGCTTCTTCTGAGGTTTTGAAACTATATAAGATTAAATTCTTTACAACAAACCGCTGGCTATACCATTGGAAAGGAATAAATTACTACCCATGTTACTACCCCCTATCCATCACCATTTGCAAATTTCCACAAAGCAGAATTTTACTTACTTATAAAATTATCACTCAAAGTTGTTTAAAAAAAGTATTTTACACGTCTTATCCCAAGAGCTGTTCATTAATTATCTTCTCAAAAAAATTGCTATTAAATACTCCAGTTCAGTCAGTCACTCCGGTCACATAAGCAGTCCTTCTGATTCCTGATGGACTAGCTGAAATATTTTTTAACAGGATGGAAGGAAAATAAACAAACAAAATTTGAGATGGCATGGAGGCATTCATTTGAGTACCATCATTTTCTGAAGACCCATGCTTTTATAAGGCCTTCCTGCAAAAAAATATTATTCACTGGTATTTAATCTGGAAAAACAAGTCTGAATAAATCCAGAGTGAATTAATGCACTCAGATATCATTACATGAATTCAAGAGGTACAAGCTGCAGTTAAGGGTGAAAACAAAGAAACCTCCATAAAGAAGAAAATTTCTCCATAGATACCAGACAAAGGAAAATGGTGATCAGAACTAGGCACAAATATAAAAAGGAGAGGTTTGGGATTAGGGCCAGAGCCTGGGCTTTCCCAGTCCTGAGGCTGTACAGATCAATTCAGTTTGAGTGTACATAGATTCAGGGCTATCTTAGATTGGGTTCCACCTTTTTTAGATTGGTGTGTGCACGCAAAACTTCTGTTATGGGTTTAGTCTGATTTCCGATCATGGAGACCTAGGCAAATTAAGTTGGATCAGATGGTCATTTTTAACCCAATCTAACCTCCCCAAGTCCCTTCTCCCACCAATACCTGCACTTAGCTTATCTTCCCCACTAACAATAACTACAACAAAAAAAAATCAATTAACACAAACTGATAAACAACCATCTGCAAAGAAGACTTTACCAGCATGTCATTATGAAATAAATATTGAACCCTCATTTTCCTACACAGGATTTGAATAGGATGGCTTGAATATGGCTAATCCTGCCTAGATAACCTTCAGAAGTCCCTTCCAGCCTTACTTTTCCATGATTCTATGACCTGGAGAAACTTTGTTTCAATTCCTTTCTTTATCACCAATCTCAAGGTACAGAAGGATGGCCCTTCCTTAAGTCATATTGACACAAATCTGTTTGGTATACAAGTAACATATAAGGGACAGATTTTTTATTTTTAAATTCAACCCAACCACCCTGTTCAGGGGGTGGGTTGAATGCTGCTGGTACTCAGACCTGTAATGTGGACCAATGGCATAACTAAGTCAGGGCAACTGGGGCAGCCACCCTGGGCACTGACTTGTTTCGGGGAGGAAGTGGGGGTGGAGGGGGAGGAAAAAAAAACATCTCTAGCCACATAATAGCCAGTGGTGTCATGGCACCCAAAAGTCATTGCTGCCTCTGTGCATGGCAGCTGCTTAGGTGCTCAGCCATGGTCATTGCACCTCTGATGGGATTAACTACTCTGCTAATCCAGGCATTCTCTGTGGTGGAAGGGTGTGTGTATGTTTACAGAGCAATAGATATTTTGAGGTATTTTTTCAAATATGAAACATGGATTGATATGGATGGGTTTTGCTAGGTCAGATTTGTAGCTGGTTCAAAGAAGGAACTTCAGGCAATAGATCTTGGGGGCCTTCTTCACACTTGTGTAAACTCACCAAAATGACCCTGAACAAGCTACTTCCTATTTCTGTGGCTTTGTTTTTAAAGCTGCAAATTGCAGAACAAAATACTGTGAATGAGGCATAAGGATGTTCCTTAATTTCTACTTTATCAGGAATTAATAGTGGAACCATGTTTCTTCCCCATCAAATGCAAGATCTGGGATTAGAAGCAAGGAAGTTTCTTAGAAGGAGCAGTGTTCCATTGGTCCTTCCTGATTGCTGGAACATCGCATCTGGATTCTTTCTAATGGAAAATCTGTGGAAATAGAGCTTTTTCTGCAGAAAAAAAATATAATTGACAAAACATTCCACCCCAAAGGCTTTCTCTAAACTGTTGCCTTTCTTCAAAGATACATTTTCGTCCTGCTTTCTACGTTGCGATAAGTTTATTTTACTTTTTTCCATCTCCTCCAACTCATGGCTGATATGTTACTTGTCCAGCCTTTAATTTTCAGCTCATATTCCACTTGCTGTTATCTCTTAAGCCATTTGACAGGTCACGCAGATGCTTCCTAATGTTTTCTTCTCGGCTTGATTAGAAGTATTTATGGAGAAAAATTGATTACGGTGGTTTCAGCTGAGACAGCAAGATATTGACTTAAAATATATATACACGGCAGAGTGAAAGGAAATCAATGTCCAAACACCCAAAAGATGATGCAGTGATTGCTGACTCCCTCAATTATTTCAGACAAGAGCAAGCAAGCACCAAGGATCAATCAATAATATTGTATCAAAAATGTACTTGTGCCACAACCACTAGCAGACAGCTGGGTCATTTGAAACAAAAAAAAAAGAAAAAAATAATAATAATCAAGGCTGAGAAGTGGTATAACACTAGAACTGAAAGCACTGGAGGAGCCTTACAGGAACAAATTAAATAAAGAAACAGTCCTACAGCGGGAAAGTGTCCCACCGAAAACAACAATACTTGCATGGAACGCTATGTCCGAGTCGTTCAAATTGCTTCCCTTGTGAGGCAGGGAAATATTATATTCCTTTATTTTTCGTTGTGTGAGCAGAGGCATATACAAAGATATATAGATCTAGAGCATTCCTACAAAACACAGCCTTGGATTGCTTTGAAATTCCCTGTATGTATTTTAAGGGAACTGAGATTTTTTGGGGGTTAGCTAGACAGAGAAGTAGATACATCTTGGTATCATCTCTGCACTTCCCCAAACCCAACCTGCAGTGCTAGTTGGCTGTTCTATTGCATGTTGTGGAAAGACCCTTGCACCCACCCATCCTTTTTAATCTGTAGTACACCTGATCCTGTAATGACCTGCCCAAAGTCTCACCTCTGGAAACAGGTTTATTTTTTCAACAGAAGACACTTACAAATCTCAACATGGAACTTGTTAACTTCCTAATGCTGCTGGAACCCTCCCTCTGCACCTGCATATGTTCTGGAGCTGGGCAGCGGTAGTAATGCTTTCTTGCATCAACTGTGTGCAAGTGAATGTGCATACATTATAAAACCTTTTTGCCAAACTCTGTGCAACTCCTCTCCACCCATATTCTATATAGCAAAGACCCAAGACTTGGATTACTATCATACTATGGTGTTTTCACATGACTTTGGCAGTGCACAGGGCATCAGTATAGGTGAAAACTGCAGCTGCAATTCCTTTTAAGGCCCCTTTAACCTAACAGAGTTGTGCAAAGGTAGTTGGTGTAAATTGGGATGAGGCATAGACAATCAGGTGCAAGGCTCAGCAGTAGTATGTTGAATTAACACTCACACCACCACCCTTTAAATCCCATCTTTCCAAACCATGTGTGTCTGGTCTATTGGAGACCTGGGCCAAGAGTAAATATGTCATCTGCCTAGCCTGTGTCTTGGCCCTGCCGCTCAGGATTACCAATACAAACTCATTTCTTTTAGCTGCTCTCACACTTTTCTTCCCTTAATTTACTTTACTGAAATTAGTTCATCCAAGTTCAGACCCCAATCTCCCTTTCTTCTCATTGTGCAGTATTTGCATAGATACATCCAAGGTATTACACAGGTGAAACTCATGTTATGCACACTATTTGCAACTACATAGTCTTGGAGTGCACTGGATATCTTCCAGGTTAGATTTTAAAATAGCTCTTAAATACTTTTCGAAAAGACAGCAGCTGCTTAGAAGAACTTGCTCAGCTGAGGTGAGGTGAGCGTAGTTCTGAACCGCAAATTGAATTATGTATCTTTTCAGAGCAAGAGTCTAGGATTTGTGCCTTACAAGATGTGCTTCTCCAACCCTCCATTCATATTTTTTTCCTCCTATTCATTGTTTTCATGCTGTGCCCAATTTCAAGTGCAGCTTCCCATCTCGTTTATCAAGTCCTTAATTCTACAAAGCTGCTGAACTTAAGCATAGCTGGCCAGCAAAATATGGGTGCATCTACATGTGCAATTAATGCACAGTAAGATTACTATGTAGTAAGATGTGGCTGGTAACATCCACATATGCCCTGTTGGGTGCAGATTTGCACCCAACCAGAGTAGCCCAGTTCAGAGCTATTCCTGCCCTGCTCTGCCTCCCAGCAGCAGCCAGGGGGAGTTCCAGTCTCTCCCAGGTGCCAGCCCGGGGACTGGCAAGGGGCATGGAGGCTAGTCCTGATGTGCATGGGGCCAGGAGAGCTGTGCACAGGGCCAGAAGACAGCTGCCCCTGCAGCCAGTACAGCTTCCCCTGGGTGACATCAGGACTTAGCTAGGCAGCAATGGCCCCCTGTTGCCTGGGCTGACCAGGAGTAAAATTGCTCCCAGTGAGCATCTACATATGCACTACTGTGCATTACCTAATACACCATTTATCTAGTACCTGTATGTGTTGTTACCAGCAAATGACACATTAGACTAACTTAATCCACAGTAAATCCAGCACACCTGTAGATAGTAACACTTTACTGAGCATTACATTAATGCACAGTTAAGCATTTCATGTAGATGCACCCTGTTTGCAGTAAAAGCTAGTTGTTATGACTCAACATGTTGTGCAAGGAAATGGAATTACAATCATCTTGATTTATTGGAGGGGTCTGACCCCATCAGATACAGAGCTAAAGCAGTATCTTAAATGTCTCTTGAGTAAGAATTAAAAATTTCCCCAATGAATAACTGTGCTAAATATGGTTAAAATTATCCCACCAACAACCCCTTGCAGATTATCTGGCCAAAGAAAATACTTTGGCATAGACCTTGCATGAACTTCTTAATGAATTACACACCCAGGTGAGGATTGTGTGTGTGGGTAGTAAGTGTAGTGTAGGTATATGTGACAGCACATTAGCCACTGCAGCATGGAGCTCAATATGGGCTGCAAAATCTACCCACAAGAAACACTATGCTAAAGCAGGATCAGTACCAGCCTGTGAACTAGCTTGTTCAAACCTAGCCCAAGTATGTCTACATTACATTTCTATGCCTATTAGGGGTATGCAAAATGGGATGTATTCAATTCGGATTCAGCCCGAATCAGGGGCAGTGATTAGATTAATTGATTTGGATCACTGTCCTGATTTGATTCAGCTGAATCCGAATCTGAAGATTCAATGCTGATTCGAAGAAGCAGCGATTTGGACACAGATACAGCTTTAAATGTTTTTTATACATACTTTGAGGTACCAGGCATGCTTGTGAAAACTGCGATGCTGGGGTAGATGGAGCATCCCACAGGAGCATGGAGGGGCCCCCTATGCACTCAGCAGCAAACCCAGAAGAGGACCAGAAGTACTTTGGGTCTAGCACCAAGTGCATGGGAAGGGCCTCCCCCACGCCCCTCAGGTCAGCAATCAGCAATGGGGGTGGACCCTGGGTGCCCCCGCCAGACCCAGGAGGCACCAGTTGCTGAGCCAGAGGGTGCAGCAAGGGCTCCCTGTGTGCTCCCTAGCAGACCCAGAAGTGGACCGGAAGTGCTTCTGGTCCACTTCCAGGTCTGCTACTGAGCATGCTGGGGAGCCCTCCACACTTCTGTGGGACACTCTATGTGCCCCAGCATCGCATGAGCTGCCTGGTACCTTGAGGTATATAGAAAAAACATTAAAAGCTGTGTCTACATCCGAATGGGCGAATCTTTCTGAATCAATTCAGATTCAGAGATTTGGCCGCCAAATCAAGCCGAATTGAATCAGTGATCAAAGCTTCACCCAGCCTACAGTATAAACCTTGTTGTGGTCCAAAACCATTGTGCGGAACAGGGGTTGGCCACCAATGGCCTGCTGTCTGGACCCAGCCTCTGGAGCCTTTGAATCTGGCCTGCAGAGCTGTGCCTTTGGTGGTATTTGTCAGTAGGGAACTCTGTGTGCCATGCTGCAGTCAGCTACTGGGGGCTTCAGCAGAAGGAGAGCTGTTTCAGTGCCATGCTGCAATTGGGTGGCATGGGCTCTGGAGGGTGAGGGGGGCTTTCACTGTGCTATGCCACAGCTGAGCAGCAGAGAGAAGTGGTGGTGTGTAAGTCCAAATGTCCACCTGCATCTTAGCTGGGTCATTTCAGTCTCCCTGCTGGAAAATGTTGCTGAACCCTACTATGGAAGGTATAAACAGATGCCCATGACACTAGTGTCTATACAGTTCAAAAGAGTGGAAGTAAATATTATGAAAGTGTCCTATAGGGATCCCATTGCACACTACTAATCCCACTATCTGATCCCCAGTGCTATCCCTGTTATGACCCCATCAGTAAAGTAGGTCAAGAGCTAATCCAAATGTTTAGGAAGGCTGGCATGGCTATACTTGCTAAAATATACTATTTTTTTCTAATATTTTGCCAGTATAAACTCTTTTTTAATTTTTTGGAGGATTAATGAGTTGTGGGATTTCTGCAGGGGGGGGGTTTTGAGTGGGGGAGAGAGGGGAAGGAAGAGAATAATGAAAAAATACCAACTTAAATTCATCCCAAACTGAATCTTCTTTCTGTGGGTCCTGATTCATCCTGAAACAAGTAGAAATGTAATAACTGTTACATGCTTTGCCAATGTTTCAGCTGGAAGTCTGGCATCTGTCTCTGCAAGCATTCAGTTATAAGTGTAACATATGTTTGGCAGCCACAAGAAAGATGTTGTCAGTTTGGGGATGAACTGCTTGACAGCTATTTCTATGGTTCCCATTACCATAATGATCTTAACTAAATTTATCCTCCTTGAAGTTCTGCCTCTCACAGTATTGGTTCTTCTTTTTATTTTTATTTATTTTATTTTTTTAAAACTGATAGGGAAATTGGAGCACATGGACTAAGGCTTAGTCTACAGGGATAGTTTGGATATTGCTTTCAGAGTCTCTCTGGGCGTTTCCATGTGTGCACTAAGGCATTTTTTTCTAATGCACATTAAAATTTAGTACGTCCAATGTGAGGTAATAAAGAAATGTGCGTTAGACTTCCTTAATGCACAGTAATGTGTATACATGGTTTTTAAGTGATGCTAAATGCACAGTAGCCTATTTTACTGTGCATTAGAATAATTAAACATTTTTTTTACATGATGCTTTAATGTACAGTAGAATAGGCTACTTCACATTAGGCACACATGGAGACATGCCCTCTGAAACCCATGCCCGTCATCTCCATCACTCATAACCCCCACATTTGATCACTGAAGGCAGTCCAGCCTGAACCCAGGAGCTCTGTTGAACTTCTGGGTCTGAGACAGACCCTGCTGACTCTTGCTTTCTATCCATCCCTTTTCTGGACAGTGCTATGAACTCATCTGTATGCTGCAGGCCTTGAACACAAGTAGTCAATAAGCAAAAATCCAACAAGTCCCTGTTCTTGAGTGGTCTGCCCTTCGTTTCTCTCTCCCCCTAATAAGTAGGAAGAAAACCCAGAAGGTGAGACACAAATAATACACAAACTAATTCATAGAAATGCCTGCAAAAAACCTGGGATACATCTTAGTTCTATACTCAATACATAAGCACAACATGAACAGCTCTGATGTGGGCTACAAGGTATGATACAGACTGGAAAGGACAGTTGATGTCTCAGGTTGGTTGAGGAAAAACACCGAGTAGGGAAGCTTAGGTGACCAGTTACGACTTTGGATCTACTTGCATGGATGAGACAATCACTGATTAAGTTGGCATATGCTGCTAAGAAAGCCCCAGTTCAGCTTAGTGTTCTTACCTCTAGATTGTCTGATGATGAAAATTTGCAGGGAAAAGAGCTAGCAAATCTGCCAAAGCATTGACTGTATTCATTGACTTGTGAGAATCTGCTATTCTCTATCTAGCTCTCTATCTGGAGCGTGGATCAATTTTTTTCCCATGTGCAGTAAACATTGCTAGCGTCTTTTAAGCTTGTTGCTCCATGTTGATCAAAAGCTTCTAGAAGGCCGCCCACAAGAATTCCAGAAGAGAGAAAGCAGCTGTTTTCTGCAATTATTTCATCTTCCTTTGCCATCAAGACTACATAGGGCAGTGATTCTCAACCAGAGTGCCCTAACACTGTAAATTGAGCTGCCTTTTGCAAGAGAGGTAACTATGTTATTAGTTCGTTAGGTAGCTCTAATGTCTGCCATGCTCTGCTTGCCTCCAGCAAAAACAAACCAAAACCTCTATCCTCTCCTGATACAAGAAGGGCCTATTTTTATTGTGGCTTCTCTTCTCTTTCCCTCTCTTTCTTGTTTCCTCTCTCCCTCTTCCCTCCTTCTCCCCTTGGAGATTTCTGAAGCTCCTAGTGTGACAACCCACCACAACCAAAATGTCCCACAGCTGAATGTCTTTAACAGGGCTGGCTACCTCTTCTTAACAGAATAGACCATCCTGTTACAAGCACCATAGAGTGCCATTAGTTCATTTTAAGGCTGTTATATATTTTTAGCACTGTTAGGAGCGCACACACCTACAAATGATTCACAAGATTACTCCACAGATTTCAAACAGAAATCCATAGTATCACAATCATTCTGACATGTTGTGGTCTCTCCAGTTCTTTGCAACAGAAGAATTGCTCTACTATTTTTTGACAGTTGAAAAATTAATGAAAAGTAAAAGCTGGATTTTTTTTAGACATACCTTGAGCATAATGAGGGATGCCTTGGATCTAAAAAAGTTGAGAATCACCAATTTACATTATTGGCCAACTCTAAAATATTAAGAAAAGAGTTTTCACAACCATTTGGGGATTTTTTTTTTTTTACTTGTCCTATATGTAGACATATTTTCAAGCCCCCTTCCACCCACCATACCACCTTAAGGACTAGAAACTTATGCTTTAAAAAAAATGAAATTATTTTCAAGAAGTTGGGGCTTTATGCAAATTGCCAAATATTAGGATTCTTGTAATGAAATATTAAGAGTTGGCACCATTTTTGTTTTTATAATCCTGTCTTGCTGGAAGCTCTTCATTTAGTCTCTTCTGCATATGAAACACAGTTACATTTTTGCATTTTCTCTGCTGAGATACTGACATTGTCTCTTGGCATGAACACAAGATGGTAAAGCCCTCTTACATTTGTATCCTGCTCACAGACATGAAGAGTTTCAGACTGCCTTATCTGTAATTTGGATCTCTTGTGATTGACATTTAAGAAATGAAATTTTATATTAATGTTTTTCAAATAGTTTCAAACTCTAGTAGACTCACAATAACAGATGCCAATGAGCAAAATGGATTTAGGGCAAAAGATGCTTAAGTAGTTTTTGGTCTTGGGAAAACTTGTGCCATGTAGAGAGGAAAAACTGAATGTTTAAACTCCTAACACTGAATTTTGTGGTTCTTCCTTTAACTATCAAACCTAAGGCCAATGTCCTCTAATTTGTGTGTCAAAAGTTAGACTTTTATATTTACAGTCATGTACTTTATTTTATTCTTATGACCTATTCTTGTGGCTCAAATTGTACTCAAATTGTACATAAGTGCCTTCAGGATTAGGGTTGCAAATCTCCAAATAAAAAGTAGTCTTATGTTCACAAGCTTGAGCACCCACAGCTCCTCTTGGCTGCAATGACATTAACCTGTGGGTGCTCAACAGTTCTGAAAAGCAGGTTGCTTATTTAGTTGCCAAGACATGGCTTCAGGAGTAACTGGGTCAAAAAATGTAACTTAACTTCTATAGAACTGGGTTTCTGCAATTTATAAAAATGACGCCCTACCACAGGCACAATGCACTAGAGGGTGGGGTGTTTCCCTTCGAATATATCTAGCTTATGGGTGACTAGAAAACCAAATAGTCTGCTCCTCTTTCCCATGGCAAAAAATCCCAAGGATGTTAATTACTCTGGGATTGGCCCCTAGATGCGCCTATCTGTTCCTGTAGCCATTAGCTAAGGCAGTTGGGATGAGTCACAACTGTGCTCTGAGTTTGAGGGCTGGTATCAAGTCTCTGTTAGCCAACACTGGGAGTAGTTGAAAGACTTGAAAATCCTTTTCTTTAAAAAAAACAAAACAAAATAACTTGGAGTGGCTCTCAGCTTTACACTTAAGTCCTTGCATTCAGATAGGCATAAGATCTGCAGGTTTTGCTTGCCAATTTCAAGACAGCATAAATTGTATGTTTTTAAATGCATCAGATTTATATAAATTTGGAAGAGTTGGAAAGCACAGGACTGAAACTGGTCTTATGAATTCATGCCTGCTTGCCAACACAAGTAAAATAAATGCTTGATCAAATTTGTTGGGATACAGTACTCCTGAATTACTAGAGCCACAGAAGTACATTTCCTGCAAAGGTCAAAACCACTGACTGCGGGCAAGGTTTAGCGAGAAGAATGTATAATGATTTTTACGTGGGTGGATCCAGGATTTTGTATGAGGGGAGTGCAGGAGTAACTGCTACCCTGCTCCTTGCTTCCCGCCCCCCCCCTCACCGCCCCCACACTGGGGCAAGCAGACCCTGTTGTAGGAGCAGCAGCTGGGGGCTTTAGGTCCCCATAATAAAGTAGGATCCCACCTTGCCACCCCCAACCCAACCCCCACTCTTGGCACCTCCTCCCTGCTCCTCCATGCTCTGCAGCACCTCCTTCCCCTCCCACTTGCCCCTTACCCTGCCTGTCCCAAGATGACCAGGAGCAGGAGAATCTCCAGAGCAACTCTTGCCCCACTCCAGCAGGTTGTACAGGGAGCTGGGCTCATCTGAGGACAGTGGAGGTGGATGTCGGGCTCCCACTCAGAGTCTACTACTGGGCTTCCAGGGTACACATGGAGGCACTGGGCAGGGAGATGGACTTAACTGGAGACAGCAACAGGAGGCAAGTCCACCTCCCTGTGCAGTCCAGGTGGAGTGGGGTGGGAGGAGCTGCTTTGGAGCTTCCCCTACCCCATGTCAGCTGGGGACAGACAGTGGTGGGTAGGGAAGGGAAAGGGAAGTGCTGGTGAACAGGAACGGAAATTGAGGAGGCAATTAGTGCCCCTAGTAGCTGCTCCTGCAATGTGGGCTGAAAGGGGGATGGCCCTGCTTCCCCACGCCCCCCCCCAATCTAGATCTGCCCCTGTTTCTGTGACTCTCAGAGTATACAGGGCATGAACTCTGTTTACTGGAAATCTAAACTATTTTTTCTAGTTTTTCTCCTAATTCTATGAATCTTTGGTTTAACAGCAAAGCAGACTTACAGGTTGGAAGGGGGTCACCTATTCCAAATCTTCATCAATTCCCCATTTTTCAGGTACTCAAAATATGCAAAACAATTAGCATAATCAAAGGAGTAATAACATGAGAAAAGAAGTTGACCACTCATGTAAATTAGTTAGGTAAAAGATGATTAATGATGCAAAAATATCTCTAATTACCAAGAGAATAGCATTGTATATGTGCAGTTTTCCATCACAGGTTATGAACTGTGCTTACTCCTATATTTTCAGTAGCTCACTGTGCCGAGCCAGTTGTCAAACACCGACAAGTCTGTCATAACCTACCTTTCTTTGGGGTTTTCTTTTTGGTCATCCAAGCATCAATGCCAGTCATATGCATCCTATGATAAGGAATGCTTAATTAAGGAAATCGATTATTGACCCTAAAAATTGGCAGGGTATATTTTGACCAGGAAACATTGTGAAAAAGGAGAAAATTGCTTTATTTGTGTATTCCACAGAAAGTTCTATAATATGGGATTTTAGACCCCTGCACAACAGTGCATTTCCAATAAGTAAAGGCTAAGCTACATAAATGAGTTCAGTATTTCTTTTTTCTTCATAGCAGGTGGGTTTTTTGGCCACATACCAAATGAAAAATAACTTATTAATGGGATGGCTTATGTATTCATTCAATACTTGTGTACTGCTTTTGTTGTTTTCACAGGTGAATATGGTGAATGCTAGAAATACAGAAGTATGTGGTGGTCTCTTTTTCAGAGAAGGATAAAACAGGTGGCATTCATCTGCCTTGTTCTTTGGGTTTGATTGTTGTCTTGGTTAGTCTAGCTCAATGAATGTATTCTTCCAAAAAGAAAAATTATATATATACACATACATATTTTAAAAGTCTGAATTCTAAATTATCAGAATCCATATGGGTCCAAATGAATAAATAAAAGGAAATAAAAATATTGCAAGAGGGAGGCAAATGATTCAAGATGAAAAGTCTATCTTTACCCAAGGAAAAATTGGCTAAAAAATAATAGACTCAGTAGTAGGATACTGTGGGGTTCTGGGTTCAATTCCTGGCTTTGCTAGGGACTATCCAACATGGACAAGTTATTAAAGACCAGGCTATTTATTCTCAAATCCAAATATTAGAATCATAGAAAATGAGGGTTGGAAGGGACCTCAAGAGGTCACATCTAGTCCAGCCCCCTGCTCAAAGCAGGATCAGCCCCAGCTAGATTATCCCAGCCAAGACTGTCTAGCTGGGTCTTAAAAACCTCCAAGGATAGAAATCACCTCCACCACCTCTCTGGGTAGCACTGTTCCAGTGCTTCGCCACCCTCCTAGTGAAAAAGTTTTTCCTAATATCCAACCTAAACCTGCCTTGCTGCAACTTGAGACCATTGCTCTTTGTTTTGTCACCTGCCACCACTGAGAACAGCCTAGCTCCTTGGTTCGGAACAAAAGCTGCCTCTTTAAAGGCTGATATCAAATCCCCTCTCAGTCTTCTCTTCTGCAGACTAAATACACTCAGTTCCCTCTTCTCAGAAGTCATGTGCCCCAACCCCCTCGCTATTTTCTTTGTCCTCCACTGGACTCTTTCTAAGTTGTCTACTTCCTTTTTATAAATGGAGGGCCAAAACAGGACACAGTACACCAGATGTGACCTCACTAGTGTAGAATAGAGGAGAATAATCAATTTCCTTGATCTGCTGGCAACACTCCTACTAATGCAGCCCAGTGTGCTGTTAGCCTTCTGGTCAAGGGCACACTGCTGACTTGTATCCATCTTGTTATCCACTGTAACCCCCAGGTCCTTTTCTGCAGACCTGCTGCTTAGGCAGTGAGTCCCCAAGCATAACAGTGCATGGGATTCTCCCATCCTAAGTGCAGGTATTTGCACTTGTTCTTGTTGAACCTCATGAGTTTCCTTTTGGACCAATCCTCCAATTTGTCGAGGTCACTCTGAATCATAGCCCTACCCTCCAGTATATCTACTATACCCCCTAGCTTGGTGTCATCGACGAGCTTGCTGAGGGTGCACTCCATCCCATCTTCCAGATCATTAATGAAGATGCTGAACAAAACCATCCCCAGAACCAACTCCTGAGGCACTCCACTTGAAACCAGCTGCAAACTAGACATTGAGCCTTTGATCGCTATCTGTTGAGCCCAACAATCCAGCCACCTTTCTATCTACCTTAGAGTCCATTCATCCAACCCATATTTCCTCAGCTTGCTTGCAAGAATACTTTGGGAGACTGTATCAAAAGCCTTGCTAAAATCAAGGTATATCACACTGACTGCCTTCCCCACATCCACAGAGTGAGTTATTTCACCTTAGAAGGCAATCAGTTTGGTCAGGCATGTTTTGCCCTTGATGAATCCGTGCTGACTGCTCTTAATCACCTTCTTCTCCAATGCTTAGAAAATGAATTCTTTGAGGACCTACATCTGACCTTGTGGCAGGAAGCCACCTTCATTTCTCCCCAAAATCTCTGTGCTGTGACAATTTGATTAGGATGGGTCCAGCAGATGAGACACACGTTTACCCTATCCCTTTAGGTAATCTGAGCTGGCTACATTCCTGAGGGAGGGGGGAAATCTGCTCTCTCTGCCTACGTGACTGGTATCACCTACCTGGGTGAGGGGCTTCTACCTGGTGGGCTATAGTCTGCCCGGCAACTAGTGATGTATTTCAAATTGGTTGGCCGACAGCCAACTGGAGCTGGTGTCCACTGGACCAGGTGAATGAAGTCACAGGGGCTATATAAGTTAAGACTGCTCAGGAGGAGGGGGCAGCAGCCATGCGGGGGACTCAGACTTCGAGAGGAGTTTTACCATCTGAAACTGGCTCTCCCCCACATAACTCATGAACTAGGAACGGCCTGCCTCCAGAGGGAATCTCCAACAGCCTCTGGATGGTGCTTGTGAGTAAGCTACTCAAGATCTGGTTAGATATCTAGCTGGCAGTAACTCAAATGCATGATCAAAAGGCTACCTCAGCCAGACTGTTTTGCTCTATGAGATTTCTATGATATTGTTCTATTTTGTACCTTACTTTCACCCTACCCCTGGGTGAATCAATAAGGTTCTCTTTTGTGACCGGTATGGGAGACTTATTGAGGGGTGGGTATAAATTATGCCTGAGAGGCCCCTTAGGTCTGCGGACTAAGAGGGACTTTCCTTTTTGGCCCCCAACTTGGGGAAGTGCCCCAAGTGCCTGTACCGGGTTGAGTACCCGTCGGACTATTAGGCCTATGTTTCCCCGAGGACACAGAGCCGAGACAGTCCCTTCTCAGGGTGGTGGCAGCTACGTTACCCCCAGGCTAGTAGTGTGCTCCAGGAAGGGGGTCAGCAGGACAAGAGGCGCCCCTAGGGAGGCACTCAGAGCCTGGAAGGTAGTCGGGCACAGGGAGGTGGGTGGCTCAACACAGGAGCACCCCCTACTGGCCTGCCACAGACCTATCTAGAGCAAGAGACAGAAATATGGGAGACCTGACTTTTAGTCTTTGCCACCAGCTCTCTGGTTTGTGCCTTTCCTGTAAAATGACAATCATGATACTTGGTTTCTAAAAAATCAAATAGATTAGTAAATCTGCTAATAGAAAGGGCTATAGATGAGCAAGGTATTATTTATTATAGTCTTGCACATCCTTTTGTAGAGGTATGGGATAGATGGGATGTATGATGATAGAATCCAGAGCATACAGGGTATATACCATCTGTGGCAAACTATATAATCCTTGCCTAGAGAGCTTGTCACCAAAAGGAGCAGATAAAAATTTGAATGAAGCTAGGGAGAGATTTCAGTAGTATATTGCATAATTTAAACCCTTGAGACGCTTACAGGAGTTTGCTCCCTCTGTCCAAGGAGGAAGAATAACTAAATGCTGTCTGACCAATTTACATGATACACCATTTGCACAAAAGCACTGGTGAGGAAGTTACTCTCTGCTCCAATCCATTGGAAAATGGGAGATAGTATTTATACAGAGTGATTTTTTGTTTGCATAAACTTTCTATCCAGTCTCCCTCACCATATGTACAGTGTACCATGCATTGTGCAAACAGAATTGTAAATGAGAACTTGATCCAGAATAAGCATTTTATGCTGGATGCTATAATTTTTTGTGCGAGTAAGTATGACACAGAGTCACATGCCTCTTAATTGGAAGCATGCTAATATAGTCAGTCAGTCTAGGGCAACAGTCCCAGATCTTACCACCTATTGTCAAAACTTACCCTACAAAAGAAAATGCAAAAACAGTAAGACTTTTTTCCACATTGTTATACTTTGCTTCATGACAGCATCTCTTTAGATGTAATAATCTGCTCAAAGACCAGTTTGCTCTGGGCATGCTTATGCACCAAAAACATCACCTAGACTAGAAATCACCGGGGCAGATTTGAGAAAGAATTTGGATGCCTACAAGTGAACTCTTCCACTGCTTTAATGTTAGGCCACTGGCTGCATTTTCAAAAAGGGCTGCTTAGTCAGAATTGATACCTAATGTGTCCTCCAGAACCATTTAGGCTCTTAAGCATAGTTTTATACACACTGGGTTCATCTGCACATTCATTTGTGTGCCTTTGCTACAGCACCTTAAATTTTGTACCTCTAATATGAGGTACCAGATAAAGGCAGAGTAGCTGCACTAATGCACATTAACAAAGGTGAACTTTTTTTTTTGTGATGCCTAATGTGCAATAGACAAATTCTACTGTGCATTAGCAAAGTTTTAGCCATGACACACTAGTGTGCAGGTGACTGTTCTACTGTACATTAAGGCATCTCATGTAGACATGGTGGTTTGATGAGAACAAGGTTAGTGCCTGGAAGGTACAGCTACTGCACATGCTCAGTACTGGACATCATTTTGAATTAGATATGGCTGCTGAGGGTAGGCACCTCCAAGCATCCCTGGAAAGAACCAAGCAGGGATCTTTTGAAACATCCAGGGGTGGGGCATCACTTTAACCCTCCTGTTAAAGATCAACCACTGTGCAGCATGCACTCAGGAGTCATGGGGCCAGAAAGAGTACCTGAAGGAGCACAGCTGTGTAATGTAGTAGTTAGGGACTTCATCCGGGAGGGTGGAAAGGCTTGGGTCCAACTCATGCTGTAAAGGTTGTTTATTCATGTGTCCTGCTCCCTTCCCTTGACTGTTTAATATGAAATGCACAAATGGTCCAGCAAGTACAAACACAAACCCAGGACTCCCTCACTCTTGTAGAGCACCCTCACCATTATACCAAAGAGTTATGCTCCTTTGCTGTTTTCTGTTTGGCTCCTAACTCCTGCATTCTTTGCCCGGTGGCTCATCTGCAACAAGAAGCGTGGACAGTGACCCCTGTCCACATTACTCTTCCTCCTCATGACTCAGGCATTTTCCTAGGAAGCTGTTTGTTTGAATCCCCTCAGGCCGAGGTAAGCTTATATCCCAGGTCTCCAATTTCCTCCATGAATAGTATAACCACAAGGCTATCATAATAAGCTTCACTGTCTCTACTATGTCATATGGATAAAACAGCAAAGTAATGTTATGCTTCAACTATCATGTCATTTAGTAGCTAGAATACAGCAGGCAGCCCATCTTGCCCCAGAGACTAATGTACTGCCCAAATTGAGTTGAAGTTGCAGCACACTTTACTGCACCAGCAACTCCATCAGTATGTAGAAACTCGGGGAAACCTTACCAGCTCTGTCCTGTGCTTGTGACATCCAGTAAATGAGCATCAGCTTCCAGGATAAATACATTCAGAGATTCCTACTTTGCCTTGGAAGCAATCAATGCCTGACCCAACTATATTCAAGGGTTCAACAACCTTTGTTAGATCAATCTCACTAGCCATTTCTGCTGGTAGCTGATAAAGTGTCTGTTGGATCATGGATATACAAAAAACTAGAACTCTTGGTTCCAAAATGATACCTTTTATTAGACCAACTGGAAAATGGCAAGAAAATTGTCCTTTTCTGCAAGCTTTTGGGATCAAAGTCCCTTCTTCAGGCTCTGGGAAAAGTGTAGATGGTACAAGGTGGTAAAAAGTCCCCATAGGTAGGAAATAAACTTCATTTTTGCACAGAGGGAGCTGAAGATGGAAGTCTGTCCCTCTGGGTCCATAAGAGTGTCTTTGTGAGCTGTGCTGAGTAGCTCTTTGATGTGTTGATCAGGTAGAATTCCTTCCCTGGAGGTGTCAGATGGCAGGCAGGGAGGCAAAAAAAACTTCCTTGTTGTTCTGCAATGAAGTTTAAAATCCGTAATTGGCTGAATTTGGCATCTTCTATGTTTCAGGGGTGTACTTGGTAGCAGTGTTGGGCAGAGACAAAAAGACATACAAAAAACTAGAACTCATGGTTCCAAAATGATACTTTTTACTAGACCAACTGGAAAATGGCACCATGTTGGAACATGGTGCATCTTAGACTATCCATTTTTTGTCTGGTGGATTATACAATTTAAGGTAGTCTCTGATTATCTCATTGATTATTTATTTTGGAAGGTTTTCTTGCCAACTTACCTTGGCTGCTGACATATTTGTTTAAACTTTATAAAATACAGAAACCCAATAGCAGATTAGTTTTTTGAAGTCTAGAAGGAACCAGTCATTTGATATAATATAGGCCACAAAATTTCACAGAGTGACAATGAGGAAGAAAGACTTCCACCTTTTAATCAGAGAGTCCTGTTAATTCCAATAATTTATGGCTGAATTACTATTTTTATTTGCCTACTACATATACCTTCCCCCCCCCCAAATTAGTCATTTAAAATTGGGGTGCACATTTTAAGCAAGGAAAAGTGAGTTCCAAGCCTGTACGATGCCTTGGGATGATCCTCTTGGCCATCATGGTCCAAATGTGGTTGATTTTCTTTGGAAGCAACCAATTCTTGAAGAACATGAGAAGCAATTATGTCCTTAGAGGAATACATGTACCTATGGACACAAATGTGAATATTACTATGCAGAAAAAGGAGGTAAAGTAATCAGCTTTGTGCTATGTGCAGAAGCACATCTACCAGAAGTGCAAGTCCATTGGATTCCAGTATAAAAACTTAAGTCTAGCAAAACTTAGAGGAAGAGCTTCCCACCAAAAGCAACTAAAACTGGATCTTGTAGTTAGTCAGTCTGAGAAGAAACTAAAACCTCCTGAAAGACTCAGAGACTTGCTAAAAGAACTGCAAACAAACTATACCATCATCCCTGAAACATAGCATAACACCCAATCCTGTCACAGGTAAAGTAGGGGACCGATAGTGGCCAATACATTACTGCTATGATGGTTGTTAAAATATGCTCAAGAGATCCAAGGAGGAAGCCACTACAAAGGAAGGCACAATTCACTAGTCTCTACCAGTCTAAAAATCACCATATTTGGTGTCGGGAAAGAATTTTACTCCATGGTCAGTCTAACACCAAGCAGAGGGCAAGACCCTCTAGCTAGGAACATCCTGGTCTCAGAAGTACTACCGGCATGCCTCGGTCAATCCTCAGTGTTGGCTGCAGTCAACACCCAGTGGCTTTAAGGAAACAGTAACAACATCCCCAAGATGTAGCGGCAGGGGTGGGAGGAGGAAATCAAAGCCCAGAAGCATGAGAAATAATAGCACTGTGAGACGTAGCTACTCTCCTGTTCTGGGCAGCAAGAGATCAAAAGGTGTTTTCCCTCTTCTTTATAAAAACCCTTCAGATATTTGCAGAAATAGTATTGTGCCCCCTCTTAAGCACCTTTTCAGCAAGCTAAACATTACTATTTCCCATCACTTTCCCATCATCCATCAGTTCTTCCCTATTGGTCAAGACAAGATCCAAGATAAATGATCCCCTATTTGTATCTTCAACCTTTTAGAGCAGAGAGTTATCCTCCATTCAAGTTAGGAACTTACTGAACATTTTATGTTTGGCAAAATAATTCTTCCAGCAGATGTCCAGGAAATTGAAGTCTCCCATCAGCAGCATCTCGTAACTTTTGGATAACTCTGTCATCTTGGAGACTGTCTCTTCCACCTCTGCTTCCCGATTTGCTGGGCTATAAAACCTCCACCAGTGCTGTATCTTTTTTCTTTCTTTTTTTTTGGGCGGGGGGTGTTATTTGTTTTTTTAAATCTTTACCAAAATACATTTTGATCTGCAGGAAGAAGTGCACACATTTTTTTTCCATTCCAAGCAACACAACACTGGACCAGGACAGAAGAAGAGGTCACATCTGCAAATCAAGGTCACATCTCAGCCATCGATTCCTTTGCTTTTTCTCAAAAGCAACGCCCCAAAGTTTGCTTTTTCAGCAACTTTTCTGTTCAACAATAAGGAAGATTTGTTTCTAGATTTTGCAATTCAATTTAGTTTGGACTGACAAATTCCAGCCCCCTCCCCAACCAAAAAACAAAACAAGTTGGTATTAAACACAACAGCATATTTTAAAGAATAAGATTGCTCCAGCTACCGAATTTGATGTATAGATAACCCGATACACCGGTGATGTTTCTGCCAAATCTAAATTTCTCGGTACACCATTTGCCAAGTGTCCACATGTGTAATGTATCCAAGAGTAATAAATACAATTAAAATTGTTTCACATCCCAGAGGTGGCATTGTATTTGAACATTTTTCATAATATGAAAATAGCTTCTGTCTTGTGAATTTGTGCCATGTTCCTTAGTAGGTACGACCTATAGATTTTAACAAAACTGTGTTACAAAATTGAAGCCCCTTGAGGGTATGTTCTAATGGTGGCAGAGTATATATGGCTGGCGGAGGAGGGATTGTTTTTGGATGAAAACCAGAAGTGGGCAATGATTTCATTTAAATTTACATGCATTAACATAATTGCCATTCCCACCCATGAACAAAAAAGTAGTAGTTGAGGTTCATGGTGTATAACAGTACTGCAACTGATTTTAAGAGCAGCATTTATCTAAAATAACAAAGCTGCAACTAATGATTTTAGGAGTCAGTTCATCCCATTTCTAAATTTAAAATCCTGAATAGAAGTAAGAACTTTAAACTAATCAACTTCTTCTCCCTCCCAAGTTTTGAGTGACATTACAAATCCTTCTAGTAATCTTCCATGTGACGAAATTTCTCAAATGGTGTAGATGGGGAAAAATATCTTGAAGGTCAACACTGAGGGAGCCCAACATTTGCATTATGAGGTTAGTTACTATGCCAAAAGAGCCTGAGCTATCCGAGAGTATGGACATATGCAAGGTGGAGTGGTTTTGGAAGATCTTCAGAAGAAGTGGAGAGATTTTCCTGGGTTTGACTCCTTCTGGACTTGTTCACACAGAACAATTAAAACTAAGAGCTGCTGCCCTTTTTGAAAGGGAGCCAAATGTACTCACCAGTCTCCCTGCCTAGCCCACAGCTGCCAACAGGAACTGCTTTACCTACATAAGGAGGACATGGAGTCATGCTTTACCTACATAAGGAGGACATGCTAGTCAGTTAGCTGCCAGAAAGCAAGCAGGCTAGTAGCTATCCAGCGGAGGCTACCCCTGGGTTCGGCAACTCTCCCAGGAAATGGCTACAGAGCAGTAAGCTGCTTTCAGGCAGGCATCCAGGCAACTCAGAAGCACAGAGCCATAAGCAGCTAAGCTAAGCACCAGCAGGGAAAGGCAGACGCATAGTTAGGTCCTAACTGGAAACCCCTGCAGGTGGCTGCCACCTGATGGGAAGGGACAGGGCTTAGGAGACATAAGCTCAGGGCAGGCAGTCTGGCCATGCAGGCTGCAGGGGAAGAGTTCCCGGGCAAGATGGCAGCAGGAGGGGGGATGGGCTGACTGCCCGATACCTGAGCTGCCCTGGGACCTGCAAGTAAGGGTGCTTAGAGCTTGAAGGAAGTTTGATCTAGTCCGGGGAAGAGCTCTGTTGTCAGCCAGCGAGTTGATGTTTAAGTTTGGACCCAGTGTAGGGAGAGGTTAGTGGCAACCCATGGGCCTGTATTTTGGTTTAAGGTTTGAACTGGTGGACCATAGGTGTCTATAAAGGGAGAGGAGGTGGCCATGGGGCACATTGCAGTTAACCCACAGCAGGATGCCAGGGGCACCAGTGTTCGGAGTCCTGCCAGGGGCTAGGGATCAGGATACAAAGCAGGCTTAAGCCAGAGGGGAGTTGAAGCATAGAGAGGGTCTGAAGCCCAGCTTGTTGGAAGCCAGACAAGGTTAGGGGTTCAGAGCCCAGGAGAGACAAAACCAGGGTCGGGGTGCAGAGCCCGAAAGAGGCAAGACTATAGCTGAAGCTCATAAAGCCAAGACCCAGTATAGTGGGCCTAGGCTAAAGAAGCCCAGCTAGAGGAAAGGGGCAGAAGCTGGAAAGGCCAAGGTCCCAACAAGGGTGTGAAAGCCCGACTTTGTACTGGGGCAAGGTACCCACTGCAACAATTAACTGTTAACATCTGAGGCAGGGCATGGCAATAAGGGAGGCTGGAGGCCACAGAATTAGCCTTTAAAGCAGCAGATGCTCTGGGGGCACAGATGTGCTAGGAAGGCCCAGTTAAAGGCTAGAGGCAGCACAGAGATCAGCTAGGGTGTGGGGTGGAAACAGGCCCATCTACCAGCTATAGACAAAGGCCTTCTCAGGGACCCTGGGACAGCCTCCTTTTTCACAATCCAACAAGTTACAGCAAGGCATAGCAGGCCCTTGGAGCCAGAACAGAGCTGGGATCGTGTGGCCACCAGAGGACACCACGGCCACCCCTGGGGACTGGCCCTGCTGCACAAATCCATTTCAAACAGCCTACATAAGTAGGAAGCTGAGACAATCTGGGCTGAAGCAATCATGTAAGCTCAGTTAACAGTTGCTTTTAGTCCACAGGCAGTACAGGCTAAACGTGTTCAATTGCTAGAGGAAGTTGTTTGTTAAACCATTTGACAAGTTTTCTGTCCCCCTCTCCCTCTGACCTGCACATCTCCCTGCCTCCCAAAAAAGCTACTTTTCTCTTGCATAAAGATGACCTAAATGCTGAGGAGACGCACTTGTAGGCTGTGTACAGATGTTCAGTTTCTACTGGGGGAGGAGGGTGAAATATCACCGTTCTCCCATAATGAGAAGCAGGCAGGGACAGGGTTGCTTTGCTGCTTCCTGTGACCAGGAGCAGAGTGGAGGAGCAAATGCTCACTGCCCGTTTCTCAGACCAGGTTCCTGGATCTAGGGAATGGGCAGGGAGCAGCAGAACAACACCCCCTTTTCCTCCTGGAGCTGCCACTATTCCTTGCCTCTTCCCCAAGCCAGGCACTGCCCAGAAGGGAGGTGGGGAGGGGAAGGGACTACAAGCTTTGCCCCAGTGCTCCCTCTTGTTCTGCTCTAAGAAACCAGGAGCAGAGTAGAGGAGGCAGACCCTTGCCCTTTCCCCAGACCCCAGTTGCAAGACTGAACTTGTGTACGCTCCCTCTCTCAGACAGACTTCTAACAGTGGAAATAAGAAACTTTCCTCTGTTCATGGTCTCAGAGTAGGGAGGGTTCATGCAACCACATATTTATCCTCCAATTACTGAAAATCTTGTACCAGCCATTGCCAAAGGCAAAATCCTTTTGCAAGTACACAGGGATTCAAGTGTTAAGAGACAGCAGGAGCAAAGCTCCCTGAAGCATCTCCAAGCCTCTGTCCTACATACTCCCATATCAGATGAGCTTGTGAAACAAGGAGGAAGAAATGAAATAAGTCAAGCAAACAGTTGCAGAAAGTTATAAATGAATCATAGCCCAGTAGTCTGATGCTGCACCAGCCTGGGATAACTCTGCTTTTTGACGCTACATTGCATTGTATCGTGTAATGTCAGGACCTAACACTGTGACAAGGTGACTCTGTCATTGACTAGCTGTTTGTCCAAGGTGACAGCTTCTTTTCTGAGCAAAGATGCCTGTTCTCTGAAGGAGCTGTAATCAGTAGTATTGAGGTAAGCAGACACGAGAATAAATAGATAACTTGCCTATATTAAATAAGCAGGTAATGCAATCAGATGCTTCCTTGACACCTTTACTGCAGTCATGAAGGTAAAAGGCATATGAATTGCAAATTAAATTATAAGTGGATGAAATCAATTGATACCCTATTGGATTACATGCATATTTCTGATAGGAAGGCACTATTGCTGTAAGATGTTGTTGCCTTGTAAGGGCTTCCTTTCAAAGCTCCCCAGAATATACCCTTAAAAGAAAAAAGCAGGGGGGAGGCAAGGCTGACTGCTTTTCCAGGTAAATATATATATATTGGAGTAGTAATTGGAGGATATATATATATTTAAATGCAGGCCTAAAATAGTTTTCAAAGTTTCTTATGTATGTTGAGGGGTAAGGAGTTGCATTATACATTTATTCCTATCCAACAGCTCAGTACAAATGACAAAGCCAATTTAAGTCTTTTCACTAATCCAGTTTGGTCTATTATTCACCAACATATTTGACCACAACCTCTGGCTTGCACCTAAAGCATCTGGGTTTTCAAATTTGATCTAAACCAGTGGTCATAGTAGGGCTGGACAGGACTTCCAGAGGTCATGTAGCCCAAGCCCGAGGCAAGATCATGCCTATCCAAGCCATCCCATACAACCATAATCTAAACCCTACATAAGACTACACTTAACCCTGCTGCATCATAGACCTAGCACCCTAACCTGCCACAGGTAAAGCAGGGGAACCACAGCAGCCAATCACCAATCAGTAATATCCTGCTTCTGTTAAAAAAATGTCAATATATGCCCAAGAGGTCCTGGATAGACGGTCATGTTCCTGCTACAGAAGAAGGCAAAAACCCCTTCAGTCCATATCAGTCTGATCATGGGGTAAAACTCGTTCCTGTCCTCACAATATTGTAAGTCAGAGGGGCAAGACCCTCCAGCCAGGAACCTCGAGCTTTGTTCCGAGCAGGCAATTGTCACAGTTGAAGTGTCCAGCCCTAGCCATAGCCAATGCCTCTGGGGAGGCTTAAAAAAAAAAACCTTGACACATAGCAGAAAAAAAACAAAACAACCCCCTCTCCCCCCATATAACAGCTGAGTCAGTTTTTTTATACACCTTGCAGTAGTTTTGTCCAGGCCACATTTCTCCAATGTATTGTGTGGGACCTCGTCAAAAGCCTTGCTGAACTCCAGATAATTTGTCAAAGAAGGAAATGCTGTGGATATATTGTAGCTACCTGGGTGGATGAGGTTGCTCAGGTTTGTTAGATACTTTTTCATAAATCCATGCTGGCTGCTTGCCGTCAGCCTTTCCTCTTCCAGGTGCTTGCAAATGGCCTTGTTTAGGATATGCTCCAGTAACTTTCCAGGTACTGAGGTGAGCCAAACTGGTCTGTAGATCCTGGGGGCCTCGATTTTGCCTCTCTTAAAGAAGGGCACCATGTTGGCCCTTTCAGTCCTCTGGTACTTGGACAGTCTCCCATGATTTCATATAAATCATTTCCAAGGGCTCCTCTGGCACTTCTTTCAGGACCGAACAAAAGCTCTCCAACAGTTTCTTTTGTTATCTTCTCCCTCAGCTTCCTCCCTTCCTTATCCAGATAATTTCAGCTTAATTTTTTTGCAAAGACTGAAGACTAAAGCCATGGTACAAGAAATGCCCCCCTCCACCCCAGCCCCATGGGCCAAATGCAGTGGTTCTGCAGGTCATATCTGGATCATAAGCGGTAGGTTTATGATCAAGAATTGTTTAGAGAGTTGGTCTGTTTTAAACCTTGCACTTGCCTACTCAGGCCTCCTGTGACCCTGTGTGGGAGCAAGCTGGGCCTTGCCCATGCACAGAGTGGTGCCAAGGTCATGTCTTCACTGCAACATTAGCCAGATACCCTAGAGCAACCCAGCTGAAGTGACAGCAGCCATCCTGCAAAACAACACTTGAGCTGCAAAGCCCAACTGTGTTAAGGAGCACAGCATGAGACAGTTTTAGATGTGTTCCAAGCACATTTATCAAGTCAGGCTTCCCCAGAAATGAACGCTTTTCCACCTACTATCTGGATTAGAAAGGAGCTGGGCATTTAGCTGCTCAGTCCAGAACAAGATTGGTGCATATGCGCAATGCAGAATTGTAGACACTTAGGGAACTTTCAGATTAAAGAGGAAAGCACCTAGCCTGGCAGGCCTTAGGGACAGGCAAATGCTGAACAGGTTTTCTGAACCACATTTAAGGTTTGGTTGTTTTTTTATTTAACCCCGTCAGTTTTAAATGAGATGTGGAAGCTTAAGTCACTTAAACACACTTCAAAAATGTCACCCTTCATCTTTGAGCCTCTTTTCCCTACTACGTTTCATCTAGGCAAATTTTATAAACTCTTCAGGAACAGGAAACATCTCTTTATGTGCACACAGAATACCCTTCACAAGAGGGTCCTGATCTAGTGCTCACCCTTGACGCAACACCTCAGTACAGATTGATAGTAGCTGGCCAAGCTTAGAAGTGAAGTTCACTCCTGCTCAGCACACTAGGTTTCTTATACAGTGTTTCTGCCAGTGCAGTCTTTTTCTGTTACTTGGACTCATTCCATATAGAAATCACCAATCAGTAATAAAAGGAGTGCATTCTGCTGGGTGGTAGCATCCACAGCTCTTTGCATGCCCGTGGGGTAGAGTCCTGGGTTTGGGCATTGAACTGCTGTCTGCCAAGTAGGACTCCTACAACAAGTCCCTCCCTGGATCACTTCCTACATGTCCTTGATATGATCTTGGCTCCCCGCCCCATCTATCTAAGCAATCTCTTGCCTCTATGCACTTCCAGTGTGGCAGCTCACCTGGAAAACTTCTCTCCTATCAAGAGCTGTCTAGCTGTGGTCCAGAGCCCTGGACCTCCTGCTGCTGCAGCTTCCTAGCCTAAATTGGCTCTTTTCCCCACTTCAGTCTTCATAACCCCAAGGCTGAGCCAAAAATGAACTGGCATCTAGAGTCCTCTACTTAAATGAACTTCTGCTTCAGTCTTCCAATACTTTGCAAGGTTCACCAAACATGATCACCTACTGTAGGGGTGCTCAACCCACAGCCCACAGGCCAAGTCTAGTCCACAGAGATATGGCATCCAGCCCTCGGGGCTTCCCACAGGTCAGGAAACTTGGCAGCAGAAATGTGGTGGCAATTAACACTTCCCAACTCTCCCCTGCTGTCAAATTTTCAAGCTCCATGTTCAATTGGAGCCCAGCCCTGGCTGCTGCCACACAGCCAGATCTGGCCCTCCCATGGGCATATTAGGTGGGCTGTCCTTCCCAGGCCCCCAGAATTGACCTATACTGTTTCCAGGTCCTGCACACCCTATCAGCCCCCCACCCCATCACACCAGATTGGGCCCACCAGATGGATCTAGCCCACACTCAGACCGTATACTGCCTATCTGGCCTGTGGGGAGAAAAGGTTGGACACTGCTAACATTCCCAAAACATACAAGAGGCTGACACCAGTAGAGCTGCCCTGCTTCACAACTGGTATAAGAAAATTGTGCCTAAATGTATCGAATTAGTATTTTCCTCAACAAATAAAAGGAAATGCCTTCTAACCAGCAAAAACATCTTGATTATTTTCCCCAGCTCCTGGTACTCCAACTCCTGCCTTGCCATCTTGTACAGAGGCACTTGGATTTATAGTACTACAAGGAGAGGTTTAGCAGTTACAAGACCCACAAGGCAAATTGCTCATTATGTTGGAGCAGCTTTAAGGCTGGGTTCTGTTCCAAGGACAAAGATTTAGTACTAGGATGAATTCTACCGTTGATTTTTACATATATATATTTTTGATTGGTTGGTTTTTTTGTTTTTTCTCACAAGGGCATTTCAAAATGTAGGTAGAAGGCACATTGTGACATGCATACACAAATACATTTAAGTGTCACTTTTATTGATGAGATGTTTTATTCATATATTCAAATTCTGTTTCATTCATATATTTCTTGTTTCCAAATAGGAAACAGGCCTGTATTTGGGAGCTGTGTTCCCCCCCACCCCCCACATATACACAGTCATTATTCTTCATGTTGACAGGTTAAATTAAGTAGCTACAAATGGTTTAAAGAGTTACAGAAGTAAGGACTGCCAGTGAAGGTTGAAGTAGCAATGGTTCATCTTTTCATAGCAAAAGCGGGTATTGCCTTAATAGCCCTGTTAGACTTCAGTTTTTCCACTAGCTTTCTGGAGTTTATCAACTCTTTACTCATTTTCCCAGAGCTACAGCCTGCTTCAGGGTCAGTTAGTCCTCAAGTCAAATCTGGGAGCCACACAGGTGTAGCCTGGGTCCTTCAGCAACAAAACAAAGTATCTGACCTGACCAGATGCACCCCTTTCCTCTATCCCACTATAACAGCTTTATTCAGTTCCCACAAAGGCCTTGGTTCACCCCAGCTCCTTAGCTAAAACCAGCCACCAGTCCAACATAAATCACACAGCAGGTACATCTATACCATGCAATTATAGTGCCTGAATAAACTGCAGAGCTTATTGCTCTGGAGCCCGGTGCTCCTGGACATGTCATTTGAACATCTGCCTGGGAGAAGCTAACTCTGGAGCAATAAGCTCCACAGTTTGTTTGGACCCAGCACGTGGAGCCTGGTCAGAGCAGCCCTGGCCCTTGATTAATCAAGGCTACTCCAATGCACTGTAATTAGTGCATTGGAGCAGCCTTGCTTCACATGGATAGGTGCTCTCAGTGTCACACTTAACAGGCACCCTCAGCAGCCTTCTCAGAGTGGCTCTAAGCGTGTCCTCCCCCTCCGCCCCCACACACATACACACACTCCGGGAGCACGTGTATAAAACACGCCAAGATGTTTACTGCGCAGCTGATTAGTCAACTGAGCAGTAAATGTTTTGTGTAGATGCATCCGTGTAGGTCAGCTGGCTCTGCACCACAGCAGAAGCATGCAGCAGTTAAAAGGCACACCAGAACTGAAACTCTTGAAGCAAATGAAAAACCCATTTTAATCCTTCTCCACTTGACCTTTACTCTATCTGCAAGCAACTCGTATCAGCAGAAAGGAAGTTCTTTGGTAATATTTTTTTGACCAACAATATAGTTAGGAGAAATGTTAAGCAAGCTTTCAGGTACAAAATGCCCCCTCAGGTCTGGAAACACCCAAGCTAAATACCAGCTAAAACAATAATTAGGCTCATCTCAGCTGCCTTCTACAAGGTCTGTAGCTAGCTCTGATAACTTCTCCGATACACAGCTTTACTGGCTCCTTCCCCTTTAAGAGGCTAAACTAAAGTCATTATTTCATTTGATATTTAAACTTGGGCTGCATCCAATTCTTCCCCCGCCCCTGAAAACAATTTGCAGTTTCAAGCTTTGGGCTCCACAAAAAGCAACATGTAAAGCTGGGGACATGGTGGCAAGCACCACACACCAAGACAATGCCCTGTATTTGGAGTAAGACTTAAGTATTGTGGTAGACTGAATCACTTTACATGACCTAACTATGTACTCTGTGTGGACAGAGATGATGGCAATGCCCCTTATAACTCAGGAAATTATTGTAGACAGACACGCTCAGCAGAAGAGGAGTTAGCTACCAGTATGAAGTAAAACAGACCAGTTAGAGCAGTTGTTCTCATCCTTGTTAGACTCTGGGGACACCTCACAAAATGCCAGCTCTTAACTTTCATCAATTTTTTGACAATAGAAAAGGAAGAGCAATACTTCTGTACTGAAGAATTCAGGAAGGCCACAACAGGTTCAAGAACGTTTCTAATAGTATGGATTCCCATCTGAAATCATAGAAAATGAGGGTTGGAAGGGCCAGGAAGTCATCTAGTCCAACCCAAAGGACTGGAAAAGGGCCAATGTGGTCCCTATTTTCAAAAAGGGAGGGAAGGAGGATCCAGATAACTATAGACTGGTTAGCCTCACCTCTATCCTTGGGAAAACCTTTGCAAAAATTAAACAAAAAAACCCCAAAATTAGTAAGGATTACATTTGTGGAAGTCCAGCAGGAAAAATAATACTGAAGGGCAACCAGCATGGATTCATAACAGACAGAGCCTGCTGACAAACCTTATTTCTTTTTACAACCAGGTCACAAACTGCTTAGATGCAGGAGTCAAGCAATAGCATTGAAGATTTGGCAGCAGGTCTTCATGGTAGGCTACAGAAGCCTACTCGTGCCCCAGGGTTCACTGAGACACAAGCATATTCACTGTCTGCTACCTGAACTAGCTAGATTAAAACTAATTTGGGCATGGTTGCGCATAGTACACTGACAAAAGCAATTGCAATGTGGATACAACCTGCTTATCAGTGACAGTTACCAGGCAAAAAAATATTGCTAATAACCAGGGATCCTGGTTCTCTCTGATTTTTAAAAATCCCCGGTTTTTGGATTAAAAAAAATAAGGCAAAATTTTTCTGTGATTAAAATGAAATACCACTATTATATAGCTTTTTTTCCATAATTAAAATGAAACAATGAAGCTCCTGAGGTCAAGTAAACCTGAGCTGCTGGCTAGGACGGGTTTTTGTACTGCTGGGGACAGCACAGGTGCTGGCCCTGAGCTCTAGCTCCCCCTGGCTGAAGATCCGGGAGGAGCCAGGCAGAGTTATTTTGCCCCAGGTGGCACAATTTGTTCCACAGCAAAGTGCATGTCCGAGCCCATGTGCTGTGACAAAAAGCCCCGGCTCAAAGTTGCACCACTTCTATTTGAGCTGTTGCAAGCGCACATGCTTGCATGTGTGGACATGCCCAGAAAGTGATGGTGGATGGGTCAGTATTGACCTGTAAAGATGTGGGCAGTGGTGTTCCCCAAGGCTCAGTCCTTGGACCAGTGCTGTTCAATATCTTCATCATTGACTTGGACAGCTAACTAAGTTTGCAGATGACACCAAATTATGGGGCAAAGTAAACACAGAGTGTAGGGAATGGATTCAGCCAGATTTGGACAGACTGGAAAAACTGGAGAGAACAAAACAGGATGCAGGTTGACAAGGATAAGTGCAAGGTGCTGCACCTGGGAAGAAGGAAGCACCAACACACTTACAGATTGGGAGACAACTTTCTAAGCAGCCCAGCAGCAGAGAGGGATCTCGAAGTCATAGTTGACACCAAAATGAACATGAGTCAACAGTGTGATGAAGTGATCAATTGCACCTTATCATGCATTAGCAGGTGCATCACAAACAGGTCTAAGGAGGTGATTACTTTCCCTCTACACTTCATTGGTGAGGCCACAGCTGGACTACTGTGTCTAGTTTTAGGCACTGCACTTCAAGAGGGATGTGGATAACCTTGAAAGGGTCCAAAGGAGGGCCACTCATATGGTTAGCGGCCTGCAAGTAAGGTCCTACAAGGAGAGATTGAGGGACCTGGATCTCTTCAGCCTCCACAAGAGAAGGCTGAGGGATGATTTAGTGGCCATCTACAAGTTCATCGGGGGAGGGGGGGCAGCAAGAAATAGCTCTGGTTTGCTAGGGTGCCCCTTGGAGTAACTAGGAATAACATCCACAAATTGACAGACAGCAGATTTAGACCAGACGTTAAGAAAAACGTATTTATGGTAAAGGTTACCAGAATCTGGAATCAGCTTCCAAGTGAGGTGGTGCTCTCCCCGACTTTGGAGGCAGAGAGCTGGACTCAATGATTTACTGAGGTCCCTTCCAACCCGAAAAAATAAGTCTATGAAACCCCCTGCTCAAAGCAGGGCCATCCCCAACTAAATCAGTCCAGCCAGGGCTGTGCCAAGCCAGGCCTTAAACCTGCGAGGAGATTCTACCACCTTTGTAGGTAACTTGTTCCAGTGCTTCACCACCCTACTAGCGAGAAAGTTTTTCCTAATATCCAACTTAAACCTCCCTTGCTGCAATCTCAAGGTTTATCTTCATGTGCAAGTGTTTGCACACTTAACAGTGTTAATATTGAGCAGTACCCTGTGGCAGCCTTAAAACAAGAAGGGCAAAAAGAAAGCAGAGTTATCAGAGGTGCAGTCTGAAGTCAGGAAAAGCCCTGTTGTCCATCCTGTTGTTCTCGCTGGAGAAAGCGGAGTGTCAGGTTATTTGAAATCAGCCACTCTGGTCTCAGGGTGGGTAGAGAGTCAAGCACTGATGGAGGCTTTAGATGGGCCTTATCCACCCTTTGGGAACAGCAGCAGGGGAACAGATTGAGATGGCTCTGCTGGTCAGGCCTGGAGTCTGGCTGTAGGTCAGTGAAAATTTCCACTGTTAAAATTGAGTGTTTATACATGCCCAGAGAAGGAAAAACGAATTAATTGTCCCTCAATTTCTTTTCAGGAAAAAGACAGCCTACAAACAAACATCTTCATCTGTCAAGATTCAGTTATTTCTACACAATTTCTGCCTCCACTTGGTCTCTTCTGATGCTTTATCCTTCAGTCTTGCTGCTCTCCTTTCATATATTAGGGATTTTCTACTGCCCTTCTCCCAGACGAGTACAATTCATCCTTTATTCAATCTTTCCTCAGTTCCTAAAGTCATCCCTCTTCCAACTAGGATCCCATACTTTTCCCATCCGCAGCCACAACTAGCAGTAACTTTGACTTGCCCTTATTTCTAGGATCTATTCAATCATCCCTCCCCTTAATGCTGTCGTCTTCATGCAGGATTGCTTCCCTCCTCCTTCCGTAACTCCCCTTTTGACAACCCTGTCAAAAAGGCCTCTCTGGATTATTCCCAGCTCTAACACTGACTGTTGGTCTGCCATCAAGCAACATTTCCTTCCTCACCCCCATGTCGCCTCTTTATTTAAACTCCAGGCTTATTATGGGAGGCATTGTTGCTTCTTAGGCACAATCTTAGAATAGAAGCAGCTGTAATAAAGCAAAATGGACTTTTCACCCTCCCACAATGCCTGAACACCAGCCTGCAAAATGTGACTACAGACAGGGGAGAGGAACACAGAAATGTGCTGTTTGTGCATCACCGCACAAATGCTCGAGAGAGAAAGAACACGTTAACACTACTGAGCTAACACCTGGAGGATTTGTGCAGCACTGGCTGAAATCCTGGTTGCCAAACAAGCCCCTGCACTCCTTTGTTTTCTTCCTACCCAAGAAGAAAGGTTAAAATCCCTGAGTTCTTTTTTTTCCATTCCTTCTCCATTAAATAATTCATGTTTTTGGTGAAGTTACATGCACACAATTCTCTGCTTGCATTAATTGGTTCAGCCCCTTTCCCATCCAGAGGGATATGCTACTATACGCCAGTTAATGAACCAGCTTCTGCCCCATCTTCCTATGTTTACAGACCAGTCTTGAAATGCAGATAGACTGTCATCCTTTAAAATGGCCCTTTGCTGGAAAGCAAGTGAGTCGCCATCAGGTGACACTAGATTATACACTAGAGTACACAAATATTTATGACATTTAGGACTAACATGTTCAATCATCCGTATTTCAGTGGGAGTTTATTAGTGTAACAGCTGAGGACTTGCTCTGCACCCCCTGCATACTTGTGCAGAGGCATACACAGGACACTGCCCAGCCCACTCAATGTATAACCAAGTAGAAATGTGGAGTGACAGCATAGTCCTTGAGAGAGATAGTTGCCCAAATGCATACAGAGAAGGACTGGCCGAGGTTTTGGACTCCCTGGCCAGAGCAGGTAGCTATGCACAGAGGCACTCTCTCCCCAGGTAGTTAAAGCATAATGTTACAGGACTCCAAGAAGCAATTCTGGTCATATCAGCCAGATTTCCTCTAGGGAAAGTGACTACAGTACAGCCTTCTATACCACCTCCAGTTTGCAAGAGGCAGGTCCTGTATGAATTGAACCCAGCAGTATTTCACATGCTGATAAAAAAAAATCCTTTTAGTAAAAGAGTGACAAGAGTCTTAAAAAATGGTAATAAGTTTAGAGCAGGATTTTAAAATTAGTGATTCAATAAACAAGTGAATCAGAATGTGTCCACTGGAGTTATGTCCAAGAGTTATAAAACTAGGCTGTGTGAAAAGCAGCTGGTAACATTTATCGGAGAATTAGAAGGAAGTTTAAATTATTTCCCCTCTCCACACTACGAAGACAACACAACTCCCTCCTTTCTCATTGTTCCATCAGGAAACACTTGCTTCTAACTCACTAGACTTTCTTAACCAGTCAAAAAGAGTCAGAGGAATGGGACCAAGGATGACTAGAGACAAGACATGTAATGCTGTGTGTTTGGAAAGTGTGGATTAACCAGCCCCAAAGGCAAAGAACTTGCCACTTTACAGTCTCAGTAGACTTTGCAAGAAAGCATCTAGAATAGACTAAAAAGGAAGATGATTTCCTTTTTCTCTTGTATTTTTTCCTCGTAGCAGCATATGTAAAAGACTTCTCTCCTCCTTGTACAGCTTGTTCCATTCCCAATGGCTGTACATGGCTATGCCAGGCTGTCTGCCAGCTTTCAGGGCTTGGAGCCCAAGCCAGCAAGTTACTGTGCAACTTTATCTTGATAGCTTCCCTTATAGCTGATCAGGGCTGATGTTTTCACTACCACAGCTTTGCCTTTCCTTATTGCACTGCAGTGCCTTGCCTGCTTTTTAGACTACAGCTCCACAATGATCGCATGTTTTCATTGCATTTTGCTGCACTGGTACTTCATTGAGAGCCCCAGCTGGCACCCTTATTAGCAGTTACAGCAGAGCAGCCAGACTGAGTGAGCCGAGAATCTCTCAAGGCCAGAAAGGAAGCAAGCACAGTCCAGTAGGCAGGGGACCAGACTGGCAGTCAGAACAGAGGCCCTGGTTCTTTTCTGCTCTACCACCAAATATATGGTATGAGTATTGATGAATTTTACCCTTCCATGTCACATTTTATCCCTGGTCAGTCCTCTCCATGCAATTTATGAGCACTCTCTCATAAGGATTGTACCAGGGCTCTAGAAACACCTACCGTGAAACAATGGGACAGTAAGCATTACTGCACTAGAGAACAGCAGTGCTTGAGGATGATTTTTCTGAATGTCAGAGGAAGTATATTAATGGATTATATCACTACTTCCTGGACTATTCCTTTTTAGAAACATTAGAAGCTTTAGTTTTGGTTTAACATAACTAAGCATGAGAGCTCCAGTACAGGAATAAATTAACAGCCTAGTGCAGAGAACTAGCGCTGTTATTTTTAGTCATGTTTTGCAAATACTGCAAAGTCAGCCCAAAATACAGCTCAGGTCCATTTATTCCATATAGCACCATAGGTTTTTAATTAAACCATCAGGGGTCACTAAAGAGTCAAGTCATACATTTCCTTCATGCTCAGACATCTTTTTATTTGTATTACAAGTCCGTTTGAGAGTCTCCACAGTACACTTCATTCTGACAGCATTTCTATAGGGTGTTTGAAATGCATACCCACAATGTTAACAGTGATAAAAATTAAAGGGATAAACTAGAATGCTGACAAGAGCAGCTAAAAAACATTGAGACAGAAAAAAAAAGCTTTGAAGACCATCTCACAGAATCAAACAAACAAGATTTCTTATCGCAAGAGGTCATAAAGAGCAAACTACTAACATACACTGAGATCACAGATTTTTCTAGCCCTTTAGGGAAGAAAGGTAGAATAGTGGTCTACTGTTAGTCTGGATGGATTCTATTCTATGCATAACCCCAGCTGCAACTGAATTTTAAGCAAAAAAGTTAAACATGAGACCTATTTTCTTAAAATACCTGTTTGGGTCGGTTCAGGTCTTTAGTTAAGTGAGGTTAAACTGGCAAATGCAGAACCAGATCCTTGCCTTTATCACGGATGCTTTATGCCCAAGGTAACAATACACAAAGGGCCCCATTTCAGCACAGGGGATATGAGAGCAAAAATGAAAAAGGAAGGCATATCTGAGGCAGCAGAACCAGAACCAATTTAAGTCTTTAAAGAAGTTAATGTCAGGCATTATTAGCTAGCATTAGTTTACACTGGTTCCAAAATCTATGAGTAAATACTCATCTTGAAATTACTTGCTGTACTGTTGTTGCTTTGAGGTTCTCGGTAGAAGCAAGGTAAGTGGAAAAAACTGTACAAAAATAAGGATATCTGCTTTGGTCTCCAAGTTAGAGTCAGTTTGAGGCAGGAGTTTCTGCCTGAGACTCAGGCAGCGATATTAGCTGGAGACTGAGAAGAGACTTGCCTTCATGTTGTTTGTGACCACCCCTATTCTGCATATACAAGTACAAGACACTCAACACACATCACTCATTTCTCTTCTGGAAGGCAGACCTTCAAGGCTCTGGACACCTGCTACTGCAAGAATAAGAAGAATTATGTTGAAATGAACCCAGAATTCCCATGTCTGCTAGAAATTTTAAGTTCCGAGTTGTGCATTCTTGCTGCTGAGTTTAGCCAAAGATATAGCATGTTGCTATAATTCATTTGGGATTTAGCAAACAAGTCTGGTGGCAGGTACTAGAGGTATGGATACATCTGCCTGGCCTGTCAGTAAAAGGCATGCTGGTCACCCTTTCCACTTGGATACCCAGGAGAAGTAGCAGCCTAGAAAGACTGTCTACACATTGACCACTGCTGGGGCAAAGCCTCTGTTGCTCAAATATCCCTTCCTTAACTAACATAACTCCAAGTTTCCTGGACAGAGATGATTGTTTTCTGTCTTCCCACATGATTAAGCATGGTGGGAAGCAGGAAACCCCTGTGGTCCTCTCTGAAGGAGCAACCATAGCCAGGTTTCAACCACAGTTTGAGGATGCAACCACCACACTCCAGGCTCACATAGCAGCTACATAAGAGCTGGACGAAAGTAGCATCAAACTGACACCGTTACTCAGATCAACATGCTTCCAAGGATTAATACAAGTAGAAAAAGACAACTCTTCGTCCTTTATAGTGCAAGGTAGCCATGACATACAATATCCTTGGGCTCCCTGCAGCAAGAATGTGACATCGGCAAGATCCATCAACTAGGGCTACTATAACATGATGAGAAACCTAGCATGTTTCCTTAAGAAACAACCCTGACAAAGAAGCAGACTGAAATCCAACACTAAACTTCTCCTCTAAACACTGCCAGACATCTATCTGAGAAAGCACTGGCCTAATTTCCTTTGGGCTACAGACACAGTTGGGTAAGTTAATATACCATACGCTTTCTCCCTGCAGAGACTCCTGATGCAGAACTGCTCCTCAGTCAGTTACTTACCAGTTCTTATTAGTATTTTCTAGGAAGCATCATTCTACTTAAAAAAAACACCAAACAAACAAAAAAGCAAGGCACATTGCTTATTCATGGGCATGTTACATGTGAGCATACATGTTGCCAGCAAAAGTGGAGGGTTGCAACTGGCTCATCTGTAGATTTAAGTCCTTCAGCTCTTAAATTTAAATCTTGCATCTTTTGTATGTAAAAGAAAAGGGAAGAACATTTCTAAAGCATTTCCCCCCTCCTTCACAAACAGGATTAGTAAGAAATTTTGATGGATCACATCAAAGTGGTCAGGCACATGCCAAACACAGGCGTTCAGGGACCAACAGATATATCATCTGAGCAGGACTGCAGAAAGGATTCACTAGGACATGTCTTTCTAGCATAAATGCATCTTTGTATTCAGCTTTCCTCATAGTTACATTATCCTTTTAGGCTGCTTACAGACATTTGGGAAGGTTAGAGGGAGTTTAGATCCAAGTTAGATCAGGTGGCCATTTTTAACATGTTGACCCAGGTATTGACCTTACATTAATTAGACAGATAAGCATAACCTGTATAGAAGTTCAGGTTAGATTGATCTAAAAATGACTGATTATCTAAATTAACCCTACCTCTGAGGTACACCTAATTTAGATTGAGTTGGCCATTTTTAGAGTGATCTAACTGTCCCGAACTTCCGTACGGTTTCCAGCACAGCCCTGGGGCCGGAGGAGGGTGTTGTGGGAGGCAGGACTGGGGTGTGTGGGCGGGGGATGAAGGAGCATGGACAGGTCCACAGGTACTCAGTCCAGCCCAGGGGAAACCAGGCTGCATCCTGTGCCAGGACCCAGCCCTGCCATGCCCCACCAGGGTTAGGGATGGGCAGGCAGGTCCTCTCACCTGCATGGAGGAGGTGGTAGCAGAGAAAGTAGCCATGCTGTTGCATCCCCAGGAATGCCAAGGTATGCAGGGCACTGCCACTGTAGCACCCAGTGATTACCCCATCCTGTGCTGTGGGTGGGGACCAGGACAGGTGCAGACTGCCTCATCCCCAACCACATTCCCTTGGTCTGGGTGCACTGCCCAGCCGGGGCAGTGATGGCAGCAGCAGCAGCAGCTCAGGGTGGGAACATGGTCTGAGCCTATGCACAGCCAGGCACCATCAGGGTAGGGTTGGGGGCTGCCCAGCTGGGATGGAGGTGGTGGTGGTGGCTCAGGGCTCCCAGCGACAGTGGCAATACCAAGTCTGCCAATCCAGCCAGGCTGTAGCCCCATGCCCTGCACACTACAGGTATCTGGAGAGGGGGGCATCTGCCCCAGCATTTCCCCCTGACACATCACCAATGGGCATGCCCAAATCACCTCTGTGCCATTGGTGGGAGAGATCCTCATGGCACAGGAATAGTCTGGGCACACCGGAGCTGGGTGCATGGCCTTGATGGTGCAGGGTTGATCTGGACCATGAGGGGCCAAGTTCTGGCAAGTCTGGACCAGCCCTGATTCATTAGGGCAGGGACCAAGCTTCAGAAAGCCCCACACCTACCCATGCCCCACACAGTAGGGCGCTGGGGCATAGGGACAGCCCTATGTCAGGCCTGAGGGTAAAAAAGGAGGGGGTCAGAGAGCTATGGTTTGGGAATGAGAGGCATCCCCAGCTTGCTGCCTCTTCCACTGCCCCTGCCCAAGCGGAGGCATGGCCCTGTCCTGGGGTGCTGTGAAACCCCAGTACTTTTCAATGTAGATATCTTAGACTTCCTGCATACATCTAAGGTGATACATGTACACTGACCATGTCTCCATAGTAGCCTAAGTAACAGACATAACAGAACTGGAAGATACTTTCAGTACTGACATGGAATTCATCACTGACTATCTCCACAAGTGGTGCTTAAAGTTGAGCATCAATAAATCAGTACTGTATCATTACTTTGCTACCTGGACAATCTTTGAACCAAGAGCATGTTGAATATCAGAGTAGGCAACCACATCCTTCTCCATGAACATACCCAACCTACCTAACAGTCACCTTAGGCCATTCCCTTACCTATAAACACCACATTCAGAAGGTCGGCAGTAAAGTCTCTGCATGGGTAGCTGCCTTAAGATGTTCACCCACCATGACATGGGGTGCCAACTTCAAAGTGCTCAAAACCACCACCCATGCAATGTATCTACTCCTATATGGTCCAGAAAATGTCACACTAAAAAACAAGACACTGTACTTAACAGCATGCTGAGGCTCATAGCTGGCTGTACAACTTACACACACATGTACTTCCTTCATTCTCAGGCATTAGACAACAGACTCTAACACTGTTACTGGCAATGAAGGGGACAGATGACAAAAAAAATCACCTGCTTCATCAACTGCTAACTGAAGATCTAAACAAATGGCACCTTAGAAGTCAAATATGTACATGAAGCCCACAAAATCCTGGAATAGATTGGGGATGTTGTATCAAAACTATGGGCAGCGTTGGAGTGGGACAATTGTTGAAAAAGATCAGAACTATCCCTACAGTGTTTTATACCATCACCAAACAATCCCGCATTGGGCATGACCTGACAGAGAAGCATGGGTCAAGCTGAACAGACTGAGATCTGGATGCAGATGCTTCAAAACAACACTTCACAAGATGAACAACTTGGACAGTCCCTGTGTGAATTCTGTGTCCAACAAACAGCACTGTACTGAAAACTGCAATCTCTATAAATGCTCTACAGAATGGGGTATATGCAATCTGCACATCGAGCGATAATAGCAGACACTAGCTCATAGATCAGATGCCATATAAAGGAAAAAGTAGCAGCCCTGCCCCCCCCAATGGACAATACCCCCCTCCATGTGAGCCAGCAAGCCCCACCAAACTTCCCCTATCCTGCAAACCATTTCCCAGTGCCAGTTTTATTGGCATTCACCAGTGTTGGGAGCTGAGCAAGCAAGGCCTGGTGAAAGAGGGGAGGTTGATTTGCCAGGAGGTGGGTTGTTCATCTGGGAGTGGGGGGGCTGGGAGCTAAAAATGGCCCGTGGTCCTGGTAAGGTGGAGGAGAAAGGCTTGGAGGGCTTTCTGTTGACCCCACAAGCCCACCTGATCCCACCAAACACTCCTGGACCCCACCAACCCCCTGCAGAGCCCACTTTCCCCCCCCACCCCGATCCTCCCACAGACCCCACTCTGCTCCTCTAATCCCCCAATCCGTCCTGCAAACTCTACTTGCCCCTGATCCCCCTTGTGGGCCCTGCCTGCCCCCACCAATTCCCCCCTACACATTCCTTAAGTAAAAGCTAAGGAATATGGGTGTCCTTATGCCAGAAAAGAGAGCTAACACAATCTCTCTCTCAGCTCCAAGCATTCAAAAAAACAAACAAAAAAAAAGGTGCTGTTTCCATCATGAACATATCATCCATCAATAATTAGTTTCGTAGACAACATGATTTACTTCGGGAGATGCTTTGCAAAGCAAAGCAGTGGGGTGGAGAAGAAAGGCACATTGAATACATTATACAACCATATACATATTCCACAGCAAAAAAAGCATTAAGAACAAAGATACAATGCATCATAAATGCAGATTCAAATATGAAAACTAAGCAGCGGTGGTTTCATTTATTATTCACCCCTTAAAGTACAGTCTCTGCCAGTGGCTCAATCAGTGGTTCAGGTAGTCTCTACAGCCAAGCCTGGCATATCACTGCTTCTGTCACTGCTATTTCTTCTCTGTCTGAATCACTAGGGTGTTGCTTCTTCTGAAGGTAACAAAGTCCAACTAAAGTGTGAAGTCTAGTGAACCTTCAATTCTTTCTCAGTCTGAGACCCACTAGTACTTTTGGTAACACATCCTCTTTGTGACCCCTTGCCACCTCTTTGGACTGCTTTTTATCCATTCCAGGGTACCTCATGCAACAAATTTCCTAAAAAGGCATTTCTTAACCTATATCCAAACAGCTTCTCCAAAACTTCTCTAGCTACCACCCCTTCTTTACTTGGGCAAGTCTTTTATGCCAGCTGTTGCTAATTGGTCCCTTAATCCTAGCTGGAAAAGTAATTGACCCACCTCTTAATCAGTTCATGACTGTTACCATGTAGTATCTATATACTCTATCCATCAGAGACCTCCCCCTCTGAAAGACAGGGGGGCACCTCTTTAGATACAATACCCCTCAACCCGTCTGCATGGGATAAATCTATGTTATTGTGGTAGCAGCCTGCCTGACATTCCACTTAGAAAGAATATGTCTAGAAACCAAGGTGCAATTCATGCAGTAGTATTTATTATGTGTTCAGCCCCTTTCAACAAGACAAAATGGGTTAATTATCCAAAGGAGTTGCGTAGAAGGCACTACACAACCCTGAAGGCCCCAATTACCCACTTGAGGGCTGGGCACACTGTTACTGTTATAGCACGCACATTTCCCAGTATAGGCGTTCCTCTCTCACAGTCTGGAGACAATACTATGCATATAACTACTTTGAATGTGTCCATTTGTAGGTTGAGTTGCTTTGCAAAGTCAGGGGTTTGCTATATCAGCTCCATGCATATATAGGGTCATTGATCCTGAAGAAAGCTGTCTCACATTTGCACCTTCCAATAAACAGAAGCTTTTGTAAGTTCAAAAAAGAGTGTAGCTAAAGGAAAAGCTACTAGGGCAACCTTTCTTTAGCAGTCCACAAGACTTCAAAAGAAGATTACTTTCTTTGACGGTCAGTCAAACTGGTCTATATGCAGTCCCTGCGAGTTTCCTCTGATTGCAAGGTTAAAGAAGAGTAAATATGGTCAGACACCAGGGTAACCTCCGTCTTCCTGTGATGGCCAGTGGGGCTCACCATCTAATCATAAATCTGATTTCACACCTTCTCTCTAAAGGGGCTAGGGCCTTCCCTTGTCAGTGACAGGGTTGGATACCCTGAATAACCACTACTGTACTCTACCTCATGTAAGAACTTTTCTGATGTTAACTCTAGACCTTTTTTTTTTATTACAGGCCAGTGGTGCCCAACCTTTTTGGGCCACAGGCCAGATGAGCAGTGCCAGGTATGTCTGCAGGCCTAATCTGGTGCTGGCCCAGCTGGGGCCTCATTCAACTGCATGGAAACATCCTGACTAGAACCAAACTAGCCATTAGGGGCTGAGGCCAATGTTGCTGTGTGGATATAGCTCAGCTGGGACCTGATCCAGCCACATAAAAACAGTTCAACCAAGGCCCAATATCATATGGCTGTACCAGGCCCCTGCCAAGCTGTTTCCACATGGCTGGATCAGATCCCAGCTGGCCTCCTGTCATGCGGCTGGATCACATCCTGGCTCAATCCAGCCATGCAGGAAAAGCACCCAATCCCTTCCACACAAGGCTGGCCTGCCTGCAGGTGACTGAGCCATATGAGGCTTGGAAACTTGGTGGTGGAGGAGCGGTAGCAATGTTAGTTGACACTGCTTCCCCATGACCAAACTTCTGGACCTGTGGAGAGACCCACAGCTGGATTACATGGCTCTGCCAGCTGGACCAGGCCTGCCAAATGGAAGGCTGAGCATCCCTCTTACAGTTGGTATAACCTGGAGGAATTGCTCCAAAAACCACTTGCTGTCTAGACCAGTCTCTAATGAGCTTTCAGTACTCACTCTATCACTAATCCTTGGAGTTCATTTTCAAGGGCAGCATGTCCTCTCCCACAGGGATAAGGATTTAACTCCATTCCCAGCCCAGAGACTTTACACTGTTAGGCAGCTAATGTGTGCACCATATGGGCTTTCCCTACCTTTGCCTGCTTATAGGCACCTCTCACAATGAGATGCTTCAATACCCTCCTATTATAAAAACAAGCTATACAACTTTAGTGCATCTTTCACCCCTTCTGCAATCTTTTATACCAGCCGCTGCTAATTATCCCTTTAGTTACAGCTGGAAAAGGAATCGCATCCATCTATTAAATCTTCTTAGATTGTAGCAAGGTAGGAGCTCTATATATCTGTGTGTACTGTGACTGGAGATCAGCAATCTATAAGAACCTAAATAAAACAATGTATCATTTTACAAACTGGAATTTCTTGCAAAGAAATACATAAATAAGTGCCAGTAAAACATATACCATCATCAGATGTTACCTGAATTTTGAGCCTCAGAGAGCTACAAACTTGATTTCCTTCTTAATTCACATTATCAGTACTCCTTTGCATGGAATTGAAGCACAAATCTAAATAAATCCATGCTAAATAGGTTGCATCTACCTCCAAGTGGAAAGCTACCAACAAATAATTTCAATGTCAATTTTTTGTTCAAAAGCAGATTTTAAGATATTATTTAAAATGATGAATGAATTTATTTATTTTTTCTCTTTGTATCTCTCTCAAACATTTCACTGCAGGAATTTGATATTTGCATTTGAAATGTACACTGTGCTGGTTATGTAAGCCCTGCAATCAGAGAATAAATATGATGCCATGTAACTTATATAACTATCAGTATAAAAAAAAGTTCTAGTTAAGGACTCGAGCCAGCAGAGCACTTACCCACGTACTGAAGTTTAAGTGTTTTGCTGAGAGGATCATAATCATTTCCAGAGAGCTAGATCCATTGAAAGATTTACGTGCCTAGGCCTCACCATACTGCCTTTAGAGGTCTTAGACCATAATATACATCCACAAAAATCCCTCTCAGCAGCCACCTAATCATCACCCAGGCATACCCAGATCTGCCTAATACATGACCATGCTAAGCATCTAGGAGAAACTAGAAGCATCAGAGTTAAATCCGATAAAGGACTTGGGGGATTACACTTGTGGTAGACTGACCCAGAGGAGTCTAAGTATTTTGATTTCAACCATTTTGTTTGTTGGCTGTTCTTGCTGCAAGGCATGAGCATGGCTAGAGGGGAGTAGAGAGGCTGTGATGGGTGCCTAGGGAAGGCAGCACACATCTTGAGTAAGTCTCTTTAGAGGAGAAAGGTGGCAAGGGAGAGAGACTGCCATTTGGAGGAACAGCAACAGGGCCCAGAAAAAGACCAATACTTGAGGTGGGGGCATGGGACAGCTGGAGATGGGGCCCTCTGAAAGATGACTAAGCAGAGGCTAGTGACAGGGTACAAGGAGGGACTGGTGGTTGGTGGAGACTGGGCCTGGGAGAGAGACTAGTACCCTCAGCTGGCTGCCCTTTTCTAGAGCTCAGAGTGAGTGAACTCCTAGAAAAGGTAGAAACAAAAAACTGTTGGCCAAAGCCTGTAATAGGGAGAAATTATTTGCTTCCCTGAGCAAGCCAAAAGATTGGGGTGAAGTACTGAGGCACCCCAGTTATAAACATGGCAAGGTAAATTCTGTGGCCAGTCCCCCAAAATTACTTTTAACATGAAGATGTGGCAGGTGAGGCAACAGGGATGTTCTCCTGACTAGGCCACATCTGTCCACTCTTGCCAGAGTACCTTAGGAAGCTAGGATTAATATGGGCACCAGAGGGCACCATAGATGACTTCAGACATGTGTGACAGCTGAAAATTGTCTGTGTGATAAAGGTGCTTGCTGAAGGCTCTATGAAGATTAGACCAAGTGTTAGACCTACCCTGGGGGTCTTTAAGAGGAGGCTAGATGTATACCTTGCTGGAGTCGTTTGACCCCAGTACTCTTTCCTGCCATGGCAGGGGGTCGGACCAGATGATCTACTCAGGTCCCTTCCGACCCTAGAAACTATGAAACTATGAAGTAAAAAAAATCTGAATGGCTGTAAGTTATCAGCATAGCTCAGAAATTATAAATTGGCTGGCATATCCAGAAATCATTTAGAAGGAAGATGTAGCTCTGTAAAAGAAGTACTGATTTAAGATTAGCTGCTGGCCTAGATCAGTGGGCCTGTGGACCTTGAGGAGCCCAAGGACTGAATACCAGGGTCCTCCCGGTACCCCTCAGACAGTGCTGATCAGGGACACCTGACTTCGCTGAGCTTTGCAGAATGGAAACTTGATGTACACCAAGCATCAGAGGGGCTGCCGATAAGTTGCCGACATGAATTATTATTGTCTGTTGTTTTGTTATCTGTACGTAGTCATGTTTTTGTTAAATCAATAAACCTTTCTTACCTTTCTATCCCTGACCACACTCTCAACCCCGAACCCTCCTCAGGCGGCTGGGACACCATGGGTCCTGTTATACCCAACTCCTCCCAGAAATACATAAGTGAGGCCATTTCCACCTAAATTAATCTCTCAAGCATGCCAGGGTTCAAAGTCTTAAAAGCCACAGTAGAAAGATGCCAATTTGCTTTTAGGTCTCAGCAGTGCATTTCTACATTTAGAATGTAGGAGTAAAAGTGCATAGGTAGGGTCTACTCAAGAGAATATCCCTACTGGGATTCGCTGCTGCTTTGGTTTAGACATACCCCCAAGGCTTGGAGAGAGGAGTATCTCTCTCCTAAGCTATTCAGTAGGATGGCTCCTTACTCAACTTGTGAGCCCTTACCCTTTTAAAGGCACCTTAGTCTTCTCCATGTATTGCAGAGGGGCTTAGACACCTTACACAGATCTGTGAGCAACAAGACAAATAAGGGAGGCACTGCAACACACAGCTTCTAGACATCCTAATATCTTCTATGTTTTTAATTCTACCTGTTCTGGATATTTCTTTTCCTTTTAATCTTAATGAAGAAAAATGCCATCTGCTCTTAAAAGGCTATAGTTTTCCCCAGGCTTAATCAATTAGTCTGCTACTGATATCAAGTGCCACTGACCCATTTCACTTCTTGTAATCAGAATGTTGTTCAATAAAACCCCCGAATGACTCAGATGACTGCTCAAAACCAGCTGGGCAAGGCCAGATGGCAAAATATACATCAATCAACCATGAAAAACAGTCCCCATATGAACATAACTTACAATCAGCAGACTACATTCAATACAGTGTCATTTTTAGATGCAGTTTATATACATTTATCAGACTACTTGTATGTCTTTCTGCTAATGCTGCAAAGTTACACAGTGCATAAATCACACCAAAGAACTACATTAAAATAAGGATGGCTTTGCAAAATTAAGAGCTTAAAAAATTAAAAAGTGTTATAATTAAACTTGACTGTCCAATTTTCATTCAGTGTGTTCTGTATATGCATTATGATGCAGTCCTTAATTACATGGCTGTGTTATAGTTTCACTTGACCCCGCCTCATTCAATACCTGGAACAGACAGCATTCACTTACTGAGCATCTATTCAGTATTTTGCTTTCCCTCCTCCTTGTTCAGTGTGTTGCTCCATGCCGTATGTACTGCACAATAGTCATACCCTATTCTTAAGGCAGAAAAGCTCAAGAGGAAATTAATAATTCTGTCTTTTAGTAGGCTTTGAACAGCATGGCGTAAATAAGGCATGGGGCCTCACACTGAATAACATGTAAAGAAAATGTTGTGTAGCTTGCTCATTAAGTGAATTGTGAACATTGAATAAGGCAGTTGTCATGTGGAAAACAATAGCATGCAATAGCAAACCATATTTCTTGAAATATAAAAACATCTTTAAAAACAAGTTATTTCTTCCAAACGTGGCCAGGGTCTTGAATTTGAATAAAATAAAAAAGTTGTCGTGTGCACCATAAGAGTTGTATCCTTTTAAACACGTCTTTAATTGACATTCTATCTGGGCATCTTATAATTAGCAGAATACAGTAATTATGGAATGTTGTAATGCACACACATAAAGGAACCAAATTGAGGTCAGTGTTCAACTCCTACAGGCATAACTTTTAATGTTCTTTTAATTTTATTTTTGTGCAGTTATGTATATTTTTATCAAAGCAAATGAAACAAAAAAGAAATTCCTTCATGTGGCTTCATATTGCTGAGGAACTACCTGGTTGTCAGGGTGAGACTTACAACAAAGACGACTTCTGCTGAAGCTAATGGAGTAACTGATAGTAAGCTGCTGTCCCTTATATGGAGCAGCCGCTGGCTTTTTGCCAGAGGGTTCCCCATTTTTTTGCTAAAAGCAGAGGAATGCCGAGACTTGGGAATCTTGGATTTCATGCCAAGTTTTGACTTCTGCACTGTCTTGCTCGATGCCCATGCCACCCTGAATTCTCCAGTTCCTTAGCTAATCAGCTTCCCAGCCTGACCCATCTCCCACACTCTGTCTCCTGGGCCTTGCAAATTGAAAGTCTTCTTGGGTAAAAAAAGAAATGGTGACAGAACAAGCTACAGAGAGCCAAAATAGCCAAGAACTGGTCTGCAGGTATCCTGACAAGGCAGCAGAGTGGTGGTGCTGGATCAGCATGTTCCTGCAGTTGCTTCTGGTAGTGGAAGCACACAGAGCTAGAGCTGTAGACGAGTGCTATCCTGATATAGTTACAGCAGAAAACCAAAGAGATGCAGCAGTTTTAGTCTACCTTGAGTTGAATTGCCCAAGAGACGCAAGGAATTTTGCTGGCCTACGGAGGTCTAATTTATGGCTCCCCAAACCAGCACTCATGAACAGGAATTATTAACTAGTATCCCAGCTATAGCTGAAATAGCTGAGAGATGGAAAGCTAAGCACTACTCTGCTGGAAAAATATTCTCTTTCTCTCATTTGCCTGAAAGAGCAAGGTCCCAGAGGCTGAATATTTCTCTCTTGACTCTAAGTGCAAGAAGATCAAAGCTAATACATAGTAAAGTACCATCTGGCTCACTGCTTTCTGTGCTGTCACTAGGCTAGGATATGTGCCTTCTCCCAGGATGTAGGCGAGCAGGAAAAAATGAATATGCAGACTTTGTAAGACATTAAGTGAAATGTGCTGGGTCAAAGGTGTAGGCTAATGTTCTTCAGTGGCAGGCGCGACAAAGATGACACAGGACCTTCTATCAAAAAGTTCTAGTGGTGATCCACATCCTCATATATGAGTTAGATTTGTCATATTCTTGAACGAATGTAAAAAAACAAAGTTTAAGTCCCTTTGATTTCTTTTCAAACCAACCTTGTGTCCAGATTTAAAGACACAACTAGAACAGGAATCCTGCTTTATTTATCTTCTACCAAGAAGAGGCTGTAGTTGAGTGGATAAAGAAAAGATGTACTCCTGTTCCATGAAACTTTTCAAGATTTCAAAACTTTCCCCGTTGTGTCAAATCAAATAAAAGGTTTTGGTTTGTGTAGCACGGAAGCAAATGAGAGTGAAGAACAGCTTTTAGCTCCATGGTTAGTGCACTTAGTAAGAATGTGGAGGAGCCCAAATTCAAGTCCCAGTTGGTCTGATTCAGAGCTGGGAGTTAAACCTGGGTTTTCTATCTCCTAATTAGTCAACAGCCTATTTGCTGCTCTGGAGTGGGTTTGTTCTGTGACTAAAATAATCCATTCTTAGACCTGAGAAGCCACTCTGCACAAAAGCTTTATAAAAATGGTACATTCGCAATAAAAGATAGTGTTATTGAATCAGCATTTTCTGATAAGTTTTTCCTCCCAAAAAATCCTTGACCAGATCTAGCTGGTAGAAAAGGAGCAGAGACAGTAAAATATCGAGTGTGGAAAAAAATAAATAGAATAAAATAGGGACACATATATGCTTGCTAACTATAAATGCCACCCAGAGTTTGACCAGAGGGGAAGGAGAGAAAGGTTTTATTCAAACCTAACAATAGATTGTTTCAGGAATGAATCACCTTTAACATGTATTTTAGTTTACATTTTTTTAACAAGTTAGTCAACTCTATGTTTTGAGTGCAGGTTATGGTCTCCAGGAAGCAAATGCATAATTCAGTCCACTTTATTTTCTATGAGAAGAGGCCTCATTACATACTAACTTTACAAAATGGTTTTCAGCTTTTACTCAAGTTTCTTACATGTGAAAGTATGATCAATTACACTCAAGCTGTCGCTGGGCTTTTCCTCCTCACCCCCTAAGTTCTGAAGCTGTACGAGTCCAAAGGCTTCGGCATAACTTAATCTTTCACATCTTCTATAGTTAATAATGCAAAGAGACTAGAAAACTAACAGTTACATACAACACACGTTGTTCAGATACTTACATAAGTATCTATTTTCCCTGATCTCTGCTTGAGCGACACCCACAAGCATGTTTTAATAAACTGGAATGATTTTAATTAAAAACTTTTGATTCAGCTGATACCCAAATACCCCAAACTGCCATCATGCCTATAGTCAACTATTATCCATTATTATAGAATCACTAGCCAATTGCTTGTCATGAATGGTGGAGCATTACAGGGAGGGCTGACATGCCCCCCACTACTCACGCTTTGGGGACGGCCACATAAACCAGGGGCGGGAAATTATTTTGGGGGGGAGGCACTTACTGAGTATTGGCACGCTGTCGAAGGTCACATGGGTAGCTCCACCCCTTGGCAGGTGCCCCACCCCCTGGTCACCATCTTGGGGCAGGAAGTCCTGCCCCCTAACCCCTGACTTTTGCCACTAGAAGTCCCTCCCCTTCCCCTAGAAGTACTCCTTTCAGCAAGGGGTTGTGCCATCTTGGAACCAGAAAAAGAAATTATATTGTGAAAAGGAAACATGTGCAGCATTCATTAATCTGATTTCAAAAAATATTTTTGTCCTGATTTACATGTATTTGTGTAGTGTACATAGAGGGGATTGCACAATAGCTT